>NC_052313.1:41186455-41851455 GCF_016432855.1 Salvelinus namaycush | reverse complement strand
ACAGCTACATCTATATGACCCAAAGGTGTTCATACAGGTCTGGCTACATGTATCATATACTGCGCAGTCGTCGTGATCTACAGTGAGGGCAAGAAGTTGTTAGAAACTAAGTGCAGTTCAAAAATGACCTAAACACAGTGCATTCGGAAAGTATTCAGACCCCTTGACTTTTTCCACATTTTGCTACTTTACAGCCTTATTCTAAAATTGATGACATCGTTTTTCCCTCATCAATCTACACACAATACCCCATAATGACAACGCAAAAACAAGATTTTAGAAATGGAGGAAGAGGAAGAGTCTTGGTGGTTCCAAACCTTTTCCATTTAAGAATGCCACTGTGTTCTTGGGGACCTTCAATGCTGTAGAAGTGTTTTTGTACCCTTCCCCAGATCTGTGCCTCGACACAATCCTGTCTCTGAGCTCTACGGACAATTCCTTTGACCTCATGGCTTGGATTTTGCTGGGTCTAAATACTTTTATAAATAAGTTATTTCGGGTTTTTTGATTTCTAAAACCTGTTTTCGCTTTGTCATTATGCGGTATTGTGTGTAGATTGATGATATAATAAGGCTGTAACGTAACAAAATGTGGAAAAAGGGGAAGGAGACTGAATACTTTCCGGTTCATAAACCTGGTTTAATGCGGCCCCAAAAGGACACCTCAAAAGTGTCACCTTCACACATAAAGTGTACAATATATGTGTGTCCATTTAGCAGCTATTCCAGAATGATCCAAATATGACTTACTGTATTGTCAAACTTAAAAGAGCTACCATTCTTTTTTTGTCATCAGTTTGTCAATATCCACCACCCATCCTTTTGATATAGATGAATAGCCTTTTTGGCTGTCGATCCTTACCTCTGCAGGCTCGGCCATCCTGTTCCACCTCGAAGCCATCAGCACAGAAGCAGAACGTCATGTTTCTCATTTTGACACAGCCGTACTGACACAACAACTCTTGGCACTTTGGCTGGAGTTCTGGAAGACAAAGTAAAAGAAAACATGAAAATATACCCTTTTTTTGTGTATAGGTGGTTGAAATTGCCGTGTAAATGGCAATGACAGGTGTTATGTCATGTTAATACATCACTAATGTCTCTAGGCTTCAGACTTGAAGTTTCTAAGTTGAATTGTAATTTCCTTTCTTACTGCCAGCAGAAGGGAAAGAGGTGTGAAAGATTTGAATGCCCCAAAAGAGGACATAGAAACCCTTTTAAAATAAATGAGCTGTTTATCCTTTGGTGTGGATGATTTATTTCACAGCGATTTCACAAAGTTAATTGTTGTTTAAAAGCTGCTAATGTTGATACATTTCTCCGAATTAGACGCCACCTCAAGGTTGCTGTCAACAGGAAAACAGTTAGGTAGAAATGTAAGGTCCATTGTATGAAATTCATCACTTCCTCCAACAGCAATAACTGCTCTTAATCACATTCATCAGTCAGAGAGCTGTCCATGGCTACGTCCCAAATGGCCTGTACCCTATTCCCTATATAGAGGGATCAGAGCACTGGCCAGAGCACTGGTCAAAAGTAGTGCACTATATAGGGAATAGGGTGCCATTTGGCACACACAGGCTTCCTGCTGTTCTGTCAGCATCTCTCTACACCTATTTTGTATTTATTGATTGGTGGAAAAATTTGAGTGATTTATACTCTTGCACAACATGCGCGCCACTGCCACAAATTGCAATGAGTTCAATAGCAAAAATATCATTCAAAAGCATTTATTTCCTCATTAACCTGTCAGCGGCTAACCTTGGGAGTGTGAAGCAGAGTTATATCTATTTATGTCAAGCAGGCTAGATCGCTAGAGCCATCACACACAGCATTAATGAATCAATTAGTCGGTGAACTTCACTTTAAAACTTACATGCATTCACTTTGATGCGAGTCTAGCTTTTAAACACACTCCTTTCTGTACTGAAACATTTCCAGGTCAGCTCTATCCCATCTCCCACTGATTACAAACAGCCTCTTCATTCTCCCATGATGCCTCACCAGGACCACTAGGGAGTTGACCAGAACTCATAACAACTTTTCCTTCTGTGAAAAGCAATAGGGCTGTTCTGGTGGTGTTTGAGTAATATGGCTGTCCCCCAATTCCCATCGTCTGTACTCCCCACAGAGATGGCGATGGTCCCCCACATGGATGGACATGGATGTGGGTAAGGGCTCCACTGCTGTGAGGAATTGTATGGGTGTTTGTGTAGACTGGGGAGATTCTGCTCAGTGTTGTTGTAAAGGTACAGTAGATCATAGTGACCCCCTCCTGGTGGTGAGATGGATCACCTCGGCGGGCCAGCGTCCCAGACCTCAGCCCCACAGCAGCCCCATCAACCCCAGGCAGACCCGACAGCTCTATATCTTGTTTACTGATTCCCATAGCAAACACCTGTGTCGGGTCCTGTGTCTGGTCTCTGGTTAGTGGAGCACGACGGTGGTGGAATCACCTTGAGGATTCTCCTGTGTGAGTTATGTGGCTGTAAATTTACCACAGTGACATGGCAGCGGAGCGCAGGGGAGGATCCCACACTGTCAGGTGTCTTGTTTAATGGCCTGTTTCACAGTCAAACTACATTATCAGGAGTAAGAAAGGCAAATAATGCCTAGCGTTCCTTGACTTTTCACTATATTTTCACTTAAACTTAACTTTTTCCAGAATATAATCTGTAAATCTAAACTAGTCCAGATTTGTGTATATATTGGATAGAACGCCCACACACCACAACTATGGCTTCTGGTTTAGCATGTGAATGGAGAAGAAGCTTGTGGATGTGGTTCCTAGGGATTAGTTCATTTTGCCAAATGTGTACTTTGCATTCCACTTTTTTACATATCATATTTGATTGGTGAGTTTATAAGTTACCTTTTTGCTTCAAATGTCACACGACCTGAGGAGCAGAAGACCTGTAACTAACGTTTCAACCGCGGTGGCAAACGTGAATGGTAATGGCGCCGACTTCAGTCCAACTGTTACAGAGCCTCATGTGGTCACACTCCCCACAGATCTTCAGAACCTCCGTACGATTCTGGTCTCGGAAATTACAGCTACCATTGCCACTCAGCAGAGCTTTCCTTTGTCTAGATACCTACTGAAGGACTTTTCATCACTTTATTACGCCCTATTGATCATTCGTAGATGTAAAGACACTTGGCCCCTTTTCCTTTTTGTAACAGGGACACTGTGGGACACATTGTACGTGTTGCACTGATTGAAGACTCCCTGAGTCAGGACAGTTCCGTTTCATTGTTATGGGGTCTTTGTTTTGGTTGATCTCTTGACCTACTTTACCGTTTTGTGAATGCCTTTTCAAATGTATTTCACTACTGGTGCTATGGAGCCTCTCCGCGTTAGAATAGGAAGGTTTTATGTTATATGCGCTGAAGCTGCGCAAACTTCATCCTGCTGTCTCCATTCGCTGGGGAAGGAGACTTTGGGTTTGGGTGGGAGGGGACGGGGAGTGAACTTTTTTGGTCCTATTTTAATATTATTATTTTTTTATTTTATTTTTTTAATCAGTTTTCTCTGTTATCTTTGCAAATGCTTGGTCTGTTTTCACACCTTTTTCATTTCAATATTTTAGATGGCTAACAACGCTAATAATAGTAATATGGGAATAGGTCGACCTAATCCGATAACCTTTTCATCTTGGAATACTCTTGTCAAGAGGTCTAGGGTCTTCTCCCATTTGAAAAAGCTAAAATCAGATGTGGTATTTTTACAAGAGACCCATTTACGCATTAAAGATCGAGGCTACAAAAGTCCAAGTTTAGTCAGGTTTTCTACACCTGCATTACTAGCTGTTTGGGGTTTTAGGCTGGGTTTCTGTACAGCACTTCGAGATATTAGCTGATGTACGAAGGGCTATATAAAATAAACTTGATTGATTGATTGATTTTCCACTCAGACTTTAATTAACTCTAAAGCCAGAGGAGTTGCAAGTAAAATAATACATTTCTCTACTACTAATGTTATGTCAGACAGTAATGGGAGATATTTAATCATAACTGGCACCATTTGGCACACACCTGTAGTACTGGTGAATGTATATGCTCCCAATTTTGATGATGTTGAATTTGATAAAGGATTGTTGGGGAAAATCCCTTCTCTGAACACCCATCTTTTGATGTTTGGCGGGGATCTGAATTGTGTTATTAGCCCGGCTTTAGACCGCTCCAACCCCAGAACTATGTCTCCTTCTGCTATGTCAAAGGCTTTCTCCGATTTTATGGTTTAGAATGGGTGTTTCAGATTTCAGAATCCCCAGGCAAAAGAGTATTCTTTCTTTTCACATGTACACCATTATTTTTCTCGTATTGACTATTTCTTTATTGATCATAAGTTATTTCCAAATGTCACCTCTTCTGAATATTTACCCATTGTAATTTCTGACCATGGACCTTTAGCCCTCGACATAGTCCTATCAGGATAAACTCGTACTCCTCTCTGTTGGAGATTCAATTCTCTTCTCCTGTCTGACGCAGACTTCTGTAACGTTATCTCCTCTTCTATTGATAATTTTCTTTTTTCAAATCAGACAAGCTCAACCTCTCATTCTCTCTTATGGGTATCACTTAAGGCCTATCTTAGAGGAGTATTATGTATTACTCTTCTCATTTAAACAAAACTCGGAAAGCTAAACTAGAAGAACTCTTAAGCCATCCTTGACTTAGACCATCAATATGCCCTGACACCATCTCCAGAGCTATATAACGCTTGAATTTACAATCTGAATTCAATCTCTTGTCCACTACAGACACGGGACGGTTACTATTGCATTTACGTGGTATGAACATGGCGATAGGGCAAGTCGTCTGCTCGCACACCAATTAAAACGCAGAGCTGCTACTCGTCTGATTCCCCAAATTAAAGATTCCTCTCATAGCTTGATTTCTGACCCTACGGGGATCAATGACACCTTCAAGTCTTTCTATTCCTCCCTGTATACATCTGAATTTCCATCAGATACTGCTAAAATGACTACATTTTAGGGTGAACTGGAGACTCCCACAGTTGAGGCTGAAACTGCAAATGACCTTGATTCCCCTCTCAGCCTTGAAGAAGTTATTCAGTCTATCAAGTCAATGCAGAGCAGCAAAGGCTCTGGGGCCTGATGGGTTTCCAACTGAGTTCTTTAAGAAATTCTATACCAAGTTAGCCCCTTTACCTTTATCTATATACACTGCTCAAAAAAATAAAGGGAACACTTAAACAACACAATGTAACTCCAAGTCAATCACACTTCTGTGAAATCAAACTGTCCACTTAGGTAGGAAGCAACACTGATTGACAATAAATTTCACATGCTGTTGTGCAAATGGAATAGACAAAAGGTGGAAATTATAGGCAATTAGCAAGACACCCCCAATAAAGGAGTGGTTCTGCAGGTGGTGACCACAGACCACTTCTCAGTTCCTATGCTTCCTGGCTGATGTTTTGGTCACTTTTGAATGCTGGCGGTGCTTTCACTCTAGTGGTAGCATGAGACGGAGTCTACAACCCACACAAGTGGCTTAGGTAGTGCAGCTCATCCAGGATGGCACATCAATGCGAGCTGTGGCAAGAAGGTTTGCTGTGTCTGTCAGCGTAGTGTCCAGAGCATGGAGGCGCTACCAGGAGACAGGCCAGTACATCAGGAGACGTGGAGGAGGCCGTAGGAGGGCAACAACCCAGCAGCAGGACCGCTACCTCCGCCTTTGTGCAAGGAGGAGCACTGCCAGAGCCCTGCAAAATGACCTCCAGCAGGCCACAAATGTGCATGTGTCTGCTCAAACGGTCAGAAACAGACTCCATGAGGGTGGTATGAGGGCCCGACGTCCACAGGTGGGGGTTGTGCTTACAGCCCAACACCGTGCAGGACGTTTGGCATTTGCCAGAGAACACCAAGATTGGCAAATTCGCCACTGGCGCCCTGTGCTCTTCACAGATGAAAGCAGGTTCACACTGAGCACATGAGCACATGTGACAGACGTGACAGAGTCTGGAGACGCCTTGGAGAACGTTCTGCTGCCTGCAACATCCTCCAGCATGACCGGTTTGGTGGTGGGTCAGTCATGGTGTGGGGTGGCATTTCTTTGTGGGGCCGCACAGCCCTCCATGTGCTCGCCAGAGGTAGCCTGACTGCCTTTAGGTACCGAGATGAGATCCTCAGACCCCTTGTGAGACCATATGCTGACACATGCACATTTGTGGCCTGCTGGAGGTCATTTTTGCAGGGCTCTGGCAGTGCTCCTCCTTGCACAAAGGCGGAGGTAGCGGTCCTGCTGCTGGGTTGTTGCCCTCCTACGGCCTCCTCCACATCTCCTGATGTACTGGCCTGTCTCCTGGTAGCGCCTCCATGCTCTGGACACTACGCTGACAGACACAGCAAACCTTTTTGCCACAGCTCGCATTGATGTGCCATCCTGGATGAGCTGCACTACCTGAGCCACTTGTGTGGGTTGTAGACTCCGTCTCATGCTACCACTAGAGTGAAAGCACCGCCAGCATTCAAAGGTGACCAAAACATCAGCCAGGAAGCATAGGAACTGAGAAGTGGTCTGTGGTCACCACCTGCAGAACCACTCCTTTATTGGGGGTGTCTTGCTAATTGCCTATAATTTCCACCTTTTGTCTATTCCATTTGCACAACAGCATGTGACATTTATTGTCAATCAGTGTTGCTTCTTAAGTGGACAGTTTGATTTCACAGAAGTGTGATTGACTTGGAGTTACATTGTGTTGTTTAAGTGTTCCCTTTATTTTTTTGAGCAGTGTATAATGAATCACTTGAACGTGGCTCGTTGCCACCTACCCTAACAAAGGCTTCAATAGCGCTTCTCCTTAAGAAGGGGGAAGACCCCACTTCCTGTTCTTCATTTAGGCCCCTAAGCCTCCTTAATGTGGATGTAAAAGTGCTGGTGAAGGTGATAGCGAGGCGTCTGGAAGTAGTCTTACCAGGACTCATATCACAGGAACAAACCGGCTTTATAAAGGACAGATATTCATTTTTTTACATTTGGACACTGTTTAACCTTATTTATTCTAAACAATTCTCCAACTCCCCTGAGGTGGTAATCTCCCTAGACGTAGAGAAGGCATTCGACAGAATTGAATGGGAGAACCTATTTGCTGATCTTAAAAAATGTGGATTTGGAGACAAATTTAGCTCATGGATCTGTCTCTTGTATACATATCCCCAGGCCAGTGTCTGTACCAATGACACCTGTTCTGATTATTTTGCCCTGGAATGTGGGACACGCCAAGGCTGCCCACTGTCCCCTTTATTATTTGCCGTCGCCATTGAGCCCCTTTCAGTAGATTTACGGGCGTTCTCCTTTTTCCAAGGTGTAACACGGGAAGGAGTTGAACGTAGGTTATCATTATATGCAGACGATTTGTTACTCTATGTAAATAACCCTTTAACCTGTTTATCTTCTATCCTTTCTATTCTGGAGAACTTTACCTCCTTCTCCGGTTACAAGCTGAATCTCTAGAAAAGTGAGTACTTCCCAGTCAATCCAGAAGCACTATAGCTCCAGCAGACAGACTTTCCCTTTCAGCTTAGCCGCTCTGGTTTCAAATACCTTGGAGTAAATGTAACTCGTTCATTACATGCTCTTTTTTCTGCAAACTTTTCTCCCCTTCTTGCACAAATGAAAACACATTTTCAGAGATGGGGTAGCTTACCACTATCACTTATAGGAAGGATTAATGCTGTAAAAATGAACAGTTTACCCAAATTCCTTTATCAATTTCAATCTATCCCATTGATTTGACCAAAGTGTTTCTTTAAGTCAACCAATCAGGCTGTTACCACAGCTGGGGAGGAAAGGTACCCAGAGTCAGTAGATCTTTATTTCAGTGATGTTTAGTGGAGGGCTGGCACTACTCAACTTTATATACTATTACTGGGCGACCATTTTCAGAAATTGCCATTCTGGTTACATGCTCCAGATACCCCATTGTGCCACCTAGAGGCACATTCTTGTATTTCTGCTTCTCTACCTGCTTTACTCTGCTCTGCTCTTCTCTCCCAACATCCCCCTCTCGCTATACTCGCAATCCTGTAGTGCTTTCCACACTTAAGATTTGGTACCAGTTTCGACAGCATTTTTAATTGTCCTCTGCATCTACTATGGGTCCTATTGATTAGAATCACTTATTCCCCGCTTCCCTAATAGATCATGCTTTCTCTCACTGGACAAGGAAAGGTATTAAGTCCTTCCCTAATAGATAATGCTTTCTCTCAATGGACAAGGAAATGTATTAAGTCCTTTCCTAATAGATATTACTTTCTCTCAATGAACAAGGAAAGGTATTAAGTCCTTCCAAGACTTATATGTAAAATTAATATTTTCTAGTTTTCCCAACCTGGCCTCTAAATACTCTTTGCCTCCATCTCACTTTTTCCGTTACCTTCAAATTAGGCATTGTGTCTCCTCACAATTTTCTGGCTTCCCTGCTCCACCCCCTTGCCAACCCTGGGATGGCATATTGACTCTATTATCTCGACAGAAAGCAGTAATTTGTCAGATATATCTGTGTATTTTGTCATTGGACAAACACTCCACCAACAAAACTAAATCTGCTTGGGAATGGGAAATGGGTGTTGAATTTACACAGGAGTGGTGGGATGAGGGGATTGATAGAGTATTGGTTGTTCCATACAATTTAAGGTTTTACATAGAGTGCATTTTTCCAAATCCAGATTGTCTGAAATATATCCAAATGTAAATGAAGAGTGCGATAGATGTCATGTCTCACCATGTGACCTTAGTCACATGTTCATTCAATGCTCTAAACTACAAAATTACTGGGATTCTATTTTTAAAACTGTATCTGAGGTGCTTGAAATTAACCTGCAGCCATGTCCCTTGAAAGCTGTTTTTGGTATTCCAGAAGACTTGTTCTCCTTGGATCCCAAACATGCCCATATTGTTACTTGTACATCCTTATTAGCTCGACGTAGAATTCTTCCCAGTGGAAGTCTGCTCAGCACCCCTCTACTTCTCAATGGCTCAACAATGTAATGTTCTTGCTAATGCTTGAGAAAAATAAGTATTCCGATGGAGGTTCCGATGATACATTGGTTATAAAATGGCAACCATTTATATCATACTGTAATGGCTTGCAGAGGCTTCCCTCTGATGAGATGCTTTAAGGTTTCCCAGTAGGTGTTACCAGTAGTCATTACATAATAGGTACAGTCATCAATATAATGCAATCCAGTCCAAGCAAGTTTGTTTACTGATCATTTATTTCTTTCTGTTTTTGTATTTTGAATCTGTATTGAGTTGTTTGTATATTTTTTCCCCCTGTATCTTTGCTTGTTTATTTGTTGTGATATCTCTGTAGAATTTTTGTTTTCTAGGACCAAATTGAGGGAGGGTGTGGGGTGGGTTGGCTATATGGGGTGATCCGGGTGGGTGGCTAGGACGGGGTTGGGGGTGGGTGGTTGGGAGAGAATCGAGGTGGGTGGACTGAGGTAGGGCGGAGAGGTAGGGAACGGACTAGGGGGCTTGGGTTTATGTGTTGTGTGGAGGGAGGGAGGGATATGGTAAAATCTTTGTACTTACATTAATGTACATTTAGTAAAACTTGAACATTTTTATTTTATTTTTTAAAACACACCACAATTATCTAAACTAACATTAGGGTGATGAGATATTCCCAGTGCATTGTAATGTCTCGTTTCCTTGGAAACGTGCATTGCATCTCTCCTGCTTTGCCTCTCATTGAGAGTGCATGGCTGTACTCTTGAGTCTTAAAACCCTCTTGTTGTGTTCCGGTCGAATTGGACCGATTTACAAGTTTTCTCTCTGAAAAATGTAGTTCATTTAATCTGATTGTCATAAGGTTCCATGACTTTGTCCACACAGTGCATCTGAACACTCTGAACAACACTGAACACTCTCACTCCCCTTCTTCCATGGCAACCCCCACGGGAACCTTTCCCAAATAGAATCTTTCCCCCACGGGAACCACACCTGTTGGCATTCTCACAAACAATTGCAACATTGTTTCAATAATATTTAGAGCTTTTCTCGCAGCTCTGGTATATAAAGCTTTTTTGAGTCCTTGCTCACAATTCATTCTGTGGCAGCACAATGATCAAACGATATACTGCATGTGAGGCTCTTGATCATATCTTTGATCATGACACTGGTGAGGAGGAGAGAGGCCAGGAAACTGACAGTGAAGATGCATTAGAGGAGGAAGTGTCAGAAGTTGAAGACAACACAGAATATGATCCAGACCAAGAGACAACCGATGTGGAACAATCCAGTGATGAGGAAGAGGGCCCTGTTGAGGTTGTTATTACATTCCGGTCAAAGAATGGGAATTTGTCCTGGTCTTCATCCCCACCTGAGAGGAGAGGTCGGCTGTCGGCTCAAAATGTTATCAGGATGATCCCAGGCCAACGAGATACACCATATCCCGGGATGATGACATAAAATCCTGCTTCGAACTGTTCCTGACAGAGTCAATCAAAACTATAGTGATCAACATGACCACCTTGGAGGGGAGACGCGTTTACAAAGACAACTGGAAGGAGGTAGACCGGACAGACGTCCAAGCATACGTGGGCCTCTTGATTTTGGCTGGTGTGTACAGATCCAGAAACAAATCTACCACCAGTTTATGGGATGCAGAGTCTGGTCGGGCAATTTTCCGTGCCACTATGTCACTCCAGACATTTCACGTGTTGTCACAGGTGATTCGCTTCAACAACCGTGATACAAGACCAGGCCGCCGTCAACAAGACAAGCTGGCAGCTATCAGAGAGGTTTGGCACAAATGGGTGGAGTGCATCCCATTTATCTATAACCCAAGTCCAGACATCACAGTGGATGAGTGTCTGGTCGCTTTTAGGGGACGCTGCCCATTCAAACAGTACACGCCAAGCAAACTGTCTAAATATGGAATAAAGATATGGGCAGCATGTGATGCCAGGACAAGTTATACCTGGAACATTCAGGTTTACACGAGGAAACCTGCTGACAGTGTTCCCGAAAGGAACCAGGGGAACTGGAAATGACTGCAGGTCTCCAGGGGCACAACATAACATTTGACAATTTGACCATGGTGGGGACGGTCAGAAGGAACAAGCCTGAGTTGCCTCCTGCCTTCTAGATTTGCCTTCACCGATACACACACTCTTGTGTCCTACTGCACGAAGAAAAATAAGAATGTGCTCCGGATGACAACTCTGCACAGGGGTGCCGCTGTGAGTACCAGGGAGGACAAGAAGCTCAACGCTGTCCTGGATTACAACCGGAACAAAGGGGGAGTTGAAAACCTTGACAAGGTATGTTACTTTTTATCTTTGAAGTCTCAAGTACTTTTTTTCTATAACCAGATTGTTTTATCTGCACCACAAAAAATAACACATGTTGTTGTTTGGTGAAATGCTCATTGAATTTGTGAACAATATGGAGTCAATTATATTCATTGGTGTAGAAAAGGCCCATGGAGTTGGTGGAAGAATCCTTTATTTCATGGCCACTTGCTCAGCTGGGCCAGGGGCGCTTTAATTAGGTCAGGTGGAAATGTCCAACAGATCTCAACTCCATAAAAGGAGGAAATCGCCATAGCCCAATCTCGCTGCTTTCTCTTCCTTAACTCCGTCTACTCCAGAAGTTCTGTGTCCATGAATCCAAGTAAGTCCACCGAATCTGTTACCTTTCATCTGAACTATCTGTTGCGATCGGCAGAGTGGGCCATCAGTTATTGCCGCGGAGCATGGCTTGGAGCATACGCTTCAGACCTATTGTGTAATGTGAATGGTCAATGATCACGGCCCTACGGATCATCACAGGCCAATTATGCCATCGATATATGGTTAATATGTAATGAAATTACATGTACACATGAAGACACTTGAAAGGGTGAAATATGAAACGTCATTGTTTGCTGAACTGATCGATTCTGATATCAAACTAAAGGGGATTATAGATTGAATAACTGATCACTGTTTGTATTATTCTTCTCATGATTAAATTACTCAATGATGATTTCTATTGACTTCTTAATGAACTGGATTGCTGAATTCCCTAATTATGTTAATAATGAATGATTGTTATGATTTGATCTTCGTGATTATGAATTTGATTGGATACAGGCTGACGAACGGTGTCACCTATTGGATGTTCAGGTCCGAAGAGATCTACAGGAACTGGAATTCATTGCCAAGAAGGGAATTGGAGGAGGCACGGATGGTCTTATCCTTCCTGGAGAAGAACGAACAAGGAGTTGACCTGACCACCCCTCCACATGGACCTGACCTGTCTGCCTTTCTTTCCCAATCTGCTCCTCTGGTACAGCATGGCACACAGTCCCCGGAGGCTCCGAGGTCAACAGCCAACACGGAGCACGGGGGACAGGCCACTCCGCCAATGCCCTCTATGCCAGTGACACAAGTTAGCATTCCTCCTTCATCTAGACAAAGTATCACTCCTTCGACCTTTCCGCCAATTACCAACCAAGGCAAATCGTTCCTCTTGTTAAGGGCCTGGGCCAGGCCAGTCATCAAACAGGTGGAAGGGCTCTCACTCAATTCCGGCTGCCACCAATGGAGGGTCTGGGACAGTTGGGGACAGGCCCAATGAGGCCACAGTGAGCTCATCAGCAGTCCCGGGATCCTTCATGCAACCAGAAGAGGGAGCCAACATTATGAAACTGCTAGTAACCTCAGCCTATGGAATTCCCAGACCTCAAACTGCCATACTTTGAGAGCGGAAAGGAGAGTGAATTTGTGCTTTTGGAAATGGCATTGGAGAGCCTACTGGATATTCACAGTCATCTGTCAGAATGCTACAAGTACCAAGTACTGATGGATCACTTGCGCTTTCCCAGTGCATACATGCTGGCCCAATCCTTTATGCACTCCGCAACACCACACCATACACTCTCCAGGCACTGAAAGTGAGATATGGTGAACCACGCCATGAACGCCATGAACAAAACAACATTCTGAACACGTCTCCAATTAAAATGGGAAACCATGCTGCCTTCCAAAAGTTCTCCCTCGCTGTTCAATCGCTGACCTAAATGCTCCAATCCGTTGAAGGAGAAGACGGGAACGAGCTGAAATGTGGCTCCCACATGAACAGGCTTCTTAGCAAGCTTCCAGACTACCTGAGAGACAGTTTCATTGAACATTGTTTGAAGAAGGCCATCCTGAAAGAGGGCTCGAGAAGCACCTATGCCCTCGGAGACCTGGCCGCATGGTTGCAGGTGGAGGCGAGGGCGAAGAGCATCACTCACCAGGCCACAATCTCAGCCATAGCCTCTGGGGGAAGGAAGGAGTTTGAACGGAAGGAGGGACAGAAAAGGCCAAATTCCACTACAATGTACTTAAATAATGAAACTGGGGAGGAACCCGTGAAGAAGACCTCTCTCAAGAGCAAGAACATCTAATTCCAGCCTTACTGCCCCTATTGCAAGAGTAAGGGGCACTTCCTTGGCTCATGCCCCAGGGTAAAGAAGCTTACTCAACCTCAATTGAAGGCCTGGATCACTTCAGGCGAGCGATGCTACAAGTGTGCCCGTAGCCATAAGGTGGAGACCTGCACATTGAGGAAACCCTGCAATTGCTGTAAGGAAATCCATCTCACAGTGTTGCATGATGTAATTCCCCAAGCACAGAAGGAGCAGAGTATGCTCATGGTAGGAGCTGCAAAGGAGCTCTACCTTGACCAGATGAACCGGTCTCCACGGGTCATGTTGAAGGTGGTCAAGGTTATTCTGCAAGGTGAAGGGAGAGGCATTGATACATTTGCCGTTCTAGATGATGGGTTTGAAAGAACAATCATTCTCCCAGCGGCCACCTGTCAGCTTAACCTGGAGGGGACCCCCGAGACCCTTCATCTCAGAATGGTGCGACATGATGTTATCCAAGTGAAGGGCTCTGCTGTGAAACAGGGACGTGGCCTATAACATCACCAATGCCTTCACAGCAGATGGCCTGAATCTCGCAGAGCACTCCTGCCCGGTAAGTGTTCTACAGAAACAATATCCTCATCTCCGAGGATTGCCTCTTCCTAACCTGGCCAGGGCTGCGCCACTCATCCTGATTGCGTCAGACCACCCACATCTCGTCACCCCGACTGAGCCTATACGAGCTGGACCAGAAGGAGGGCCCGTTGCTGTCCATACATCCTTGGGTTGGGCTGTGCAAGGTCCAGCCCATCTACTTCTCTCCACCCAAGCTGTACAGTCATAGCAAGTCCTCTTCACCAGAAGCAATCTAGCTCCATCCCCCTGTCCAGCCACTGACCTCCTTCGAAATGTGGAGATGCTCTGGATGATGGACACCTTCTCCAACCGGAAGCGACAGGAAGTCACACGCTCGAAACATGACTCCTATGCATTAGACTTCATGGAAAAGCGCACCACCACCATTTGAAATGGATGGCGTTCAGAGGTACGCAACCCCAATGCTACGGGTCCCCAACCTTCCTCCTCTGGCAACCTCGACACGGGCTTTACTCCCACTACTGCGTGGAACGGAGCGATGCATGGTGAATAATCCTGAGCTTGCTGAAGTTCATAACCAAGAGATTCATAACCTTGTGAAGGCAGGCTATGTCACCAAAGTGACAGCTCATGAAGAGGGAAACCCACTCAGCGAATCCTGGTATCTCCCTCACCATGTTATCCAGCAACACGGTGGGAAGTACCGACTTGTCTTCAACTGTTCATTCCAAGCTGCAGCCTGAATGACTGTCTACTCCCCGGACCAACCTTAGGTCCTTCCTTGCACGTTGTCCTTCTCCGGTTCCGGCAGCACTCCACAGCCATCAGTGGAGACATCAAAGCCATGTTTCATCAGATTCGTCTGCTGCCTTCCGACACCACACTGCTCCGGTTCATATGGCGAGATATGGAACGAGACGCAGAGCCCACAATCTATGAATGGCAAGTACTCCCATTTGGCACCACCTGTAGTCCTTGCTGTGCCATATACGCTCTGCAGAGACACGCACGGGAGCACCCAGACAGTGACCCAGAAGTATTGCATTCAGTGGAACATGCCTTCTATGTGGCTAACTGCTTACTGAGCATCCCATCCACGGATGAAGCGAAAGCATTCCTTGATTAAAGTACGGAATCTCCTGTCCAACGGGGGATTTGAGGTCCGACAGTGGGCGAGTAACAGAGCGGAGGTTATCCAGCACCTCCCGCCACCAGCCAGGTCCAGTAGCAGTGAACTATGGCTATCGCAGTCTGGTGCTAACCCACAAGAACCCACTCTAGGACTGAGATGGAGCTGCATACCGGATACCCTGGGGTACAAGCACCGCTCAGCCCTGAGTACCGAATCCCCCACTCTGCGCTCCATCTATCGGACCCTGGCCAACCAATACGGGTATGGGTATATCCTGCCATACACAACCCGGGCCAAAGTCTTAGTCCAGGACCTGTGGCAGACCAAAACGGTCTGGGATGAACCGATCCACCCAGCTGACCTAGTGGAACGATGGATCTGTTGGGAAACAGAGTTATTGGAGCTCTCTGAAGTCCAAATGCCAAGATGTTATGTACCACCCTGTGCTGACCAACTGGGATCGTGTCTGGAACTGCATGTGTTCTGTGACACTTCGGAGCGAGCGTATGGGGCGGTATCCTATCTAAGAGTGGTGGATAAGGCAGGCCACACCCATGTCTCCTTTGTCATGGCCAGGTCCAGGGTCGCACCCAAGAAGCAGTTGTCAATGCCTAGGCTGGAACTCAGTGATGCCCTTTCCGGAGCCCAGTTGGCCTTTACCTTGCGAGCCGAGCTCAACTTGCCAATCCAAAGGGTCATCTACTGGAGTGATTCGACCAGTGGACTGGAGTGATTTGACCACAAGTCGGAGTCCTGCAGGTATAAGGTGTTCGTCGGAACTTGCATTGCGGAAATCCAAGACCTAACAGAAGTCCAGAACTGGAGGTATGTTGACAGTGTAAACAATCCTGCTGATGGCGTTACTCGTGGTAAAACCCTTGAGGAACTGGCTCAAGCCCATCGCTGGAGCTTGGGATCACCATTCTTGTCCCAATCAAAGAACGAGTGGCCGACAGCCCCCAGGCGTGTGGCCCCTCCGCAACCAACTGAAGCTCATGAGTTAAGGAAGTCCGCCCAATAACACAGCATATCTACAGAACCAACAACAGCTCTCACTGACGTAGCAAAATCCCAAACACATGCCGGATCTGATCGCCGCCACAAACCAGATCTCAGATGGGGTGGCTTCCATACCCACCTCCCTCGCGGCAGAGACACTACTCCTCCAGCATACACAAGCAGTTAGCTTCCCTGAGGAGCTAAAAGCTCTGAAAGCCGGTAGGGAAGTGGCTAAGGACAGCCGTCTGCTTTCTCTTGCCCCAGAATATGACCAAATCCTCAGAGTGATCAGAGTCGGAGGGAGGCTGCGCCAAGCAGAAGTCTTGGATCCCGATGCTATCCACCCAATTATCCTTGACTCCAGACACGCTATTACCAGCCTCCTCATCAAGAGTTGTGATGAGAGGCTTCTCCACCCAGGGCCAGAGAGAGTCTATGGGGAGATGAGGTGGAAATACTGGATACTTGGAGAACGAGGAGCCATTTGTAAGCACCAATACACCTGCGTGGAATGTCAGAGGTGGCGCGCCGGAGCCACTGTGCCCAAAATGGCAGATTTACCCGCTGCTCGCTTGCACCTCCTCAAACCATCCTTCTGGTCAACAGGAGTAGATTGCTTTGGCCCCTTGACGATCAAGCTAGGTTGTCGAGTGGCCCTACGGCGGTTTATCTCCCGACGGTGGAAACCCTACAAGATCCTGGCTGACAGGGGCACAAACTTCACGGCAGGAGAAGCCAGGTTGGAGGAAGCCTTCCAAGCCATGGAACCCAGCCTCCAGGATCATCTGATGGACCAACAAATCTCATTCAAAGTCAACCCTCCAGGAGCTCCTCATTTTGGAGGAACATGGGAGCAAGAGATCAAATCTGTAAAGACGGCCTTACGAGTCGTCCTGGGGGACCAAACTGTCAGTGAAGCTGTCTTGCGGACCGTCCTGATAGAGGTGGAAAGGATACTGAACTCCAAACCCTTGGGATATCTCTCTGCAGACATCGCTGACCCCAATCCGGTTACACCGAATATGCTCTTGATGGGATGCCGAGATGCGTAACTTCCTCAAGCCATGTATGCTGATACCAACCTCGTTGGCAGACGCCGGTGGCGACACAGCCAGATCTTGGCTGACCATTTCTGGGCCCGATCCATTCGGGATTACCTACCAAGCCTACAGCACAGAGGGAAATGGCGGAGAGAAATGGCCAGTCTGGAAACTGGCCAAGTAGTAATGACAGTGGACCCTCAGCTGCCTTGAGCCTCCTGGTCGGTGGGCCGTATCACTAAGACCATGCCTGGGACCGATGGTCGTGTTAGATCAGTGGAGATCCAGGTAAAGAACCGAACATATATCCGGCCAGTTGCCTGACTAATTCCTCTCCCTGAGATGACAGAGGACGGGGAGAAATGAGCATTTTTGAGGAGTGTGGAATTTAACACATTTCCGGGGTGGCTGTAGAAAAGGCCCATGGAGTTGGTGGAAGAATCCTTTATTTCATGGCCACTTGCTCAGCTGGGCCAGGGGCGCTTTAATTAGGTCAGGTGGCAATGTCCGATAGATCTCAACTCCATAAAAGGAGGAAATCGCCATAGCCCGATCTCGCTGCTTTCTCTTCCTTAACTCCGTCTAATCCAGAAGTTCTGTGTGTCCATGAATCCAAGTAAGTCCACCGAATCTGTTACCTTTTATCTGAACTATCTGTTGCGATCGGGAGAGTGGGCCATCAGTTATGGTTTATAGTTATTGCCGCGGAGCATGGCTTGGAGCGTACGCTTCAAATATATTGTGTAATGTGAATGGTCAATGATCACGGCCCTACGGAACATCACAGGCTAATTATGCCATCGATATATGGTTAATATGTAATGAAATTACATGTACACATGAAGACACTTGAAATATGAAACGTCATTGTTTGCTGAACTGATCGATTCTGATATCAAACTAAAGGGGATTATAGATTGAATAACGAACACTGTTTGTATTATTCTTCGCATGATTATGATAAATAGTTACGAGCCTAAATGACTCAAGGATGAATCCTATTGACTTCTTAATGAACTGGATTGCTGAATTCCCTAATTATGTTAATAATGAATGATTGTTATGATTTGATCTTTGTGAATTTATGAATTTGATTGGATACATGTTATGAATTTGATTGGATACCTGTTATTCTGTTTCCTTTGTTATGCAGCACAGACTACCCAGTAAATATACCACTTTATGGTTAAAGGAATTCCTGCCTCAGTCTCATCCATTCCTCTGTCACCAGACCCGTGACCACCTGTTCACCTTCACTGTCAGTCATCCTACCTGTCTAGCTACCCGCACAGATTCCACTAATCTTTCCATTTGAATATGTAAATATGTTTTAGATGTGATAAATTAAAACAACGCTTTTGATGCAAGTTTTCACTTTACTCTGCAAGACATGAAATATCACTTGTATGTACTCATTATTTAATTTACTGATTGTTGCACTTTTGTAGGTTACTGGCACATACTCTTCAACATCCTAGACGTGTCGGCCTACAACGCGTTTGTGGTGTGGATGGAGGTGAATCCAGGCTGGAAGCAGGGGAAATTCTTCAAGACGAGACTATTCCTAGAAGAGTTGGGGAAAGCCATGGTGGCACCCCTCATTCAAAGGTGCCAACACCTTCCTCGAACACCATCCTCGGCTGGATTGGTGAGAGATATACAAGGGCCAGAAGCAAGATCATCGATCGCCAGAGACAGAAGAGACAAAAGGAAGCTGTGCAATCTGTGTGCACCAAGAGATGTCAAAACGAGCATTATGTGCCATAAATGCAGTGCATATATTTGTAAGGCACATGCAACAACCACCACGTATTGTCCAACATGTGCATGAGAACACACAAAACATAACCACCATTGATTGACAGATTGTAAAAAAAATTATGTTTTTGTTATTGTTAGTAATACTGTTATTGTTACTGTTGTTCTTTAATGTGTTCAGACATAAATTTTGTAATATGGTAACGTTTTCATGTGTAGTTTTGGGCCTATGTCCTTTCTTTACTAATAAAATCATACCAGTCAGTTTTGAGTAGGAACACAACAGATGTTATTTTGTGCCACTATTTAAAAATTTGAAATGGTTTCAAAACAAATGTCCTTGTTAAACTTTGACACAAAGTAGTCTGTGATAAATCGCACAATATGTTTCATCTGAGTATTTGTTATACTCAAAATAATCCTTACATTATGCTTTTTTTAAAACTCTCAAACCAATTGTATGAGCTCAGGTCAATGAGGCCTACAGGCCATAAATAGCAAATAGAAGTTCAAAATGTGTAATGTTCACAAGAAGTTAAGTTGATAAAAAGATCTAACACAACATTAGGTGATAAAATATGTGTATTATGGATTTATAATCAGCTATAATGAGGCGGTCATTTTGGACCGGGAACACAGAATTAATTAGCATGAAACGAACACAACAGGAGGGTTAACTCACTGATCTCTTATGATTAGTTGCTAATGTCCCATCTGCTAATGTCATCATCAGACCATAAATAAGCCACTCATGCCAACAGAGTGGAGCTAACACACTTTTGTATCCAAACACAGTGTTTGTGCAGTATACTCTTTTAAGAGACTGTTTAGGGCCCATAGACTTAAGGAGTAACTTAAAGACAATGCAGTTTAGGGCCCATAGACTTAAGGAGTAACTTAAAGACAATGCATTCCCATCCCTTTACAGAAGTTACAATTTGGCTTATTTGACTATTATTCACATTATAGCAGATAATTGGTCCATCTGGATGTATTTGCTATAACGTCTTATGCTCTAACGATCTAACGATACAGCATAAAGCAGTAAACAAACTTCGACTTGTCATCTTTCTTCTATTTGTCATGCCTTAACAAAATAGATGTGCTTATTTTCCTTCGGCTCACTTCTCTACACGACAGGATCCATTAAGTGCTCTGTCTGTAGCCTCACTGACTCTTTAAATTGGCAGTTTATTCTGTGTCTTTTAATAAAATGGCAGTTTATTCTGTCTTTGTACGTTCCTATTCTTAACTCTATTCTGTGAATGCAGTATTTATTCAACTGCTTTGTATTCATCAGAGGAGAAACCGGGTGAGAAAACAGGGAAAAGTGGGCAGAGCGGAATACTGTAGTTGATTATTTCCACTGGGAGATGAAAGAGTTCACAGTGAGGCTTTTTATAAATCTCTTTTCTGCAACAGCTGCAACGGTTTTTTGTTGTGTTTTAAGTGTTTCACAGAACAAGTAAGACATATGGCAGCCTTCAAGGTTAAGTTGTAAAACGTTGTATACTTTGTAGGCATTGTACAATAGCCATAGCTGTTTATGGAAACATTTATCAAAGCTTCCTGCAATTATTGCATCATTCTGCTTAACAAAGTCAGAGTGAGTTCTTGCTAAAGACATTTGCTTGAAAGAAGTAGCCTAGTCCTAAAAATAGTCCTCAGTATCATGAATATAGTAATGTGATTGCAGTGTCATAGCACATGATGAATCATTCAAACGATCAAAGACGCCGTTCAGGTTTGTAGAACAGTCTTTTACACTAAGGTTCACATCCGTTTTGTTTTTCAAATCAGTTATGGAATACTGACTGTTCAAACAGCAATTTACAAGTGACCACATCGGATTTGTGTGTTTTCAGACAGCAGTCATTTGCTAACTTGACTACACGTGTTGTCATAGTTACTATGGGTGTGTGCACAGTGGTGTAGGCTGATTGGTGGTGGTGCTTGTGCTTCCTATCACTCAGAAGTTATGTAGCAAGCTAAGGTGACAACAATGGCTGCCATGGACGTTTCCCAGTTACTTTGAATGTTCAACATCATAGTGTAAGAACACATGTAAAAGCCTCAAAGGATAAAATTATCCAACTTTCAAAACAAGTCCTTTTTGGCTAGCCACAGGAGTCAACTAGCTAGCTAGGTAGCTGTTTAGCTTTCTAGCACATTCATAACTGTGTTTGTGAACAATAAACTAGCTATTTAGCTACCACAAACTGACAGAGTAGCTAAAAAGCAACAAGATATGCCAAATAACAGTATAAAAACCACTTGAGGGCAAATGAATCAGATTTTACCGTTCAGACAAGACGCATGAATAGGAATCAGATTTGTATCCGATTTCAAACCACCTACGAATATGGTTTGAGCCAGACAGAGCGTTTTCCTTGATGGACAAAAAGCTACAAACAAGTAATTTTTTAAATTTCACTTCACCAATTTGGACTATTTTGTGTATGTCCATTACATGAAATCCAAATAAAAATATATTTAAATTACAGGTTGTAATGCAACAAAATAGGAAAAATGCCAAGGGGGATGAATACTTTGGCAAGGCACAGCGCATTCGGAAAGTATTCAGACCCCTTGACTTTTCCACATTTTGTTAAGTTACAGCTTTATTCTAAAATAGATTAAATCGTGTTTTCCCCTCATCAATCTACACACAATACCCCATAATGACAAAGCAAAAACAGGTAAAACATTTTTTTGCTAACTTAAATATCACATTTACATAAGTATTCAGACCCTTTACTCAGTACTTTGTTTAAGCCCCTTTGGCAGTGATTACAGCCTCGAGTCTTCTTGGGTACAAGCTTGGCACACCTGTATTTGGGGAGTTTTCCCCATTCTTCTCTGCAGGTCCTCTTAAGCTCTGTCAGGTTTGATGGGGAGCGTCTCTGCACAGGTCTTTTCCGGTCTCTCCAGAGCTGTTCGATCGGGTTCAAGATGTTCGATCGGCCACTTAAGGACATTCAGAGACTTGTCCCGAAGCCACTTCTGCTTTGTCTTGGCTGTGTTCTTAGGGTTGTTGTCCTGTTGGAAGGTGAACCTTCGCCCCAGTCTGAGGTCTTGAGCACTTTGGAGCAGGTTTTCCTCGAGGATCTCTCTGTACTTTACTCCATTCTTCTTTCCCTCGATCCTGACTAGTCTCCCTATCCCTGCCATTGAAAAACATCCCCACAGCATGATGCTGCCATTACCAAGCTTCACTGTAGGTATGGTGCCAAGTTTCCTCCAGACGTGACGCTTAGAATTCAGGACAAAGAGTTCAATCTTGGTTTCATCAGACCAGAGAATCTTGTTTGTCATGGTCTGACAGTCCTTTAGGTGCCTTTTGGCAAACTTCAAGCGGGCTGCCACTTACTGATGAGTGGCATCCGTCATTTAAGTATGATGGAGGCCACTGTGTTCTTGGGTATCTTCAATGCTGCAGACATTTTTTGTTACCTTTCCCCAGATCTGTGCTTCGACATAATCCTGTCTTGGAGCTCTACGGACAATTCCTTCGACCTCATGACTTGGTTTCTGCTCTGACATGCACTGTCAACTGTGGGACCTTATATAGACAGGTGTGTGCCTTTCCAAATCATGTGCAATAAATTGAATTTATCACAGGCATTCTCCAATCAAGTCATAAAAACATCAAGGATGATCAATGGAAACAGGATCCACCTGAGTTCAATTTCGAGTCTCATAGCAAAGGGTCTGAATACTTACGTAAATAAAGTATTTCTGTTTTTCATTTTGAATAAATGTGCACAAATTTCAAAAAACCTGTTTTCGCTTTGTCTTCGTGGGGTATTGATGAGGCAAAAAATGTATACAATCAATTTTAGAATTAGCCTGCAACATAACAAACTGTGGAAAAAGTCAAGGGGTCTGAATACTTTCCAAATGCACTGTATACAAAAGTATGTGGACACCCCTTCATATTAGTGGATTTGGCTATTTCAGCCACACCCATTGCTGACAGGTGTAGACAATCGAGCACACAGCCATCTCCATAGACAAACATTGGCAGCAGAATGGCCTTACTGAAGAGCTCAGGGACTTTCAACGTGGATGCCTGTTTTCCAATAAGTGAATTCGTCAAATTTCTTCCCTCCTAGAGCTGCCCCGGTCAACTGTAAGTCCTGTTATTGTGGAAATGTCTAGGAGCAATAACGGCTCAGCCGCAAAATGGTAAGCCACACAAGCTCACAGAACGGGACTGCTGAGTGCTGAAGCGCGTAGCGTGTAAAAATCGCCTGTCCTTGGTTGCAACACTCACTACCGAGTTCCAGACTACCTCTGGAAGCAACGTCAGCACAATAACTGTTAGTCGGAAGCTTCATGAAGTGGACATGAATGAGCAGCCACACACAAGCCTAAGATCATCATTTGCAATGCCAAGTGTCGGCTGAGGTAGTGTAAATCTCGCCGCCATTGGACTTTGGAGCAGTGGAAATGCATACTCTAGAGCAGTTATTCCCAAACTGGCTGCCAGTAAGTTACCGTAAAAAGAACCGGACATTTCTGTACAGTGCAGGTTGCAAAGGGAGGAAATATAGCTTTCGTAACCTGACTTAGTCAACAGTATTATGTGTTTTTTTGCAAACCAAAGAGATATTGTTTTGTTTGCCATTATACTACAAGAATACAGTCAGTGATTTCCACTATTATTGTGGTGGTAATGCAATGTCTTGCACAAACAGCATCTTCAAATTTCATATATACATTTGGGTTGTGAAGCTGTTGTTTACAATTGGTTATTACGTTTCTAGATTGAAATAGCAATGTAATAACACATTTTCCTCCATAATCATGCATGCCAATTGAAAAACACAATGCTTGTCATTTGGCATAGCGATCACAATAAATCTATTAAAAACAATGTACAACCATAACATTAGTGTACTAAATGCTTATTCCTCCTGGAATGCAGCTATTGGGTTACAGTCTAAAGTAAGACACCACAGACAATTAAATACAACATGAAAGGGAATTCTGGCTCTCTAAAGGAGTGGTTCCTCTAGGACAGGTATTCCCCCCAGGGGTACGCGCAATGCCATCAGGGGTACGCCAAATAAAAATGTAATTCCCATAAAAAATATGTTTCACATTTTCAAACGGTCCATTTATATTTTCCAACGGGGCTATACATTTGGGTGAGGTTTTTTTCTTGCCTGAGTAGCCTCGTTTCACTGCCAAAAATAAAATTAAACCATATAGCGAAATAACAACACAATGTCCAATACAGGTAGCCAAGCCAAATAATTGACATCCAATCACATTAACCGCTACTCTCTTGCAGGAATTCCACTAACGGTCCATATGTAGCCAAACGTTTGCTCGAAAATAGATAAATGGTTAAAAAAAAGTAAGGCCCGCGTCCATAGAGACACATACCAGCTCTACTGGTAGTACTAGTACTATCAGCAGTACTGCACCTACACCTGTCGATGAGCACATCCAACGCTAGCATCAGTAATTCTACATTTGTTGTTAGCCCAGCTAGCATGGACACTGACAGTTGTGAATCTGATGCAGCCGAAGAGCTACTGCCCCCTTACCCGGGAAAGAACCAAACACCAGACAGGGACGTTGGACCATCGAAGAGGAGCAAATAAGATGCGAGTAGTGCCTTTCCTCAGCCACGGTGTGTTATATGTGCAAAAGTACTATCTCACAACTCGATGAAACCTTCACTCTTGCGCAGACATTCAGAAACAAAACATGCCAATTTGAAAAATTAAGGCACGGGAGTTTTTTGAGCGAGGATTAAGACGACTTTCAAGTAGTAAGACATGTATAAAAGCAACAGATACCATCAATAAGAAGGGGCTCGAAGCGTCTTATATGGTGAGCTACCGAGTGGCTAGGGCAGGCAAGCACCATACTATTGTGGAGGACTTAATTCTTCCTGCTGCCGTGGATATAGCTGGGACAATGCTGGAGGAAAAGGCAAAAAAAAAACTATACAGACAATTCCTTCATCAAACAACACTGTTTCACGACACATCAGTGACATGGCAGGGGATGTTTTGAAACAATTATTGCTTCGCATACAAGCCAGTGACAGCTGGATGAGTCAACAGACGTGGCGTCAACAGACATGGCGGGCCTGGCACAGCTCCTGGTATATGGCCATTACGTTTATGGGGGGTCAATTAAGGAAGGCAAACCACTGGAAACCAGGACAACAGGAGAGGATTTCTTAAAATTACTGGACAGCTTTGTGACATTAAATGGACTTTGGTGGTCAAGATGTGTTGGTATCTGTACTGATGGCGCAAAAGCCATGACAGGGAGACATAGTGGAGTGGTAACGCACGTGCAAGCAGTTGCTCCCGACGCCACTTGGGTACACTGCATCATCCAACGAGAGGCTCTTGCTGCCAAAGGAATGCCTGACAGCTTGAAAGACGGTTTGCACACCACAGTGAAAATGGTTAACTTTGTTAAAGCAAGGCCCCTTAAAACCTTTTCTCAATAGGGGGTGCTGTTGGGACTTTGTAAAAATTACGTTCCCAAATTAAACTGCCTCGTACTCAATTCTTGCTCGTACAATATGCATATTATTATTACTATTGGATAGAAAACACTCTCTAGTTTCTAAAACCGTTTGAATTATTTCTCTGAGTGAAACAGAACTCATTCTGCAGCACATTTCCTGTCAGGAAGTGAGATTTCTGAAATCGAGGTCCCTGTTCTGAGGTCAGTTTATAAGTCCCCATGCAAGCTACGGGGCTACATGCACTGCATACGCCTTCCTCTAGATGTCAGTAAGCGGTGAGAATTTGAATGGAGTGGATTGCACCATCTGGGGCCCTATATAAGACCGTGGAATGGAAGTACCGTTCTTTTCAACGGGGCGCCTGGCGCAAGAGGGACATCACAATGGCGTCCTGCAAAGCTTTCGTTTTAGCAGTTCTATATCTCCGGTCATGTTTTTATTCGTTATAGTTGTTAAAGACATCACAAGGTAGTTAATTTAAACCGACTTATAGCAGTTTATATCAGTTTATTGCGATTTTCTGGGATTTCTTTGTGACGCGCTATCAGGAGTTGGACACCTTTCCGGCACATAGCTAACGTTAGCGGCTATTTCGACAGGAGAAGAGGACATCTTTCAACCAAAAGACGATTGTTCTGGAGAAAGGACACCTTGCCCAAGATTCTGATGGAAGCTCAGCAAATAGTAAGCAGTCTTTATGCTGTTAATTCGTATTTATGTTGACAAATGTCAAATAATAATTCCGCCATGAATTTCGGTGCGGTCTCGCTTTAGCGCACGCTGTATTGCGCAGTAACGTTAATTTTAAAAATATAACACAGCGATTGCATTAAGAACTAATTTATCTTTCATTTGCTGTCCAATCTGTATTTTTTAGTCAAGTTTATGAATAGTTTTCGATTAGATTAGGTGCCTCTCCAAGATGGCGCCGGACAGATTGCTTGAAGTTTTGGCCACTAATCACATTGTATAACCACGATTTGTGCCGCTAAATATGCACATTTTCGAACAAACTCTATATGCATTGTGTAATATGATGTTATAGGACTGTCATCTGAAGAATTCTGAGAAGGTTAGTGAAAAAATTAATATATTTTGGTGGTTTATACGTTATCGCTATTTTTGGCTTGAATCAATGCTGTTGTGATGTTTGCTATTGTGGTAAGCTAATATAACACTATATTGTGTTTTCGCTGTAAAACACTTAGAAAATCTGAAATATTGGCTGGATTCACAAGATCTGTGTCTTTCATTTGCTGTACGCTGTGTATTTTTAAGAAATGTTTTATGATGAGTAATTAGGTAATACACGATGGTCTCTGTAGTTATTCTAGTTGCTTTGGTGAGAATTGTGATGGTGGCTGCAATGGTAAACTATGATTTATACCTGAAAAATGCACATTTTTCTAACAAAACATATGCTATACAATAAATATGTTATCAGACTGTCATCTGATGAAGTTGTTTCTTGGTTAGTGGCTATTTATATCTTTATTTGGTCGAATTTGTGATAGCTACTGATGCAGTAAAAAAATGGTGGCGTAAGAAAAGTGGTGTCTTTTGCTAACGTGGTTAGCTAATAGATTTACATATTGTGTCTTCCCTGTAAAACATTTAAAAAATCAGAAATGATGGCTGGATTCACAAGATGTGTATCTTTCATCTGGTGTCTTGGACTTGTGATTTAATGATATTTAGATGCTAGTATTTACTTGTGACGCTATGCTAGGCTATGCTAGTCAGCTTTTTTACTGACGGGGGTGCTCCCGGATCCGGGTTTGGGAGGAACTAGAAGTTAACTCTTGTGTATTTTCTGCACTATGCAATGATATGGGCAAGCAACCATGTAACGCTTTTACAACATACAGAAGTGCACTGGTTATCAAGGGGCAAATTATTGACAAATTTTTTTTTATTGAGAGACGAGCTTAAAGTTTTCTTTACTGACCATCATTTTGACTTCTCTGACCGCTTGCATGATGACGAGTTTCTCACACGACTGGCCTATCTGGGTGATGTTTTTTCTTGCCTGAATGATCTGAATCTAGGATTACAGGGACTCTCCGCAACTATATTCAATGTATGGGACAAAACTGAGGCTATGATTAAGAAGTTGGAGCTCTTCTCTGGACAACACACAGGTCTTTCCATCATTGTATGATTTTTTTGTGTGCAAATGAACTCAAGCTTAGGGACAATGTCAAATGTGATATATATCGAAGCACCTGAGTGAGTTGGGTGCGCAATTACGCAGGTACTTTCCCGAAACGCATGACACAAACATTTGGATTCCTTATCCCTTTCATGCCCTGCCTCCAGTCCACTTACTGATATCTGAACAAGACAGCCTCATTGAAATTGCAACAAGTGGTTCTGTGAAAATGTTATTTAATCAGAAGCCACTGACAGATTTCTGGATAGGACTGCGCTCAGAGTATACTGCCTTGGCAAATCGCGCTGTTAAGATACTGATGCCCTGATGCCCACGTACCGATGTGATAGTGGATTCTCGGCTCGCTAGCATGAAAACTAAATACAGGCATATATTGTGTGTGGAAAATTATTTAAGACTGAGACTCTCTCCAATACAACCCAACATTGCAGAGTTATGTGCATCCTTTCAAGCACACCCTTCTCATTAACCTGTGGTGAGTTATTCACAATTTTCAATGAACAAATAAAGTTTTATATGTAAGATGGCTAAATAAAGAGCAAATTATTGATTATTATAATATTTTTATTTGTGCCCTGGTCCTATAAGAGCTCTCTGTCACTTCCCACGAGCCGGGTCGTGACAAAAACTCACACTCATTCTTATGTTTAATACATTTATCGTATAGTGTGTGTGTGGCAGGCTTACAATGATGGCAAAAAACAGAGTGCGCTGACCCTGGTGCTAGAGGGGGTTTGCAGCTGGAGGTTGAATGTTTGAAGGGGTATGGGACTATAAAAAGTTTGGGAACCACTGCTCTAGAGTGATGAATCATGCTTCACCATCTGGCAGTGAGACGGACGAATCTGGGTTTGGCGGATGCCAGGAGAACACTACCTGCCCGAATGCATAGTGCCAACTGTAAAGTTTGCTGGAGGAGAAATAATGTTTTTTCATGGTTCTGGCTAGGCCCCTTAGTTCCAGTGAAGGTAAATCTACAACATACAATGACATTCTAGACGATTCTCTGCTTCCAACTTTGTGGTAACAGTTTGGGGAAGGCCCTTTCCTGTTTCAGCATGACAATGCCCCCGTGAACAAAGCGAGGTCCATACAGAAATGGTTTGTTGAGATGGGTCTAGAAGAACTTGACTGGCCTGCACAGAGCCCTGACCTCAACCCCATCGATCACCTTTGGGATGAACTTGAACGCAGACTGCGAGCCAGGCCTAATCGCCCAACATCAGTGCCTGACCTTACTAATGCTCTTGTGGCTGAATGGAAGCAAGTCCCTGCAGCAATGTTCCAACATCCAGTGGAAAGGTTTCCCAGAAGAGGGGAGGCTGTTATAGCAGCAAAGTGGGGACCAACTCCATATAAATGCCCAGGATTTTGGAATGAGATGTTCGACAAGCAGGTGTCCACATACTTCTGGTCGTGTAGAGTAGATCAAGAAATCTGTCGTTCATTTTGAAGTTTTTGCAGAGGAGTTGCGCAATTTTATAGCGAAGATGTTTGGTGCAGTATTTTTCAAGTGAAAAAATGTGCATGAAAACACTTCATGTTCCCACTGCTACTAGGAGTGGTACTATTGACCAATCACAGGCAAAGGGGCGTAGACTTCAGGTTAAGGAACTTCAAATTGCCCCAAGAAACAAATGTGTGTGCACGAACAGATGAAAAGTTATTTCCCCAATCATCACCAAATTAAATCACCAGTTAACTTTTTTTAAATTATTTAAATGTTTTTTTGAGCTTACGGCACCTGGTATTTCCAGGGGGTCTCCTGTCACAGTACGAACCAGGCCTGATCCTGAACAGCCATGTTCATGGTGGTATGGCCACAAGTGTATTTCTTTACCCCGTTTCCTCCCCAAATTAGATCCCTTGGCTCATTTCTGCAACTCCTCAATGGGCTCGGTAGAGGCGAAGGTCGAGTCACACATCCTGCGAAACATGACCCGCCTGGCCGCCTACTTGTTATCACACTGCTCGCTTAACCCAGATGTCAGCTGCACCAATGTGTCGGAGTAAACACCGTTTGACTGACGACCGGAGCAGCCCGCAGGCCACCGGCCTTGTCACAAGGAGACGCCAGAGCCTGATGAGCCAAGGAAATCCCCATCGGCCAAACCCTCCGCTGCCGCGGATGGCCCTGGGCCAATTGTGTGCCGTCCTATGAGGATCGATCCCCAGACTGTAGTGGCGACTCAGCACTGTGGTCAAATCAAATCAAACTTTATTTGTCACATGCGCCGACTACAACAAGTGTAGACTTCACCATGAAATGCTTACTTTACAAGCCCTTAACCAACAGCGCAGTTCAAGAAGTGTTAAGAAAATATTTACCAAGTAGACTAAAATATAAAGTAATAAGAAAAAGTAACACAATAAGAAAAACAATAACGAGGCTATATACAGGGGGCACTGGTACGGAGTCAGTGTCTGGGTGTGAAGTGACTATGCATAGATAATAAACAGCGAGTAGCAGCAGTGTACAAAAGGGATGGGGGGGTCAATGTAAATTGCCCCGTTGGCGATTTTATTAATTGTTCAGCAGTCTTATGGCTTGGGGGTAGAGGCTGTTGAGGAGCCTTTTGGTCCTAGACTTGGCACTCCGGTACCGCTTGCCGTGCGGTAACAGAGAAAACAGTCTATAACTTGTGTGACTGGAGTCTCTGACAATTTTCTGGGCTTTTGACCACTGCACCAACCCAGTTTACTATTAGGCAAATAATTCATCCTCTGTTTGAATCAAGTAGTTGATGGGATAATTTTGTTGGCTAGTTTTCATACTAACGATAGTGAAACTTTATTCACAACTTATTATTGCTGTCATGAGACATTTATTTCGTAATCTGTATTTGTCACACATTGCGGAGTAGGATGCCATGTTAATGTGTGTACTTTCACTGTATTGCTATTTGGAATGCTTTCCAAGTCTTCACAAATAGTGGTGTGTCATCAACTGTGAAACGAACTCCGATGATGGGGCCTGACCTGTCCAGCTAAGTCACACACTTTCTGGTGGAGGTGATGGAGGACTCCACAATGGGACAGCTGACCATTCTAGGCAGGGTACTCCTGGAGACTGACGTTGCACCCTGGTGGGAGGATACCTTCTATGAGGAGAGCACCAAGTCTCTAACGACCATGGACGAGAAGTTCATGCAGGCCAGGCAGATGGTGACCATCTTGTTGAGAGTCTCTGCCATGTCCTGACAAGCCTTTGGGTGGTAACCATTACATGGACTCAATGCTGTTATTTGTTAAAGTCTAATCACCTCTCTCCACATATTTCTCTGCTTCCTCTGATTGTTTTCTACAATGCAGATTATCCACAGGGGGAACATTGTCGTGGAAACATTTGAGAAGGTGATACTCGTGACTAGTGACTTGCAGGCGCTGATGCCCAGCATGATGACTCCACAGGAGGCTGCTGAGAGGAAGACGGCTCATAATAATGGCTGAAATGGAGTAAATGGAATGGTATCAAACACATGGAAAGCATGTTCGATACCATTCCACATTTCGTTCCAGCCATTACTATGAGCCCGCCCTCCCCAATTAAGGTGTCGATGATCGGGCTGTTGATTGAGGCCTGTGGAATGTTGTCCCACTCCTCTTCAAGGGCTGTGTGAAGTTGCTGGATATTGGCGGGAACTGGAACACGCTGTCATACACATTGATCCAAAGCATCCCAAACATGTCTGGTGAGTATGCAGGCCATGGAAGAACTGGGACATTTTCAGGTTTCCAGGAATTGTATACAGATCCTTGCGACATTGGGCTGGGCATTACCATGCTAAAACATGAGGTGATGGCGGCGGGTGAATGGCATGTCAATGGGCCTCAGGATCTCGTCACGGGATCTCTGTGCATTCAAATTGCCATAGCTGAAATGCAATTGTGTTCGTTGTCCGTAGACTTCCCATACCATAACCCCACCGCCACCATGGGACACTCTGTTCACAACGTTGACATCACATGACGCCATACACGGTACAGTTGGAACTGGGATTCATCTGTGAAGTGCACACTTGCCCACCGAAGTCGGTTACGATGTCGAACTAGTCAGGTCAAGACCCTGGTAAGGACGACGAGCACGCAGATGAGCTTCCCTGAGACAGTTTCTGAAAGTTTGTGCAGAAATTCTTTGGTTGTGCAAACCCAGTTTCATCAGCTGTCCAGTCTCAGATGATCCCGCAGGTGAAGAAGACGGATGTGGAGGTCCTGGGCTGGCATGGTTACACATGGTCTGCGGTTGTCAGGCCAGTTGGACGTACTGCCAAATTCTATAAAACGACGTTGGAGGAGAAAATTAACATTAAATTCTCTGGAAACCGCTCTGGTGGATATTCCTGCAGTCGGCATGCCAATTGCATGCTCCCTCAAAATTTGAGACATCTGTGGCAATGTGTTGCGTGACAAAACTCGATATTTTAGAGTGGCCTTTTATTATCCCCAGCACAAGGTGCACCTGTGTAATGATCATGCTGTTTAATCAGCTTCTTGATATGCCCCACCTGTCAGGTGGATTATCTTGGAAAATGAGAAATGCTCACTAACAGGGATGTAAACAAATTAGAGAAATAACATTTTAGAGAAATAAGCTTTTTGTGTGTATGGATTATTTCTGGGATCTTTTATTTCAGCTCATGAAACATGGGACCGAGACCTTACATGTTGCATTTATAGTTTTGTTCAGTATAAATTGTCATGTTTGGATTTATTGTTACAGGGACACTGTGTTATGCTGACGGCAGATAGTTAAAAGAGGAGTGACACGGGTGTGCACTTATCATTTTAATTTAGTTGGTTCGATTAGAATCTTGGTGTGTTTTCCTGCACATTGTTTTAACTAGCAAAGTGCAAAGAAATGTTAATTCAGGTTGGGCGTGAGTTTCTGCTTGAATTTTTTTTTTTAAGTTTGAGAACTTGTTAGTAAGCTCCTTTGTGTATCAAACATAGTATTTTCTCTTAGAGATTATTTTGACCTGAAGATATATGTAACCGCGTTAAGTCTTATTTAGCTGAGAGTCATCTACTTTGTAATGTTTCATGTATTTCATGTACACTGGAATTGTTTTTGTTTAATTATTTTGTGACTAATAAATCGTATTAGTTGAATTGAGTAAATGCATTCCTCGTTTTCCAGAGTAATTAGTAGGTATATTGGTAAATAAAACATACACTACACATATATACACTACACGTATATGCTTGGGTTCCACCTTGACATCCCTACTTGACACAATAAATGAATTCTAGAACATTGGTCGCCAGGATTAACTTTTCATATCTAGTCTCTTAATAATTGCATATCGGTGCAAAATAGACACATGTTCATTATAGTCATACTGAGAGGTGATGTAAGGCTAGATCCTCCATAGATGTACAGTGCCTGTTGCATTTATTCACATAATAATGGAGTCAGATTGATGAATGTAGTTAATTGTTATATTCACCATAGTTTCGTTCAACTACACACTCACCTCGACAGTGTACTCCTTCGTCATATCCGTCCTCACAATCTCTCGCTCCATCGCAAAGTTTATTAAAGTGGATGCACCTTTTGGAGCCAATGCACTGCATGTGATTCGGCGGACATCTCACCAACTCAGCTTTTGTACCTAAAATGAGAAGAAAAAATGATGGGTTCAAAATAACAGTCTTGATTTGGTCGCCAACATGAAGACAATGTAGGCTTATGAGAAGCAGTAAAGTTAAGCTATCTTTCCCATGACAAAAAACCACAAAGGTGTGTTGGTCTATACATGACTGTCTGTAACTAGACTATTGTGTTGGTGGTACACTTTTACCATCCCCACATGTTCAACCCAGCATTGCTCCAGTCTTGTCAAACATACACCGTGCATGTTTTCTTTAGAGTTGTTGCTTCATGGTTAACACCCAAGATTTCCCTCTATTGACTTTCCCTGTGGATCCATGCTCCACTTTTATCATCCCAGCAAGAGGAAAATATATCATTTTGAAAATGTGAAGAAAAAAATAGATACAGTACCAGTCAAACGTTTGGACATACCTACTCATTTTTCTTTATTTTTACTATTTTATACATTGTAGAATAATAGTGAAGACATCAAAACTATGAAATATGACATATGTGTGTGTAATAGAGGTCGACCGATTCATCGGAATGGCCGATTAATTAGTGCGGATTTCAAGTTTTCAAAACAATCGGTAATCGGCATTTTTGGACACCGATTATGACCGATTACATTGCACTCCACGAGGAGACTGCGTGGCAGGCTGACTACCTGTTATGCGAGTGCAGCAAGGAGACGAGGTAAGGTGCTAGCTAGCATTAAACGTATCTTATAAAAAACTATCAATCTTAACATAATCACTAGTTAACTACACATGGTTGATGATATTACTAGTTTATCTAGCTTGTCCTGCGTTGCATATAATAAATGCGGTGCCTGTTAATTTATCATTGAATCACAGCCTACTTCGCCAAACGGGTGATTTAACAAGCACATTCGCGAAAACAGCACTGGTGTTGCACCAATGTGTACCTAACCATAAACATCAATGCCTTTCTTAAAATCAATACACAAGTATATATTTTTAAACCTGCACAGTTAGTTAATATTGCCTGCTAACATGAATTTATTTTAACTAGGGAAATTGTGTCACTTCTTTTGCGTTCTGTGCAACAGAGTCAGGGTATATGCAGCAGTTTGGGCCACCTGGCTCGTTGTGAACTGTGTGAAGACCATTTCTTCCTAACAAAGACAGCCAACTTCGCCAAACGGGGGATGATTTAACAAAAGCGCATTTGCGAAAAAGGCACAATCGTTGCACGAATGTATCTAACCATAAACATCAACGCCTTTCTTAAAATCTATACACAGAAGTACATTTTTTAAACCTGCATATTTAGTTAAAAGAAATTCATGTTAGCAGGCAATATTAAACTAGGGAAATTGTGTCACTTCTCTTGCGTTCATTGCACGCAGAGTCAGGGTATATGCAACAGTTTGGGCCGCCTGGCTCGTTGCGAACTAATTTGCCAGAATTTTACGTAATTATGACATAACATTGAAGGTTGTGCAATGTAACAGCAATATCTAGACTAAAGGATGCCACCCGTTAGATAAAATACGGAACGGTTCCGTATTTCACTGAAAGAATAAACTTTTGTTTTCGAAATGATAGTTTCCGGATTTGAACATATTAATGACCTAAGGCTCGTATTTCTGTGTGTTATTATATTATAATTAAGTCTATGATTTGATAGATCAGTCTGACTGAGCGGTGGTAGGCAGTAGCAGGCTCGTAAGCATTCATTCAAACAGCACTTTCATTCAAACAGCTGTTTATGACTTCAAGCCTATCAACTCCCGAGATTAGGCTGGCAATACTAAAGTACCTATTTGAACATCCAATAGTCAAAGGTATATGAAATACAAATGGTATAGAGAGAAATATTCCTATAATAACTACAACCTAAAACTTCTTACCTGGGAATATTGAAGACTCATGTTAAAAGGAACCACCAGCTTTCATATGTTCTAATGTTTTGAGCAAGGAACTTAAACGTTAGCTTTTTTACATGGCACATATTGCACTTTTACTTTCTTCTCCAACACTTTGTTTTTGCATTATTTAAACCAAATTGAACATGTTTCATTATTTATTTGACAATAAATAGATTTTATTGATGTATTATATTAGGTTAAAATAAAAGTGTTCATTGTTCATTCAGTATTGTTGTAATTGTCATTATTACAAATATATATATAAAATTGGCCGATTAATCGGTATCGGCTTTTTTTGGTCCTCCAATAATCGGTATCGAAAAATCATAATCGGTCGACCTCTAGTGTGTAGCCTTTATTTAACTAGGCAAGTCAATTAAGAACAAATTCATATTTACAATGACAGCCTACCGTGGAACAGTGTGTTAAAACTTCTTATGGCTGCAATCCTGTTAACGGGATCGATATGACAACAGCCAGTGAAAGTGCACGGCGCCAAATTCAAACAACAGAAATCTCATAATTAAAATTCCTCAAACATACTTGTACCTTAAACAATTTTAAAGGTAATCTTGCTGTTAATCCCACCACAGTGTCCGATTTCAAAAAGGCTTTACAGCGAAAGCACCACAAACGATTATGTTAGGTCACCGCCAAATCACAGAAAACACAGCCATTTTTCCAGCCAAAGACAGGAGTTACAAAAAGCAGAAATAGAGATAAAATTAATCACTACCCTTTGATGATTTTCATCAGGTGACACTCATAGGACTTCATGTTAGACAATACATGTATGTTTTGTTCGGTAAAGTTCATATTTATATCAACAAATCTCAGTATACATTGGCGCCTTATGTTCAGTAGTTCCAAAAACATCCAGTGATTTTGCAGAGAGCCACATCAATTTACAGAAATACTCATAATAAACGTTGATCAAAGATCAAGTGTTATACATGGAATTTTAGATCCACTTCTCCTTAATTCAACCGCTGTGTCAGATTTCAAAAAAGCTATACGGAAAAAGTAAACCATGCAATAATCTTAGGTCGGCGCTCAGAGCCCAATCAAGACAAAAATATATCCGGCATTGTAACGGAATTCTTCGTCCTCCTCTGACGAGGAGTAAGAAATGTCGGACCAAGATGCAGCGTGGTGAGTATTCATATTTATTAGAATACTTTCAATATATATAGAGTTGAAGTCGGAAGTTTACATACACCTTAGCCAAATACATGGAAGCTGTCACATCTGCTCCTGCTACACCCTCTGGTGTTCATCAGGTGTCTTCTTGACCTGCAGTTATTCCCCCTGTACACTCTCTCTCTTTCCCTCTCCCTCTCTGTGTGATTGTGTGGTTGGAGACAGGTGTGCTGGAGTCAGAGCAGATCCCTACCAGCTGCAACTCGTCCCATAATCAAGACCTTTACAAATACTCAGTCCTGACACTTCCCCTCTGCCAGATCGTAATCTCTGCTCAGTCAGTTCATGATTCTAGCCTTTTATGATTATTTAAGAACCTGTTACTCTGCTGTGCCTGTTTCCCTGCCTGACACTGCTTATCCTCATTGCAGTTTACCGCTCTGTCTCTGGCTCCTGTATCCCGTTCCACATCACCCAACTATCTGGCTCGGGATTATTCACCCCCACTACCTTGGCTTCCCCTCAGGACCTGTTTACCCTGTTCTACCCTAGCTAACTCCAACCTCAGTCTCCACATCTGTTTTGTCTGCAACTCAACCAAGCTTCCCCGGATCTGCACTCCATATCTCTCTGTGTAACAATAAATATTTTGGTTCATTCATCCCTGTTTCTTCATCTGAGTCTGCTCTTGGGTTCCCCTGTTGCTCCACCTAACAGAAGCTCAGTTCTTCACAATTCGTGACATTTAATCCTAGTAAAAATTCCCTGTCTTAGGTCAGTTAGGATCACCACTCAGAATAATAGTAGAGAATGATTTATTTCAGCTTTTATTTCTTTCATCACATTCCCAGTGGGTCAGAATTTTACATACACTCAATAAGTATTTGGTAGCATTGCCTTTAAATTGTTTAACTTGGGTCAAACGTTTCAGGTAGCCTTCCACATCCTTCCCACAATATGTTGGGTGAATTTTGGCCCATTCCTCCTGACAGGGCTGGTGTAACTGAGTCAGATTTGTAAGCCTCCTTGCTCGCACACTCTTTTTCAGTTCTGCCTACAAATTTTCTATAGAATTGACGTCCGGGCTTTGTGATGGCCACTCCAATACCTTGACTTTGTCCTTAGGCCATTTTGCCACAACTTTGGAAGTATGCTTGGGGTGATTGTCCATTTGGAAGACCCATTGCGACCAAGCTTTAACTTCCTGACTGTCTTGAGGTTGCTTCAATATATCTGCATAATTTTCTTTCCTCATGATACCATCTATTTTGTGAAGTGCATCAGTCCCTCCAACAGCAAAGCACCCCCACAACATGATGCTGCCACCCCCGTGCTTCACAGTTGGGATGGTGTTCTTTGGCTTGCAAGCCTTCCCATTTTTCCTCCAAACATAACGATGGTCATTATGGCCAAACAGTTCTATTTTTGTTTCATCAGACCAGCGGACATTTTTCCAAAAAGTACGATCTTTGTCCCCATGTGCAGTTGCAAACCATAGTCTGGCTTTTTTTATGGCGGTTTTGGAGCAGTGGCTTCTTCCTTGCTGAGTGGCCTTTCAGGTTATGTCGATATAGGACTTGTTTTACTGTGGATATAGATACTTTTGTACCTGTTTCCTCCAGCATCTTCACAAGGTCCTTTGCTGTTGTTCTGGAATTAATTTGCACTTTTTGCACCAAAATACGTTCATCTCTAGGAGACAGAATGCGTCTCCTTCCTGAGCGGCATGACGGCTGCGTGGTTCCATGGTGTTTACACTTGCGTACTATTGTTTGTACAGATGAACGTGGTACCTTCAGGCGTTTGGAAATTGCTCCCAAGGATGAACCAGCCTTGTGGAGGTCTACAATTTTTTTTCTGAGGTCTTGGCTGATTAATTTTGATTTTTCCATGTCAAGCAAAGAGGCACTGATTGTGAAGGTTGGACTTGAAATACATCCACAGGTACATCTCCAATTGACTCAATTGTTGTCAATTAGCCTATCAGAAGCTTCTAAAGCCATGACATAATTTTCTGGAATTTTCCAAGCTGTTTAAAGGCACAGTCAACTTAGTGTATGTAAACTTCTGACCCACTGGAATTGTGATACATTGAATTATAAGTGAAACAATCTGTCTGTAAACAATTGTTGGAAAAATTACTTGTGTCATGCATGAAGTAGATTTCCTAACTGACTTGCCAAAACTATAGTTTGTTAACAAGAAATTTCACTGAGAAATGACTCCGACCTAAGTGTACTCCGACTTCAACTGTAAATATATATATCAGTACAAAGTATTTTTCATAAATACTTTTTTAAAAGAAGTCTAGAATCAGTCTGTAATTAAGTCACACAGAACGAGTTCACTTATTATATCCCAACAGGGCTACACAACATCTGTTATGTTCACTAAAGCAATACTTATGAATTGGTTTTGAACCTAAACCAATGCCTCAGCGAACCATTATTTTCTTATTGCGATGCAAAAATGTATCTAAATTGTATCTAACCTAATAGTCTTTAGCAATTATATCACAGAGCAACATTACCACAGAGCTATTCCACTATTATATAAATGTGGCATTTTTTATGATTATACAAATAACAGACGGAACACACACGGATCCCCTATCAAATCAACCCCCCCATGCTCTAACAGAGCCCCACCCCAAAACCAGACATGATGTACAATGAGGGTTCCATTTTTTTTACCCCGTTTTCATGGTATCCAATTGGTAGTTACATACTTGTCTCATCACCTGGAACTCCTGTACGGACTCAGGAGAGGCAAAAGTCAAGTGCCATGCATCCACAACCCAAACCAAGCCGCACTGCTTCTTGACACAATGCCCACTTAACCCGGAAGCCACCAATGTGTCAGAGGAAACACCATGCACCTGGTGACCGTGTCAGCATGCACTGCAGCCGGCACGCCGCAGGAGTCACTGGTGTGCGAATGGACAAGGACATCCCTGCCGGCCAAACCTTCCCCTAACCTGGCCGACGCTGGGCCAAATGTGCTCTGCCCCATGGGTCTCCCAGTCGCAGACAGCTGCGACAGAGCCTGGACTCGAACCCAGAATATCTAATGGCACAGCTAGCACTGTGATGCAGTGCCTTAGACCACTGTGCCACTCAGGAAGCCTGTTATGAGGGCTCTATTTTAACAAACCTACCAACAAACCTGTCAATCTAAGCGCTGAGCAGGTGTGTCAGAAATATGTTTGCTCTTTTCAAAAGCACAGTTATCGGCACAGTTGCTGGCAGTGGACGAAAGGGTTGGGTTTTGATGAATTAACAAGTTATGGGTGTGTTGAAGCTTGGCCCCTCACTGGCCAATCAGGACATGCTCCATGGCTAAATATGCTGTTGTTTCAAGTTGTGTATTTACGGTCTTTTATGTTTTGCTTTGGAATCAACTCCGATTCCAATGTTAGTCCATTATAATTTGTTAAACAGCTTACAGAAAAAATTATTGTCACGTTCCTGACCTGTTTTCCTTTGTCATGTATTTGTTTTAGTTGGTCAGGGTGTGTGTTGGGTGGGTTGGTCTAGGTTTGATTTTCTATGTTGGGATTTTGTGTTCGGCCTGGTATGATTCTCAATCAGAGACAGCTGTCAATCGTTGTCCCTGATTGAGAATCATACTAAGGCAGCCAGGGTTTCACTTGTGTTTTGTGGGTGTGTGTTCCTGTGTCAGTATTTGGGCCACACAGGACTGTTTCGGGTTAGTCACGTTTGTTGGTTTTTGTATTTTGTAGTGTTTGTTGTTTTTCCATTAAATAATGAATACTTACCAATCCGCATCTTGGTCCGATCCATGCTCCTCCTCGTCTGAGGAGGAGAACGACTACGACAGCCGTTACACTTATCCCATCTTTGCTAAATATTTAACCTGTTTGCAGTCCACATTGTTCTAATGTAATACCCTTGTTTGAACCAAGTATTGAGTTTATTCTTGTTAGAACCAAGTATTGAGTTTATTTGTTATAATTAAATGGCATTATATTTTAAAGGTGATTGAATTGCTCCTGAATTGTAATGTTGTTAAAGCATTTATTTTGAATAAATATTTCGTTAATGTATAAGTGAATAGGTTGGTTTACATTTAAGTTTAAGTTTTGACCAATAAGGTCGCTTGTTAAGCTGTGGCCAATGGGAGTTGACCTGGTTAACGGGAGGCCTGGGAAAAAAGAGAGGGAGAGAGAAGTTGAGAAAAGGATGGACATTACATTATGAACGTTGGTGAAGAAAAATTATAAAAGAAGACGATAAAAATAGAACAAAACCCATACCTACCTAGTTTTGAAGGGAAATATCGATTTTATTTTATAAGAGTTGTTATAATTTTGTTAAGAAAGACTTAGTAAATACTGAAGCTACCGTCTCATTGTGGAGGTATTGGACAGCCTTGAGGTTAGCCTAGCATCATGTGAAACCGAGAGAGAATTGCTTGGGAAAGATTAAGCAAGCTTGAAATAATTTTGACATGGGTTGTGCACCACTCATTGGGGTTTATTTTTTTTATTTATTTTGATGTGGTGCTTTGAAAATGTAAAAATACACATTTTGACCTTATATATGTTGCCTTGGTGGAGTCATTTCTTGTTTCAATTTAATGGGAAAGTATATCCTTATACAATAACAAAAATCTATAATCATTCCATCTGAAGTTAATAGCCTATTTGTCATGACCTTAGATAGTTTACAATAGGGATTCTTATTGGAGATGTCCTTCTCACCTAACATCCCATGCTGTTGAGATATTGTACGTAAGTTAATATCGTGAAAGTCAAATTCGAGCCTGGTGAGAGGATTACACTAAGTAATTGCATTGCTTCATTGTTGAAATATATACAGTGCTTTTGGAAAGTATTCAGACCCCTTGACTTTTTCCATATTTTGTTACGTTACAGCCTTATTCTAAAATATATATTGTTTCAATTACATTTTCAATTTTTTTGCAAATGTATCAAAAATAAAAAACATAAATACCTTATTTACATTCAGTAAGTCTTCAGACCCTTTGCTATGAGACTCGAAATTGAGCTCATGTGCATACTGTTTCCATTGATCATCCTTGAGATGTTTCTATAACTTGATTGGAGTCCACCTGTGGTTAATTCAACTGATTGGACATGATTTGGAAAGGCACACACCTGTCTATATAAGGTCCCACAGTTGACAGTAGAGCTCCAAGACAGGATTGTGTCGAGGCACAATCTGCAGCATTGAAGGTCGCAAAGAACACAGTGGCCTCCATCATTCTTAAATGGAAGTTTGGAACCACCAAGACTCTTCCTAGAGCTGGCCACCTGGCCAAACTGAGCAATCGGGGGAGAAGGGCCTTGGTCAGGGAGGTGACCAAGAACCAGATGGTCACTGACAGAGCTCTAGAGTTCCTCCGTGGAGATGGAAGAACCTTCCAGAAGGACATCTCTGCAGCACTCCACCAATCAGGCCTTTATGGTAGAATGGCCAGACGGAAGCCACTCCTCATTAAAAAGCACATGACAGCCCGCTTGGAGTTTGCCAAAAGGCACCTAAAGACTCTCAGACCATGAGAAACAAGATTCTCTGGTTTGATGAAACCAAGAATGAACTCTTTGGCCTAAATGCGAAGCGTCACGTCTGGAGGAAACCTGGCACCATCCCTACGGTGAAATATGCTGGTGACTGCATCATGCTATGGGGATGTTTTTCAGCGGCAGGAACTGGGAGACTAGTCAGGTTCGGGGGAAAGATGAACAGAGCAAAGTACAGAGAGATCCTTGATGAAAACTAGAGCGCTCAGGACCTCAGACTGCGGCAAAGGTTCACCTTCTAACAGGACAAGACAATGCAGGACAAGACAGTCTCTGAATGTCCTTGAGTGTCCTTGAGTGGCCCAGCCAGAGCCCGGACCTGAACCCGATCTAACATCTCTGGAGAGACCTGAAAATAGCTGTGCAGCGACGCTCCCCATCCAACCTGCCAGAGCTTGAGAGGATCTGCAGAGAAGAATGGGAGAAACTCCCCAAATACAGGTGTGCCAAGCTTGTAGCGTCATACCCAATAAAACCTGAGGCTGTAGTCTCTGCTACAGGTGCTTCAACAAAGTACTCAGTAAAGGATCTGAATACTTTTGTAAATGTGATATTTTAGTCATTTATTATTTAATTGTTTTGCAAAAAAATTGAAAAACCTGTTTTTGCTTTGTCATTATGGCGTATTGTATGTAGATTGATGAGGGGGGGGGGAACAATTTAATCAATTTTAGAATAAGGCTGTAACGTAACAAAATGTGGAATAAGTCAAGGGGTCTGAATACTTTCCAAATGCACTGTATAACACATAACAAAACAAAGGACTGGACTGCATTGTTGTAAGCTAAAGCAGGACTCCCTCAGAAGATCAGTGATCTCAGGCTCCTAAACTGAGTTAGATCATGGTTGAGGATGGTGATGCCAGATGATGGTAATGCCAGATGATTTCTATCAGGAAGTCTGGTCTCATTGATCAAAAAGCAGCCGGTGCTGAGGTGCATTTTTTAAAGCCAGCTAGCTAGCCAAACCAGACAAGTCAACCTGCCATCAGTCCTGCAAAGCCATGGGTAAAAACAACCAGATACTGCATATCCAATCCACAATGACAAATAATAAAAAAAGTTAAAACAACAAAAAATATATACACTACTGTTCAAAAGTTTGGGGTCACTTAGAAATGTCCTTGTGTTGAAAGAAAGCTCATTTTTTGTCCATTAAAATAACATCAAACTGATCAGAAATACAGTGTAGACACGGTTAATGTTGTAAATGACTATTGTAGCTGGAAACGGCAGATTTTTAATGGGATATGCGTACAGAGGCGCATTATCAGCAACCATCACTCCTGTGTTCCAATGGCACGTTGTGTTAGCGAATCCAAGTTTATCATTTTAAAAAGCTAATTGATCATTAGATAACATAATTGCAAAAGGGTTAACACAGCTGAAAACTGGTGTTCTGATTAAAGAAGCAATAAAACTGGCCTTCTTTCGGCTAGTTGAGTATCTGGAGCATCAGCATTTGTGGGTTCGATTACAGGCTCATAATGGCCAGAAACAAAGAACTTTCTTCTGAAACTCGTCAGTCTATTCTTGTTTTGAAGACGTTTCTTGGCTGTCAGGCACTTAAACCTCTGACAGCATCTTTTCTGCTGCTCAGCTAAGCCTCCAGAGAAGCTGTTAGTGTATGTGTTTTAGACTTTGTTTCGTCTTCAATCCCTTTCTCTCCAAAAATAAATATACCTCGGTGTGACAGCCGCTTCTAAACTGACACTCCCTCAAAGCGCTTTGGCGCAACTTCAAAATGTGTGTATTTTCAGAATTTGATATTTTCGTTTTGAATGACTTGATGCATTTATGTTGTCAATATTGAATTGATGTTGTTTTGAGTGAAATCTGATACTCTGTTTTAGAATCTAATTATAATAATGTCAACGGAAGGCAGCCTAAACAGAGAGCTCTGTACATTTTGTACATACACTACTGTTCAAAAGTTTGGGGTCACTTAGAAATGTCCTTGTTTTTGAAAGAAAAGCAAATTTTTTTGTCCATTAAAATAACATCAAATTTATCAGAAATACAGTGTAGACATAGTTAATGTTGTAAATGACTATTGTAGCTGGAAACGGCATATTTTTTATGGAATATCTACATAGGCGTACAGAGGCCCATTATCAGCAACCATCACTCCTGTGTTCCAATGGCACGTTGTGTTAGCTAATCCAAGTTTATAATTTTAAAAGACTAATTGATCATTAGTAAACTCTGGAACGAATTGCAAATATCACTAAAGCTGGAGACTCATATCTCCTTCACTAACTTTAAGCATCAGCTGTCAGAGCAGCTCACAGATCACTGCACCTGTACATAGCCCATCTGTAAATAGCCCGTCCAACTACCTCATCCCCATATTGTTATTTATTTTATTGTTTTGCTCCTTTGCACCCCAGTATCTCTACTTGCACATTCATCTTCTGCACATCTATCACTCCAGTGTTTAATTGCTAAATTGTAATTACTTAGCCACTATGTCCTATTTATTGCCTTACCTCCCTAATCTTACCTCATTTGCACACACTGTATATAGAATTTTTCCTATTGTGTTATTGACTGTACGTTTGTTTATTCAGTGTGTAACTCTGTGTTGTTATTTGTGTCGCACTGCTTTATCTTGGCCGGGTCGCAGTTGTAAATGAGGACTTGTTCTCAACTGGCCTACCTGGTTAGATAAAAGTGAAATAAAAAATAAATAAATCCATTTGCAATTATGTTAGCACAGCTGAAAACTGTTGTCGTGATTAAAATCTGTTGAGGACAGAGGGCGCTGTTTTCACTTTGGGGGAAAATCGTGCCCAATTTAAATGGCCTTGTACTCAATTCTTGCTCGTACAATATGCATATTATTATTACTATTGGATAGAAAACACTCTCTAGTTTCTAAAACCGTTTGAATTATATCTGTGAGTAAAACAGAACTCATTTTGCAGCAAACTTCCTGACAGGGCCTGTTCTAGGGCCTGCCTATAAATGTCCTTGATATTTATTAGTATACATGCACTTCATACGTCTTCCACTAGATGTCGACAGGCAGTGAGAGAAGAAATGGAGTGTATAACTTGATCTGGGGTCGAATAAAAGCTCTTGGCATGACGTGTCACCAGTTTCCTGTTTTCTGGAGAGCGCGAGAAGGGACCTGGTATTGCCTTCTGAAAAGCTGTCGTTATAGACGACTAATATCTCCGGCTTTGATTTTATTTGATAAATGTGACAATATCATCGTAAAGTATGTTTTTTCAATATAGTTTTATTAGATTATTGAAATTTATTCGGGACGTTAGGCGTGTTGCGCTGTGTGCCTTTGTTCAGGAAGGAGAGCTTCGCGCTACTTTGCTAGCTTTCCGTGCTAATTGACTGGAGAAGAGGACATTCTAAAACCAAACAATGATTGTTCTGGACAAAGGACCCCTTGTACAACATTCTGATGGAAGATCATCAAAAGTAGGACCCATTTTATGATGCTATTTCATATATCTGTCGAACATGTGAAATAGTAGTTTGCGCCCAGATTTTGGGCACGCTCTCGCTATAACTAAGCTGGATGTCGTAATGAAGTTATTTTTAGAATTCTAACACGGCGATTGCATTAAGAACTAGTGTATCTATCATTTCCTATACAACATGTATTTTCTAGTAACGTTTATGAATAGTTATTTGGTCAGAATAGTTGAGTGTCATAAAAATATCCGCACATTCTGGGAAAAAGATGCTACGTTAGCACAATGTATAACCACTGATTTCAGCTCTAAATATGCACATTTTTGAACAAAACATAAGTGTATGTATAACCTGATGTTATCTGATGAAGGTTTATGAAGGTTAGTGAAAATTAATATCTTTTGCTGGTTTATTCGCTATCGCTAACGTGCCTATTGCTATCGCTAATGTGCCTTGATGAATGAATGCGGTAGTGTGGTAGGCTATTGTAGTAAGCTAATATAATGCTATATTGTGTTTTCGCTGTAAAACACTTAAAAAATCGGAAATATTGGCTGGATTCACAAGATGTTTGTCTTTAATTTGCTGTACACCATCGATTTTTCAGAAATGTTTTATGATGAGTATTTAGGTATTTGATGTTGGTGTCTGTAATTACTCTGGCTGCTTCGGTGCTATTTCTGACGGTAGCTGTAATGGTAGCTGCAATGTAAAACTGATTTATACCTCAAATATGCACATTTTTCGAACAAAACATAGATTTATTGTATAACATGTTATAAGACTGTCATCTGATGAAGTTGTTTCTTGGTTAGTTTGGTTGGTTCTTGGTTAGTTAGGTTGGCTTTGTGCATGCTACCTGTGTAATAAAATAACCAGAAGGCCCGCATCCTGGAGTCGCCTCTTCACTGTTGATGTTGAGACTAGTGTTTTCCTGGTACTATTTAATGAAGCTGCCAGTTGAGGACTTCTGAGGCGTCTGTTTCTCAAACTAGACACTCTAATGTACTTGTCCCCCATTGGAGATCAACAATTTCGAACACCTGCACTTTACCCAAACACAGTATAACACTACAACAATACATGTCAGAATTGTACATTGACAATTACATTGGTAATCAAACATTTTACGTAACAGCCTACTCCTCAACTTGAGTATCAACTATATAAATAGACTATACTGTAAAAAATGTAATGTGTAAATAAACTATGTGGTTGAAATGTCTTTCCTACAATCAAACAAATTATGTCTGTGATATTATAATGATCATTTGTCAGAGTTGAACAAACATATTACTTTGGTTAGTTTCTGAAATAGATTTGCTAGAAATAACTGCATGGGCTCATACAAACAGACCCTACAGGCATGTTTAAGTCTTCTGCTCCTAAAAAGGAAGCTTTGCTGAGAACGTTGACAAGTTCACCACCTCCTTCTGCCTGTCAGACTCACAGTCTGTGATCACTAGGAGAAGTGATGTGCTTCGCTAAAGATTTCAGACCTTCACAATAACTAGAGCAAGGGCAAGCCAAGTTTTTATATTAGAACCAGCTGAAAGGGAATGTTAAATGGTTTGGTGAACAACAATTTAGAAACGTAATTAAATTCATGGTTAGGGTCATATAAAATCCGTTTTATTTTTTACCAAATGCAAAAAATGTTTTTTCCCACATTTCATTTTCTCATATACAGTATATATATTTTTTTTTTAAGCAAAACCAAATGTGATGTTCTAAGTCCACAACAATGCTTAAACCACATCAGGAGTCTTTTTTGGAGGGTCTAAAGAGTTTCCACTTTAATTAAAGTGTGCAGAGACTTTTGTGTTTGGCTAGCAGTGTTTTGTAGGCTATTGCACATGGGATGGCAGAGTTTGCCCACTCTATTGATAAAAATCATCATGATATAATTTTGCCAGGTAGGCCTACTTTGCAGTAAACATTTAACTGGGACGGTTTTTGGGAAAGCCTTTGTGTTGTAGCTAACTGGCTACATCATAAACAGGCGCATTTCCATCATGCTCTTACTTCTTCAGAAAGTTGCAGGAAATACAAATCCCTGATGCATTATTTTCATTAATTATGATAAACTAGTGCAATTAATAACTACTTTTCTAATAAACTCAATTTAATACTTTTTCTACTAAGTTAAACATTTTTTGTATGTATTGTTCAAAATGTCTGGATTCCGTGATTCCGTCTGTATCACATACTTATAGTATACTACAGTTTATACTGAATGGAGGTGCCTCAGTCTAATGTATTACTGGATTCTTAATTACAATACAGTACTTCACAGGGATCATTGTTCTGTCATGAAAGTGGCCTCTTATAATCTCACGTTTTTTCTCAAATTACACACCCTGCTTTTTTATTATCAATAATATCTACTGGTAAATATCAGAAAAAATAACAGAACAAAGACACAAGCAGTGTCACACAGTTTAAAAGCTCCAAATGACAGTCTGTCCACATGGGAGATGAATAAATATTTAGTGATGAAAAATTTGTCAGGCAGAATTAAACTATATTAAGCTGCAGCTATCCCCAAAGGGGGGGAGGGGTATGTTTGGTGTTTGGAATAGAACATCCTCTACTCTCTGAAAGTGCATTTCCCACTTTGGCCCAATTGAGTGCAATTTTCAAGAGGAGCTCAGCCCTTATGACTTTAGGGCAACATTCAGCACTGGGGCTTCCATTCAAAAGAATGGCTGTGGGTCTTCACAGAGTTAGCTATAACTTCATGCCTATCCACTTGATGTTGGCTATCCTAACAAACATAGAAACAAGACCATGAGAAGTGTTTTAATTTAACTAAGCAAGTCAGTTAAGAACAAATTCTTATTTACAATGACAGCCTACTGGGGAACCATGGGTTAACTGCCTTATTCAGGGGCAGAACTACAGATTTTTACCTTGACAGCTCAGGGTTTCAATGCTGGCCCAACACTCTAACCACTAGGCTACCTGCCGCCCCTGAGAACCTGAGTGCAAGTTAATATTGATAAAGGGCCACTATTGAACCAAAGATCTATTCCTTACATACTTTACTACTGTAGTTCACATCTCACTTTCCAAGAAAACAAGATGCATTGCATCATTCTACATTTGAGGGTGAACCAGAGGAAAGCATATGACCATAACAGCAGGATATATTCTGTGGTACCTTCATGATTGTTTTATTAGGAGCTTCATTCCTTGCCCCCCACAGAGATAGTGGGCAGGACACCTCGTCTCATAAAAGCATAAGTCACTATGCATTCATCTGCTTTCACAACAAATTAATTATTTGTGTAGGAAAAAAACAAGAGAAGAGAGACTGCCTCAGCAGAAGCGGTTCAAACGGAGCTGCTCCACTTCACTGTGTCTTACCATCCCAGAGTGAAACCGTTTCTTTGTAAAAACTCATCCTGCAACCTCTAAGTCAGATGTGGAATAGTGTTGTTGTTTGATAGAGACCCATTCTCAATAGCACAAACTGGATTAAAAGTATTGAGTCATCTGTCTTGGAACATTTGGCTCCTGGTTTCAAAAAGCATAGCCATTATAGTAACACTACAAATAATAGCCTAGAGAACAAAATGCTTTCTGACTTTCCCAGTACTTTCTCAGGTCATTTTCATAGTGTACACCTCTGTAGCTATTGGATAAATGACTCATATCATTGAGTATTAGGAACTCCAATAAATCCTTAATATTTCAATATTCTAGGATGCAAAGCACTGTAGGCTAACTTAACAGGAGACAAATCAATGTAAACGTTAAATGAACAAACCTTCATTAGGAGTGCAACCTTCCATTCTGTAGAAGGTCAGGTCTTTTCCCCTCCACAACAGCAGCCTATCAAGCATTTATCAACCCACAAACACACTCACAGGCACAGTCAGTCAGAGTCATGATCCTCCGAAATAATTCCTCCACTAAGAACACATGAATAATTTATTGGGCTCATTTAAAAAAATTCAGAGTGGATTTCACAGTCATGCTACTTAATATTATTTCCCTTGGCATGGACCGAAACACATTTAAAACAGGAGTGCTGAGTACCAGTGTGTGTTATAAGTTTTGTTTTTTGGCTGTGGGATATTCAGCGTTTCAGATAGATACCTTAATTGTTCCTATACAGTATGGGATCACAAACTGATCTAAAAAAATCTCTCTCTCTCTTCCTCTTTCTCTCTGTCTCTCTCTGCCACATGATCTTTGACAGCCTCCTAACTTGTCTCGTTCTCCAGACGAATTGTGTGTAGGTAAAAGGTTGCTGTTTGTTTGTATGACAAAGTATCAATGACTGCCCTGCACAACAGCAGTCAGAGCAGTATTGATTTAACATATACCTGGACCCTTAGACTCTGCATTGATCCAATTCTCGTTGGTTCTCTGCAGACATCACATTTGACAAATACAATGGTTGTTGTTGTTGACCTTGGGATGGCTTGTATTACTTTCAGCCAGTGATCATGTCCAGACCTTCATTAACCTTTGACCCTGTAAGGCACTAATCCAAGGGAAAACAAACACAGTGACATTCTAGGGTGTTGTTATCCATCATTGAGGTTTATTTGAGACTTTTCAAAATAAAAACACCTACAGTAAATCAAATCAGTAAATCAGTCAAAAGTTTGGACACATACTCATTCAAGGGTTTTTCTTTATTTTTACTATTTTCTACATTGTAGAATAATAGTGAAGACATCAAAACTATGAAATAACACATTCGGAATCATGTAGTAACAAAAAAAGTGTTCAACAAATCAAAACATATTTTATATTTCAGATTCTTCAAAGTAGCCACCCTTTGCCTTGATGACAGCTTTGCACACTCTTGACACTCTCAACCAGCTTCACGAGGTAGTCACCTGGAATGCATTTCAATTAGCAGGTGTGCCTTGTTAAAAGGTAATTTATGGAATTTCTTTCCTTCTTTATGCTTTTGAGCCAATCAGTTGTGTTCTCACAAGGTAAGGGTGGTATACAGATGACAGCCCTATTTGGTAAAAGACCAAGTCCATATTATGGCAAGAACAGCTCAAATAAGCAAAGAGAAACGACAGTCCATCATTACTTTAAGACATGAAGGTCAGTCAATACGGAAAATTTCAAGAACTTTGAAAGTTTCTTCAAGTGCAGTTGCAAAAACCATCAAGCGCTATGATGAAACTTGCTCTTTTGAGGACCGCCACAGGAAAGAAAGACCCAGAGTTACTTCTGCTGCAGAGGATAAGTTCCTTAGAGTTTTAACTGCACCTCAGATTGAATAAATGCTTCACAGAGTTCAAGTAACAGACACATCTCAACATCAACTGTTCAGAGGAGACTGTGTGAATCAGGCCTTCATGGTCGAATTGCTGCAAAGAAACCACTACTAAAGGACACCAATAAGAAGAAGAGTCTTGCTTGGTCCAAGAAACACAAGCAATGGACATTAGACCAGTGGAAATCTGTCCTTTGGTGTGAGTCCAAATTTGAGATTTTTGGTTCCAACCGCCGTGTCTTTGTGAGATGCAGAGTAGGTGAAAGGATTATCTCTGCATGTGTGGTTCCCAACGTGAAGTATGGAGGAGGAGGTGTGATGGTGTGGGTGTGCTTTCTTGGTGACACCGTCTGTGATTTATTTCGAATTCAAGGCACACTTAACCAGCAAGGCTACCACAACATTCTGCAGCGATAAGCCATCTCATCTTGTGACGTGGCAATGTTGGACCCAGGTGCAGAGAAGAGACCAGACGAGGAATCAGTGGTTAAGGATAAACATAATACTTTACTGAGAAACGGTAGCCGCAGGAAACGAACGCACAGGGTAAATAATTCAAGCTTCTGCAAAGGACAACAGAAAACACCTCTTTTAACAGGGAAATCATAATGAGTAAATTGGACACAACTGAGTGTCGTTAATGTCTCTAGGGCGGTCTCTGCCGCCCTCTGATGACAGGTGGAACCATGTCACATCTGGTTTGCCCTTAGTGGGACTATCATTTGTTTTTCAACAGGACAATGACCCAAAACACACCTCCAGACTGTGTATGGGCTATTTGACCAAGGAGAGTGATGTAGTGCTGCATCAGATGATGTCTCATTTCTAAACATTGCATAGGCACAAAAGAAGGCCTACGCCACTTTCTAAGCAAACATTGGGATTTATAAAAACAAACTTGACGGGAGACTGTGCGGCCCTCCACGGACACTTTGACCCATACGTACGCACATAACATGGAGAAATGAGAAACTGCGACTCCGATGGCAGAAGGATGAAACTCGAGAAACGCTTTAAAATTGATACCATTGTGTAAAAATAAATCGAAGAGTTCCCTGGAGTGCACACAAAAAAAACATGATTTAGGATAACAAATACAAACGGAGATATCTGTTTTTGCAAAAGAATCTCTCAAATATGTTGTACAGTTTAATCGGGAATCATATTTAATTGGATCTGTAATTATTAAACAATACTTGCATGTTATGAAATGTATTCTCATAAATAATAAGGTGAACAGTAAGACAAATTACTTTTAAACTGATACCGTTTTCGATGCCTCAATCGGGCAGATAAGAATGCACAGTTTCATATATTGTTATCACATGTTGGTTGTGCAGAACTGTCAATGTGATAATGACCCTATCATTTTCAATTTAGTCAGTTACAATCAGGGTAATTACCACACCTGAAGGTGTTATGCAATTGGGTAGCTTAGACAATCAAATGGGTGGGTGTAAAAAGGCATGCAATTACAATGCGTAATGACGCACAATGGCTGCTTTGGCACTGTTGGAAGACTTGGCGAATGGAAGAATTCAGAGAGAGTGAATTTTCAGAGACCAGCAAGGCCAATGATGATTGGCCAATGATGATGAGTGGCTTATTATTATTACCAAGAGCTGTTCTCTTGGATCTCTGTGCTGTAGTGGGCCCAGCTTTACAGAGAATCACCCGCAGAAACCAAGCCGTGCCTGTCCCACTTCAACTCCTTGGCAACCTCATTAAAAACGTTGATGGTGTCTCTGCGTTTGCAGGACTGCATGTGAGGATGTGAGGATGCGGCCGTGGAGGGTTTGTGATGCACGAGGTGCAGTGGAGACACCGGGAATGGGCGCACTCAGCTCCTGCTCAGCTGCAGCACCACCGACCCCGCTGGAACACACAGCTACTAAAAACAATAGAAAATGTCACAATTGTTTGTGTAAATAACTGTTTAAACACAACTTGAATGCATTTGATTTATACTCTTTTCAAACGAGGAAATACTTATTACATACCTGGACCATCCGGTGCGTCTTGCGTGTCCGTGTCCCCCTCCACCTCCGTCACTACTCCACTCAGGAGAGATTCCCCTATAATACTGGCAAGTCGCTCATCAAGGGGGTTGAGCTGCGGTGTTCCATTTCCCCCGCCAGTGGCACAAACACTTTGTCTGTGTAAGGCTATGCGCCTTTTGGCCTCCACTTTTATGTCAGATCACGTCTTTTTTTATTTCTGAGAGGGTCCGACCTTTTGAGCCAGCAGCATTCACAGCGTCCGCCACATGTTTCCACTCTAACGCCTTTTTGGCATTTGTAATGCCCACACTGTGTCCACCAAACAATATATTTTTTCTTGTTTCAACCTCCCCTACAAGAACTTCTATTTTACACTGGGTGATTTTTTTTTTTTAGCCTTTCTGTCTGGATTGCCGCCATTGTCGTCATGCAGTCAGTGTGGATGAATATTAATTAGGGGCGTTTCACTGACTATTTATGGGCAACTATGGGCGTTAAAAGGGTGGGACAAGACGCTCGCTCACATGTGTCAAATTTCGAGTTGATTGTGATTTATAAAGGGAGACTGGCGTGGGACATGTGTGCGCACTGACCTCAACCCAAATGAGATGGTTTGGGATGAGTTGGACCGCAGAGTGAAGGAAAAGCAGGCAACAAGTGCTCAGCATATGTGGGAACTCCTTCAAGACTGTTGGAAAAGCGTTCCAGGTGAAGCTGGTTGAGAGAATGCCAAGAGTCTGCAAAGCTGTCATCAAGGCAAAGGGTGGCTACTTTGAAAGAATTTCAAATATAAAATATACACAATTGGCCTAGCGTTGTCTGGGTTAGGGAGGGTTTGCCCGGTAGGGATATCCTTGTCTCATTGTGCACTAGTGACTCCTGTGGCGGGGCGGGCGCAGTGTGCGCTGACCAGGTCGCTAGGTGTATGGTGTTTCCTCTGACACATTGGTGCGGCTGGCTTCCGGGTTGGATGCGCGCTGTGTTAAGAAGCAGTGCGGCTTGGTTGGGTTGTGTTTCGGAGGACGCATGGCTCTCGACCTTCGTCTCTCCCGAGCCCATACGGGAGTTGTAGTGACAAGACAATAACTACTAACAATTGGATACCATGAAATTGGGGAGAAAAAGGGGGGTTAAATTTTTCTTCAGCCAGATCACACACACACTGTACACCCCCCCCCCCCCCCCCTTAGTAATTGTATAAGAGTGCCCTTTGTTACAATGTTTGTTGGTCGTGTGAGTACCTGTGCTATGTTGTTTTGGCTTTCGTGCCACTTGTATTGTGCAAATGATCATGGGTTTCGTCCCGTGTGGAATCATTGTATGCGTGTATGTTATGGGTCTCGCCTCGGTGTATTTGTTCGAGGTACTCCTCGCTCTTTTGTTTGGGTTTCAACCCTGTGTTTTGCATACGTGTTTGCTTGGTCTTCGTCACCGTGACTTTACATGGCACGCTGTAATTTGGGTCAATAAAAACCCTTATTATGCATTCCTGCGCCTGTCTCCCGATCCCTTTATACCAACGTGACACCACCCATTTTTCACATTTGTGTTTTTTCCCCAGAAATGATTGCTTGCTGGTACCTTCATGTGTGTGTAAAATATAACTGTTCTCAGATTTTTTATTCATTGATTTCAGGTGTATTCAAATCTATATCAATTGTTTAGCTGGAATAGAATGTTCACTGTATATTTGACTGTGATAATGAGGTTGTCTCAACTAGCTATCTATTATTTATTTAACCCCCTTTTTCTCCCCAATTTTGATCTTGTCTTATCGCTGCAACTCCCCAACGGTCTCGGGAGAGGCGAAGGTCGGGTGATGCGTCCTCCGAAACATGACCAGCCAAACCGCGCTTCTTAAAACCTCTAACACCTCCCAAACCCGGATCCGGGATCCCCCCCATCACAAAAGCTGACTAGCATAGCCTAGCCTAAAGTTACAGGGATATCATAAAATAAAATGTTCATGAAATCACAAGTCCAAGACACCAAATGAAAGATACAGATCTTGTGATTCAAGCCATCATCTCTGATTTTTAAAATGTTTTACAGGGAAGACACAATATGTAAATCTATTAGCTAACCACGTTAGCAAAAGACAACACTTTTCTTACTCCACCATTTTCTTACTGCATCAGTAGCTATCACAAATGCGACCAAATAAAGATATAAATAGCCACTAACCAAGAAACAACCTCATCAGATGACAGTCTGATAACATATTTATTGTATAGCATAGGTTTTGTTAGAAAAATGTGCATATTTCAGGTATAAATCATAGTTTACAATTGCAGCCCCCATCACAACTCTCCCCAAAGCGACTAGAATAACTACAGAGACCATCGTGTATTAGCTAATTACTCATCATAAAACATTTCTTAAAAATACACAGCGTACAGCAGATGAAAGACACAGATCTTGTGAATATAGCCAATATTTCAGATTTTCTAAGTGTTTTACAGCGAAAACACAATATAGCGTTATCTTAGCTTACTACAATAGTCAGTCACACAGCAGCATTGATTCAAGGCAAAAATAGCAATAACGTTATAAACCACCAAACGCTATTAATTTTTTCACTAACCTTCTCAGAATTCTTCAGATGACAGTCCTGTAACATCATATTACACAATTCATATAGAGTTGGTTCGAAAATGTGCATATTTAGCCGCACAATTCGTGGTTACACAACGTGATTTGTGGGCAAAAAATCAAGCAATCTGTCCGGCGCCATCTTGGAAAGGCACCTATTCTTATCGAAAGCTATTCATAAACTTGACTAAAAAAATACAGGTTGGACAGCAATTGAAAGACAAATTAGTTCTTAATGCAATCGCTGAGTTAGATTTTTAAAATTAACGTTAATAGACATACAGTGTGCGTTACAGCCAGACTAGTGCCGCAATAATGGCGGACAAATACGTTTACATTTTTCCACATAAATACGGAATAACATCATAAATAGCTCTTACTTTTGGACGAGCTTCCATCAGAATCTTGGCGAAGTGGTCCTTTGTCCAAAAGAATTGTTGCTTGGTTGTAAAACGTCGTGTTCAACTTCGGAAATAGCAGCTAACAAGTAGCTATGAGGCCACAGCATGCCCAAATCTTCAAACTCAATACTAAGGAAATTCCGAAAATAGCAATATACTCGCATAAACTGATATAACTCGGTTTAAAATAACTTCGTTATGATGTTTCTAACACCTATAACGAATTAAATTACAGACGGATATATCTAAGGTCGATAACTGAGCGTTTCAAAACGCCATCCTGAGGTCTTGCTTTGCGTAATGGCGAGCGTTGAAAAGAGAGGACCCCTCGCTCCTTGGCCTTTTATAACCTCTGAGTACTACGTAGAAAGTCCATTCCACTTCTCATTGGTTACTGACATCCAGGGGAAGGCGGGTGCAGTTCATGTCGACCCATAGGATACAAACAGAGCTTTAAACTGATCTGAGAGCAGAGCCTAGTTTTCAGACCTTCGCAGTTCCTGTCATGGATTTCGCTGTAGAAAGAGTTCTGTTTCACCCACAGACATAATTCGAACGGTTTTAGAAACTAGAGAGTGTTTTCTATCCAATAGTAAGAATAATATGCATATTGTACGAGCAAGAATTGAGTATGAGGCCGTTTAAATTGGGTACGCTTTTGTGCTATGTCGAAATGGCACCCCCCTAGTGGCAAGAAGTTTTAACAACCGGAAGCCAGCCGCACCAATGTGTCGGAGGAAACACAGTTCAACTGATGACCAAGGTCAGCCTGCAGGTGTCCGGCCCGCCACAAGGAGTTGCTAGAGTGCGATAACACTGACGACGCTGGGCCAATTGTGTGTTGCCCTATGGGACTCCCGATCACGGCCGGTTGTGACACAGCCTCTAGCACTGCGATGCTTCTCAACTAGCTATCTTAAGATGAATGCATTAACTGTAAGCCACTCTGGATAAGAGCATCTGCTAAACAACTAAAATGTCAAATGTAAATGTTTTTGGGGTTCCATGTAGAACATTGTAGACATTTCGTCGGGGCATGGACTACAAGGTGCCGAAAACGTTCTACAGGGATGCTAGCCCATGTTGATTTCAATGCCTCTCAAAGTTGTATCAAGTTAGCTGGATGGATACAATATATAGCATTTTGCATAGGAGAACCCTTTTGGGTTCCATGTAGAACCCTCTGTCAAAAGGGTTCTACATGGAACCCCAAAAAGTTCTACCTGGAATCAAGGGTTCTTCAAAGGGTCCTCCTATGGGGACAGCCAAAAAACCTGTGATGGAAATGTTTAAGTTTGTGCTTTTCTAATAACCATTTTCTGTGTTCTATTCATGTGCTTTTCTAATAACCGATTTCTGTGTTCATGCAAGTAACTGATTGAACGAATCCTCACTATCAGTATCTGCAATTTGGCAGTACGCTCAAAACCTTGTTTTGAGAAAGGGACATCTCAGTTTCAAGGTCTCAGCTTAGAGAAGAAGCCTTGTGAGGTATTGGTCTGTCACATGCATGACCCAGTATTGGTCAGTCACATGAAGGAAGCAAACTTTAATGATGAATTAATTATGAATGATGAATAAGCTAAATCATGCAAATATAACTTGTCTGTATATAAGAGAACTAACAGGACTGCCCCGGGCTCCTGATCGACATGTGTACGTGGTGCATCGAGTTGGTTGGTACCTCTCTAGCGCGCTGATAATAAACAATGATTAATTTAAGATTCACTTGTCCCTGTGTAGAATTTCCACGACAATTTCCAGACAAAGGTTCTAGATAGCACCTTTTTTCTAAGAGTGTAATATGAGATATGTATGTAAAACATTTACATTTGACATTTTAGGTATTTAGCAGATGCTCTTATCCAGAGAGACTTACAGTTAATGTGGCGCAGTGATCTAAGACATTGCATCTCAGTGCAAGAGGCATCACTGCAGTACCTGGATTGAATCCAGGCTGCATCACATCCGGCCATTATTGGGAGTCCCATAGGGCAGCGCACAATTGGCCCAGCGTCTTCTGGGTTTGGTTGGGGTAGGCCATCATTGTAAATAAGAATTTGTTCTTAACTGACTTGCCTAGTTAAATAAAGGTTAAAAATGAATAAATAATGCATTCATCTTAAGATAGCTAGGTGAGACAACCCCCTTACAGTCAAATTCAATGTCCTCTAAACAGGAAGTCACTTTAAATGATTGTGTCACGTTCCTGACCTGTTTTCTGTTGTTTTGTATGTGTTTAGTTGGTCAGGGCGTGAGTTGGGGTGGGTAGTCTATGTTATGTGTTTTCTATGTTGGGTTAATGGTTGCCTGATATGGTTCTCAATTAGAGGCAGGTGTTTGACGTTTCCTCTGATTGAGAACCATATTAAGGTAGGTTGTTCTCACTGTTTGTTTGTGGGTGATTGTTCCTGTGTCTGTGTTGGTGCTACACGGGACTGTGACGGTTAGTGTGTTTTGTCAGTTTGTATAGTGTTTTTGTTTTGTCTAATTAAATTCATTATGTCAAATTACCACGCTGCACATTGGTCCTCTGATCCTTCTCGCCTCTCCTCGTCTGAGGAGGAGGACGAAGTAGACTGCCGTTACAGATTTCATAATACACAGTATTTTGAAAGCAACTTGTTTGTTGCTTGGCACCCGTCGCATTGGCTGGATCAATTATGCTATAAGGAGAAATGATTGCATGATTAAAAAGTTAAAACTGCTAATTCATTTAATGGAGCATGAATACAGATATTGGTGCAACACTTAAAGCTGGAATCCTTAATGCTGAAACTGCCACGTCCGTATGCGATATTACAACAACAAAGAAGTGACTGCAAACAGAAGAGCACAATATGTACTACAAAACATGTTTGATCATGCTGCGCAACGCTCCTCAGCTCAGCTCAGCAACAAAAACAATAACAATAGTGGTGTCATTAGTATGGAAATTATACCTTTGACTGGTTTCCCAAACGCAGGAACAAGTAGCTGTAATGACAGTCTTTTAAGCTGGATTTTGGCCCCACACAATCTCCATACAAATTGACTTTCCTCAAAAAGAAATTCAAAAACTCCACTGTCTAAGACAGTCTTGAACAGAGAAATCTTGAGCAGAGTAATTGGATTAATGAGAGAATTAATCTAGAGACAATGGTTACAATGCATGTCCTCATCATTTCTATCGTTTAAAAGTATCACTAGCGAAGAGAAGGTATGTTTCCTGTTCCTTCGATCCTTTCCCTATTCATCTGTTTCATCACTTCTTCTCCCCTCATTCCTCGAGCCCTCCATCCAATGTCAAGAACGTAAATTAATCTATTACCAATAGTTTGCAGCCCATTGCGGCTCATTTAGCGGTTACACTTTGAGAGATCAATCTTCCCTTCCTGATGACACATTTGGCTAGTCACCGTGATCCTGTTCTGTTCAGCTAGCCCACCCGGTGCCATTCAATTTCACATGCTGTCTCTGTACCCCAGGCAGGCTGTCTTTCTCTCTCTCTCGCTCTCTGACTCTCCCTCTCTTTTTATCCTTCTCTCTCCTTCTCTCCCACCCTCTACCCCTCACTCCTCTCTCTCTCTCTCTACCTCCCCCCTCCACACTCTCTCCTTCTCTCTTTCTATCTCCATTTCTCCCCCCCCCCCCCCCCCCCCCCCCCCTCTGTACCTAATCTAGAGGCTAATTACCACCAGAGGTGATGGAGGGACGCAGGTTTAAATTACACTGCATTAATCAAACCGTCCTGAAACAACACATTATTTTAACATACTCATTAGATTGAATTAGATGAAATTATCGAACCTTCCCTCTCTGCAGACAGGTCAGTTGATCTATAGTCTATCTAGAAAACAGCCGGTCCAGGAAATGTACAAATAGTAGATCCTAAAACATGTAACTAACTTTGTCTGACACTGCCATTAAGGGTAAATAAGAAGGCTAAATGATCATGCAGACTAAACAAAGTATGGTAAATAGTGTGTCAGAATGCAAATGCACTGAGTTGGCACTTGGCAGTCATGCCATGTATGCATGTATTGGTACTTAAGTTAACGTCGTCAGAGGGGATATGCATAATAATACAATAATCCTATTGTGATGAGATAGGTTTGTCTGCCCTATTCACTGCCAGTTTTAATGCATCACAGCTTGACAATCCAGGAAATTAGACATTTGTTGCAACCGGGGTAAAGCCCCTTTAGGAACCATGCTTAGATATGCACCGATGCAGACATCTGTGTCATGGGGCCACCCCTATTGCTCCTGCCTTCATCTTCTCCCTACACCTCCTCCCTAAACCTCTTTTCATCAACAAAGGACGAAGCTTGCTGATCAGTGCTCACATTTCCCCCGACTAAACAATGCCAATTCCTTGTGGTGTGCCCAACATGTAATCTATTGAATATGTAAATACTGCACAAATACACAGATCTCTAACAGCCCTGTTCTGTTCTGACAGTCACATTTTGAGTTTAAGGCTAGCTAGGGTAAGTCAACAGTGAAATTGAATCAAAGGAAAGGTTTATCTTATATCTCTGAATAAAGTGTTGGCTGGCAGGTCTGCCAGACAAAATAGTTGTGATGTTTGATTAATAAACCAAATAGCTTTGTTACAAAAACCGTTCCCTAATAAGAACGTGTCATTTGTGGAAGTCCTTACAACCAAAACACAATGTTTCAAAACCAAACGGAAATAACTAAACCTCTCATTCAAAACTTCTCTATACACGCAAGCTTTTTCTCGAAAAAAAAAAACTTCTGGACACTGAACAGCCAAACTTCAAACATCATATGGTGACGTGGAGTGGAATTGAATGCTAAACAGAGCAAAAATGTCTTTGTTTCACACTGAGTGGTGATGTGATGTTTCCTCTGAAGGCTTGCTGGGAGCAGATGGCGATACAATATGAGGACAGGGCCATTAGTGAATTCTTCAGTACTTTGGACACTTTGGAGCTGTCTGTTCAATAGGAGGATTGGGGACCACACGTACACACAGACACACATACGCACACACACACAGGCATGCAGGCACAAAGGCACACTCATACACACACACACACACACACACGCACACACAGACTCTCACTGCCTGCAGGCATGAGCCAGCATCGTCAGATGGCTACCGACCAGCCTCAGTCTGTAAAATGACATGCCCACAAAGCTCACAGGTGGCCGAGAGGCAGAAACAGACAACCATTCCAGCATATTGGCGCCACATCTTTCCGCTTGTTTGTTTGCCATTGGCGTTGTCTGACTGTCTATACAAGCCATGTGCTGCCATCACAAACCACCTCAGGGCAAAATAGAACACATACAAACGTATGGTTTGGAAAATGCAATGAAACCATATAGCTGCATACATGGTCTCATTAGAATATGTGGAAATAGCTACATTTAATCACTGAAGTTAAATGTCAACCAATCTGACATATTATGTCACTAGAGGTGACATTACGCAGCTAGGCGAAGATACAACTCTAATCTCCACGAAGTATTGAGTTGTGAAATGAGGTTGTAATACAGTTGGATTACCAGAGACAGTGCAAAGTCTTTGAACTAAATCATTGACTTTTGTGACTGTCATGCTTCATGAGGCCTGTGTCTATTTGTCGTGCAGCTCCCAACTGTGCACTAACTGTGTTTTAGTCACAAACAAACAGCCACACAGCTTCCATACAGAAAATGTGGTTCTCCACTTAATAAAACATGCGTACTACTGTTTGTTTTTGATAATATCAATTGGATGTATTGCTTGACCAGTTAACTGTGAAAGGTCAACTCAGTCATTTGAAAAACATGAAGAAATACCATTGTATCGAAGTACTAAATTATTGATATAAAACAGAGAAGATACAGTAGATGGCTGGTACAGACAAAAGGATATTGATGTTGAGTTTATGTTTAAACATTCAAACAGATTAGCCACTCAACCATTTTGCCATTTTGTAGTGGAGCGTGTCGAGAGCTTCAAGTTCCTCAGTGTCCACATCACTAAGGACCTATCATGGTCCAAACACACCAACACAGTCGTGAAGAGGGCATGACAATGCCTCTCCCCCCTCAGAAGGCTGAAAATATTTGGCATGGGCCCTCAGATCCTCGAAACGTTCTACAGCTGCACCATCGAGAGCATCTTGATTGGCTGCATCACCACTTGGTATGGCAGCTGCTCGGCAACCGACCACAAGGCGCTACAAAGGGTAGTGTGTATGGCCCAGTACATCACTGGGGCCGAACTCCCTGCCATCCAGGATCTCTATACCAGACGCTTTCAGAGGAAGGCCCTAAAAAGACTCCAGTCATAGATTGTCTATCTGCTACCGCACGGTAAGCAGTACTGGAGTGCCAAGTCTGGGACCAAAAGGCACCTGAACGGCTTCTTCCCCCAAGCCGTAAGACTGCTAAACAGTTAATCAAATGGCACCCCGAGACAATTTATATGCATGGACACCCTTCATTATTTATTTATCTTAATTGTTTTGCACTGACTCCCTTGCACTGGCTCTATGCACACTCACTAGACTCTACCCATACACTCATACATACTATACTGGCACTCCAACACACACACACACACTACATACGCTCACACAAAACACACACACATATTGATGTCACGCACACGCACACACACACACACTGTTTATTATCTATCCTGATGGCCTAGTCACTTTTACCCCTACCCACATGTGCATACTGTATTACCTCAATCACCTGAACTTCCTCGTACCCCTGCACATTAACTCGGTACTGGTACTCCTTGTATGTATATAGCCTTGTTTTTGTTTTTATTGTGTTACTCTTTCCTTTTTATTTAGCAAATATTTGTCTTACTTTTTAACTCTGCATTGATGGGAATGGGCTCGTAAGTAAGCATTTCACTGTAAAGTCTACACCTGTTGTATTCGGCGCATGCGACCAATAAAATTTGATTTGAACTGACTTTACAGTACAAATGTATGTCACGCCCTGACCTTAGTTCCTTTTTTATGCCTCCAGTGGTGATCCATGGCACGAAGCCTCCAGTGATGATCCATGGCACAAAGCATCCAGTGATGATCCATGGCACGAAGCCTCCAGTGATGATCCATGGCACGAAGCCTCCAGTGATGATCCATGGCACGAAGCCTCCAGTGATGATCCATGGCACGAAGCCTCCAGTGAGGAGTTATGGCACGAGGCCTCCAGCGACGCCCTCTAGTCCGGAGCCTCCAGCGACGCCCTCTAGTCCGGAGCCTCCAGCGACGCCCTCTAGTCCGGAGCCTCCAGCGACGCCCTCTAGTCCGGAGCCTCCAGCGACGCCCTCTAGTCCGGAGCCTCCAGCGACACTCTCTAGTCCAGAGCAGCCAGAGTCTCCCTCCTGTCCGGAGCTGCCAGAGTCTCCCTCCTGTCCAGAGCTGCCAGAGTCTCCCTCCTGTCCGGAGCTGCCAGAGTCGCCCTCCTGTCCGGAGCTGCCAGAGTCGCCCTCCTGTCCGGAGCTGCCAGAGTCGCCCTCCTGTCCGGAGCTGCAAGAGGCGCCCGCTGCAAGGGTCCCCAGTCCAGGGTCGGCGGCGAGGGTCGCCGCTCCAGAGGCGCCACCTAAGTGGGCCAAGACTAAGGTGGAGTGGGGTCCACGTCCCAAGCCAGAGCCTCCACCGCGGATAGATGCCCACCCAGACCCTCCCCTATGGGTTTAGGTTTTGCGGCCGGAGTCCGCACCTTTGGAGGGGGGGTACTGTCACGCCCTGACCTTAGTTACTTTTTTATGTCTCTATTTTGGTTTGGTCAGGGCGTGAGTTGGGGTGGGCATTCTAGGTGTTTTTTCTATGTTTTCTATTTCTATGTGTTTGGCCTGGTATGGTTCCCAATCAGAGGCAGCTGTCTATCGTTGTCTCTGATTGAGAACCATACTTAGGTAGCCTCATCCCACCTGTGTTTTGTGGGTTGTTGTTTCCTGTTGTGTGTCTGCACCAGCCAGAAATGTTTCGGTCGTTATTCTTTGTTATTTTTGTTATTTCAGTGTTCATTTAAATAATATGGACACGTACCACGCTGCACCTTGGTCCTCTCCTTCCAACAGCCGTTACAATGTACCAATATACAGGACTGATCAAAGCAGATTACAGATCACAGATGAAAATGGCATCAATAGGACAAACATATGGTTTTTGATAAAATCGTGGATAAACAAACTTGGGAATAAGGCTGTAAAAGCGAAGTGCTCTTAAGCAAAAGATGTCTATGAATATGTTCGAAACACGTTTAAATGTCTCAATGAAACCTGAAATTGAACTAGAAATCTAGAAAATCACAAAGGCATTAAAGCACAACCTTTCTCTTTGCTTTTGATCTGATCAATATTAAATTCCAGTTTCAATCATTTGACATAATCTGCATGGACATCATTTGAGCAGTAAGTTCTCCCTGCTTAATTGGGTGGCGGTGCTCGGCACTCTGCACCTTGAAGCTGGTGCCATAAGGTCAAGTCGTGGAAAATGAATTGTATTTTATTAATGCAGCGAAGGAGAGACAGAGAGGCACTAATGATAAAGACCACTTAGCAGCAAATTAAGAAGAATCCTGGTGATTGATGACATAAATGGAATACTGATCTGGGTGTTGTTGTGAATATCTAGATTTCAGAGTCCATTATCTCAACACATTTAAGTAGGCTAATTACCATTTCAAGGACAAGGAGGATACAGGATCAACTTCTAGTGAGATGGTTGTTATCCATTTTCAAACAAAGGACAAATGAAATATGCTCTATATCCCCTTTTATAACTGTGGATTCAGGGATGGTGCATTGCAGAGCAAATGTGCATTATAGTGTTACAAAAGGCTAACAGCCTCTTTGAGACAGAAGTGGGCTTAATTCATTGCAACCTGATGCAACCTAAGCGTACTGCTCGCTCTCTCTCTCTCTTTCTCTCTCTCTCTCTCTCGCATTCTCTTTCTCTCTCTCGCATTCTCTTTCTCTCTCTCTCTCTCTCTTTCTCTCTCTCTCTTTCGCATTGTCTTTCTCTCTCTCTCTCTCTTTCTTTCTCTCTCTCTCTCTCTCTCGCATTCTCTCTCTCTCTCTCTCTCTCTGTCTATATCCCTCTCTCTCACTCTCCCTCTCTTCTTTTTCCTTCTATTTCACCCTGGGCACTCAGGAGGATGTGTGCCCATGCAGAAGCAGAGTACAGACTTTTAAGGGGTCTGTCAGGAATGACTTTTCATATAAAGAGGTACAATTCCATGGAATTATATTTTGTGTTTCTTCAGTGTAGATAGCCCACATACATACATGAAATCCAGAACAACACACACCCACATGCACGCACGCACGCACGCACACACACACACACACACACACACACAGGATGTCGCTATTAAGCACGAGAATGTTATTGTGATGCAGTGATGATTTATTACAGTCTGACGGGGGAACAAAGCGACCCACTTGGAGGATAATTAGAAATGGGCTGAAACACGACATCATCAATGTTTACCCTCTTTTACACTTCTATAACTGTGATTACTTCTTCTTTTTTTTTGGTGCAAAATATTAACCAAAGTCAGATCGACGACGACACATGCTAGAGGAGTCTAGACAGTGTAAAGTCTGAAGTACTGTTTGAGAATAGGTCATAAGGTCATAAAGTCATAAACATAGCACCATAAGGTCATAGCACCACAAGGTCATCGCACCATAAGGTCATCGCACCATAAGGTCATCGCACCACAAAGTCATAGCATCATAAGGTCATGTGGTCATAAAGTCATAAACATAGCACCATAAGGTCATTGCACAACAAAGTCATAGCATCATAAGGTCATAAGGTCACACAATAACAGTATTGTACTGTCCTACAATTGCATCAAACAAGTATTTAACCCTCAAGCTACCGTCTAGGGTCTTTTTGACCCCAGAGGCATATTTGTGATCATAGCCCAAAGGTGGTTTATTCAATTGTTCCACATGTTCATGATTTTGTCATTCAACTTGTTCTAAACAAATCTAAATCATTGCTTAGTGTTTCCGTATCAATTTTTTTTTTTTTTAAATTCAAGTCCTTTAGGGTCATTTAGACCCCAGCTAAAACCACCCAATTCTGCCTATAGTAATTTTATAAGTAGGACCTTTATTTGAATGAGCCAATTGGAAGCTGGGGATGATTAGGTGGCCATGATGGCGTGAGAGCCAGATTGGGAATTTAGCCAGGACACCGGGGTTTTTATTTATTTACATTTTTTAAATGTTTATTCAACTAGGCAAGTAAGTAAAGAACAAATTCTTATTTTCAATGACGGCCTAGGAATAGTGGGTTAACTGCCTTGTTCAGGGGCAGAACGACAGATTTTTACCTTGTCAGCTCAGGGATTCGATCTTGCAACCTTTCGGTTATTAGTCCAATGCTCTAACCACTAGGCCACCTGCCGTTAACAAGCCTACTCTTTCCATGAGAGCCATGGGATTTTTTTGTGACCACAGAAAGTCAGGACATCCGTTTAACGTCCCATCCAAAAGACGGATTATGTCATCAGAGGATGATTTTGACCAGATAGACAGATCACCTTCAGAGATGGAGAACCTTAATGTACTCACCTATGAATATAACTGTATAACTAAATATGACCAGATCTCCAGACTGAGTGAAGCATCTATGAACGTTTGAACATCTTGAAGAACAAGCTGGCCTTAATGGCCATGTACTATCTCCACCCAGCACAACCAGAAGAGGACTGGCCACCCCTCAGAGCCTGGTTCCTCTCTAGGTTTATTCCTAAGTTCCTGCCTTTCTAAGGAGTTTTTCCTAGCCACCATGCTTCTACATGTGCATTGCTTGCTGTTGGGGTTTTAGGCTGGGTTTCTGTGTAGCACTTTGTGACATCTGCTGATGTAAAAAGGGCTTCATAAATAAATTATATTTATTGATTGATTGATTGACCATGTACAAAATCTAAATGACCTTAGATATATGCTTAATTGCAGTCAATACAGCTCAAAAACCTATGTCAGTGGCATGCTTACTTGGTAAAACTGTAATACAGAAACCAACTACCCATGAATATACACATAGGGGGTGCATTTTCACACAGGTTTTACGCCAGTGTTTTACCCAAAAGGCAAAAACATTTCTGTTTCCATTTATGCTGGCCAGCACCCGTGTCTCACTGCACTCTTAAAAAAACTAAGAAAAGGGTTCTATTGCTTTCTTCATATATGTCACCCCTAACCTTTTTGTAGGGTTCTTTGATCAAAACTCCAGGGGTTCTTCTTCACTGAACCAAAACTGGTTCCATATAGAACCGTTGGGTTCCATATAGGGTTCCATATAGGGTTCTATATAGGGTTCTATATGGAACCAATTTCTGTTTTATATAGAACCGTAAGGGCTGCCATATATGAAGCAAACATAGAACCATTTTTGGTTCTATCCAGAACCTTTTTCTCTAGGAGTGTGGGCCATGGCTGTTGGGCCATGGCTATTGTGTATTGTACATTGGAAAACAGCTGCACATTTTCTAAAGAATATGCTAATTAAATGTAATTTTGCTAAAATAACAGTATGTTTTGGTCATTTTTTATTTCAGATAACATTAATTACATGTGTAACGATGTTTTGATCAGAAATAAGTTGATACTTTGTGATGATTGTTGCTTTTTCCAAAAGTTTGTTATTGGGGTCAAAATGACCCCAGTTGGTAATCGATGTATGTAAAATATGTTAGTAGCTTGAGGATTAAACGTGTAGCAGTAATGGTATAATGTAAATGTATGTCACAACTTGTTTTTTAGAAGTAAGAGTATATTACTAATATACAAATTAGTATACAAATATACTAATATATACTAATATATATTAATATACTAATATATATACTATATATATAGCTATCTTAGTTACTTTACACACTTTGCCAAATGTTCAAATGTCCTATACCACCTTACATTCAAATATTCAGGAACTGACCTCCAAGACAAACATTCATTCTGTGATTCGTTTTAAAGTGTCACCTCTCAGCATATCAGAAAAAGCCTTTTAATTTAACCATTTAACCTTTGTAGAGGAAAGATCCTTGAATTCCTCCTAGTTTAGACACACATAGGCCTATAGCCAGGCTTTGCTTCAACCCTCATCGGGGAGAGAGGCGGTACAGTAATATTTAATAGGCTAAAATCTCCACTGCTATTTCTCTGGAGGATACGGTGCCTCAATTCATATCTGAGTCCTTGGAAGAAAAGTTATTACTGTGCTTTCGTCCCAAATGGCACCCTATTCCATACATGGGCCCTGGTCAAAAGTAGTGCACTGTGTAGGGAATAGGGTCCCATTTGGAAGATTCTGAGCTGTGACATTCCATTGGTTCAGCTACATTGGATTGGGCCAACTAGTCTGTCGGGATGATAAGCACAAAACGCTTCCGTCCACTTAACCATGAAGGAGATGCATAGATAGTGCTGCCAATGTGTGGCATGAGGTACTTGCTGTTACACACTTGAAAATGTGGAGGCTCAAAATGCACCGTAACTGTACAGTGAATTAGGTAATGTACCACAGCCACCAGAAGACTTGTGGCGAGACAGCATTTGCCCCAGTTCTTTTCAATCTGGTGCTGCACCGCCAAACCACTTTTAAAGAGGCAGCACCAAACACGTTTACCAGACATATTCATTAGTTTATGTCATTGGGGGGAAAAAATGCAATGGAAAAGAAAGCAGGTGTTTCTTATTGGACAAGTTGACATAGTATCTCCCCCAACTTTAGCCTGTTTGCCTTTGTTTTGTCTAGTGAATGCAACCCTGTTACTGGGAATTCACACGGTAACCCCCACGCTCACTGCGACTGGTGGATTCACTTATCAGTCACAGTGGTTTCCTAGCTACAGCCCACAGAGCCTTATCAACCACGCCTCTCAACAACCAGTTTGGTTGCACCAGCACCTCGTTGTTTGACTCGGCACTCGGTTAGTGCTATCCGGGTTCCTTGGGACATCTCTACTCTAAACCCGAACCCTAACCATAACCCTTACCTTAACCATTTAAAATGTCAACTTCAATGGGGTAAAGTTAGTGTGGAGACATCCCAAGCATCCTGATAGCACTGACTCTCAGTCAATTAATGTCATATGTACAGTATATACTGTATTCTAGTCAATGCCATCTTATTCAACTATTGCTGTATATATACATTATTCTATCCTTCAGATATACAAAATAATCTATCCACGTACTGTCCATGATGTCTATATTGTCTGTACATCCCATCACATACAGTACCAGTCAAAAGTGTGGACACACCTACTCATTCCAGGGTTTTTCTTTATTATTACTATTTTGTACATTGTAGAATAATAGTGACGACATGGAAACTTTGAAATAACACATATGGCATCATGTAGTAACCAAAAAAGTGTTAAACAGATCAAAATACATTTCATTTATTTGTGATTCTTCAAAGTAGCCAACCGTTGCCTTGATGACAGCTTTGCACACTGTTGGCACTCTCAAGCAGCTTCATGAGGTAGTCACCTGGAATGCATTTCAATTAACAGGTGTGTCTTGTTAAAAGTACATTTGTGGAATTTCTTTCCTTCTTAATGCGTTTTTGCTAATCAGTTGTGCTGTGACAAGGTATACAGAAGATAGCCCTATTTGGTAAAAGACTAAGTCCATATTATGGCAAGAACAGCTCAAATAAGCAAAGGGAAACAACAGTCCAGCATTACTTTAAGACATGAAGGTCAGTCAATATGGAAAATGTCAAGAACTTTTAAAGTTTCTTCAAATGCAATGGCAAAAACCAACAAGCACTATGATGAAACTGGCTCTCATGAGGACCGCCACAGGAAAGGAAGACCCAGAGTTACATCTGCTGCAGAAGATAAATTCATTCGAGTTAACTGCACATCAGATTGCAGCCCAAAGAAATGCTTCACAGAGTTCAAGTAACAGACACATGTCAACATCAACTGTTCAGAGGAGACTGTGGGAATCAGGCCTTAATGGTTGAATTGCTGCTAAAGGACACCAATAAGAAGAAGAGACTTGCTTGGGCCAAGAAACACAAGCTTTGGACATTAGACCGGTGGAAATCTGTTCTTTGGTCTGATGAGTCCAAATTTGAGATTTTTGGTTCCAACCGTCGTGTCTTTCTGAGACACAGAGTAGGTGAACAGATGATCTCCGGAGGTATGATGGTGTGGGGGTGCTTTGCTGGTGACACTGTCAGTGATTTATTTAGAATTCAAGGCACACTTAACCAGCATGGCTACCACAGCATTCTGCAGCAATACGCCATCCCATCTGGTTTGCGCTTAGTGTGACTATCATTTGTTTTTTAACAGGACAATGACCCAAAACACACCTCCAGGCTGTGTAAGGGCTATTTGACCAAGAAGGAGAGTGATGGAGTGCTGCATCAGATGACCTGGCCTCCACAATCACCCGACCTCAACCCAATTGAGATGGTTTAGGATGAGTTGGACCACATACTGAAGAAAAAGCAGCCAACAAGTGCTCAGCATATGTGGGAACTCCTTCAAGACTGTTGGAAAAGCATTCCTCGTGAAGCTGGTTGAGAGAATGCCAAGAGTGTTTAAAGCTGTCATCAAGGCAAAGGGTGGCTACTTTGAAGAATCTAAAATCTAAAATATATTTTGATTTGTTTAACACTTTTTTGGTTTCTACAATGTAGAAAATAGTACAAATAAAGAAAAACACTTGAATGAGTAGATGTGTCCAATCTTTTGACTGGTACTGTATACGTATATATTTATACTCCGGACTCCGACATTGCTCATCCTATTATTTATATATTTCTTAATTCCACTTTAAGATCTGTGTGTATTGTTGTGCATTATTAAATATTACTGCACTACTGGAGCTAGAAACACAAGCGTTTCTCTACACCTGCAATAACATCTGCTAAATATGTGGATGTGACCAATAAAATTTGATTTGATTTGACTTGGTTTCTTTCTTTGTTCACGCTCCTCTCTGATCTGTGGAATCTGACTTTGTGAATGCGTTATCTAGTGGAAACTCTCCTCTCCTGTCTGCCTGGTTTCCTGCCGCATGATAGAGTGAACACACATTTTCATGAAAACAAGGTATGTGTTAATAAAAGCAGTTTAAAAAAGCAGTTGAGTTGTCCTCTAAAACTATCTAGAATGATCCAATCTATAGCTAGCTAACAAAACTACTAACGTTTTTAGAGTAGACTAGCTAAATAGCTAGGTAGCTAACATTAGCTAGCTAGTTTTATGCAAATCATGCAGCCAGCAGCTAACCAGTATTGTTCGTTGGCATATTATTTTATTTCCACTGCTGGTAAATACAAACAAATGTTTTTGTTCAAAGTACAAAACCTACAAATTCTGCCACAGAGCAGTCTACACAGACAATATGAACACATTTGTCCAACCTTAACAGATGTATGGCAAATGCAGAAATATAGAATTGATGGTTTCTAGCACCACCATAACTTTCACAAATACAGAGACAAGCAGCCATCATGACATCGGTCTTTTCAACTAGCGAGTGCATAGTGACACCTACTGTTATGAACTGGTAATGCAGGTTTGGTTAGAATAGAGTGCTATAGAAAAGGGGGATATTATTTTCAATGAAAATGTTGAAAGTAGCTGTAACGATTGTTCTCCTCCTCGTCTGAGGAGGAGCAGGGATCGGACCAAAACGCAGCTTGTGGAGAATACATGATTTATTTATTTTAAAGAAGACGAAACGACGAACACTGACAAACTATACAAAACAACAAACGACGTCAACAGACCTGAACATGAGAACTTACATATAACGAAGAACGCACGAACAGGTACAGACTAAACAAAACGAAACAGTCCCGTGTGGTACAAACACTGACACGGAAGACAATCACCCACAAACAAACGGTGTGAACAGCGTACCTTAATATGGTTCTCAATCAGAGGAAACGTAAAACACCTGCCCCTGATTGAGAACCATATCAGGCTAATTAACAAATGAACCTAAACATAGAAACACATAACATAGAATGCCCACCCCAACTCACGCCCTGACCATACTAAACAAATACAAAAACAAGGAAAACAGGTCAGGAACGTGACAGTAGCTGATTTAATAATTTAATATATGAATTCTAAAGGCAATCAGTTCCTACAGTGAGCACCAGGGAACCAATCGCTGGTGGGCCAGATAGAGACCAAGACAACAACACAAGCATATTTGTTTTATGACTTACACATAAAGAATTGTGTTCAATGTAACCCTCCCTGCCTTGTTACAAAGTGTACAGTCTTGGCCCAAAGTTTTGAGAATGACATAAATATAAATTTTCACAAAGTCTGCTGCCTCAGTTTGTATGATGGCAATTTGCAAATACTCCAGCATATTATGAAGAGTGATCAGATGAATTGCAATTAATTGCAAAGTCCCTATTTGCCATGCAAATTAACTGAATCCCCAAAAACATTTCCACTGCATTTCAGCCCTGCCACAAAAGGACCAGCTGACATCATGTCAGTGATTTTCTCGTTAACACATGCGTGAGTGTTGACGAAGACAAGGCTGGAGATCCCTCTGTCATGCTGATTGAGTTCGAATAACAGACTGGAAGCTTCAAAGGAGGGTGGTGCTTGGAATCATTGTTCTTCCTCTGTCAACCATGGTTACCTGCAAGGAAACACATGCCGTCATCATTGCTTTGCACAAAAAGGGCTTCACAGGCAAGGATATTGCTGCCAGTAAGATTGCACCTAAATCAACCATTTATCGGATCATCAAGAACTTCAAGGAGAGCGGTTCAAATGTTGTGAAGAAGGCTTGAGGGCGCCCAAGAAAGTCCATCAAGCGCCAGGACGGTCTCCTAAAGTTGATTCAGCTGCGGGATCGGGGCACCACCAGTACAGAGCTTGCTCAGGAATGGCAGCAGGCAGGTGTGAGTGCATCTGCACGCACAGTGAGGCGAAGACTTTTGGAGGATGGCCTGGTGTCAAGAAGGGCAGCAAAGAAGCCACTTCTCTCCAGGAAAAACATCAGGGACAGACTGATATTCTGCAAAAGGTACAGGGATTGGACTGCTGAGGACTGGGGTAAAGTCATTTTCTCTGATGAATCCCCTTTCCGATTGTTTGGTGCATCCGGAAAAAAAGCTTATCCGGAGAAGACAAGGTGAGCGCTACCATCAGACCTGTGTCATGCCAAAAGTAAAGCATCCTGAGACCATTCATGTGTGGGGTTGCTTCTCAGCCAAGGGAGTGGGCTCACTCACAATTTTGCCTAAGAACACAGCCATGAATAAAGAATGGTACCAACACATCCTCCAAGAGCAACTTCTCCCAACCATCCAGGAACAGTTTGGTGACGAACAATGCCTTTTCCAGCATGATGGAGCACCTTGCCATAAGGTAAAATTGATAACTAAGTGGCTCGGGGAACAAAACATCGATATTTTGGGTCCATGGCCAGGAAACTCCCCAGACCTTAATCCCATTGAGAACTTGTGGTCAATCCTCAAGAGGCGGGTGGACAAACAAAAACCCACAAATTCTGACAAACTCAAAGCATTGATTATGCAAGAATGGGCTGCCATCAGTCAGGATGTGGCCCAGAAGTTAATTGACAGCGGATTGCAGAGGTCTTGAAAAAGAAGGGTCAACACTGCAAATATTGACTCTTTGCATCAACTTCATGTAATTGTCAATAAAAGCCTTTGACACTTATGAAATGCTTGTAATTATACTTCAGCATTCCATAGTAACATCTGACAAAAATATCTAAAGACACTGAAGCAGCAAACTTTGTGGAAATTAATATTTGTTTCATTCTCAAACCTTTTGGCCACGACTGTATAGTGTTACATGTAACCATGCCTTACATAAAGCTTACATAATTAATAATTGCAGAAGAGCTTTGTAATCAGATGAACAAATAAAAGGTTTTATGACATAAAATGACCATATTTTTTATTTCAAATATTTATTTTTCAAAGTCTACTGATTAACATTGTGTGTGTGTATAGAGTGAAATTAATATTTAAAGACATTGACAAATGTTTTGCATAACACAGCCCTGCTATAGTAAACTACAGAATGTAGTGCCTTCAGAAAGTGTTCACACCCCTGGACTTTTTCCACATTTTGTTGTGAGATTTAGTGTCACTGGCCTTTGTTGTCCAATGTAATTGTTGTCTCTGGCTCGTTTGATATCCGAATCAGAATGAAAAATAACAAGGCTTGTGGTCGTTCGAACGGGTTTGATCCACCTTAGGCCAGGAGTGTTTCCAATTCATATGACCCGACAAGAAAAAACCCAACCCTATAGTCATAGCACAGATGATAAGGGAAGCGATCTATAGCAATAACATTTTGTCATAGCCTACGAATATTACAGAGTTTTACCTGACCAGGTCATAAGTCCAGGAAAAACTCCATGCCCCAGAAAAAACACAAATTCATTTTGCCATACCATTTTCTTTAACCTGTGGTGTCACCTCTGCCAGCCACTGAAAACATGTATGGAAGGAACAGATCTATTTCTGTCTGAGTATGTTTACTCCATATTCTCTATCATTAAGACACAATTCGTATTTGCTAAGGCAGCAACGGAGTTGTCAATATTGGATTACCTCTATAAAAAAAGTCGACTGTGGATAAACTGTAATGATGGTTGGTCGTTTATGGTCGATCTAGTGTTGGACGTAAGGTCTTCCTCCAGCAGTAGACTAGCCCATATTTCAGAGGTTGATATTGGTCGGGCAGGCTAAACAGGTGAGCATGTAATGAACAAGCTGACCAGATGAGTTTCATTAACCAGTAGCCAGTATCTTAGTGGACATAGTGACGTTGAGCAGGTATACAGCCTACGACCGTATTTGAGTATTTGGTACCTTTGTATGGAGTTTCTTTGCGTGATTATTGTTTTTCATGGATACGTGTTCGACTGCATATAGCCCTGAACATTAGCAATCAATGATTAATTAATTCCCATCTGTTATACATATATTTCAACAAGCCCGTATTGTTAAGGCTTTGCATCAAAATTGTTCATGTGGGTGGGTTATAAAGTTAAAACCACAAAAGGAAAGTGGTAGCCTACCTAATGCTCAGTTATACAATATCAAAAAATCATATGTTATTTGGGTTAAATCACTAGATGAATAGAGCAGACTTCTGTTCATCTCCTGCATCATGCATGTTATCTATAATAATAGCATACAAAAACTTCCATGACAATTCGCATTATTAGTGACAGTGCACATCACACACGTAATGCAGAGATTTGTAATTCAGAGATTTGTTACACGGCTTGCTAAAGAACACAACACATAGGCCTACATGACAAAAAAACCAAGGACAAGGTCATAAAATGATTTTGGAAATCTATGATTGTGATGTGATGACGATGATGATGATGATGATGATGATGATGATGATGATGATGATAAGATACTAATAGATGGCTTTTCGACAGTAATAGCACAACATGAACTTGTTTTACCTTGATCTGCCCCCGCAGTTGTCAGCATTTTAGCAATTTGAAATAATCCCGATATGGTCAAAAAAGCTAAAATAAAGTCGGACATCGTTGCGGATCAAAACTGGCCGCAGCACTTCATCCACTCACGTCCTGGTCCGGTTATAAACGTTCAGAAATGTCAAATAAAGATAGCCACTTCGCTTGTCACGTAAACCTTTCCGTTTTACCTATACCTCTTCCCAGCTGTATGTGATCGAGTGGAGGACACTGTGAAAGCATGCGAGAGATAGAAAAGGTAGGAGGGGAGGAAGGCGGGAGGGAGGTAGGGCTACCGGCGCGTGGAGATAATGTTTCTAACACTTTTCAATACTGAGGGTCTACATTACATAGCCTGGCCTCTCATTTGTAAACATGACGATATTTCTCGTGTGTGTGTGTGCGTGTGTGTGTGTGTGTGAGAGAGAGAGAGAGAGAGAGAGAGAGAGAGAGAGAGAGAGAGAGAGAGAGAGAGAGAGAGAGAGAGAGAGAGAGAGAGAGAGACAGACAGACTATAATTTAATTGACAGTAGGGAATTACATACATGTTTCTCTTCACCTTCATCTACAGTCGTGTATTCTAAGAATTGTCAGTAATATTGAGGTACACAAATCTCAGCACTTTTAAAGGGATAATGTTTTCCAGAAGAAGTATTGGATTATTTAGGCCAGGGTTTCCTAAACTCAGTGGTGTAAAGTACTTAAGTAAAGATAATTTAAAGTACTACTTAAGTCTTTTTTGGGGGTATCTGTACTTTACTTTACTATTTATATTTTCAACAACTTTTACTTTTACTACATTCCTAAAATAATCTACTTTTACTCCATGCATTTTCCCTGACACCCAATAAGTACTTGTTACATTTTGACAGGAAAATTGTCCAATTCACACACTTATCAAGAAAACATTCCTGGTCATCCCTACTGCCTCTGATCTGGCGGACTCACTAAACACATGCTTTGTTTGTAAATGAATGTCAGAGTGTTGTAGTGTACCCCTGGCTATCCATAAATAAATAAAAAAACAAGAAAATTGTGATGTCTGGTTTGCGTAGTATAAGGGATTTGAAATTACTCATATTTTTACTTTTATTTTAGATGCTTAAGTACATTTTAGCAATTCCATTTACTTTTGATACTTAAGTATATTTAAAACCAAATACTTTTAGACTTTTACTCAAGTAGTATTTTGCTAGGTCTTTCACTATTGCTTTAGTCATTTTCTATTAAAGTATCTTTACTTTTACTCACGTATGACTTTTGAGTACTTTTTTCCACCACTGCCTAAACTCGGCTTTGCCCCTCCCCCCAGAAAATGTGCACTGGGGACGATGATGATGACCTAGGACCAGGTTTTTGGGAAATCCTGATTTAGTCCAGCAATCTGAGTGACTAAGGGTTTCTTCTCTGCAGGGCCCATTGTGTATATGAACCCCTTTTTAGTCTGTTAAAATCATTAGTCTCCTCTCCTTTCCTCTCCTCTCAGTCAAGTCCCACCACTGTGCCTGCCAGATCTTAAACTGTAATGATTCAGCCACTGTCTGATCTCTCTGGTTTGGTTTCCCCTGAGGAGATGCAGCAGGATGGTCCCTCCATTCTCTCTATTAGCCTGTGGCAGCCCCACTCTCCATGCCCTTTTTCAAATATGGAATATGCAGGCCAGGGGCAGCCTAAAGACACAGATAAAATACCCCAACTGATGTGGAGGTAATAATGTAGTGTAATTGCAAAACTATTCACTGTATGTCAATGCAGTGTGTATGTGTGTGTATGTCAAAGGTCAAGGTCAAATAGGGGGTGCTTATATTTGTCCTGTTTCACTGCATGTACAAGTGGACAACCTGTACGAGTGTCAGGAAATGGAAATGTGTTTTTTGCATATCCCACTCCCTCTGAGACACCCTCAGAGTGGGATCACAGCCAGGGATCCCATCTCATCACATCCCGTCTCATCCCATCTATCAGTTTTCAGAGATTATCATTCCTCACCCATATGCCCCTGATTGTTTACAGACTTGTGCTGGGCCTGGGGTACTGGTACGGGGGCAGGCTCCTGAATTTCAATCGAGCACCACAAAGGAGGTCAGTGTCCTAGGAGGGAGTTAGCTAGCTGAGTGTTCCAGTCCCCCGGCGTAGTGGATGAACAGAAGCAGCTGCTGCCTGCCTTGCTAACTGTCTTATGCTACACTGGTGGAGCCCGAGCCACACCAGTGAAGCTTACAGTACAGTCTCAGTCAGAAGACAGACAGGTCCAGAGCGCAAGGGCCTTCTCCACCCCCTCCTGGGCAATCATAGAGATGAAGCACGGAAATTAGAAATGGCATCCAACATACACATCTAGAATCTCTTGTGGAAGGCTAATGTACCCAGCTTCTCTAGACCTGCAGCTTATCCTCACCCGTAGATGTATTTCCACTCCCTTGTCCTGGCTTGGCTTATGTGATATTTTAGGTTCCCTATTATCATGTTCCTCCAAATGAATAGTGTGCGGTACTTCGCTGCCCCCTACAGGGCTTTCATTTCATGTACACACAGACAGAGTGAACGAGAGAGAGATTTCACCCAGTATTTCACGACTGGGTGAAAAACCACAGTGTGCCATCACAGCATCAATATGTGTGACCTGTTGCCACAAGAAAAGGGCAACCAGGGAAGAAGAAACACCATTGTAAATACAACCCATATTTATGTTAATTATTTTCCCTTTTGTACTTTTTGCACATCGCTACACTGTAAATAAACATAATATAACATTTGAAATGGCTTTATTCTTTTGTAACTTCTGTGAGTGTAATGTTTACTGTTCATTTTATTTTTTATTTCACTTTTGTTTATTATCTATTTCACTTGCTTTGGCAACGTTAACATATGTTTCCCATGCCAATCAAGCCATTGAATTGAATTGAGAGAGAGAGAGAGAGCGAGAGAGCGAGAGAGAGAGCGAGAGAGAGACAGAGAGAGAGACAGAGAGAGAGACAGAGAGAGAGAAGATGAAAAAGATAGGACAAAATCCAATAAGAGAGACCAATTCCAGCATCACTGTCTAGAAGGCTAGCTGACAACCAGTCAATAGTGCTCAGTAAGGAGGCCATGTAGCCCATAAAGTTGCGTTATCCTTCATGTTTCTGAAGAAGAGGGCCCTGGAGACCTGTCCCAGCACAAAGCAGAGGCAGCAGAGAGCTCCTCTCTTCTTACAAATGAGCCACAGAAGAGTCCATTAAAACCATGGAGGTCAGCACTTGTCAGATCCCAACATACAGTAGAAGCTATCCAAGACCTTCAATACATAGCTGACATTGAAACAAAATAAAGTGATCTGTGTGAGTAGACTGCAATGGAGTGGGGGAGATAGAGGATAGTGGATACACTCTAAAAAAGTACACCATTTACTTTCAATCGTATTGTGAAGAGGTATTGTGAAGAGGATCTCTACACGTGTATGCTGCTTTCAGATATTGTACAATGTGAGATGCTTGGGCTTGTTTGAAGAAGAGGAGTTCTGTTCGTGGTGAAAAAAACAAAAGAAGCAAGGTTACCTCTGGGACAGCTCCATTGTATACAGTACTACAACAAACAACTATTCCCTATGTAGTGCACTACTTTTGACCAGGGCCCATATGGCTCTTGTCAAAAGTAGAGCACTATTTACAGGGAATAAGGTGGGTCGGAACCAACCTCTTGCTCAGCCTCCCCTTCTTCAGAATTGACTACTTCCTACATGAGACATTTTGATGTAATTGTCAGACAGATATCCCTCCTAAAGCAACCAAACATCCAAAATTAGCCATTTATAGCATGTAGAAGTGAAACAAATATGCAATGGCTTATTATGACGTTTTGAAGGGTTTGTGTTTGACTACCCTTTATGACTGGTGCCTTAATGGAAGACTGGTTATTTGCTATGACACTGTTAAGCTAAGGATCACCTCCTGCTGTCTGCAGCATTGAAGGGGATGATTTGTTCGAGGCAGTCTACCATTGGGATGCATGCAGTGAAGTAGCGCAAGGCCATGGGCAGAGAGAAACCTTTGCAGTTTCATAGCTAATCTCATGCTGTTCTACACATTTTGACATGGTGCTGTGAGGTCGCATAGGCAAAGAGCTCCTATACATTTTGAAAATATTTCATATTTTGTATTCGTTTTTTGTTTAAATGTTTTTATTAGTATTTTGCTTTTGAATAGCTAAATCAGTATAGATTAAGTCTGGGTTACATCTATATGTTTCCTGCCCATGAATTTGAAAATCAGCTCTTTCAACATAGCTACTGTATGATACAAGTTTTCTTCTGTGGTACTGCATGTCAGTGGTACACTTAAAGTTGGATAAGGGCTAGGGGAACGTGGTGAAGGAGGATTGGAGTTGAGATATTATTCAATTTAGTAACTTTGTCTTGCTCTTCATGGCGCTGAATCTCCTCTCTCTAAATTGATCATGGAGCTTCCTGCAGGCTCAGTGCTGATTCCTTCTATTCGTTAACTATTAGGACTGGCAGAGGAAATGTCCACCATGAATGAAGATGAGAAATCGGTAACACTCAACTCCTATAGACTGACAGGTTAAATAGGCACCATCAGGAGACTTCCATCAGCTTGCCATGGAATACCATAGTACACTAATAAGTAGACATAATACGCATTGTGTTGTCTATTGTAAACTTGTAAGAAAGGTGGATCACGCTATTGACTTCATTCTCTATCTGTATGCAGGTGGGAACGCTGAGGAGCATAAAGACATTTACATTTCTCCAGCAGCATCAGGGGAAGGCAGTACAGCCTCCTAGAACCACTCAGAAAAGAACAGCCTATTAATACCTGACTTGCTCCCCCCTAGCTTTCACAGGGACAGAAATCATCTCTCCATGACTGCTTTATCCATCACAAAAATGTACTCCTTCCTTCCCACAAAACCTACCTGTCTTCTCACCTGGCTACTGTACAAAATATTGTTTATGTGAGCTTCACCTCAAACTACAATTTGAACGTTTTTGATGTGCTCACATGGGGCGGACTGGGAATAGAAATTGTCTCTGGGATTTCTAACACACTGGCCCATTTTCTTCCCCCTTGAGGACCCCACAACAACCATGTTTTTCTTCCTCGAGGCCCCCATTATTAGCAAGATAATGATATTTTTTTTTTTTTCCCACTAGGCAAAAAAAGGACCAGCCCTTCTGGCATCTGCCAGAAATGCCAGATGTGCAGTCTACCCCTGTGTCCTCTACTGCGAGTTATTATGTGCCCTGTCCAAGAGAAAAGTTTGAGAACTTCTCGCGACATGCTGATTAGAGGTCTGTCAACCAATTAGATACATGCAACGGTGTTGCTCCTGACTCAATGACCTCTGCTCATCACGTACATCCGCCCAATCGAAGGAATGGACGGAAATAATAAGCTGTGATGAAAAACAACACATGGCAGTCTATGAAGGAAGTAGGTCTACATAGTGCCTCTTCTTCGCCCATTTTGGATACAGGTGTTGTTTACAGTATCGATAATAAAGCTTGAAAATGACATGTAGTAGCCTAGGCTGGAATTAATGACGTTAACCTCGGCAATGAGTTTATCTCTGAGGTCAATGATTAGCTAACTTCGGGTATTTACCGAGGGGTGAAAGAGCACTTGTGAATGTGTCCCGATTAACTCTCAAACTGGTGAAAGAGACTGGGATATATTCAACTGAAATTGGAAATACTTGTATTATCTGGTAATTACCTAATTATTTAATTGTTTCTCCACTTTGAATTGTCATAATTGAATATATTGAACTTTGGAATGCAGGCAGTTGTTTCGTGCATAAAGATAATTTAGCCAACCTGTCAGAACATTTGAGGTGGGTATTAGCCTGTGTAGATAGTATACATACTGAAGGACTAGCTTTGTATGATAACTATTTGTAAATTGCACATTACTGTAAATCATTTTCCTTTTTTCAACTTCAGTAATGGACCCATTTGACGCAATGTCTCCGCGCAAGGTTCTGGAGCACGTCTCTACTCTGCTGGGATGCAGCCAGACATCGAATGAAGTAGCCACATATCTGGACAATCACGACGAACTGAAGCATTTACGTGAACAGTTTCTATTACCCAAAGTTGCAGAACTCCCTCCTTGTAAGTAAAATGGCAAGCAGGCTTTTTATGCACTGGCTAGTTGCTTCTCCGTCTCCCCATAGCAGTCTGTGATGAAATTATTATCTTATGTGTAGAAAAACCTCTGACCATTACTAACTTGTGGCCAGAGTTTTTCTGGCTACAATGAGCCTTGCTTGCCCCAAATTAGTCGAAAGAATGGGCTGCTGTATAGTCACTATGGGGAGCTCTTTCTAGAGCACCCGGTTACATTGTGAATTAGAGCGTTTAATTTTTTTTTTTGATTTGACAGTCAAAGTATCACGTAAATAGCAGCGAACCGTTGTCACTGTTGATACATCCTATGGTGTGTCGTGATTCGTTGAAGTTAACTAACAGAAAAAGTATTGTTTGTTTGTTTGTTTCCTTTTCCATGCAACACTTCAAAATGTAGCTAGCTGTTTCTACAAATTGTCCTCTAACCAGTGATGTACACATTATTCCCATGTTCTGTGTGGTTTTTGAGCTGTGTTAGTTTTAACAGGACGTGCAACCTCATCTCCACCCTCTTGCGCAAATAATTTAAACGTTATAATCGATAGGAGTGATTTATGTTATTTAAGCTTTATTTATCTAGGCAAGTTGTTTAAGAACACATTCTTATTTACAATTACGGCCTACCCCGGGCCAAACCTGGACGACGCTGGGCCAATTGTGCACCGCCCTATGGCCGGATGTTATCCCAATCATGGCCGGATGTTATACAGCCTGGATTCGAACCAGGGACTGTAGTGATGCCTCTTGCACTGAGATGCAGTGCCTTAGACCGCTGCGCCACTCGGGAGCCCCAAAACAGTGTTTCTGTTTCTATTCCTGTATCAAAATTCAACATTCCAAAATGTAGCTGATGGTACTGCAGGTTGTTCTCTAAGCAGTGATGTTTTTTGAGTTGTGGTAGTTTCAACAGTGGCCCACTCTTACATGCAGAACTGCTTTGACTCAGTGACATTTGTGGGTTTTCAAGCATGAACTGCTCGTTTCAAGTCCTGCCACAACATCTCAATTGGGATTAGGTCTGGACTTTGACTAGGCCGTTCCAAAACTTCACATTTGTTGCTTTTAAGCCATTTTGATGCATACTTGATTGTGTGTTTTGGATCATTATCTTGCTGCATGACCCAGCTGCGTTTCAGCTTCAGCTCAGACGGATGGCCTGACATTCTCCTGTAGAATTCTCTGATACAGAACAGAATTCATGGTTCTTCGATTAAGGCACCGTCCACAGGTGAAGAACAAATTGTCATCTTGGCTGGTTTTGCTTGTTTTATTACAAACATTTTAATATTTTTCTTGTGAGGTCCTGAGACAGCAAAGCATCCCCAAACCATCACACTACCACCACCATGCTTGACCGTTGGTATAAGGTTCTTACTGTGGAATGCAGTGTTAGGTTTTCACCAGGCATAATGGGACCCATGTCGTCCAAAAAGTTATACTTTTGACTCATCTGTCCATAGAACATTCTTCCAAGAGTCTTGATGATCATCCAGTTGCTTTTTGGAAAACTTGAGTCGACTTTTTGGATGAGATGATACCCATGGACACTTACAGAGTGAAATTGAGTATTGAGAAATATTTTATTGACAGTTATTAAAATGGACATTTATGTACCCTGATCAACTGCCATGTTTTCAACCTGTCAGTACGAGTAGTTATTGAGTGTAAGGGGGCAATTACTTTTTCACACAAGGGAATTTGGTGTTGCATAACTTTGTTAATTTAATCAAATATGTATATTTTAATTTATTTGTAAACTCACGTTCATCTTCTATTAGGTTTTAGTTGAAGATCTGATAACATTCAGTATCAAAAATATGCAACAATAGAGAAAATCAAAAAGAGGCAAATACTTTATCACGGCATTATGTGTAGATAGTACATTATATGCATAGGTTTTCAATATATCCCACTATTTCTGCATATTGGTTATTGATTTGGATAACTGTCTTGACATTGGGCTATTTATTAATGACTTGTCATCAAGAAGCAGCGACAGCATCGTTTTCAACTGAAGTTTTTAGGAATGTAAATGGAACTTTCAACATGAATTTCCAATGCTATTGTTCCAATGCTATCAGGTAAAAACTGCGGAATGAGTCCGAAAATATGCTGGGATTGATTTATTTTGTTGATACTGTATACCAGAAATACCCACTGTATACAGTTGAAGTCGGAAGTTTACATACAATACATTTAAACTCAGTTTTTCACAATTCCTGACATTTAATCCTAGTAAAAATTCCCTGTCTTGGGTCATTTAGGGTCACTTCTTTATTTGAAGAATGTGAAATGTCAGAATAATAGTAGAGAATGATTTATTTCAGCTTTTATTTCTTTCATCACATTCCCAGTGGGTCAGAAGTTTAAATGCACTCAATTAGTATTTGGTAGCATTGCCTTTAAATTGTTTAACTTGGGTCAAACGTTTCGGGTAGCCTTCCACAAGCTTCCCAAAATAAGTTGGGTGAATTTTGGCCCATTCCTCCTGACAGAGCTGGTGTAACTGAGTCAGGTTTTAGGCCTCGCACACACTTTTTCAGTTCTGCCCACAAATTTTCTATAGGATTGAGGTCAGGGCTTTGTGATGGCCACTCCAATACCCTGACTTTGTTGTACTTTAGCCATTTTGCCACAACTTTGGAAGTATGCTTGGGGTCATTGTCCATTTGGAAGACCCATTTGCGACCAAGCTTTAACTTCCTGACTGATGTCTTGAGATGTTGCTTCAATATATCCACATCATTTTCTTTCCTCATGATGCCATCTATTTTGTGAAGTGCACCAGACCCTCCTGCAACAAAGCACCCCCACAACATGATGCTACCACCCCCGTGCTTCACGGTTGAGATGGTGTTCTTTCGCTTGCAACCCTTTTTCCTCCAAACATAACGATGGTCATTATGGCCAAACAGTTCTATTTTTGTTTCATCAGACCAGCGGACATTTCTCCAAAAAGTATGATATTTTTCCCCATGTGCAGTTGCAAACCATAGTCTGGCTTTTTTTTATGGCGGTTTTGGAGCAGTGGCTTCTTCCTTGCTGAGCGGCCTTTTGACTATTGTTTGTACAGACGAATGTGGTACCTTCAGGCGTTTGGGAATTGCTCTCAAGGATGAACAGTCAATACTTAGTGTATGTAAACTTCTGACCCACTGGAATTGTGATACATTGAATTATAAGTGAAATAATCTGTCTGTAAACAATTGTTGGAAAAATTACTTGTCATGCACAAAGTAGATGTCCTAACCGACTTGCCAAAACTATAGTTTGTTAACAAGACATTTGTGGAGTGGTTAAAAAACAAGTTTTAATGACTCCAACCTAAGTGTATGTAAACTTCCGACTTCAACTGTACATGTAGGTCTACAAGATCCTACATACAGTGAGGAAACGGCTTCCCTGGTCAGGTATAATGTGGTCAAAAAATATTTGCTGCTGGGATATGTATTATAGCTGGGAGCGAGATACTCACAACATATGGGTTGAACTGAAAAAAGGAGATGACTAAGCACTTTCATTTAGCTAACTAAGTGTTTGAAAGTTGAATCATTTTAATGACATATTCTTCAACTGTAAAACAAAAGCATCTTTCTGGGGTCAAGAAGCATGCCGTGATTTGAACAATGCAGGGAAACTTCTTCGAATAAATGTGTGGATCGATTGTGCTAATGCACTGTTAATGTTACCTTAGCTGACCTTACGCTTGTGGATGGCACCAAGGAATGCATTTACTTTGTGGGGAACTCACTTGGCCTCCAGCCCAAAATGGCCAAGAAGTACATTGACGAGGAGTTGGATAAATGGGCTAAAACGTAAGTTTTTCCATCAACGTTTCCCCCAATGTCCGCTTTATGACACTGAATCAGCTGAAGTTTTAGTCAACTATTTCAAGTACAGTAATGGTCATTTGAGGATGCCATGTCCCCCCTGAACCTTTCTCTTTTAAAGCTATTGTCCTATCTGTGAAATGTGTATCCTATCCTTGTAGCTGTGAGCATTGTTTTAATGTGTTCTGTTTTACAGGGGGGTTCATGGCCATGTACAAGGCTCTCGACCTTGGGCCTGGGCGGAGAACAATATAGAGGAACTCATGGCTAATGTGGTTGGTAAGTTCATACAATAACACATGTTCAATGCATTATCAAACACAATGCATTACCATTTAACTTTCTATGTTAGTTGTATGATCATAATAGATATCATGAGCTACGGCTGAGATGGGGCTATTTAACGATGCATGTTGGCACCTTTACAGGCTTTTTGCACCGATATGCGAACAAAGGGTTTCAATATACAGTCATCACGGTTCCCTATATGGTCATTGTTCCCTTTTTCACACAGCACTGTTAAAAGCCTGTAATTTCCTGCTCTCATAACATCCATGGTTAAATTGTCAGGTAATTCTGATAGGTTATTATCGTTCTGTCCGGCTGTTGAAAATGTATGACAGAGAGACCTCCTATCTGATTGGTTTTAAAAGGTAATTGCACCTTGGCATTGTGCTATCTTTTGCAGAGTGCAAAGTACAACCAAACCAAACAACTGAAGGCCGTTATGCATGCAACTCAGATGCCTTTTTGTGTGGAAAATGTACTTTGGAAAATGTAGGTTGTGATAGCTTAAATGCTATTAGGTAAACATGTGTTCTAAAGTTATATCAGAGGAATGGGAATTAAATCACCTGTGTGTTTGCATATGCGCGAACAGGGGCTAAAGCTGAGGAGGTTGCCTTGATGAACGGGTTAACAGTTAATCTGCATATTCTGTTGGTAAGATAACGTCAAACTTTTATACAAATTGCCAACGTAAACATACACTATACATTATATACCGAGACTTTACATTAACAACATGTTATATATTTGCTTTACAGCTGTCTTTTTACAAACCTACAGCAAAACGTCACAAAATCCTTCTTGAGGACAAGGCTTTCCCCTCAGACCATGTGAGTAATTCCAATGACACAGCACTTGTTTTAAACCTACAGGCTGTTGGTGTAATGACTGCAGGTCATTTTGTGTTCAAAGTCATTTGCATTCTTCAACCGCATTTCAACAATAATTCATGTTTTTGCCCGAAAAAGAACCAGTTTGACAGTTGTAATCTACTTGAAAGTGTGCAGAGACTACTCTTCATCATTTACCCTGTCGTAATAGAATAGTCACCTGTTGTTATTCCCATTAGATGTTATCTGTTGTCTCTGTGTTGGTGGAGGAGAGTGGGGTAAATTGACCCACTTTATTTTTTACCATGTTCATCATGTGTAATTTCTTCAGTATGCAGTGGAATCTCAGATCCAGTTGAAAGGATATGACCCTAAGCAGAGCATGCTGCTCATGAAGCCCAGACCGGTAAACTAGTCTTAATTTTCTTCTACAATCACCTTTGGGGAATAGGACTTAAATAAGAACTTTTATTTGCACCTTTCAAGGTACCCAAGGACAATGAGTATAAAGAGTCAAATTGAGTGTTGAGAAATTGTTTATTAACAGTTATTAAAAGTGACATTTTATATACACTGATCAACTGCTGTGTTTTTTTACCTGTCAGGGCGAGGAGGTGCTGAGAACTGAGGACATTCTGGACACGATAGAAAAGGAGGGAGATTCCATTGCAGTGGTCCTGTTCAGTGGAGTGCAGTATTACACCGGACAGCTCTTTGATATGGCCGCGATCACCAAAGCAGGGCAGAAGAAGGTAAAAGGCCTACTTTAGAACCAGTCATCTGTCTTTTTCTCGCCTGCAGTGAGACCCTAACATTTGTTTTTTTTTAAAGAGGTGGGTCTTTTGGGGAAATGTTATTTCAACTTTTGAATGAATTCTTAATTGTCTATAAACTACTTCTAAACCCTTTACAAATCCCCTTAGAGCAGGGTTCCACAATGCCCACCCCCACTATATATACAAACGTATGTGGACAGTACACACCTTCACATTAGTGGATTTGGCTATTTCAGCCACACCTGTTGCTGATGTGTATAAAATCGAGCACAGAGCCATGCAATCTCCATAGACACAAATTGGCAGCAGAATGGCCTTACTGAAGTGCTCAATGACTGTCATCGTGGCACCGTCATATTTTCTGTACCTCTTTTTCTCCCCAATTTTGTGAGATCCAATTGGTAGTTAGTCTTGTCCCATTGCTGCACCTCCCGTATGGACCCGGGAGAAGGCGAAGGTCGAGAGCCGTGCGTCCTCCGAAACACAACCCAGCCAAGCCGCACTGCTTCTTGACACACTGCTCGCTTAACCCGGAAGCCAGCCACACCAATGTGTTGGAGGAAACACCATATACCTGGCGACCGTGTCAGAGTGCATGCGCCCGGCTCGACACAGGAGTCGCTAGAGCGCAATGGGACAAGGACATCCCGGCCGCCCAAACCCTCCCCTTACCCGGGCGAAGCTGGGCCAATTGTGCGCCGCCTCATGGGTCTCCCGGGCTCGACACAGCCAGTTATCGAACCCGGATCTGTAGTGATGCACTGCCTTAACCCGCTGTTCCACTCGGGAGGCCTAGTTCGTAAAATTTCTGCCCTGCTAGAGCTGCCCGTTCAACTGTAATTGCTTTTATTGTGAAGTGGAAACAACTAGGAGCAACAACGGCTCAGCCGCGAAGTGGTAGGTCACACAAGCTCACAGAACGCGACCTCCGAGTGCTGAAGCACGTAAAAATTGTCTGTCCTTAGTTGCAACACTCACTACCGAGTTCCAAACTGCCTCTGGAAGCAACGTCAGCACAAGAACTGTTTGTCGGGAGCTTCATGAAATGGGTTTCCATGGCCGAGCAGCCGCACCCATGCCTAAGATCACCATGCGCAATGTCAAGCATCGGCTGGAGTGGTACAAAGCTCGCTGCCATTGGACTCTGTAGCAGTGAAAACGTGTTCTCTGGAGTAAAGAATCACGCTTGACTATCTGGCAGTCCGACTGACGAATCTGGGTTGGGTGGATGCCAGGAGAACACTACCTGCCCGTCTGCTTTAATGTTTTAATCAAATTTTATCTCTATTTGGGCTTCTTGCGGTCAATTTGTAGTCTACAAATTATTTGTAATAATGTTCCGGCCTCTGACCCGCCGCTCAAGAAAAAATCAGCCCACAGCTGAATCTATTTCATGATCCCACTCCTTAGAGGGTACTCCAACATTATCTTGATGGAGTTTTATAAAGGTTCAATTTAGACGGTCAAGGGAGTAACACTGCCCTCTGGTGTCCAAACTCTGATACTGTCACAACATTGCGACAAAGAAGTGAAATGGATGAGTCTTTGTTTATAATCAGTGGTTAAATTGGGCTGGAGTCACACCTGCCTACTCTCCTTCTAGATTCTATTTTTTATAGTGAACCCTTATATCAAAGGGGGCACAAGCATGATCTATGCATTATTATACTCGCACAATCTGGATTCCCTGAACTCTCTTTAGAACCAATGGGAAGAGGATTTAGGTGAACAACTTTCAGACGAAACTTGGCAGAGTATGCTTCAGAGAATACATGTTTAATCTATATGTCGAGGACATGCTGTAATTCAATTTAAAATAGTTAATAGGCTGCATTGGTCAAAGGCACAATTATCCAAGATTAGACCAGGAATAGATCCCACTTGTGATCGATGTAAGCAGGCTCCTGCTACTTCATTACACGTTTTGGACATGCCCGGATTTGACAGATTTCTGGATATCAATTTTTTAGACATTTTCTAGACTTATAGATCCTTCTGCCGTTTTTGCATTATTCGGAGTGGCACCACAGGGAGGCCCCTCTAAACAGTTCGATGGGCAACATGCTGGCATTTACTTCTCTTTTAGCTAGACGTCTTATACTATTTAAGTGAAAGGACCGGTTTCCTCCTGCTTTTAACCGTTGGATAAAGGAAGTTGTGCAACATCTCAAGCTAGAGAAAATACTCTACTCCGTCAGGGGATCTGCAATTACATTTTATAATATCTGGCAACCTTTCCTATCCTTTGTAGATGACCCAGCTAATTTCACCCAGCTAACTCCATAAACCAACCCAAATTAGAATTTGTATAATTATTTGCACTCTATTCTTTTATTACATTTAAAAAAACTTTTTGTCTTATCTTTGTATTTGTAAAAAAACGATTTGATTATATTACTCATTGTATATCATGTCTGCTTTAAGTCTGGTTTTGTGGTGGGGCTCTGTTAGAGCATGGGGGGTGGGTTTGATTTGGTGGGGGATCCGTGTGTGTTCGGCCCTCTACCTGTTCTGTCTGTTATCTATATAATCATAAATGCCAAATTAAAATAACTTGGGGTCTAGAACCGGGCTCCTGCACCTTGGGTCAAAAGGAGAAACAGACGGAGCCAAGCTCCAGCAATTTGAAGGTTTTGAAGAGAAAAATAGGATAAACCAAGGTTAGGGTTAGGATTGAACATATGGCTATAGTTGAGGTTAGATTTATGCAAAGTTGGGGTTAGGGTTGTGGTTGACCTGGGATGTGGACATGAAGCTAGGATTAGGGTTGAAGTTAGGCTTGAACTGGGATGTGGACATGAAGCTAGGGTTGTGGTTGTGGTTAAGGCTATGGTTAGGGTTGATCAGGGATGTGGATATGACGTTTGAATTGTGGTTGAGGGTTAGAGTTGAACCAGGATGTGAACATGAACCTAGGATTAGTGTTAGAGGGGCTCCACTAGATTCCTAATTCAACCCCTGTTTATAATGGATAATGACCATTGTGTATAGTCAACTTATTTGATCATGCTTCTATCTATTGTATAATGTTATTGTTAACATTGGCTTTTGAGTTAATGAAGCATGTTATTTAAAACAAAACAGCATTTTGTCAGACAGAACAGCTGCTCCAACAGCGTCCTCTGTTGTCAGGGATGTGTAACCATTTGACATGATTGGTTCGCCGGATTGGTCTGGGTTCACCTCATGCAAGTGTATGATGCCCATTCCAATTCACTACATGCGGAGAATGACATTTGTCAAATAAATAGCAGTGTGTTGACAAGGAACTAAATGTTGACACTCAGGAGATGTCAAACCAAACGCACACACACACACACACACACACGCCTCCCCTCTCTGTCACATTTAGCAGGGCAATCAAAACAACCAGACTTAGTCAGTCCTAATGATCCTCAGCATAATACCCCCACTAGGAATACATGAATAATTTATTAAGCTTGTCTTAAAAAGACACGCACGCACGCAAACGAACACACACACACACAGGCAAAACAGACACACACACACACACGCTGATGAACTGCCTCTGATGCGTCCTGACTGCACAGCTTCGGCCTGCTGCCCTTAGCATCTGGCATGACGGTGCGTTTTTGCTCTTCCCACAGGGCTGCTACGTTGGTTTCGACTGTGCACACGCAGTGGGCAATGCAGAGCTGAAGCTGCACGACTGGGGAGTGGACTTTGCCTGCTGGTGCTCCTACAAGGTCAGCATTGGGGTTTGTGTGGTGAAATCAAGGCAAATGAACTGCTGGCTGTGGCTTCACGCTGTTTCCTGTCCAACACATGCTGACACAGGAAGACAACAATATCTGGGGTAGAAATGTACTTGTTCGAGCTTAGTATTTCCAACAATGATTTTCTTGCAGTTGTCATCGATGCCCATTTCAAATATTGTAGATTATCATTGGTCTTCAATATTGTACAAAATAGGCAGATAAACTATGCAATGTGTTGGTAAGAGTTATTTTGTATTCATGTGTAGTATGTGAATTCTGGAGCTGGTGGACTGGCTGGAGCTTTTATCCATGAGAAGAATGCACATACAGTCAAGCCTGCGTGAGTATGACAGTGCAGTACAGCTCAGATTTGTGTTCATATTGCGTGTTGACTATGTTATATGTTTTAACTACTTGTTACTTTTTCTCTCAGGCTCACGGGATGGTGGGGACATAACTTGAAAACAAGGTTCCGCATGGATAATGGTATCAACATATTTGTGATCATGTTCTCATTTTAGTCCCGATACTGGGGACACATTGCAGAATGTTGCTTCAAGTTGGCATTGACGGTCTCTAAGCAGAAATATCCATGAAGCTTGATTTACGCTGACATCTTGTGGTCATTTTAGGGTATTACAGAAAATAGGTTATACTGTGTTCATTTCACCATTTCAGTCAAGCCAGTACCCAAATGAGTTCATCACGAACATCCTACATTTTTTCTTACCATAGAAATGGATCTACTACCTGGTATAAGTGGCTTTCGGCTATCAAACCAACCCATCCTGCTGGTGTGTCCACTGCAAGCCAGTTTAGAGGTGATTGGAACCATTTTAGTTTTTCATATCTATTTAATACAGCAGATATTAGAACTTGTTCGTACTCATCTCTCTAAACATGGAGTTTAAAAGTGACCTGTAAAAGGTTGTAACTGTTATAATAAGCAGGGTTGGGGTCAATCCAGGAAGTACAGTGAATGTCAAATTCTCTTCAGTGTTTTTCAATTAGGAGAATTTGGAATTGGAATTTGGTTTACTTTCTGAAATGACTGGAATTGAAATGGAATTGAGCCCAGCCCTGGCAATAACTGATTAGTTGTCAATCTTTGTCAATACGTCCAGGTCTTTGCTATGACCAGTATGGCAGCTCTGAGGAAGAAGTCCAGACTTCTGACGGGTTATTTGGAGTGTCTGATCCAGCACTACTACAACAAGGACGAGTCCCAGCCTCACAAGCCCTACGTCCATATCATCACTCCCTCCCACCCTGAGGAACGAGGCTGCCAACTCTCCCTCTCTTTCTCTGTCCCCATCGCAGCCATATTCCAGGAGCTGGAGAAGAGGGGCGTCGCTGTGAGTGGCTTCATATATAATAAACTCAGCAAAAAAAGAAACGTCCTCTCACTGTCAACTGCGTTTATTTTCAGCAAACTTAACATGTTTAAATATTTGTATGAACATAACAAGATTCAACAACTGAGACATAAACTGAACAAGTTCCACAGACATGTGACGAACAGAAATTGAATAATGTGTCCCTGAACAATGGGGGGGTCAAAAGTAACAGTCAGTATCTGGTGTGGCCACCAGCTGCATTAAGTACTGCAGTGCATCTCCTCCTCATGGACTGCACCAGATTTTCTAGTTCTTGCTGTGAGATGTTACCCCACTCTTCCACCAAGGCACCTGCAAGTTCCATGACATTTCTGGGAGAATAGCCCTAGCCCTCACCCTCCGATCCAACAGATCCCAGACGTGCTCAATTGGATTGAGATCCGGGCTCTTCGCTGGCCATGGCAGATCACTCCTGTCTTGCAGGAAATCATGCACAGAACGAGCAGTATAGATGGTGGCATTGTCATGCTGGAGGATCATTTCAGGATGAGCCTGCAGGAAGGGGACCATATGAGGGAAGAGGATGTCTTCCCTGTAACGCACAGCGTTGAGATTGCCTACAATGACAACAAGCTCAGTCCGATGATGCTGTGAGACACACCCCCCAGACCATGACGGACCCTCCAACTCCAAATCAATCCCACTCCAGAGTACAGGCCTCGGTGTAACGCTCATTCTTTCGACAATAAACGCGAATCCGACCATCACCCCTAGTGAGACAAAACCGTGACTCGTCAGTGACGAGCACTTTTTGCCAGTTCTGTTTGTTCCAGCGACGGTGGGTTTGTGCCCATAAGCGATGTTGTTGCCGGTGATGTCTGGTGAGGACCTGCCTTACAACAGGCCTACAAGCCCTCAGTCCAGCCTCTCTCAGCCTATTGCGGACAGTCTGAGCACTGATGGAGGGATTGTGTGTTCCTGGTGTAACTTGGACAGTTGTTGTTGCCATCCTGTACCTGTCCCGCAGGTGTGATGTTCGGATGTACCGATCCTGTGCAGGTGTTACACGTGGTCTGCCACTGCGAGGACTATCAGGACTGTCCGTCCTGTCTCCCTGTAGCAGTACGGACATTGCAATTTCTTGCCCTGGCCACATCTGCAGTCCTCATGCCTCCTTGCAGTGTATTAACGACCGTTCCACAAGTGCCTGTTCATTCATTGTTTATGGTTCATTGAACAAGCATGGGAAACAGTGTTTAAACCCTTTACAATGATCTGTGAAGTTTTTGGGATTTTTACGAATTATCTTTGAAAGACAGGGTCCTGAAAAAGGGACGTTTCTTTTTTTGCTGAGTTTACAATCATAGTACATTATTGACGAGTTTCCCAGACCCATATTAAGCCTAGTCTGGACTGAAAAGTGCTCTCTAAAATAAAATACAAATTCACTTTTTTTTTTTCATCAATTGACCATGCTTTTTAGTCCAGACGTGGGTTTACATGTAATTTGGGTACGGAACACACATTCTTAATATGTATGCTGAACAAAAATATAAATGCAACATGTAAAGTCTTGGTCCCGTGTTTCACTAGCTGAAATAAAAGATCCCAGAAATGTTCCATACGCACAAATGTTGTGCACAAATTTTTTTACATCCTTGTTAGTGAGCATTTCTCCTTTGCCACGATAATCCATCCATCTGACAGGTGTGGCATATCAAGAAGCTGATTAAACAACCGCAGACCACATGTAACCACCCCAGCCCAGGACCTCCATATGCAGCTTCTTTACCTGCAGGATCGTCTGTCTGTAATAAAGCCCATTTGTGGGGGGGAAATTAATTCTGATTGGCTGGGCCTGGCTCCCCAGTGTGTGGGCCTATGTCCTCCCAGGCCCACCCATGGCTAGGCCCCTGCCCAGTCATGTGATATCCATAGATTAGGGTATAATTAAATTTATTTCAATTGACTGATTTCCTTCTATGAACTGTAACTCAGTAAAATCTTTGAAATTGTTGTGTTTATATTTTTGGTCAGTATAAATGTTTTATGCATGATTATACAGACATAGATTTGAATCTATGTTTTGTAATTGACTATTGCTGCTTTGATCTATTCTCTCCATGCGATCTCAGTGTGACATGAGGGAACCCAACGTCCTGCGCATCGCTCCAGTGCCGCTCTACAACTCCTTTAGTGACGTACACCGCTTCATCACTGTTCTAGGATCAGCTTTGGCTGCCAGCAAAGAACTACAATAACGATAGAAACAGTCTTTTATTGTTACCCCACATTTTAGAGTATTTCTGTCAGTGCGGTATAAAAACATCCGTTTTTTATCGACAATGTGCTGGAGTCACTGACATGTCTTCTGAACTACTGTCCCAAAGAATTGCAATATGTTTTGCTAGGCTACTCAGTAAAACAAAATTGGTTGGAATTGTATTCCTACTCAAAATTTAGTGAGACAAGTTTGTTACTATACAATGTCAAATAAAAGCAAATAGTCAATCACTGTGAATCTCAATTCAAGATGAGCTTCTGCATTTATGATTTTTTTTTTTTTATTGAACCTTTATTTTGAAAGGGAGTCGATGCTGAGACCAAGGTCTCTTTATCAGATGAGCTCTGTATAGATTAACAATACACATCAAAATACAATAAACACATGAAACTACAACTCACATGCAAATTAAAATGCCAGGACAGAGAAAAGCTTGGACTGGGCTGAGCCGGAGCTGCCGTTCCGTGATGGTGGGAGGGCCAATAGACCAGAGGTGGCAGAACAGAATACTCTGGTCTGGGTGAAGGGTATGAGCAGAGCCTGTAGGTAGATAGGGACAGTTCCTCTTGCTGCTCCGTAGGCAATTACCATGGTCTTGTAGTGGATGCGAGCTTTGACTGGAAGCCAGTGGAGTGTGCAGAGAAGTGGGGTGACATTGGAGACCTTGGGGAGGTTGAAAATCAGGCGGGCTGCAGCGTTCTGGGTAAGTTGCAGGGGTTTGATGGCACAAACTGGGAGCCCAGCCAGCAGTGAGCCTGGATTCGGACCAATGTGTGGGGTCGTACACTAGGGATGTTGTAGAGCATGAACCTGCAGGAGTGAGCCACTGCTTTGATGTTTGCAGAGAACGACAGGGTGTTGTCTAGGGCCACGCCAAAGTTCTTTGCACTCTGGGAGGGGGACACTGTGGTTGTTAACCATGATGGAGAGGGCAGGCCTTCCCCGGGAGGAAGAGCAGCTCTTTCTTGGCTTGGGGTGGTGGGCCGACATCCAAGCTGAGATATCTGCCAGGCACGCAGAGATGCTTGACGTGACCTGGGTGTCAGAAGGGGGGAAGGAGAAATGTAGTTGAGTGTCATCCACATAGCAATGATATGAGAGACCATGTGAGGATATGATGGAGCCGAGTGACTTGGTGTATAGAAAGAAGAGGAGAGGGCCTATAACCGAGCCCTGGGGGACACCAGTAGTGAGAGTACGTGGTGCAGACACAGATCCTCGCCACGTCACCTGATAGGAGCAGCCTCCAAGAGTGCGTAGCCTGAGATGCCCAGCCCTGAGAGGGTGGAGAGGAAGATCTGATGGCTCATGGTGTCGAATGCAGTGGATAGATCTAGGAGAATGAGAACAGAGAGAAAGTCAGCTTTGGCAGTGTGGAGAGCCTCCGTGACACAGAGAAGAGCAGTCTTGGTTGAGTGACCCGTCTTGAAGTCTGACTGGATAGGGTCAAGAAGATTGTTCTGAGGGAGATGGCAAGAGAGTTGATAAGAGACAGCATATTCAAGTGTTTTGGAAAGAAAATAAGTGATACCAGTCAGAGGGGTCAAATCAATCAATTAAACAAATGTATTTATAAAGCCCTTTCTACATCAGCAAATGTCTCAGTGCTATACAGAAGCACGGTGGCTAGGAAAAACTCCCTTGAAAGGCAGGAACCTAGGAAGAAAACCAGAGAGCAACCAGGCGCTGAGGGGTGGCCAGTCCTCTTCTGGCTGTGCTGGGTGGAGATTATAAGAATACATGGCCATTTAAGGCCAGATTGTTCTTCAAGTTGTTCAAATGTTCATAGATGACCAGCAGGGTCAAATAATAATCACTGGTTGTAGAGGATGCAACAGGTCCGTATCTCAGGAGTAAATGTCAGTTGGCATTTCATAGACAAGTATTCAGAGGTCGAGAAAGCAGGTGCGGTAGAGAGAGAGTCGAAAACAGCAAGTCTGGGACAAGGTAACGTCCGGTGACCAGGTCAGGGTTCCCTAACCTCAGGCAGAACAGTTGAAACTGGAGCAGCAGCATGACCAGGTGGACTGAGGACAGCCAGGAGTTATCGGGCCAGGTAGTCCTGAGGCATGATACTAGGGCTCAGTTTCTCCGGGAGGGGAGGGAGAGAGGGAATGAGAGATGAGTCCTCATTAATGACTTGAAGGTGGATACCAAGTCTCACATGGATAGGCAGACCATTCCATAAGAATGGAGCTCTATAGGAGAAAGCCCTGCCTCCAGCTGTTTGCTTAGAGCATCTTGTGACCGTAGTGTCAAGTGTAGGTATGTACAGCAGGACCAAAACAGAGAGATAGGTAGGAGCAAGCTCATGTAATGCTTTGTAGGTTAGAAGTAAAACCTTGAAATCAGCACTTGCCTTAACAGGAAGATGATGTGGAGAGGCTAGTACTGAAGTAATATGATTGGTTCTAGTCAGGATTCTAGCAGCCCTGTTTAGCACTAACTGAAGTGTATTTACTGCTTTATCCGGGTAGCCGGAGAGTACAGCATTGCAGTAGTCTAATCTAGAAGTGACAAAAGCATGGATTAGCCTTTCTGCATAATTTTTGGACAAAAAGTTTAAGATTTTTTGCAATGTTACGAAGATGGAAAAAAGCTGTCCTTGAAATATTTTTGATATGTTCGTCAAAAGAGAGATCAGGGTACAAAGTAACGCAGAGGTCCTTCACAGTTTTATTTGAGACTACTGTACAACCATCAAGATTGTCAGATCCAACAGTAGGTATCTTTGTTTCTTGGGACCTAGAACCAGCATCTCTGTTTTGTCTGAGTTTAAAAGTAAAACAATTTACGCCATCCACTTCCTTATGTCTGAAACACATGCTTCCAAGGTAGGCAATTTTGGGCCTTCACCATGTTTCATCGAACTGTACAGCTGTGTTTCATCCACATAGCAGTGAAAGTTGACATTGTGTTTTCGAATGACATCACCAAGAGGTAGAATATAGAGTGAAAACAATAGTGGTCCTAAAATGGAACCTTGAGGAACGCCAAAACTTACAATTGATTTGTCAGAGGACAAACCATCCACAGAGACGAACTGATATATTTCCAACAGATAAGATCTAAACCAGGCAAGAACCTGTCCGTGTAGACCAGGGGTGGGCAACTCCAGTCCTCTTGATTGGTGTCACACTTTTTCTCCATCCCTAGCAAACACAGCTGATTAATCAAATTGTATTCTAAACTGAAGATCATGTTTAGGTGATCATTGGAGTCAGCTGGGGCAAAACTGTGACACCAATCAGGCCCTCGAGGACTGGAATTGCCCACCCCTGCTGTAGACCAATTAGGGTTTCTTATCTGTCCAAAAGAATGTGGTGATCGATGGTGTCAAAAGCAGCACTAAGGTCTAGCAACACGAGGACAGATGCATAGCCTTGATCTGACACCATTAAAATGTAAATTACCACCTTCACGAGTGCAGTCTCAGTGCTATGATGGGGTCTAAAACCAGACTGAAGCATTTCATATACATTATTTGTCTTCAGGAAGGCAGTGAGTTGCTGCGCAACAGCTTTTTCAAAAACATTTGAGAGGAATGGGAGATTTGATATAGGCCGATAGTTTTGACATTTCCGGGTCAAGGTTTGGCTTTTTCAAGAGAGGCTTTGGTACTGCCACTTTTAGTGAGTTTGGTACACATCCGGTGAATAGGGAGCCATTTATTATGTTCTGTTCAACATAGGAAAGCCAAGCACAGGAAGTATCTCTTTCAGTAGTTTAGTTGGAATAGGGTCCAGTATGCAGCATGACAGTTTAGGGACCATGACTATTTTCATGAATGTGTCGAGATACAAGATTAAAAAACTTGAGTGTCTCCATTGATCCTAGGTCTTGGCAGTTCTGTGCAGACTCAGGATAACTGAGCTTTGGAGAAATATGCAGATTCAAAGAGGAGTCCATAGTTTGCTTTCTAATGATCACGATCTTTTCATCGAAGAAGTTCATAAATGTATCACTGCTGAAGTGAAAGCTATCCTCTCTTGTTGAATGCTGCTATTTAGTTAGCTTTGTGACAGTATCAAAACTAAATGTTGGAATGTTCTTATTCTCCTCAATTAGGTTGGAAAAATAGGATGATCGAGCAGCAGTGAGGGTTATTCGATATTGCACAGTACTGTCTTTCCAAGCTAGACGGAAGACTTCCAGTTTGGTGGAGCGCCATTTCTGTTCCAATTTTCTGGAAGCTTGCTTCAGGGCTCGGGTATTTTCTGTATACCCGCGAGCAAACTTGTGACAAATGTTTGTTTTTAGGGGTGTGACTGCATCTAGGGTATTACGCAAGGTTACATTTAGATCCTTAGTTAGGTGGTTAACCGATTTTTGTACTCCAACGTCCTTGGGTAGGTGGAGGGAGTCTGGAAGGGCATCTAGAAATCTTTGGGTTGTCTGAGAATTTATAGCACGTCTCTTGATGATCCTTTGTTGGGGTCTGAGCAGATTATTTGATGAGATTGCAAACGTAATAAAATGGTAGTCCGATAGTCCAGGATTATGAGGAAAAACATTTAGATCCACAATATTTATTCCACGCGACAAAACTAGATACAGGGTATTTCTGTGGCAATGAGTATGTCCGGAGACATGCTGGACAAAACCCATTGAGTCGATGATGGCTCCGAAAGCCTTTTGGACTAGGTCTGTTGACTTTTCCATGTGAATATTAAAATCACCAAAATTGTGAATATTATCTGACATGTCTACAAGATCCGAATGGAATTCAGGGATTTCAGTGAGGAATGCTGTATACGGCCCAGGAGGCCTGTAAACAGTATCTATAAAAAGTGATTGAGTAGGCTGCATAGATTTCATGACTAGAAGCTTAAAAGAGGAAAACGCAGTCATTTTTTTTGTCAATTGAAATTTGCTGTCATAAATGTTAGCAACACCTACGCCTTTGCGGGATGCGTGTAAATAAATGAGAGGCCTCATGTAAGAGGTTAACACAGTAAATTCATCAGGCTTGAGCCGTGTTTCAATCAGGCCAATCACATAAAGATAATGATCAGTGATTAGTTCATTGACTATGTTGGTTTCTTGAGGAGGGGAGCGACTCGGGACATTTTGAAGTCAGAGGGGACGCAGCCAGTGGTCAGGGATGAGTTGATGAGGGAAGTGAGGAATGGGAGAAGGTCTCCAGAGATGGTCTCCCTACCAGGGAGGAGAGGATGGGGTCGAGCGGGTAGGTTGGTGGGATGCCTGACTTCACTAGCTGCAGCATTTAATCTGGAGAGAGAGGGAAGAAAGAGATCAAGGTGTAGGTTAGTTCTGTTTGAGTGGGTCCAGTGGCTCAATAGGCTGAGTGAATGAAAAGTGGATGTCGTCGAGGGAGGGGTGGACGATTAAGGAGGAAGGAGTTTCCTAGAAGAAGCCTATTTTAATTCTTAATTTTTTTACTAACTCATCAACATGCTTTTTGAAATATAGCTTTTCGTCAATATAGCTTTTCGTCAAAATAACATAGACTTGGTTTTACCAATTTCAGTTCAACAAAGGCTTTTTGCAAGGCAATAAAGACAGATTAAAGTTCTGAAAGAGCCTGGTCAGCTGTGGGGCAATAGCATTCACCACAGTGTCATCTGCATACAGGTGAAAGTATTTTTTTTTTTACAGATAAACCAATATTGTTATTTTAAATAGTGAAAATAACCGGACCAAGAATCGATCCCTGTGGGACACCCTTTATTATGTCAAGAAACCCGGATTTAACACCGTTAGTAAAAATACACTGTTTTCTATCCTTTAAATACATTTCAAACCAGCCTCTAAATAAGTAATGAATGAGCCACAGTGTCGAAGGCTTAAGACATGTCAATGAAAAAGGGCCACAAAATGTTTCTTTTTATCTGGTCTGAAACCTGACTGGTGTACATTTAGAATACATTTTGTAGTTAAAAAGTATCTAAGTTGAGTATTTACCGAGGCTTCTATAATTTTTGCTAGTCAATGGCGGTCAGTGGCATTTATTTATATTTTTTGAGTATGGTCTTATTTCTATTACAACATATTGGATGACTGTCATTCATTCATCCAGCTCAATGTAACATGGATAGATTTAGGCTACTTACTACATGTATCACACTTTAAGGTATGACCCAGGTGCAGACAGTGTTGAAGAAACAAAATTGTATTCCTCAAACAGGCAGGCAAACGACAGGTCAAGGCAGGCAGGTGTCAATAATCCAGAGAGGGTGTAAATACAGGACAGCAGGCGGGCTCAGGGTCAGGTCAGGCAGAGGTCGGTAATCCAGAGTAGTGAGGCAAAGGTACAGGACGACAGGCAGGCTCAGGGTCAGGGCAGGCAGAACGGTCAGAACCGGGAAACTGGAAAAAAGGAGCAAGGAACAGGCGGGAGCAGGGAAACAAAATGCTGGTAGGTTCTACGAACAAAACGAACTGGCAACAGACAAACAGAGAACGAAGGTATAAATACACAAGGGATAATGGGGAACACCTGGAGGGGGGGTAGATAAACACAAAGACAGGTGAAACAGATCAGGGTGTGACAATGACACCAGTAGCCCAGTCAAAAGAGGGATTGTATCGCTGGAGCCAAGAGAATCCCAATACCACGGGAACCTGCGGAGACTCAACTAGCAGGAATTGGATCGTCTCGCTGTGGTTCCCTGACACTCGTAGGTTGATGTGGGTGGTACGGTGGGTGACCTGGCCTATAGAGCACCCGTCCAGCGCTCTAACATCCATGGAAATGGAGAGGGGTTGAGTGGTGATTCCCAGCTCGGACACCAAGGTAACGTCCATAAGACTCACATCGGCCCCAAAGTCGATGAGTACCTGGAGAGACTTGGACTGGTTGCCCCACAGCAGGATGGCATAGAGAGGGGGGCGAGTAAGGGGAGAAAAAAATGATCTTTAGGACCCACCAGAGTACTCACTCCAACGAATGAGCTGGGTCTCTTGAAGGGACAGGTAGACACATAATGACCGGCAGTACCACAGTACAGACAACTCTGGGTGTCAAGTCAGCGTACGCGTTCGGCTGGAGACAGCCTAGCCCTGCCGAGCTGCATCGGCTCGGGAAGAGGTGAATCGGCAGTCTAAGGCTCTTGGAGGAAAGCTCGGATCCTCTTGTGGACATAGACACCGGGGACTTCCGGAGTTCATCAGATGCAAGGTGGGATCCTTGAGTGAACAATTGGGACAGCAATCAGACCTCCCTCCTACGTTCCCGTAGCCGACCATCGATCCGGATAGTTAAAGCGATGAGTGAGTCGAGATCCGTCAATAGTTCCCGGGCTGCAAGCTCGTCCTTTACTTCCTCCGATAATCCGTGCAGGAACGTGTTGAACAGTGCTTCCGGGTTCCAGGCACCCTCCGCTGCAAGCGTGCGGAAATCCACCGCATAGTCTGCCACACTGAGGGAGTCCTGCTGAAGCCGAAGATAAAAGTGGGGGGGGGAAATGAAAATACAAAAGTGAAAACAATCTCTCTCTCGCTTCTCCTTCATTTTTGAAGAAATGTATTTGTTCAAACGGTTTAACCATTGTCTTTCTCTTTGAGTAAATACTACCACATTTTATGCACTGCAGTGCTAGCTAGCTGTAGCCTGTGCTTTCAGTACTAGATTCATTCTCTGATCCTTTGATTGGGTGGACAACATGTCAGTTCATTTCATGCTGCAAGAGCTCTGATACGTTGGAGGACATCCTCCGGAAGTTGTTATAATTACTGTGTAAGTCTATGGAAGGGGGTGAGAACTACGAGCCTCCTAGGTTTTATATGGAAGTAAATGTAGCTCGAGGAGGACGGAAACTACCTCTCCTCCGGCTACACCATGGTGCTACCCTACAGAGTGATGTTAAGGCTACTTTAGACCTTCATTGCAAAACAGTGTGTCTTGTGAATATATTTAGTATAGTTTTATCTAAAATTGGCAACTTTTTTTGTTACACTTTTTTTTTTAATGAAATTTACTGAGGAGAATGGTCTTCCCCTTCCTCCTCTGAGGAGCCTCCACTGTTGCTAGTGTAGAGTTTTGAAAATGGCTAGAATTATTTAGGTCACACTGGTCACCACCTTTGTGAAGGGGGAATATATGGGCCGCCTTCAAGACCCGCCTTCCAGACCTTGCCGAGATATTACATTTTTATTACATTTTTGTCAGTAGTGATGCCAGTCTGACACAACTTGCTAAGGTAAGGAAGGAGAGTAATTTCCACGCTTCATTGCATTAACTGTTTTCCAACATTTAGACGGATCACCAGCGGAGTCTGAGACAGAACTTAGAAAGTATCTAGATTTAGCTTTCTTGATTGAGGAAGTGCATCTATTTCTCAATTTCCTGAAAAACAGTCCGTTTTTCTAGCCTTGGCCCAAGCCTGATTTATCATCATAACAAGATCTGAAAGTTCTGTAGAGAACCACGGATTTCTTGTATATTTTACTCAAAGGCATTTAACGGGAGCGTGTTTGTCTGCCAGGGAGATGAAATAGAAATAGCACTCACCCCATATTTTGGTTAGGCTTGCCTCTGCCCTCCCATGCCCCTCCCCCCTATGTTATGGTGAGGCCTACCTCCCATGTACTCCCCCCATATTTTGTTGAGGCTTGCATCTGCCCTCCCATGCACCCCCAACCCATATTTTGGTAAGGCCTGCCAACCCCCTCCCATGCACCCCCACCCCATATTTTAGTGAGGCCTGCCCCCCTCTTCCCATGCACCCCCACCCCATATTTTGGTGAGGCCTGCCTTGCAGATATGCATCCCAGCCCGCCCCAGCATGGGGTGTGCAAATGGCATGATTTCATGATTTAAGAAACTCTGATGATCCATCCTTCTCCTTCCTGCATTACACACCTCAGTAGCCTGCAGTCCACTTCCTAGCAATTAGCGCTTACTTCATTACATGTTGGGTTGTTCCTAATGTAGCTCCTGTGTTTATGCACTATTACCTTGATGGATGTCTATCCCACAATTAGACATAATTGGCATATCAATATGCAGAAGCTAAATGGATTAACCTTCTCTAAAACTAATGAGCACTCCCATGACCAGCTGGGGAATGGACCAGAATTAGCATTTGTCATTTTTTGGGGGGTTTGATGATGATATAGAAATAAATAATTTAATAAGGGGTTAGGGGGTATTTTCTTTGTCTTTGGTAACTTAACCCCAAGATTGTATGCATGTACAATATGTGTTAAATGTAGAGATACTCTACTAAGTAACAGTGATTGTCGATAATATTGGTTAATGCAGTAACATATTAAAACAGGCAACATGAAAAGGTATGCACAACAACGCTACAATACTACTAACAACACTATACTACCAGTACACTGTACATCCTTATGCCATTGGAAATATATCTGATTCCCTGATTCCTTCTAGTCTAGTTGCTCGTTTGGGCACCGCTCCAGTGAGAAGCGTTAGCTAGTTACAGAGAATATTGACCGACCGACCTGACTGTGTTCAGTACCTTCTAACCCTGATTTCCGTGCATTCGTTTTCAGAACTCTTTGTCATCTAATCACCGACAGCAGCCTTGGTGGTGCAGGGTTTGGTTGCTGGCAGGGACGATGATTTGTGGTTGTTCCTGTACATACCCTGGAAATCCAGGAGGACGCATTGATTCACATTCTCTGCCAGATTCCCGTATTGAGGGGAGGTGTGTGTGTGTGTGTGTGTGTGTGTGTGTGTGTGTGTGTGTGTGTGTGTGTGTGTGTGTGTGTGTGTGTGTGTGTGTGTGTGTGTGTGTGTGTGTGTGTGTGTGTGTGTGTGTGTGTGTGTGTCAGCTGAATCACTATCAGCAGAGAGTCTTGTTAAACATCTGGCCTCTGACACCAGGGAGACTCAGATACCGGCAGCTTTAGCGGAGCGATCCGCCTACCGTGCCAAACTCTGAAACACATCTGAAAGCCTGCTCAAGTAGCAGCATCTACCCGCAGCTTCTACTCACGATACTGCATGATTCATTCTGGAAGTATTCGAAGAAGAGATAGCGTTGCAGTGTTGCAGCATTCGAAACGGAATGATTGCCTTGTTGAAATCACGGTATATTTTATCACTTGCTGAAGTGGGTGAAATATTTTAGACAAAATACGAAGACGTATAAGACAATGGTTATTAACCGTATGGAATAAACATGATTTACTAATGCTGTACATTTTGGATCAAATCAGCCTTGACTGTTTAGCTCAGATTCAGAAACACCTCCTTCTTTTTGCACCTAACCTCTTCCAGGTTATGTCCATCTTCCGTCTTTTTAGATTAGGCCCGGGGTATTGTTGCAGGGCTCATTACATAGACGGTCTGTGATATGAGCTTGAAATTCACATCAAGTGACAGATGTAAAGCTTGACTAATTGACTCTGACACTTGGCATGAAGAAATGGCAGACCTCGTCTCTGACTGTTTTGTGTTCCTCTACTGTGCAACTTACTCAAGTAAGTACATTTTGTGACATTTGGACCACCGCTGCTTCAGTGTGCATAGATGTGGTGGATTTGAAATAATTCCATTTTGTCACATCTCTCGCTCTCTCTCCCCCTCTCTCTCGCTCCCTCCCTCTCCCTCTCTCCTTTCCTCGCTCTCTCTACAAGGACATGTTAAACTTAGCTCCCAAGTCAGTGCTCGGGGCAGTGAGTAGCATAGCTGTGGTCCTGCCAGCAAGCTGCAGGTACAGTAATAGGGATTGAGAGCTGTATGCGTCAACCTTAATTACCTTAAATAGCAGCCCCTCCGGCTTCTTTCTACAGTCTGTGTGTCTCCGATTTGACAGCTTTAAAAGGTAGCCAGAGAGGCGAGGTATGAGACTGTTCAGCCTAATAATTAATTGTACGGGAACTAAACCGTGACAGCCAATCCTAGATAGGGAACTTTAGTGACCATTTCTCCAGACAGGTCTGGTCACACTATTGTACAGTCGCTAGCTTCACTAAGGACTGATTCCTAGGACATATTCCTGAATGACATACAGTGATGGTGAGATACCGGTATTCAACTCTAGCTTAGGCATTCTGTCTCAAGCTAGTGACCTTATTCTGAGCGTCACAGTGGTTTTGAAATCAAACAAGGATTTTACCACACAGTATATCTCACATCAAGCCCGATTTACCTGGTTTTACATGTTCCCGATTCAGTTTGAAGCATTGCACTTTCATCCCACTCATTTAGGTCCCTTTTCAGTCCGGCGGCAGCCATACCAACTCTGTGAGAAATGGACAATAAGTTTCAGCTTCAAGTTATCAAAGAGATCCATCAAAGGGCTTTGCACTTATCAAGAAGTGGATAAAACGCTTGCTTTCAGCCAGAAAAGTAGCTTGTTGGGGGGGGGGGGAGAAACCGCTTCATGAATAAGACAAAAGGAGAAATAAGAAATATGAGGCTAAATAGAAAGGAGTGCTTAAGAAAAGAAAGCTGGCTGGCGTTTCTTTTTTCATGTTCAAATGATTTCAATCCCAAATCACGTCCCATCACCTTGTTAGCATCTGAGCTGATTTCCATATTAACAACCTCTTCAGAACCTTCAAAGTCTTGAATAATTGACAACAAATGAAATGTTTTGATTGTCGCCGGTCGGGCACATAGTATGTTTAATGTTTTATACGTGGCTGGCTGCTTCCTCCTAGCTAATTATGCAGATGATGCATTTGTCGGCTAGCTAGACCCCCGTCCCTTCCTGTCCCTCCGATCTGTCGGTATTTGGTACAGCGTTTTCAGACTGGAGAGCACGCACGCATGCATACTCACGCACGCACGCACACACACACACACACATCTGAGCTAGTAATTAACTAGTAGGGGAATGCTCAATGACCTGCACCAGAGTCAAACGTCTGCCAATTCAGCCATTGTTTAGCCACAGATGTATTGGGATAATTAAAATCTTAAATGAGCTCATAGTTAAAAAGGGGTCTTATTTATAGTTATGGTTTTGTAATAGCCAGGTCAGCATAGGAGAGGACTGAGTTATTGATGACACACACACACACAGAGTTATTGATGACTGTCTGTCAAGCCATTTACTGCATTTAATCTTAATTTCATAGTATTATGTGATTGTTTATGTGGACAGTACACACAGTGAGGTGTAGAGTTACAGTTAATATAACATGGAATGATTGAGGATACATCTTCTGATACGGAATGACAGAGATCATGTACAAAGGAGACCGAGGGAGAGAGAGAGCTTGTGTGTGTTCTACAAGTGGATGCATGTGTGAGCTTATTTGTGTGTGTGTGTGTGTGTGTGTGTGTGTGTGTGTGTGTGTGTGTGTGTGTGTGTGTGTGTGTGTGTGTGTGTGTGTGTGTGTGTGTGTGTGGGTGGGTGGGTGGGTGGGTGGGTGGGTGTGTGTGTGGGGGGGGGTCTGAGTCTGAGTATGTATCCTGAAGACACTGTCAGGCAGGGTTGATTTCCACTTTCCCATTTTAAACAAGTGTTCCTGTAATACAGCTGACCCCCACATTGCGTTACCTTGTCATTCTGCGAAACAGATCAAAGAAAGAACGAGCTGGAAATAGCCGGACTGTGACCTTGAACTCAGAGCAGAACGGAGGAGCGACAGAGAAAGTGAGGAGTGACACACACACACACAAGCACGCTACCCCCCACCCCCAGCACACACACACACACAGAGCAAAATAGGAAAATTCTGTTACAGATTATTTTGCCATGGGGACAGTAGAGGGCAGACAAACACTGTTAAAAATAGGAAAAAATTGCTGGTTTTTGGCTGACCACAAACACATTGGGTTTCTCTGAAACATAGTGTTGGGTTTAACATTCTAAGTCTCAACTGACCTGGCTGTATACTGATATAATTGTTAATTATCAAACATATTTGTTAAATGTAGAAATTCTATCATGATTGATACATATAGTGAAGTACATTGGGTGTACAAAACATTATGACAACAAAACATTATGAATACCTGCTCTTTCAATGATTACAACTACTGACCAGGTGAATCCAGGTGAAAGCTATGATTCCTTATTGACTTCACTAGTTAAATCCACTTCAACCAGTGTAGATGAAGGGGAGGAGACAGGTTAAAGAAGGATTTTTAAGCCTTAACATAATTGAGACATGGATTGTGTGTGCCATTCAGAGGGTGAATGGGCAAGACAAAATATTGTAGTTCCTTTGAATGATGGATGGTAGTAGTTGTGGTGGTTGGTGCTGTTTAAGATGAGGGAGGACCAATTTTATTTTATTTTTTATGAGCATGCCATGTTTATTTCTATTACAGCATATTGGATGACTGCCATTCATGTTCCATTCACCCAGCACAATGTAACACCGACAGGTTTAGGCTACTACATGATACTAACATTTTCCCTATACACATCATGAGGTTGCTACAACTTAGCCTACGAATTAAAGTTTACAACGTTTGTGCACAGGTGACGAGACATTTGAGTAGTCCAGGTGACATACATTGACACATTCAATACCGCCTTGCACCCTCTTGCCTGTATCTAGCTGATCTAGGTTGTAATCATGAGTCCAACAGTTGCAAACTAAAGTTTCTATTGGACAAATTCATGTATGTTTTCCTGCTTTTGTTCCATTTGCTTCCGTTTTAAAATACGTTTTTCAACCGAATCGGCGGAATGAATACACCCAAACACAGAACTAGCAGTCTCATATAAACGGCAAGATTACTTTGCTCAATTCATTTATAATTCCTTCTCTCATCTACGCTCCCTTCTTCGCTCACCTTTGCCCTTTGCTTTTAGACTTCAGTTCACAATACAACAGCTGCCGGTGACCAGGGGAGAACCTTCCCAAGCCAAACTTTCATACCATAACCGCTACACACAGCCTACATTGTTTTCACCATATTAATGTCATTGTCAACATAGCTACTAGAACTAATGTGCTAGTAAACCCGCTACAATCATGCAGTACAGAATACAGCAAGCAGTTTAGCAGTTACACTAGCAGTCCCCAGTTGCAATAAATTAATGAAACCCAGAGCTTACATTGACTAGGAGGAGATCGAGTGTTGGATAGCCATAGCCAGCTAGCTAACATAGCATCTCTCTCTGTTTGAACTGGGTGTTTGAGTCGTCTAAACTAGCTAGATGCATTTGCTAGCTAAGTCAGTGAAAGTGAAAGTAAAACAATATATACTATGAAATATAGCTCTCTCTCTCTCTCTCTCTAGCTTCTCCTTAATTTCTCCTTAATATTGTCTTTCTCTTTGAGTCAGCTACTCACCACATTTTATGCACTACAGTGCTAGCTAGCTGTAGCTTATGCTTTCAGTACTATATTCATTCTCTGAACCTTTGATTGGGTGGATAACATATCAGTTAATTTTATGCTGCAAGAGTTCTGATAGGTTGGAGGACGTCCTCCGGAAGTTGTCATAATTAGTGTAACTCTATGGAAGGGGGTCAGAACCATGAGTCTCCTAGGTTTTGTATTAAAGTCAATGTAACCAGAAAAGCTAGCTGTCCTCCAGCTACACCATGGTGCTACCCTACAGAGTTCTGTTGAGGCTACTGTAGATCTTCATGGCAAAACAGTGTGTTTTAATCAATTATTTGGTGATGTGAATATATTTAGTATAGTTTAATCTAAAATGATAACTTTTTTAATGTTTCACTATTTAAAAAAAAAAAAAAGGTATTCACTGAGGAGGATGGTCCTCCCCTTCCTCCTCTGAGGAGCCTCCACTGGCTAGTAGGTGTCAGGCGCACCGGTTTGTGTCAAGAAGTGTAACGCTGCTGGGGTTTTGATGCTCAACAGTTTCCCTTGTGTATCAAGAATGGTCCACCACCCAATGTACATCCAGCCAACTTGACACAGCTGTGGGAAGCATTGGAGACAACATTGGCCAGCATCCCTGTGGAACGCATCGACACATTGTAGAGTCCATGCCCCTATGAATTGAGGCTGTTCTGTGGGTAAAAGTGGGCAGTGCAACTCAATATTAGGAGTGCTCTTAATGTTTCGTAAACTCAGTGTATATGATTTAAAGCGAACTGTAAAAACAGACTGTCAAATCTGAGAGAGAGAGAGAGAGAGAGAGAGAGAGAGAACAGGAGGGGAATGAGAGCGAGAATGGGAGAGCCCCAGCTGTGAGAGACGTTTCTCTTTCTCTCTCTCTCTCTCTCTCTCTCTCTCTCTCTCTCTCTGAGATATTTGGTTCATTATAGTTCCCTGGGGAGGATGCCTCCTGTGGATGAGGCCCATTGCCAGGCCTTTGCTTGCACTGTGGTGGAGTGAGACGGAGTGAGAGACTATCTTTAGGACACTGTTTGGCAGTTCCACAAACACAGTTCCAAAAGACAACAGTAGGGCTGTGAGGGAGGCCGTATTGGAGAGGACAAACATCTGGGTGTTTTAACTCCAACACTGGTGGATCTGTTGTATATCAGAAGCCTGTGGATGAGGTGCTGTTCATGGTGGGAATAGAACTCCAATCATGCTGTCATCTATATCATTGACCTACTATAATGGTGTTTTAATCGGGGCATGGTTCATTCATTGGCCTACTGCATAGGGTGATATACGTTTCACTCTAACACATTTAGGTAAGGGAGGGTATTCCGAATATTTTCCGAATATTTTCTAATATTTTTCTGAATATTTTCTAAATATTTAAAAGTACAGTATATTCTTCTTTATTTCCACAGCTTTGAACACTCAGAGTTGACTGTGTCTCGTTTAATTTAGCTCTAAGGTTTGTAGTAGTCTATTTCCTTCTCTCTCCTGCACAATTATCTGTCTCTAATATTTCCCATTGCTTAAGCTCGCTGCCGATTTTGGTTAGGAACTCATAAATAATTTACTGAAAGAGCGGCTGGAAATTCATGTGCAATTTGCAGCTGCTAAAATTCGGCTATTGTTTGCCGGGCTGTTCCACAGAACTACAGATATAATCTTAGAATGTTAGACAGTCACTTTATACAACATGATCTTAAATTCTAACAGTCCCTCCCTGACAGGCCAGACAATCATTAGTGGGCAAACTGCAAGTCACTGTCCACTAAGGGCTACAAGCTGTCTCCAGCTATCATTTTATATACCAGAGATACCCACATTTTCCTAATATGTTTTGATACAGTTTGTTCACATTTATACTGTTTCACCGTGAAAGCTTGTTGAGTTAAACAATGCTATGTACTGAATAATTTAATATGAGCATTATGGCATATCCTATTTGTATCAACTGCAGTCACCCTACTACAAAATATTTTCACTCTAACATAAATAAATAATATTGACCATTTTGACTTTTACCACATCAACCTAAATCTTCATGAAAGTAGTTTAACTGATTAGGGTTAGGGCTAGCCAAGCCTGGCAGTGGATAAATGACCCCACAATCCACCATCTTAACCGTTGTCGTACGCAGCAAACAGGAGACGGCTCTATAGTAGTGTGTGCTTGTGTGTGTTTGACGGCTATCGGGAAATAAAACCCCATTTCCTCCCCAGCAGCTCCCAGCTCCCTTTCTATACCCTGACCTATTTTGAGGATGTATCTCTTAACAGAAAGATTAAGGCTGTTTAATGGTAGGTGACACAGCAGTGTCCTGCAGTGTTTTTCTTGCTTAATCCTTAGCATCTTCGGTAAAAGAGCTTTCAGAAGAAATATTGTGAGTTTTTGGCATGCACCCCTGAGGGAATGGGAAATTGTCAGAGTGCATTTTTCGATTCTCGGAAGCTATTCCTCAGGAGAGTCATGGAGGGCTTCTCCCCTCAGTGAGTTAGGTAAGAGAGTCAGGAATAGTTGCCAAAATAATTCCACCTAAAGCTCTGTTGGAAATTACAAAATGTTTCTTGTATATTAGTCTGTCACCTCGCCTCAAACGTCCCTGGAAACACTATAAAACGAAGACCACTGAAGTGAAGAATTTCCTTACGAGGGGCTCTTAAGAAGAGGAGACTGTGTCCTGGGGCTATTTGGTGCCATGCACAGAGACTCACAGACGAGGCCAGGGGATGTTTAGCAGCTACTGGGCAGTGACCATGTTGTGAAGCTGTGTGTGCTGGAAGCAGAATCAGATGTCCACTCTGGCCCTTATCCTATCCTCCTCTCGGGAATAAACAAATACAACAAAATAGTATTTTCTTGCCAAAGCTTTCCAGCATTCATAAAGTAAAACAAATGTAAAATGTAAAGTTAAATGCCAAGATTTCTCAAAGTTCTTTTGTGGTTTGGTAGTCTTGATAAAGGGCTACACTAGTATTAACATTGTAATACATAGTCAGGTAAATTAATTACCGTGGCCTCCCGAGTGGCGCAGCTGTCTAATGCACTGCACTGCAGTGCTAGCTGTGTCACTACAGATCCTGGTTAGATTCCAGGCTGTGTCACAGCCGGCCGTGACCGGGAGACCCATTAGGTGGTACACAATTGGCACAGCGTCGTCCGAGTTAGGGGAGGGTTTGGCCGGCCAGGATGTCCTTGCCCCATCGCGCTCTAGCGACTCCTGTGGCAAGCTGGGCACATGCATGCTGACGCGGTCGCCAGGTGTACGGTGTTTCCTTCGAAACATTGGTGCTTCCGGGTTTAGCGGGCATTGTGTCAAGAAGCAGTGTGGCTTGGCGTGGTCGTGTTTTGGAGGACACATGGCTCTCGACCTCTGCCTTTCCCGAGTCCGTACGGGAGTTGCAGTGATGGGACAAGACTGTAACTACCAATTGGATACCACAAAACTGGGGAGAAAAAGGAGTAAAAAAAAATGTATTACTAAATTATTCACATAAATAACATTTCAATATACACTATACTATATATTGTACTAGTTGATCACACAGTACCACTATAGAAAACATTTCAACCCACATGACATTAGAATACAGTATGTTGATGTTTATACTGAATGATGTAGTACAGCTGGAGAGCAGACTCAGCGGTATCCCAGGCAAAGAACAGCAGGCCAGGTTCAGAAAAAGAAATAGAGAGCAAATTGTCTATTCAGTTGCTACTCCTCTCTTTAAGATGTAAGGGGTTGACCTCTGTTATTCCATCTGTAAGGCCTGTTGTATCTCCATCTGTAAGGGCAATGTAATGTAATGGCTCCAGGATCTAGGAACTTCCCCCAATCAAATGTTCTATTAACCCAGTGCCATGTGGCCTAATTGAGACTGGATGTGGTTAGATACACCGATTGGTCATTTCTACTTGTGTTTGGTAATGTCCCAGCTAGCGCATAATGTTCTGAGAACCATATGTTTCTTAGAGCTTAGTGCGACAGTGGTTGTCTTATGGTTATTTTGCACACAACCTTCCCACAATGTTCTGGGAATGGTACAGCGTAGTTGCTTGGCTTTGGAACATTCTCAGCACAATTAAAGAACTTGACAAAATAACTTTATTTTCATCCTATTTCATTGCTTTAACAGAACGTTTCCTAAAAGTTCAAACAGGGTTACATTTAATTACATTTTTGGTAATGTTCTAGGAATGTTCCCCAACTGGTTTGACATTGGGAATTTTCTCAAATAGTTCAGAGAACATTAAGAAACGATGTTCTTCTGTGGGAATGTCAATGCTTCAGCGTAATGTTTCCAACAAGTTTCCTCTTGGTTCTATTTAAAGTCATGTTCTCAGAAAACCTTCTATAAAACCACAAGAATAGCTTAGTAACGATCAAATATCATTCTAAGAAATGTATTTAAAAACATATGCATTCCGCTCCCAGCATCAACAAAATTCTCTCTCTCCTCTAATTTGTTAAGTGTGTTCAGGTGTGTTGGCTGCGCACACTGATCTTAATGAGTGCTTATTTGAATAGACTAAAATGAACAGCTTTGTACGAGTAAAAAAAAACATGGCATGTTTGCTCCATCCGCAGTGGACTAATTCCCTGGATAGGGAACAGAAGATCATAGTTTCGAATATCACTGACGCCGTGCCACAATAAATGATATATGTGTTTGTAAGATTAATGCTTAAGCAAATTAATTTCCATGTGTCCTGTATGTGCTTGGAGTTCAAAACGGTTAACCTAAGCTAGCAGTGTTATTAAAAGACTTAGTGAAACATGGAGTGAAAGTTTCAAGTTATTCATAAACCTCCAAATAACCTATAATTTCTGTTCTCAGAACGTTAACAAACATCCCAGGAAAACTTTCAGGGAACCATAGTAAAACCTTCTCAGAACCTCCCTGGAACCTTAAAATGTGCGTTCCCAGAACAGGTGACATTTTCTCTTCTGTTCTCAGAACATTTAAAAAACGTTCTGTTTTACCGGTCAGGAAATGTCGTCCCCAGAACCAATGGGAAACCAAAAACGTATGTTCCCACAACTTTCAAGGAACCAAATGTGCTAGCTGGGGTGCTATTATGTGCTATTTACTACAAGCGTCATATCGGGACATATCTGACAGTTAGTGTAATTATTTAACAACTTCTTAGATTTTATATTTGATCATGTTTAGATTAGATTGTCTATTCTTCTGAGAATATAGACTTGTAAGTAATGCTTTGGATTTACAGATTTTTAAGCAAGTTGAGATACCCATATACAGTATATATAAAACGTCTGATATATTCATTTATGTGTTATGCAATAAATTATTTATTTATGTTAGAGATGATTACTTTATTTAGTGTGAACATTTAAATAGCCATGTGAAGTGTCATAAAATTGACCATTTAACCTCAGACTCCCACACAAATTATAAATTATAAAGTTGATTTGAATTCATGTTTCGACTCCATTTCAACATCATTTTTGTTTCTTCAGTGAGGAAATATATCGTTTAATAGTTATGATGCTTATGCCCCTTCCTGATTGTGTGTGTGAGTGTCTTTTATCCTTGAGAGGAGTAAAATGTTATAATCTGGTCCCCAATAGATTTAAGCTCTATATCTCCAGTACGTTAACTGTTTTTCAGCATAATCCCAGAACCCAGCACCCGGCAAGTAGGTCATGTGGTCACGTTTGTCAAACCCAGCTGAAGTGAACATGACATTTTTCCTGGCTTAATTCAGAATAAAAAAATGCATGCGATTTTGAACTTAAGATCTCTGGAGAGTGGCGTAAACAAGTATGAAATTAAGTGTCTTTTGAAATGCTGGGCCGGGGATGTGGATCGAATTGAGGCGCAGAGAGAGAGAGAGAGAGAGAGAGAGAGAGAGAGAGAGAGAGAGAGAGAGAGAGAGAGAGAGAGAGAGAGAGAGAGAGAGAGAGAGAGAGAGAGAGAGAGAGAGAGAGAGAGAGAGAGAGAGAGAGAGAGAGAGAGAGAGAGAGAGAGAGAGAGAGAGAGAGAGAGAGAGAGAGAGCAGTAAGCTTGGGAGCTCTTGAGTTGGATCACTGAAGTTCGATGGCTAGAATGTTGCAGAGGATACCTGGTACAATGAATGGGGATGCCCATTATAGTAATTATATAATATTTCTAGCATTATATTACCAATACTCTTTAGAACTGCTTATATTACAAATAGTGTGGTCCTCTGTAGCTCAGTTGGTAGAGCATCACACTTGCAACGCCAGGATAGTGGATTCGATTCCCGGGACCACCCATGCGTAAAATGTATGCATACATGATTGTAAGTCGCTTTGGATAAAATGATCTGCTAAATGGCGTATATTATTATGGTATATTGCAATGTCATCACGCCTGCAGTCCTTGGTTCTATCCCAGTATAGAACCGAGTTCCCTTAGCTCTTCTCTCATTAGGAACAGCTAACTATGTTTGTTCCCATTTTAACAGTAGGTTACTCTGGGGTCATAATAATACTCCAAGAAACAGAAAACATCCTGATAGCCCCCAGGACACTTTACCATCAGCCAGTTAGTTGTAGAGCAAGTCTTAACATTTTAATAAGAGCGTAATAATAATTTAATCTTGCCTTATTTGCAATGCACATTCAAGCCTAATAATACAAGTCTATTATGTGTTTTTAAATGTGTTTGATATACAGTAACTGGATGACTGGTTGACTGGAGCACTGATTTAACAACAAGGATACCATAATGCTCAACCATCAGGCCACAGAGCATGGATAATGGTGCGCTCCTGGGTTCAAATAGTATATGTTATCATTGAAATACTTTTAGAGTTTGATTGGGTCTGCCTGAAGAGCTACATCATAGAGGTTTGCATTTTTTGGGACTATTTAATTGGTTCCATTGTGCCAGGGAAGCTCAATCAAGCGCTGCAAACGTGATTGAAATTTAAAAAAACAAATACTACTTGAACCCACGTTTGGTATGGTGGACTGGGCTGCTGCAGTCAGTTCTGGGACTACCTGACAGACAGTGTAGACCAGACCAGACCAAAACAGAGTAGACCAGACCAGACCAGACCAGTGGGACCTCCAGCCAGCCTCCCGATGAGGGATGGAACAGAGCAGGAAACTACAGCCCTTATCAGTGGAAATGATCCCACAGCAGAGAGATACGTACAGGATTAGATGTTTATCCCATTGTAATTTCCTCTGTGTGATGAATGGGTCGAGATACAGACCTTATTGTCTGTAACCCTTTGAAGACCTCTCTGATTGTTACTTATCATCCATTTGCCATCAGGGCCTTTCTGACATATGTTAGCAATTGCTCTCTCTGACCGCTCCCAAGCCGGCACACTTTCTGATAAAGCATTTTGGCCTCACAGACACACACCATACACACACAAACACTGAGTTACTCATACAATATATAATATATATTTTGTATCCCAATGATTCTGTCAACTGTGTTGTAGGTACATCAGGCATAAGCTACAAACTGTGTGTGTACAGCAGCTTGATGTTATGTAGCCACTGTGAAAGCAGACCCTTTCTATGACAAAACCGCCTACAAAACCCCACAGCTGAGCTGCCACAGACACACAGGGAAACAGGGAAGCACCTATCTCTGTAAAAGCCATGCAGCTGTGTCAGGTAATTTCACAGCCACAAACCCATGGTGTGCAGTCATGTTCCCCTGCAGCCACCCCCCACACCCCCAGCCATGAGCTAATTCATTACCTGTCTGAGACAGCCGTTGAGAGGACCGGGGACACGAGTGGTGGTGGGGGATGAAACACCGAAACACCTTCTGGAAACGCTAGCGTTAAACAAGCTATTTAGGGGGAGATATGTCTCCTAAACGCCACAGTAGAAACAGACAGTGATGTAAAGCTCCCAGTGAAATGGTTCATCCTGGTCCTGGGGGCTAGAGGAAAGAGAGAGAAAGAGAGAGGAGGAGGAGGATGAGAGGGGGATGAGGAGAGTGGGATGGAGAGAAAAAAAGACCCATTGTGACAGACCTGGGTATCCTCAAATAGAAGCTAACCCGGGGAGGCAGGCCAACTCACCTTGTAGCAACAGCAATCAGGAAAAAAAACAAAAACACACTGGCTCACCTCTGCTAGTCAGGCTGGGGTGAGGGGAGCTGAGGGGAGCGACGCCGCGAGCTGTCTGCCGTGACATTGCAGCGTTGCAGGGCTGGGGGAAGGAAGCGGGGGGCCTGGGTGTCTGACAATGTGTCCCCCTCAACCTCCCTGCTGTGTGGGAGCTGTCAGGGGGTGTGTGAGGGGGGGGGGCTGGGCCGGACCTGCCAGCACGCATCTGGCTGACAGGCGACTGGGAAGGTGCACTGCAAGCGTACGTCACTATCAATAACCCCTGCCGTGGACGATGGGCGCATGAACATACCCCTGGTACATAACATACAGTCACCATGCACTCTCTGTTTGAATCTGTCTGTCTGTCTGTCTGTCTGTCTGTCTGTCTGTCTGTCTGTCTGTCTGTCTGTCTGTCTGTCTGTCTGCCTGCCTGTCTGTCTGTCTGTCTGTCTGTCTGCCTGTCTGCCTGTCTGTCTGTCTGTCTGTCTGTCTGTCTGTCTGTCTGTCTGTCTGTCTGTCTGTGTGTGTGTGTGTGTAGTGGGGGGGTTGTCACCTAACACAGTCATGTTTGCTAATACTGAGATTCGGGAAATCATTGGAAAAATACAGTGTATGAATAAATAGCGGTTTAGACTAACATGCAGGAGTACACACTACGAGATGAGGCAATATACTGACAAATAGGTGCCGGTGAGAGGGAGAGGTGGGACGTCATATGCTAAACTGTATCTTATTTGCCTGTTTGCTCACTCGGTCAATGGCAAACAGACAGACAGAAGTACACACCAGTTTTGTTAGGTCAGTTTGAGAGAGAGAGAGTGGGAAAGGGGGTCGGGAGGGCGATCGAGGGGAAGATGAATGATGCATTATATGAGTGCTTACAGTCAACAGCCAGTCAATCCACCACGCTGTCTAACATGTAGATCTGTTACATTAATTTCCAGAAAGTTAGGAAATCCACCTGGGTGTCTGTGAGACGTGTATTCCTGGCACATCGGGCCACACACACACACACACACGGGCACACACACACACACACACGGACACACACACACACACACACGGGCACACACACACAGACATTCTCCCGTACTGCCACAGTAAACAGATAGAGCAAGTAAGCTCTGTAAAATGAGAGAATGTCAATGACGGCTGACACAGAAAACTCCAGACCTCTGATCGATACATGACATTACACTTGGCTCTCTGAAAAGGGTCTGCTTCAGTCTTTAAGTATTACAGTGCATCTTACTTTACAGTATAGTTGACACCTCCCTGGTTTTCTTTTTAATTCACCTTCCTTTAACAAGGCAAGTCAGTAAAGAACACATTCTTATGATGGCCTGGGAAGTGACGAGGGGCAAGTGTGGCAATAAATACATTGGTACCCTACATATTTACTGAAGTAAAATGCTACTGAAGTTCTCAGGAGTAACACTAGCAACACCCAAGCATTAGCCATTCAAAAACGGTTCGGACTTACATTTTTTTCCCCCATCTCAGTCATGGAATATATATTAGATTTTTTATTAATATGCAATTTAAATGCAAGATTTGAAATAGAATATTACAAAACTGCTTCTGATTGATCTAAGCGATTAATTCCAAGCGTGTTAACTAGTAATGCACTTATTTGGGACGTAGACAGTGTTAGAAACAATATTTTCCTGAATGAAGGCCCATGTGAGATGATTAACCACATCCAAACCCAACATAGTGTCACATCACATAGTGTTTAAGTTGACACCGCCATAGTGTCCTCTGCCAGGTTCCTCTCCTTTCTACTGCTGTCAGATTCCAAACTAGCAAATGAACAGGCTTTGATTCCGAGTTTCCGAGAAGCTCATCCCTTCAAAATCCAATCAGAATGTTTACCAGTGTGGTCATCGGGTAGAGAAGTTTAAGTGTATAACTTTAATCCACAGTGTAGCCGGCGCTCTGATGTGGTCCTTTCGTGACAGCGACACACACGCACACAAACATAAGCACGGCACATAACTGCGCGTTCGCACGCCTTCACACACACCTCCTCGATGATGAGCTCGTCTCTGCACTTTTAATGAACCGCAGGGCAATTATCAAAGCCTCCCCGTATTGATCTCCCCTTAGTGAGAGGTCCAACAGCCACCAGCCTTACACACACGTTTTAAGTCACTTTCAGCCCTGTTCATTACAGAGACCAGGCACCATGAAACCAGTGTCAGGCTCAAGTCCTATTCCTCGGCCCACTGACAGCAACCATGGAGATCAGTCAGTGTAAAAAATGAGAGATTTCGCAAAGGCTGAGAAATCATGGGTATGTTCTCATGCTCTTGTCTTGCAAACACACACGCACGCACGCACACACGCACACAGAAGTGTTGCTGTCCAGTGTGTGTGTGTGTGTGTGTGTGTGTGTGTGTGTGTGTGTGTGTGTGTGTGTGTGTGTGTGTGTGTGTGTGTGTGTGTGTGTGTGTGTGTGTGTGTGCGTGCGTGCGTGCGTGCATGTGTGCGTGCGTGCGTGCATGTGTGCGTGCAAGACAAGAGCATGAGAACATACCCATGATTTCTCAGCCTTTGCGAAATCTCTCATTTTTTACACTGACTGACCTCCATGGTTGCTGTCAGTGCAGTAATGTTGAGGTATACAACATGTCTCTGTTGTTTAACTGAAAAATGAAAGCTCCAGTCATTTCTGGGTTCTAAAATCAGTTGATACTTTGCACAATCTTTGGGGATCTGCTTCCAAGCATCCATATATCCACGCTGTTTTAGATTAATATTTACCTTTCCCTATTCATTGTGTACATGGACTCTACCAATTTTTGCATTGCCACCTGTCACAAACTCTCATTTATAAAGTTACCAAGTTCTCTCTCTCCTCCAAACAATGCCAAAGCTGTGAGACTATGTGTTATATTTACGCCGAACGAAATATAAATATTTTGAGCAAAAGTTTAATGGAGTTTTTGGTGTAAATTAAGCTGTTCAATCATATAATATACAACCTCAATTGTTACCTTTATGAAATCACGGATAGTATTTACGCTGGGGTCAGAGTGAGTGATAACGACATCAGTGCTATGTTTGTAATATTAGAGAGCTAAGACCTGAACTGCTCAGGCTGAGACCGCTGTGTATGTATACAGCGTTTATATGAAAAACCTGTTTATATTGCAAAAGAAGTGTATTTTTACAAGCTTTTTCCCTGTGTTTATTTAAATGTCAAATATTTCTCTTCCCCTTTGCCTCGCAGCAAAGCTGGTGTGTCCAAAGCAGTCATATAAATCACCTAATGCCGGGTCACAGCCATTTCAACGGCATATAACATTGTGTGGATTTATTAAGCATTGTATCAAATCTGTATTTATGGCTTATTTTGTGTAGCTCTTCTGGAATTCTACATAGATTAATGTCCATTGGTGTTGATATTGATTGGTGGGTTGTGGAATCATTCGAAACGCGGAACCGTGTAATTCCGACCATATGACCACGCTGAGACAGGTTTCTCATGTAACTCTTGTCTTAACTCTTAACCGGCCTCCTTTGAAAACGGTGCATTTTCAATTATTACCACTGTGTCTGTCACTAGTCCATCTGTCAGCTGTGGTTGGTAGAGTAGCAGGATGGAGGATGCACATGGTTATGGAATGCATGGACCCCTCTGTAATCTCCGTAGACTGTAATCTCCCTAATCTCCTCAGAGCTAGACGTATCTTTATGACTTCCACATGCATTCTGTAACTTCAGTAGCTCCAAAACGCATAGGGATAAAGACAATGTACCTTTGAAGATTGAATCTGTGTTCAAAATGGCAACCTTTCCCCTAAATAGCGTACTTCTTTTGACCAGGGCCTTGGTCAAAAGTAGTGCACCGTAAAGTGAATAGGGTGCGATTTGGGATACTGTCTGATTCTTTCATGCTCGTTATATTATTAATTTCTAACAGTTGTAGGAGAACACAGAAGACCAATCATGGGGCATTTAAAAGTTATTTTTCTATTTTATTTTCCATTGCCTGTTATTTGGCCCTTTCTTCAAAGAGATGTTTTCTAGCCACAGGAAACAGAGAAAGTTTCAAATGACCATTTCAAATGGCATTTCCCACAATTGTTTCACATTAAAGAAGATGATTTCATAACAAAGTACAATCGTTTGACACATCTTTCATTCCAAAGAAATACCATCAGCTATTGGATTGCAATTCATTTTTGTGCGTGTGAAAAACTTCATACAAGATTAGGACGCAAGTGAATAATTGTTTTTATTTATGAAATTATTTTTGCATAGTTTTACAAAGGTTTCTCAGTCAAGTATCGCTCGTTGTTATTACACGCACAACAGAGTATTCTGCATACTGAGCCTCATCTTTTAGCCTTTTTTTTTTTCATTTTTCTAGGAGAGTTTGGTGTCTGTTTGGTAATTTTCTATTTATTATTTCTATCTATTTTCCTCTGTTTTCTAACAGAATTTGTGTATTTGAGAATGACATAGAAACCACCCAAATGTTCTTATGTCTTTAGAATCTACAGTAGGATGAAAGACGGATGTCTCTCACGCACTATTTCTTTGCTCTTTGATAACGTGAACCCTACTGTTAAATACTCTGTTCTTAAACTTTTATTAAACTAAAGGCCAGATCGACCAAAAAAGGAGAGATTATAAAATGTTAAGGCCTTTTCAAATGGTACCTAAGTGGCGTATCATATAACCAATATGTCTTTTTATGGATTAGTAGTTTATTCATTTCTCTGGAACCTTTCCCAAAACCACATAGACTGGGCATTGTGAATTCTGGTTGGGAGCGCTGTATGCGTGGCCCGTCTCCAAGTGCCTGTGGTCTTCCTGTTTATTTGTCCTGCAGCGCAGGTTTAGAGTGAGGTAGGTCTGAGGACTCCAGCTGAACAAGGGTAAACACACTGTCCTGGGACCCGCGGCAAAAAGTGGATATTTCGACTCAAGAGGGATTTCAACTGGCCCATTGTTTTTAACAGAGAGACTGAGAGAGCCGACCTCTTTAAAACATTGGACACTTTCTCATAGTCCCTTGTGCTGGGCTAAAAAGTGTTTTGTATATGTCTATTGACAAAAATATTCCTGTGTTATGGCATGTGTATACTAAGGCTTATGTAAACTAAAGAAAACTAGTACTTTGGCAAGTAACATCAACATTTTTAGACAGTGTTCCCTGCAAATCTCTCTGGATATTGGAAGCGCAGTTCAAACAGAAATACTGATATATAACCTATACTCTCACATATCCTCCCGGTGTTCTCAGTGAAGATCCCTCTCTCTCACATGATTACACTTTGTCCGGAGAACATTTAGGTAATACGTCTACTAAACTGTGTAACCTACGTAAGTCAACTCCTGAAATAGGTCGCCAAACAGGAGACAAACATCAGACGTATTATCAACTAACTTTGTCCCAAGCGCACAACAACAGGTCCTTGTCACAATCCAATCAAACCCTCTCATACTCTTGCAGAGAAATGAATCATTGACTACAACAGACTGCCTGTCTGTTGCCTCCAAAATGGAGATTGTTCACCGCCACTGGATGGACGTCAGGGTCTCGAGACAAGCCCCAGCCGCACGCCTACTGGTCTAGTCTAGGTTCAAAAGGAGAAAAACAACATGTCACATCTGTATAAAGACAGCTAGGGTCCATGTTTTAGTTTGTCGTTATGTGAAAGCCACTCTAGGCAGCCAGTGCACTCTGACCGGTGGTTGTGGCCTACAGGCCAGGCCAGTCAGGCTGTAGGGGAGAAAGGGGATAGGGGGCCAACCCGCTGTGGGGGTCTGGGACTAGGAACCCAACCAGGGTCACGCGGGTGACTGTACATGTCCTAAAAGCAAACAGTAACCTACTTTTCCTCCGGGACAACAAGTCCTGAGTCCGAGAGAGTTCTGGTTGGCTCCAAGGTTCTCTCTCTATGTTGCAATGTCAACAGGAGAGAAACAGTGATGGTACACAAACAAATGTCTCTGAAAAGTCATTGGATTTCTTTGGAAATATTTTTTTTTATATCAGTGATAATGGTCACATGAATGTTATATTTGGGACTAAACTGCTGTGCAATTTAGGTCCAGTTTATTCCTTGTTTCGTTAACAGAAATTCTAAACATAACATGCAGTAATGTAAAAACACTTTGCTTTGAAATACTTATAGTTCCCAGGTCAAACGTATTAATTATAAACCACATTTGAGCTACATTGGATGGTCTGTTCAAAACACTTCAAAGTCCACACCCAACCTCTGTCACGTTGGTAACAATGATTCGGGAGACAGGCACACGAATGTGTAATAGGGCTTTTTATTATACCCCAAATTACAGCGTGCCGTGTAAGGGCACGGGGACGATGACCAAACAAACTCATAACAAAAACACTGGGTTGAAACCCAAACAAAAGAGCGAGGAGTACCTTGAATAAATACACACGCGCACAATGATTAACCCATGGGACGAGACCCGTAATCATCTGCGCAATCCACAATGGCACGAAAGCCAAAACACACAGCACATGTACTCACACGCACTAACGGCCATTGGAACAATAATCGACAGCACCATGGTGAACAAAGGGCACATATATACAAATACAATCAGTGGGAATAGGGGCCAGGTGTGCGCAATGAAAGTTCCAGAGGGATCTGTGACAACCTCTCAAAGTGTACTATACTGGCTGTTGAGTTCTGCCTGCTGGTGTTATCAGTATGAGTATGTAACAACACTATTAGCCTGTAGCATTAAGACAATATATCCTCCACGTAAGAACTTCATCCATTTTCTGTATTGTTTCCAGGGTAAAGAAGGAGATGTTATACAATATGACGTTTCAGCTCCGACCACATACACCCAACCACCATCCAACCCTTTAATTAAGCTCCCAGCTCTTTCCTTTCTTTCCCCTTCGCATACACAGAAGTAGCTATTAGAGATTGGCCGAAGAAAAAAAACATTTCTGGAAGCCAAATGTGCACTTCTTTTGTAGCGAGAAATATGCAGATCAACAGAGCATCAGTAATCATGTTAGGGCCAGGCCAGGGTGATGTCAAACTCCCTCCAAACTAATCCTGCTCCTTCCTGCTCATTGATGTATATCACCGCCATCTGATAGACCCTCTGGCTAGTCCATGGATTCCCTTTCCTCTCACTCTCAAATTCACATTTTATTTGTTACATGCGCCGAGTACAACAGGTGTAGACTTTATCGTGAAATGCTTACTCAGTATACTCACTTAATTTAATTTGTTGAGTATTACATCAGTGACTTAAAGTACATCTCTTTGCATAGTGCATCCAATAATGTTTAAGGAAACAAATATAATATCTGCATGAGCATTCATGTCATAGAGTATATACAGTTGAAGTCGGAAGTTTACATACACTTAGGTTGGAGTCATTAAAACTCGTTTTTCAACCACTCCACAAATCTCTTGTTAACAAACTATAGTTTTGGCAAGTCGGTTAGGATATCTACTTTGTGCATGACACAAGTAATTTTTCCAAAAATTGTTTACAGACAGATTATTTCACTTATAATTCACTTTATCACAATTCCAGTGGGTCAGAAGTTTACATACACTAAGTTGACTGTGCCTTTAAACAGCTTGGAAAATTCCAGAAAATTATGTCATGGCTTTAGAAGCTTCTGACATCATTTGAGTCAATTGGAGGTGTACCTGTGGATGTATTTCAAGGCCAACCTTCAAACTCAGTGCCTCTTTGCTTGACATCATGGGTAAATCTAAAGAAATCAGCCAAGACCTCAAAACAAAATGTGTAGACCTCCACAAGTCTGATTCATCCTTGGGAGCAATTTCCAAATGCCTGAAGGTACCACTTTCATCTGTACAAACAATAGTACGCAAGTATAAACACCATGGGACCACGCAGCCATCATACCGCTCAGGAAGGAGACGCGTTCTGTCTCCTAGAGATGAATGTACTTTGGTGCGAAAAGTTCAAATCAATCCCAGAACAACAGCAAAGGACCTTGTGAAGATGCTGGAGGAAACAGGTACAAAGTATCTATATCCACAGTAGAACGAGTCCTATATCGACATAACCTGAAAGGCCACTCAGCAAGGAAGAAGCCACTGCTCCAAAACCGCCATATAAAAGCCAGACTACGGTTTGCAACTGCACATGAGGACAAAGATCGTACTTTTTGAAGAAATGTCCTCTGGTCTGATGAACCAAAAATAGAACTGTTTGGCCATAAGGACCATCGTTATGTTTGGAGGAAAAAGGGGGAGGCTTGCAAGCCAAAGAACACCATCCCAACCGTGAAGCACAGGGGTGGCAGCATCATGTTTTGGGGGTGCTTTGCTGCAGGAGGGACTGGTGCACTTCACAAAATAGATGGCATCATGAGGGATGAAAATTATGTGGAGATTTTGAAGCAACATCTCAAGACATCAGTCAGGAAGTTAAAGCTTGGTTGCAAATGGGTCTTTCAAATGTAAAATGACCCCAAGCATACTTCCAAAGTTATGGGAAAATGGCTTAAGGACAACAAAGTCAAGGTATTGGAGTGGCCATCACAAAGCCCTGACCTCAATCCCATAGAAAATGTGTGGGCAGAACTGAAAAAGCGTGTGCGAGCAAGGAGGCCTACAAACCTGACTCAGTTACACCATCTCTGTCAGGAGGAACGGGCCAAAATTCACCCAACTTATTGTGGGAAGCTTGTGGAAGGCTACCCGAAACATTTGACCCAAGTTAAACAATTTAAAGGCAATGCTACCAAATACTAATTGAGTGTATGTAAACTTCTGACCCACTGGGAATGTGATGAAAGAAATAAAAGCTGAAATCAATCATTCTCTCTACTATTATTCTGACATTTCACATTCTTAAAATAAAGTGGTGATCCTTACTGACCTAAGACAGGGCATTTTTACTAGGATTAAATGTCAGGAATTGTGAAAAACTGAGTTTAAATGTATTTGGCTATGGTGTAACTTCCGACTTCATCTGTAGACATTAGCCAGAGACAGAATAAGGAATACGGCAAGCCTGACAGCCAAGCCAGACAATGGTTGTATTAGAGTTGGGAAATATTGGACAGAGTGTGGTCCAGAGACTGTAGCCTATTATCAATTTGTCTTTGAGGAGAAGAGCAGAGAGATGCAAAGCCTGGCTGGAGACACTCTTAGTCTCAGCAGGACATGCATGGGGCAGAGATATGGGTTATACAGACAGTACAGAAGGAGAATATCAGTGGTGCTGGAGGAATGATAAAACCTCAGAGGTTACGATCGAACAGAAACAGGGGGTGCTCCTCTGGCGTCAACACATTTTCCTCAGAAAGTTTTAAGGATCATTTTGTACTCTTTCATACCCAGTGTGTTTCATGAGTTTTCCCTCAGCGTGATATTCCTTCTTTCTTTGGTTTGTCTCTCTGTGATTTCTTTGAGTTCGGTAAATATGTGTTTGTCATAGTGATTGGGGTGAGAGGGGTGTGTCCTTTTGAAATATCCCATTGTCACTGCTGTGAGCAAATGGAACTGTTGCTCATCGGTCTATTGACAATGTAGACTTTTCGCACAGAATAAATAAGAGACAGGGAAATTAAGACAGCTTCCCCAATCACCTAACATGCTTAAGACTTCATTGCTGCTGAGTGGTACTTTACTGTTCCAGTATTTTGACTGAAATCTTAATGCAATGAGGATTAAACGGATTACAACATAATCTTGAATAATCCAAAGTGCTATGGACAGAGAAATGCTTGTAATAACTGTAAAAACCCGTCGTGAGGTCTGGCAACATTGCCAGTCAATGCTAGGATTAAATATTTGTGGAAAAAGTTTAGACTAATGCCTTAGCATCACAGAAAGCACAGTCCAGAAAGAAATGTGTAATTTAAGAGACATACCTCTTACATTAATAGCTGGCCATCTCCCGTAGGAGAAATGCTAACAGTAGATGAAGGGTAGATGGTCCTAAGAAGATTTATTTCTCTTAATGTTGGTTTTTGATCACCAATGTTGAACAGGTTCATTATACATGTAAAGCATCCTAGGTTTGTGAAACACTAAGAATCGATTTTCATTAAAGGGCTTTTCAAAAATTCCATCAGCTTGTCCATTACTTAACCTATGAATGTATTTTTTAAAGAGTTAAAGAAATGTGATCGCTATTTCTCGTATATTTTAAGGACGATGGAGAAAGATTTATCTTTTGAACTAAATAAACCGGCATTCATCTGTGATATTGACATGATGTTTTGACATTTTCCAGCCCACAGTTTCTTTAAACCCCTTAATGACTAACCTTCACTCAATAAGATATGCTAAGTTATGTTATTAAGGCACATTACTGTGTTTTGCAGTAGACTTAGTTATGAATACAGATATATTGATGTTGTGAAGCATGGAATGGGTACAAGTTCAGGTTCATGAACATGCAACGATATAGCAATGGCCATAACCCCGTCAAAAGAACAGATAACCATTCCCCTAACAAATAACAAATGTAGTTGTCAGTTGTTTTCCCAAAATTAGATACCTAAAGTTATTAAAGTTTTGCATACTATGGCCAATATATTGGCCATATACCACAACCGCCCGAGGTGCCTTATTGTGATAATAAACCGGTTTCCAACGTAATTACATGAGTAAAAAGAAAATTGTTGTTAAACCCGCAAATCAGCATTCAAGGCTCTGTAATTTAACACATTTGCTGCTAGAATTGTGTTCATTTGCAAGTAGACATGTGTTCAACATCCACTGAATTACAGTAGCTAGCAAGTTTACTAGATAGCTACAGTAGTTGCCTTAGTAACCCAACAGACTTGCTAGTTTTGTCACACCCTGATCTGTTTAACCTGTCTGTATGCTTGTCTCCACCCCCTCCAAGTGTCACCCATCTTCCCCATTATCCCCAGTGTATTTATACCTGTGTTCTCTGTTTGTCTGTTGCCAGTTCGTTTTGTTCGTCAAGCATACCAGCGTTTTTCCCCTTGTTCCTGTCTGTTTCTAGTTGCTTCAATAAATCTGCACAATTTTCCTTCCTTCCTCATCTATTTTGTGAAGTGCACCAGTCCCTCCTGCAGCAAAGTACCCCCACAACATGATGCTACCACCCCCGTGCTTCACGGTTGGGATGGTGTTCTTTGGCTTGCAAGCCTCCCCCTGTTTCCTCCAAACATAACGATGGTCCTTATGGCCAAACAGAGGACATTTCTCTGAAAAGTACGATCTTTGTCCCCATGTGCAGTTGCAAACCGTAGTCTGGCTTTTATATGGCGGTTTTGGAGCAGTGGCTTCTTCCTTGCTGAGCGGCCTTTCAGGTTATGTCGATATAGGACTCGTTCTACTGTGGATATAGATACGTTTGTACCTGTTTCCTCCAGCATCTTCACAAGGTCCTTTGCTGTTGTTCTGGGATTGATATGCACTTTTCGCACAAAAGTACATTTATCTCCAGGAGACAGAACACGTCTCCTTCCTGAGCGGTATGACGGCTGCGTGGTCCCATGGTGTTTATACTTGCGTACTATTGTTTGTACAGATGAACGTGGTACCTTCAGGCATTTGGAAATTGCTCCCAAGGATGAACCAGACTTGTGGAGGTCTACAATTTTCTTCTGAGATCTTGGCTGATTTCTTTAGATTTTCCCATGATGTCAAGCAAAGAGGCACTGAGTGTGAAGGTAGGCCTTGAAATACATCCACAGGTACACCTCCAATTAACTCAAATGTTGTCAATTAGCCTACCAGAGGCTTCTAAAGCCATGACATAATTTTCTGGAATTTTCCAAGCTGTTTAAAGGCACAGTCAACTTAGTGTATGTAAACTTCTGACCCACTGGAATTGTGATACATTGAATTATAAGTGAAATAATCTGTCTGTAAACAATTGTTGGAAAAATTACCTGTGTCATGCACAAAGTAGATGTCCTAACCGACTTGCCAAAACTATAGTTTGTTAACAAGAAATGTGTGGAGTGGTTGAAAAATACGTTTTAATGACTCCAACCCAAGTGTATGTAAACATCCGAATTCAACTGTATGGCCATTATACAGTACCACGGCAAAGGACTGTGTCCAGGCACTCCACGTTGCGTCATGGTAAGAACAACCCTTAGCCGTGGTATATTCACCTTATACCACACCTCCTCTGGCCTTAACTATGCCATGGAATTGTTGTTTTGGCTTTAAGGGCATTCTAGAGTGTGCATTATTTAAGTGGTAATGCCTGAGAAGCCAGTGTTTGGAGAATATATTGGCACAGGTGTTGTTAAGTCCGAGACGAAGTCGAGTTGGCAAACCGTGCCGATATATTGTAATGAAACAGGCAGGGAGCAGGTCTCGAACCCTCAACCTTCTAGCCCGAGGTCCGGCGCGCTATCGACTGTACCGTAAAAGCATGCTCGTGCGGCAGAGTCGATTTCTGCGCTCACCGGCCAAGCACACGCACTGTCGTGGATGCAAGGTCCGATCACTTCTGACACCAATGTAATGAAACAGCAGGGAGCAGGTCTCGAACCCTCGACCTTCTACCCCAAGGTCCGGCGCGACGATTGCCGCGCTTATAAACCCAGGGTCGTTGCACTATCCTCCAAACACCAACTTCGAGGGCATTATCACTTTTATACAGATTACCAACATATTCAAATAATGATTGACATATTTTCATAAAAAAATTGATTTTGATGAATTTATTCATACTATTTTATCCTTCCACAAGATATAGTCCCGACACAAATCTAGGGATGCACCCAAGCCGGCTGGTTGTTTGTTCTATTGGTTCGGTTGTCAGAGACGCGACCCAGTCATTCAGTCTTTTTGTTGTGTACCCAGTTGTTCGTTCTAAATGTTCCATTGCCATACTGACTGGCAATGTTCTTATCCCTTGCTTGCTAGCTAGCCAACTACGGTTAACTGAGGCTACAGTCCCGTCAAAAAATGCTGCCAGAATAACAGCAAAGTAGCTGCATTTGCATTTGTTTAAGCTGTTTTCTAGTGACATTTATTTGGATACATCCATAACAAACAGCTAATGAGGCGCGATTTCGCCTGGTATAGAAAATGTGCTCACTCGTCAGGATACTGTTGTTCAGAGGAGCTAGCCAACAACACAGCTAACACAATCACTTCAAACTGAAGCTGGAAAGACTGCAAACTAGCTGCACTTCTTATGCTAGCTGATTCATGATTTCGACTGGCTGAGAAACACTGCCTGCCTGTCTGTCTTGTCCCGACTCCCGACTTCATTACTATGGGACAGCAGGATTTGAATATTGAAACAACGTTGCAAATGTCAGAGAGACAGACAGCAAGGTTTATGCATATCTCCGCTGTTGAAAACGGAATGTTAGTGTAAAAGAAATGTGAGATGATGTGTAGATGCTTTTAATAGTGGATATCAAGTTTATAAATTGCGTGGCAGGGCTGATGAGACAGTGGATTGCCCAGTCAGATGGAACAAAGTAAATATGCATTTTAATGTCATAGATTTAGCCGGTGGTAACTTGTGGAATAGACACCGGCTGGAATGCGGTTTTAACCAATCAGCATTCAGGATTAGACCCACCCGTATATAATTTCCTATAATGGATGGCGAATCAGAATGGTAGAATTCAATGGTTTTGGTTAATTCTTACATGTTCTATGTTTGAGCTTCTTTTGAAAGTAAAAGTCGAATTGAAAACATTACTGGAATTGTTGAATTTGATTTTCATAATAGCAAGCTAGGACTGATGGTTTGGTTAGCAAAACTACAGTAGCAAGTCTGTTTGGTTACTACGGCAACTAATGTTTCTATCTAGTAAACTTGATAGCTTCTTCAGTGGATGTTCAACACGTCTACCTGCAAATTAACACATTTGTAGCGGGCAAATGTGTTAAATTATAGCCATGGTAGAAAAGGGATAATCAACTTGGGACTTTTTGAATATTGTAGCTCCGTGGAAGGTTAGTTCCACTTCGCTAGCGTGTTGTGGAACATAGCTTCCATGTTCGTTCATTATTGTCCATAGAACGTATAGCCCCTCGTTGATTATCCCTTACATATTTGTATATTCCATACTTTTACTTTAGATTTTGTGTGTATTGTTTTTTTATTGTCAGATATTACTTCACTGTTGGAGCTACAGTAAGAGCATTAGCATGTTGCTACAGCCGCAATAACATGTGCTTAATGTGTGTATGCAACCAATAACATTTGATTTGATTTGAAATAAAACATGTATACATTTTTTATAAATAAGATGTTCACACAGTATTGCAAGGCGATTCTCTTCAGCTAGAATGCATTTTTACCTACATGTAAGCTTGTATTAGTGAAAAATAAATCCAATACATTCTATGTTGACAAGAAAACACCTCATTATCAGAGGTCTGCATTCTGAGGTCATTTATTTGTATTAAACTGGCAACTTTTTGTTAGCAGTTGTTGCTATAGATCAAATCAGCAACCATATGATTCATATCTCTTTTCTATTCTTCTCTTTTATTCTCTTCTCTTTTGTTAGTAAGATTCTGAAATGCTTTATCCTTTCCAGTTTTTTTTTATCAACAACACATCATTCATTTGAATAATTTGTGACATTTTTAAACGTATTGAATTTCCTGACATAGCAAAATCTTGAAAATATGTTGATATTTTTAAAGACCAATTTAGGTATGATAATTCTATGTTTAAAAAAAAAAATCTGAATACTCTATTTGTTGGACTGTAAAAGCCACAGTTCACATGCACTTTACACAGAGGTTTGATGAAGTCACAGTGCTGCCACCCAGTGTAAATCTTCATAACAGCACTTTTACAACCCCCCCAACTTACCCTGTCAACTCAGCCAAGATAATGAACCCCTTCACAAATGTATATAACTATTTATCCACTGTATCTTATGTTTGAGTAAAAAACATTATAAGTCATGAAAAAGTTGGCAGTTGGCACTTCCACCTACTGTAGCCTACTAATTCCTGATCTCTCAGTGTAGACATTAGCCTCAGAACCTAGACAGTTTATTTTCCTGCCTATGAGCTGTAATGAGCTCGCCCCCCAGGGAACCACTGGAGGGGAATGTTATTACTGTCTCAGAAATGTGCAGCACCTTCTTTCTAAGTGGCATAAAAAGCAGGAAAACTACTGTCAAACAATTAAACTGAAGTGAATTCCCAAGATTGGAAAAAACAACTGGTGGCGATGGAAATGTGGGACAGAAAGGTTTACTTTAGGATGTGAGAAAGAGGAGGGGTGGAGGGGGTGGGGAATGGATGATCTGGCTTCTCACCGACTGCAAGTTATGTGAATGTTATCTGCTGCGGTAGTAAGAACAAAAAAGACCTGGGACCTTTTCCATGGTGAATGCATGGGAACCAAAATGACGACTTTGAATGATAAGGGGGGAAGGAGGGAGGGAGAGGGATGAAAATGTGTATGAATTACTCTTACTCTTCTTTCCTATGTGGGAAAAGAATAGCTCAGCTGCCTGGACAAAGGATGCAATAAGTCTGTAAATATGTCATCTCATCTCTTTTCAAATGTTTTTCCCTGAGCCCTTTTTCCTACCGATTGTTACAGTAAATGCCAGTGCTTCCTTAATAGTCATGTTTTAAGAAAGTTGAATAATGAACGCCTCTTCTGAGCTGACCTTTGTGCAATGTTTGCAGTTCTGGTGTTGAAGATGATTTTGACATATTTATGAACTCGCAGGAGGATTATCACACAAAACGATCTTACTTCACAGGGCTGTTGTAAAATATAACATTTTATCAAATATTTTAGAGTTAACAAGTATCAGTCTTTCGTTAAAAAATATTGTATGGCAGATAGAAGTCAGATGGTTGTACTTTTTGCCCCTAGAACATATTTAACTTAACATGATACCTGCCCCCCCAAAAGGTCAGTTAAGGTTTCCATTTAATTTCTCCTTTTTTTCCAAATAGCACAGCAACCCCATCCATTGTTCCTTAGTTCCCGTCAGTCAGGACAGCATCCTCACCAGTCCGGATGGCTTTGTCATCATCAAACTACAGCGCCGAGGCAGGTCGGGACCCTGAAAGCGTTGCACTTCATTGTCAGCTCTCACCTTTGTGTGTGCCTGTCTTTATGTCTTTAGGTTTTGTCATGTAACGACGTGCCAAACATGCCCTTCATGAGCCTGTCTGGGAAATGATTTTCATCAAATGAGGTTCCCACAGGAAGTCAGGAGGTAGGGGGGAAAGAGCAGGAAGCAGCATATCAAACAGGCCCCTGGAAGGATTGTGATACAACTAGAGGAAATAATGAAAAGGATGTCTAGTCATTTTGACATTTCACATGAATAGGCAGATCCAGGTGCATTTGCACACAGTCAGGTATATTTCAATTTGTGAAATTACTGAGTTTGGCTTTCAAGGTAGAATCACACATACTGTATCCCAAGACATGAAGTGAACAAATAAAAAGTAAAGTTAACCATACCATTGTAATTAGTGTCTACACTTGGTGCAACATATCTTCCAATCTCTACTGGGGTCCCATGTCATACCCATCAACTCAGATCTGCTGAAGAACCCCTCATTAATTTACAATAGGCAACCACACAGAAGGGTAGCAGTTTGAACTAAAACATCATAAATCGTATTTTTTCCCTAAAGGTTCCATGTAGACTGCTTCTGTGTTAGTTACTGTACAGTACCGGCCTCTTATTGATGGTTTGTTGGGACTCTCTCCCTCTCCCTCTCCCTCTCCCTCTCCCTCTCCCTCTCTCTCTCTCTCTCTTTCTCTCTCTCTCTCTCTCTCTCATCTCTCTCTCTCTCATCTCTCTCTCTCTCCCCCCCCCCCTCTCTCTCTCTCTCAGAGCCGTGCATCCATGATGGCCTAACCACCACACCAGAGGCCTTTTGTGTTTCTGCACACTTTACAAAATAGCTATAAGCCTGTCATGGACCACATCAAGGTTCACTGGTCCGTCAACATTTACGGCGAGATAAAGACAGAGAGGGGAAAATTCCAGACTCCGGGGAGATTTCCTTAAAAAGAAGTAAGCGAGCAAGGAGTGTTTGCGAAAGAGTTCTTATGTGTGTTTTCTGCGGTGACAAGTCGAAGTTGAACAGAAAATACTTAGAGCATGCAAAGGGAAAACAGTGTGGAGTAGATTAGACCCCCGTGACATGATGAATCGGAGCCTTGACAAACACAATTGGATACTGCATCCCCCGGGTTCAAATAGAGCAGTGTTTTGCGCTTTTTTTCCTTAGTTGGGGAGCAATATCACAAGCTCAGTTGGCTCAGATGTGTTGGAACAACACACGCTTTGGAGATTCAGTGGAAGAACTGGGATTTCTATCTGTTCTTCCATCTCCCGTCACTGACAACACCCCGAACTAATAAACAACATGGGATTCAGTAACATGCAATTGCTTTCTTTGAAATCGTACTTTATGCGCGCAAGAAGAATACTGCAGAGTGGAATTGTTATAGTCAAAAGACCCTAATGATCATCCACCTACACTACTCCTACTATGTGCTGTGAAATATGCAAATGTTGTCACAGATTACAAAGGGTGCTTCATTACGACGTGTTACGCTTCTGTGAAGTTTTGTCATGACTTTGACCTCCATCATTTCGACAGGGAAATTGCTCCTTATTTGTCGATAGTTACCTTTGAGCTGTACATTTTTTGCTAAGTACTACATTAGAAATAATATATTCATGAAGGATACCTATGTTTATCATTGGAATCCATATAGAAACAGTCACACGTCATTAAGCACAAGTGGATTCATATAATAATTATTCTGGCTGCGTTATCTATTTTAGTTGGCAAGTGAAGTACAGATCATATGATCTAAGCCATCTTCCTATCATATTCTGGTTTCCACATATGTGTCACCTGTCCTAGCAATTATAGCTGTTGTCTGACCAGAACATGTGACTTGACCGGGGAAGACGAAAAGGCATCTATCACTGTAGTGTCCGATGCCATTGTGTCATGGTCACTCTCGGGGTAATGGAAGTGACTTGAGTGGAGACCGGTCGGTCCATGTCTCTCAGGGAGAGATCATTAAGCAGATACAGAAGTGTATTCTGCTTGTACTCAGTTCACTTAGAAAGGTGCGTTTGAATACGTTTGAATATATTTAAGTATAACTCATATGCAATTGCAATTTGGAGATTATTGAGTTTGGTAATTCATTATCCACATTTTTAAAACGAGTTGAATATTTAAGTTACATTTTCACGTGTATTTATCGTACATTGAATGTGTTTTTGTTTCTTAAAGTCAAACGTTCAAATAACATGAGATGTATATACGTGTTTAAGTGTGAAAGTGTTGCTTTTATAACATAGTGCCCAGTTTTCTGATGATGTCGGTGACTGTACCCGAGCAGGGATAAAATGATTTACTGTGGGGAGAATGTGAACACTGTGTGAACAGCATATACGGTATAACCTATGAGGAATAGTTATGGAATGTGATGGAATACCTGGGTTGGGTTTCAGATGCAGCAAGTGTTTTCATTTTTTCACAATGTAGAGGGTTTGACCACCTGTTCTCTCCCTGCTAGTTATTCCGGTAGGTGGACTTATAGCTTTCCCCAGGCCAGGAAACAAGAGCAAATCTGCTCGAGGACGAGGAAAAGACGCTGTGTGTGTGTGGCATTTGTGCATGTGCTTGCATGCATGTGTGTGTGTGTGTCTCTCTGTGCTCTCCCTCTCTGTGTGCACTGTGGACATGGTTTTCCATGTTTTTGTCAGCCATACACTTGTCAATGTATTTGTTCAGGCAACTCAACTGCGCCATCCCAGTGAGCGCTCTGCACCACTGGCTTTGTCCCTTTTAAAAAGGATGCGGTGCTTGCTTGAATGGTTGCTATGTCCAAGCCCAGTGCCTTAATCCTGCCCTGCTCTTCCTCTAAGCAGGGTGTTAACTTAATCCCCCTCATTTAGGCAGCTGCACTGCCGGGGAACTGAGAGAAAAAAAGTTATAATTCTGTGACAGACACTTTCAGCTGTTGTGACATCCCCTCTGATTCTGCTTTACATCGTTTTAAGATACAACTCGACCTCCGTTTACTACCCTGACCTCCTTGGGGACATTTAAAGCAAGGAGGAAAGTAGATATTTATACATAAAGTGCTGTACATATATACTTTAGGCCTACTGTTCATACGCATACACTATTCTTACAATCTAATGTATACGTAAACTCAGCAAAAAATGAAACGTCCTCTCACTGTCAACTGTGTTTATTTTCAGCAAACTTAACGTGTAAATATTTGAATGAACATACCAAGATTCAACAACTGAGATATAAACTGAGCAAGTTCCACAGACATGTGACTAACAGAAATGGAATAATGTGTCCCTGAACAAAGGGGGGGTCAAAATCAAAAGTAACAGTCAGTATCTCGTGTGGCCACCAGCTGCATTAAGTACTGCAGTGCATCTCCTCCTCACAGACTGCACCAGATTTGTCAGTTCTTGCTGTGAGATGTTACCCCACTCTTCCACCAATGCACCTGCAAGTTCCCGGACATTTCTGAGTGGCCCTAGTCCTCACCCTCCGTTCCAACAGGTCCCAGATGTGCTCAATGGGATTGAGATCTTCGCTGGCCATGGCAGAACACTGACATTCTTGTCTTGCAGGAAATCACGCACAGAACAAGCAGTATATGTTGTGGCATTGTCATGCTGGAGGGTCATGTCAGGATGAGCCTGCAGGAAGGGTACCACATGAGGGAGGAGGATGTCTTCCCTGTAACGCACAGCGTTGAGATTGCCTGCAATGACAACAAGCTCAGTCCGATGATGCTGTGACACACCGCCCCAGACCATGACGGACCCTCCACCTCCAAATTGATCCCAATCCAGAGTACAGGCCTCGGTGTAACGCTCATTCCTTTGACGATAAACGCAAATCCAACCATCACCCCTGGTGAGACAGAACAGCGACTCGTCAGTGAAGAGCACTTTTTGCCAGTCCTGTCTGTTCCAACGACGATGGGTTTGTGCCCGTAGGCGACGTTGTTGTTGGTGCTGTCTGGTGAGGACCTGCCTTACAACAGGCCTACAAGCCCTCAGTTCAGCCTCTATCAGCCTATTGCGGACAGTCTGAGCACTGATGGAGGGATTGTGCGTTCCTGGTGTAACTCGGGCAGTTTTTGTTGGCATCCTGTACCTGTCCTGCAGGTGTGATGTTCCGGACCATTGACCGTCGGCGGAGGTTCCGGACCGTGGACCGTCTCAGGAGGTTCCGGACTGTGGACCGTCGCCGGAGGTTCCGGGCCGTGGACCATCTCAGGAGGCTCCGGACTGTGGACCGCCTCAGGAGGTTCCGGACTGTGGACCGTCTCAGGAGGTTCCGGACTGTGGACCGTCTCAGGAGGTCCCGGACTGTAGACCGTCGTTGGAGGTTCCGGACTGTGGACCGTCGTTGGAGGTTCCGGACTGTGGACCGTCGTTGGAGGTTCCGGACTGTGGACTGTCGTTGGAGGTTCCGGACTGTGAAACTTCGCCGGAAGCTCCGGACTGGGAAATGTCGCCGAAAGCTCTGGACTGGGAACTGTCGCCGGAAGCTCTGGAAAGGGAACTGTTGCCGGAAGCTCTGGACTGGGAACTGTCGCCGGAAGCTCTGGACTGGGAACTGTCGCCGGAAGCTCTGGAAAGGGAACTGTTGCCGGAAGCTCTGGACTGGGAACTGTCGCCGGAAGCTCTGGACTGGGAACTGTCGCCGGAAGCTCTGGACTGGGAACTGTCGCCGGAAGCTCTGGACTGGGGATCGTCGCAAGAAGCCTGGTGCGTGGGGTCGGCACTGGTGGTACCGGACTGGTGGCACGCACCTCAGGGCGAGTGCGGGGAGGAGGCACAGGACATAGTGGACTGGGGAGGCGCACTGGAAGCCTGATGCGTGGGGCAGGTACAGGTGGCACCGGACTGGTGACACGCACTTCAGGGCGAGTGCGGGGAGAAGGAACAGGACGTACTGGGCTGTGAAGGCCGGTGCGTATAGCCTGCATCAATGGTACCGGTTCGATGACACACCTCACACGGCAAGCGCGAGGAGCTAGCACAGGCCGCACTGGGCTGTGGAGGCGTACATCTGGGCGAGTGCGAGGAGCAGGCACAGGACGTACCGGACTGGGGAGGCGCACTGGAGGCCTGATGCGTGGGACTGGCACAGATTGCACCGGACTGGTAACACGCTCCTCCAAACGCCTGCGTTACCGCATACTCCTTGCCAACTCCATTCTCCGGTATCCCTCCTCGCACTGTTCCATTGACTCCCAGGCGGGCTCTCACTCTCCCTGGGTCGACCGACCACCTCTCTACCTCCTCCCATGTTGTCACTGGTTCACACCTCGGCTCCGCCGACCACCCCGTGTGCCCCCCCCCAAAAAAATATTTGGGCTGTCTTTTGGGCTTTCCTTGTGGCCGCGAACCCCGTCGTCGTCGCTGTTCTCCCTTCTGTCCTTGCGTCTGCTGTGACTCCTGCCAAGGAAGGATCTCCTGTCCTTCCATTATTTCCTCCCAGGTCCAACTTATTTTCTCCCTGATCTCCTCCAAAGACCAGGATGCCATTTCCTCCCAGGCACGCTGCTTGGTCCCGTTGTGGTGGGATATTCTGTCACGATCGTTTGTAGAGAAGGACCAAGGCGCAGCGTGATTACAGTTCCACATAATTTATTAAAGTGAAACTATAACAAAACAAGAAACAAACAACAAACCGTGACTACATAGGTTCTACATACACTAACTCAAAACAATATCCCACAACCCACAGGTGGAAAAAAGGCTCTCTACATATGATCCCCAATTAGAGACAACGATTACCAGCTGCCTCTAATTGGGACTCATACAAAATCCCCAACATAGAAAAACAAAACTAGAACCCCACATAGAAATAATAAACGAGACTAACAAGTCACGCCCTGACCTACTCCACCATAGAAAATAAGGACTCTCTATGGTCAGGACGTGACAATCTTTCTTTTGGTGTTTTTCAGAGTCAGTAGAAAGGCCTCTTTAGTGTCCTAAGTTTTCATAACTGTGACCTTAATTGCCTATCGTCTGTAAGCTGTTAGTGTCTTAATAATGACCGTTCCACAGTTGCATGATCATTAATTGTTTATGGTTCATTGAACAAGCATGGGAAACAGTGTTTAAACCCTTTACAATGAAGATCTGTGAAGTTATTTGGATTTTTACAAATTATCTTTCAACGACAGGGTTCTGAAAAAGGTACGCTACTTTTTTTGCTGAGTTTATGTGTATAATCCAAAAATAAATACAAATTGTCGAAAAAGGGAACGACCTTTGCATTTCTTGAAAAAACATCTTCTCCTCCCTTTGCCTAAATTTCTTAATTCCTTTCTTTTGATTTTGGGGATTTGTGTGTATTGTTTTGTATTGTTAGGTATTACTGCACTGTTGGAGCTAGGAACATAAGCAATAACCAATATTATTTGATTTGATTTGATTTAATGATGCTGAAACATCGCAGAAACATCGTAATTTACAATCTCTATGAACATCTGAGCTGCTGTAGCTACTCACATGATTTCACATGTTTTTGGAACACTTCACGTGATCACGTTTTCACATGTAGTGTAGTTTCATATTATCATATGTTACTTTACATGTTGTCTGTCACCTGTTATCACATTAACTTCACATAACATCACGTGATCACGTGTTTTTGGAACACTTCACATGTGTTCACATGTGAAATACATGTGGTTTTTCCATAAGGGCTTATCCGTGAACGTCTCAAACACAACAAATGTTTCGAGGGTATCACACATCACAGCCAGTCCAGTGGTGGTAACCTAGCCTACTGTATCATCCCACCCAATCTGCCTTCTCTAGCTTATAAACATTGGTAATAGGTCTCAATTAGACCAAGAGGAAAGATAACATAATATGGCTGACACAGGCCTCTGGAATGTTGTCAAGAAGAGGGTCAAAATCGGAAGAAAAATAAAGGTAAATTACTCCCAGTGTGCCTCTTCACTGTCACCCTGCTTGTTACCTTGAGCACTAAAAGGTATTTATCTGATTCGCCCTCTGGGTTCTCTCTCTGAGCCGTTTAACTAGGACCCTGTAGCTAGCTTCTAGAGGCCCTAATTGCAGAGCGACTCTCTGGAGCTCACTTGGCAGAGTGCAGGTGCGGCATCCAAGAAAAATAATTGAACAAACAATTATAATGTGGATTCCCACACCATCCTGTACGCTACAGTCTCTGGCTCTCTAGTTGGAGACAGGATGGCTGGAGGCCTTTGCGGGTTGTCAGAGGGCTGCGTATTGACTATTTAGCTTCGCCAATACAAAGTATACCACGTCTTCCTACGCCTTCGCTGTAGGAGTGAGGGAAGCGTTGAAATTACAAAGATCTATGGCCGAGCGGTGTATACTCTGGCAGCCAGCGTACACAGAATACCATCTACACCCTGGGAAAGAATGAGTGTCCCTGCAACTATGTGAGACATTTATCCCTTTCCCTTTTTTCTGCATTTGGAAAAACAATGAGAAGTTCCTGTCTAGTGCACCTAAAATGTAGCAATCAGTGTCCCTGCGATGTTGACACGGCAAACTCAGGAGAGGAAGAAGGGAGGGAGGACCACCTTAAACTCACAACGGGTGTCAACTTGCCAACTTTTACTCCTCAGGCCATTTGACAACATCAACATCTACTGGACCTCAGTGCCTGCCACGTCTGTGGAAAGATCCCTGTACCCAAACAGATGGAAGAAACCCGAATCGGCCTGTCAGAAAATCTGTCCATCCTCAGGTCATTGTTATTTATGTACTCAGAGCCAGAACTGCCCCATTGTTCAACTGGTTCAGATAAAATAGGAGAGGAAAAAACTGTAATGTTATATGGAACAAGTCAATCGTTTGTCCCCACTTTAATCATTCAATGTCTACAAAGCTCTGTGGTTGGTATGTGAGTAATACGGGAAGCTGATTGAAAATAATTATTTGGATAAACGCTATGTATTATGTCATGAGGAAGAGTGCAAATCAAATCAAATGTTATTCGTCACATGGTTCGTAAACAACAGGTGTAAACTATCAGTGAAATGCTTACTTACTTACTTCATAACAATTTAGAGAGAAAGAAAATAGAGAAATAATAGAAAAGTACTGTGGAATTTGTTTCGGCAGGCTTGTGATCCAATGAAAACTGCCAGTTTTGCCTGTTTCAATTTGTACATTTCCTATACTGCAGTATCGAGTACAGTAAACAGTACTGAAAAACAACAGAGTGGGGTAGAGCATTACTCTAATAGTTTCTCTACCAGTGGAGGCTGCTGAGGGACGGCTCATAATAATGGCTGGAATGGAGCGAATGGAAGGGCATCAAACCATCTGTTTGATGTATTTGATACAATTCCACCGATCCCGCTCCAGCCATTTCCACGAGCCGTCCTGCACAATTAAGGTGCCACCAACCTCCTGTGTTCTCAACCCTCTGTACCAAATCTTTCACACAGTTAATTTGATTTTTACACCGTCTATCTCCAAGGACTTGTTCTCTTCCCAAAGTTGTTGTTGGTTATCCCCCCTCCTCTTTCCCCTTCTTCTCTCTTTTCTTCCTGAACATGTAGACATTGGCATCGTTTCTGTAAAAACAGATGGAAGCTGAAATTAACACATCTTGTCTTCTTGTTATTCTCCAATCTTTTTATTTTCAATGCTGCCTGTGAGTGTGAGAGGCGGGAAGGCCAGGGAAGGTGTGTGTGTGTGTGTGTGTGTGTGTGTGTGTGTGTGTGTGTGTGTGTGTGTGTGTGTGTGTGTGTGTGTGTGTGTGTGTGTGTGTGTGTGTGTGTGTGTGTGTGTGTGTGTGTGTGTGTGTGTGTGTGTGTGTGTGTGTGTGTGTTCAGTAGCACCTGTCAGGAGTGGTAGTAGCAGTAATATTATGTGCCTAATTAGCTAGCACACAAGGAATTTGGTCACACGAACAAACTTACGAACGAAGGAACGCGGAGGATCTGTGGGAAAGGAAAGAGTGTAATTAGACATTGTTGGCATCTACTGTACACTCAGTGACAACGCCATATCTTGTTTCCGAGAGAGAGAGAGAGAGAGAGAGAGAGAGAGAGAGAGAGAGAGAGAGAGAGAGAGAGAGAGAGAGAGAGAGAGAGAGAGAGAGAGAGAGAGAGAGAGAGAGAGAGAGAGAGAGAGAGAGAGAGAGAGAGAGAGAGAGAGAGAGAGAGAGAGAGAGAGAGAATAGTCCCTCTCTTATACACTGTGTGGGACCTGTCAGATTTTCTCCTAGAAAAAAGAGGGGGCATGTTTTGACAAAAGCTGCATCATGTATGTTTCTTTTTAAAAAGATTTATACGTTGCATACTGTATATTGTATAGTGTACATTTGCAAGATTTACAGACTCCCAACTCCCTGAAACACAAACACACACATACTCCCACTCCCACTCCCCCGCCTCCCCACACACACACACCACTGGGACAGCCCTGGCCCTGTGTTTTCACCCAGCCGTCGATATCCTTCCCTGCACAACATGGGAAGCCATTAAAGAGGAGCATCGGGATAATTGCAGAGACTACAGGCTACAGCCTAGAGCCCAATGTTTTCCGTCCCACCGCAGTCCACTGAGCAGCCTCCCCAACGCACTCCGAACGAGGCTGCCAGTCTGCCACACGCTTCACGGCTCAGCAGGGCGCCTTGCATAGGTTTGACTTAAAACCCCTGTTTAAAATGCCACTTTTCTCGTGTGGATCTGACCTTATCATTGCATTTCAGCACAACACAGATTTTCAGACAATTCTGAGATACGCTTTGTTCTAAAAAGATGCCGAAAAAGATGCTGGGGTAGAATGGTGGGGTGTGGGCTCCAAATTCAGACTGCTGTAAATAGGGTGTTATACCTTTAACTGTCTCAGGGACTTAACATGTGCTAGTCTTGACTCTTCAGTGGAATTTGTTTAGGCATTGATTGCTCATTAAAATCACATCAAAGTGTTGATATACGGAGAGTATTCAGAGAAGAAGACATGAAATTAAAATCATTTCAAAACGATTATGTCAAGGTTTACATCATGTCTATGTAACTCCTACTGATAATGTCCACTGTGTCTTTGTCATGGGAAAACTAATATAATTTATTAATCAAACCGGCTGCCACATCTTCACAGTTTGATAGGGGCAGGGGGAGTTGAAAAGAGTTGGACTTCTAAGACTGTCAAAGGGACGAAAATTGCATAAGAAAGATACATGACCGTACTGTAGACTATCCCGAATCAAAAAGATAATGATAGCACTTTTGCACACAACACTAAAAGGGAACAAATGTGTCTTTCATATTTTCCATGAATACAAAATTCCTGCCCCAAAAAAACATGAAAAACATCAAATGAATAAAACAAAAGAAGGGAAAATGATGAAGGGCCACTGTCATGCACTGTCTTTGTAACGCGTAAGTAGGAAATATGTGTGATGTCAAAAGCCTTTCCATTTTATCTGCCGGGTACAGCAGCGATTGTAGTGTTTCCACCAAGCCCCCACTTCAATAATTGAAGAGAGTTTGGACATCACCTGCTGAGCGCCCAAATCACTACTCTACTTTGAACAAACTGCTGTGACATTACAGCATTAGGCATGGCAGCGCCGGCATCTTAGAAATATAGATAGAGAAACAAGAGAAAGGAGATGGATCCATCTGAGCTGAGGAGAGAGAGAGAGAGAGAAAGAGGAGCGCCTCAGGCTGGAAAGTAATGAGCAGATTTCCATGGAGGGTTTAAGAGACCCACTTGTTAAAAAATTGTTTCTTGTCTTAATAAATCCTAAAAGTGTAATTTACTTCCAAAAGAGAAACAACAAAGGCACTCATGACATTCCTGTCTGTGAAAAAAGGAAACACTTGTAAGGGTTGATGTGCCTCGTGCTTTTCAGACGGCGGAGGGCTTGTCGGTTAATTATTTTCTCAGGTGGCCACGGAGCCCCTCAGATCTCCACCGATCGCTGATTCACACAGTCACAACGTCATTGAAAGTCTTCCGACGGTTTACTGAAATTAGATAGCCTTCCAAATCAGTTAGGACATCAATGGAGCTGAGGTTTCCTGTGTTGAATACATATAGCATATACTGTATAAAAGGACGCTTATTTTGTGTGATTTTTCAGTGGTTTTTCAGAGTTGGAAACCTTGTCAGTTTGATACTAGAACATACAAACTACTTTTTTCAACTATACCCACGGTATTAGACAGGAAATGCAGTACATTCTATATGAAAAAGGTCTCTTTTTTCAAAGTTATTTTTTTATTTTATTCAGAGAGCATTAACACATCGGCAAAGGTTTAAGACATCTGAACATACACATTGTGCGAGTATAATTATATATTCCAAGTAATTCCTTGTCTTCTGCAGAAGAAGGTACATTAACACAAAACAATCCTGCTAGGTCTCCTACTAAGTTGAATGTTATTGTACTGTTTATCTCAACTAGTGCCTAAGGGTTCTACAGCTCTGCCGTCTCTTTAGTTCCCCCATTAGGACATTTGTGAAGTGAAAATGAAGACTTGTTTTGCCTGCTGCCAGTATGTTGGCAATATCCAAAACAGCGTTAAATACAAGAGAAAGAAAGCATTGTAATGGAGAAACAGCCCAAACACCAAAGATGGTTTGAAATATAATAAAGCTCTTTGAAATAAACCACATTCTCTAATGTATTGCTATATCGAGACAGCAGACCCCACTTTGCAGTACTCACACAATACTGATCTATGGCAGTTTTCCTCTAAGTTGTCTATGTTGTTAGATAGAATCATAATTCATTCAATTTTGATGCAAAGTTATTTAAGCATCATTGTGGATGTGGTGGTTCTAGTTTGTGTGCTATTCCTCTGCTTGCCAGATCCCCAGGCCGTGCTGTCTGTGTTTGTCTTTCCATACAGGGATTGTTGTTGCTCTTAGAGGTGAAGAGACAGAGGGGGGGGGGGGGGGGGGGAGGACTAGCCAGGGAACCCTAGAGCCAGGACCCTTCCTGAACTAAACCCCGGGTCAGTCTACACCTTAGGTAAAGCAGTTCCACTCCTTTCTCCTCCAGGGTGAAGGCTGACTGGTGGAGCAGGAGGAGGCGGGAGGAGGAAGGAGGGGAGGCAGGAGAGGAGTCAGGATGAGAGGCTGGAGAAGAGGCAGGAGGGGAGGCAGGGGCGGCTACCCCCGTGTCTTGTGTAATCAACATTTAGAGAAGAGCTGGAGGCAGGACTTGTATTCCCCGCTGAGTGACAGGCAGCGCTCAGAGCGAAGATAAAGCTCTACTCTCCATCCCAGCATTCCAAGGGTCAATATAGCCTGCCTGGGATTACAATTTTGCAAATGAAATAACTCATAACTCAGAGAGACCAACAATTTGAAGGAATTTTATATCCTCTTTACATAAAAAAATGGAAATACAGTATATGATGACAAATTAAACAATTACAGGATTGTAATTGTTCCTTTTTTATGTGTCTTGCGCCTCTCAATCTCAGTAGAAACAATACTATTTGTTCAGTCAAGATATTGTTACGTGAGGTTTGTTTTTCCTGAATATTTCTCATATATATTAAATGGATGTTCCATTGGAAATGCAACAAGCTTAAAAATAATAGGCTGATGATACACATAACAGTGTAAAATCCAATAGTGATCCACCTGACTAATTAACTGTTTTTGTGACCATAGCAAATAACTACAGGCAAACCTGTGAGCCCCTCAAACGGCTGTTCCACAGGAACAAGAGACCTTTTCATTGTTCACAGAGGAAATAATCCATAATTTCCATAATTTTGAGCATATAAACAGAATGAACCAGCAGAGGAAACAAAGCCGTGGCCTGGGCAGCGCCAGCTACAGCCTCGATCAGCACCACAGGCTCAGCCTCTGAGGCTGCTGCCTGCCCCTGAGAAACACAACACCACCCAGCCATCTAAAAACAGCCTCTGCAGCTGGTGGCACAAATGCATCTTTCAGGCAGCATTCAGAGGCCTCAGTCTGCCCAGTTTACCGTGCTAAATGTATGGAATCAGCCACTTGCTAAAAACTACAATTACAGGTGATATACAGATTGAAATCACAGGGCAGTTTTTTTTTGTGGAAGAAAATTGTCCTAATGACCGGTTTGGCGGTTCAGCGATGGGAGGGGATGGGGAGGGAAGAGAGAGGGAGGGAGGATGGGAGGGTTGTGTCTCTCTTTTTTTCCTTTGCCCATGATGGGAATAGCTGAAACAGCTGCACCTGCTGATACGCCGTGTGCTCTGCAACACTTAATGATATCGGATGATATCATTAGGCAAAGTGTTCACAAACAGATGTTGAGCCGCTGCCTAAATAGTGTCAGCTGAGCCCGCGCATCCCGGAACAGTATTATTTATATAGAACATTTAAGTTTGTTATGTTAATAACCCTGCTATTAGCACACTGGTGTTGTGGTAGGAATATAAATGCCACCAATAGGGCCATGCCAGGAATCACAGAATGGCGAATGAAATACGTCTTAGGAGCTCTCGGGGTGGCGGATGACTAGAGTGAATAGCATGTAGGGCTATGTTTAGGTCTATTGTTTGCCTTCTCTCCCCAACACCTTACACCTTATTTGAGAAAACATCTGAGGAAGCAAAGGAAGGTTTGTGCGTGTGTTACTCTGGCGGTGTGCGTTGCTCTGGCGGTGTGTGTTACTCTGGCGGTGTGCTCTGGAAGTAGTTTCACTAGCTCAGACACCTTGTACCTTGCCGGCTTCAAGAAGAGAACTTGATGCGTTTGACCTGTGAGAGTCTGCAACGTGGTCTCAGAGCATTTCGTATTATCCTGTACGAAAATCCAGAATGCTCCACTTAGTATGATATGCTATGTTTCGTGTGGTATGTAGTTAAACCATCATCCATTTCGCACGACACCCGTATGTTACTAATTACAATTCATATGATATGTTATGAATTTGGAAAACGTAGGATATGTTCCGAATTCCAATAAGTCAGCTAGGTGGTTAGGTGGCTAATGCTTATGTTAGCTAGCTCAAGGAGTTAGGGTTAGGGGTTAAGGTTAGGGTAAGGTTAGGAGTTAGTTTAAATGGTTACGGTTAGGATTAGAGGAAGGGTTAGCTAAAAGGTTTAAGGTTAGGGTAAGGGTTAGCTAACATGCTAAGTAGTTGCAAAGTAGCTAAAAATAAGTAAGTAGTTGCAAAGTTGCTAATTAGCTAACATTCTAAAGTTGTCCGTGATGAGATTCAAACACGACGTTTGCATTATAAACCCACCCACAACCAACAACCCACCCCCGACTCTGACCTCGACCATCCAACCTCCTTTTGTTTTTGCCTTAAGTAGCCTTTTATCTTATGTAACCATACCAGACGTAACATATCATACCAATTTGAATGTCCCGGATTTACATTTACCATGTTACGTCTCGAGTTGTTTGGCTGACTAAAAATCAAATCAAATCAAACTTTATTTGTCACATGCGCCGAATACAACAGGTGTAGACTTTACTGTGAAATGCTTACTTACAAGCCCTTAACCAACAGTGCAGTTCAAGAAGAGTTAAACAAATATTTACCAAGTAGACTAAAATAAAAAGTAATAATAAAAAGTAACACAATAAGAATAACAATAACAAGGCTATATTCAGGGGCAACCGGTACCGAGTCAGTGTGCGGGGGTACAGGCTAGTTGAGGTAATTTGTACATGTAGGTGGGGGTGAAGTGACTATGTATAGATAATAAACAGCGAGTAGCAGCAGTGTGCAAAAGGGATGGGGGGGGGGGGGGGGTCAATGTAAATTGTCTTGGTGGCAATTTTATTAATTGTTCAGCAGTCTTATGGCTTGGGGGTAGAAGCTGTTGAGGAGCCTTTTGGTCCTAGACTTGGCGCTCCGGTACCACTTTGCCGTGCGGTAGCAGAGAGAACAGTCTATAACTTGGGTGACTGGAGTCTCTGACAATTTTATGGGCTTTCCTCTGACACCGCCTATTATATAGGTCCTGGATGGCAGGAGACTTGGCTCCAGTGATGTACTGGGCCGTTCGCACTACCCTCTGTAGCACCTTACGGTCAGATGCCGAGCAGTTGCCATACCAGGCGGTGATGCAACCGGTCAGAATGCTCTCGATGGTGTAGCTGTAGAACCTTTTGAGGATCTGGGGACCCATGCCAAATCTTTTCAGTCTCCTGAGGGGGAAAAGGTTTTATTGTGCCCTCTTCACAACTGTCTTGGTATGTTTGGACCATGTGGTCAGAGTGGTGAACATATAGAGCTCATCTCTCTGTATGTTACGTGGGATTAAACAATAAGAGGAATGGGAAGATAGAGACCGCCGACAGGCACTCTGGAGTTAACTCAACATGCTGTGACCTTTTGACGTTCAAATATACAGTACCTTGAAAAAGTATTCAGACCCCTTGGATTTCTTCACATTTTATTGTGTTACAAAGTGAGATTAATATTGATGTAATTGTGTTTTATTTTCAACAAGCTACACACAATACTCTGAAATGTCAAAATGGAAGAAAAATGCTATATATTTTTAAGATGAATGCAACATTTATTACTAAAATACAATCATTGTGTCAGTATTCAGCCCCAGCCTAAATAATTTGTGGAGTAAAATTTGGCTTAACAAATAACATAATAAATTACATGGACTCACTCTGTGTGAAATAATCGAGGTTGACATGATTTTTGAATGGCTAATCCTTCCTCTGTCCCCTATACATACAACATCTTTAAGGTCCCTCAGTCAAGTATTGAATTTCAAGCACAGATTCAACTGCAAAGACCAGGGAGCGTTCATCCTTCTGAACTGAGCTGCAGGAGAGTAATGAAACTGCTCAGAGATGTTACCATGAGGCCATTGGTGATTTTAAAACAGCTACAGACTTAAATGTCTGTGATGGTAGAAAACTGAGGATGGATCAACAAAATTGTAGTGACTCCACAATAATGACCTAAATGACAGAACGAAAAGAAGAATACAAATATACACAATATTTTCTTTCTCCAAAACATATATCTTGTACGCAAAAAGGCACTAAAGTAATACTGCAAAAGAATAGCAAGGAAATAGACTTTTTGGCCAAAATGTAAAGCCTTATGTTTGGGGCAAATCCAACCCAACACATCCTTGATTAAGTGCCTCCTAATTTCAAGTATGGTGGTAACTGCATAATGGTATGGGTATGCTTGACATCAGCAAATAATGTGGAGGCAAATTTGGAGAATTTTGTAAAGAATAATGGGCCAATATAGCACAATCCAGGTGTGCAAGGTCTTGGAGACTTACACAAGAAGACTCACAGTTGCCTGTAATCGATGCCAAAGGTGTTTCAAACATGTATTGAATCAGGGAGCTGAATACTTTTGCAACAACTATATTTCATTTCTATTCATCTTTTTAAAAAATGCATGTGTTATTACAGAGTATTTGGTGTAGATTGTTGACAAAATATACAATTATATATACAATTAATTACATTCCAATCCCACTTTGTAGCAAAATAAAATCCAAGGGGTCTGAATACTTTTCAAAGCACTGTGTGATGTGGTGACGTGAGTAAATTGATGCTGGCTTCTTGCTGGACCTGCACCTACAAAAATCTACACAATGCATTGATAGTGAAAGAGAACAAATCCTAAAAAGCTTTTTAACATTAAACTAAATTACACTAGAGATTTGTGTGGCCTTTCCCATTGCTGACAGCTGGAATGTATAAGCCTACATTCATGAGCATGAATCCTAATAGTGGTCAATAAAATAATAAGACCTCACATCAGCGGCCCTATTGGAATGAACATGAGTGGGAGAGCAACATCTCCGGCAAGCAGGGGCCGGGGTAAATAAGATAAAGCCCGATTGCCTGCACGTTAAAATACTCCTAATACACGTGTTAACAGATTTATGTAAAGGTTAGGAGCCATGCACCAGTCTCCTCATGCAGTTGCCATTCTATCCCCCTGAAAGGCACACAACACAGGCGCCCATTTCCACGCTAGCTATTATGCTCATTTGTCCTGTCAGGCCTGACAGCCTGTTTGACTCTTCCCCAGATACGGCCATTAGGTACCGCTCTGTCATCTGACAGGAGGCATTCTGCCACTCCTAAAAACCTCTAATTATTTCCTTCGCCAGAGACAAGCGGGTGCTGAGAAGGTAATTTTTAACCTTTCACGTGCACCTGGGGAACGCTCCTCCTGGGAGCCAAGGTGCCTGTGTGGCATTCAGTCATCAAAACATGACCTTTAATGGCCGCGCGGAGAGCAGTTGGCACCGGGTGCCACGCGCGGGGTAATGCTAATGTTGATAGCTAATTTATGCGTCAGACGCCCTGACTCTTGCCGCCTGAGCCGGAGCCCGCCTGATGCATCCGTGGTCGGTAAGTTTAGGTGGTGATCGTGGTGTTGCCTTGTTGTACGGCAGTTCGATTTAACAATGTGGGGAAAGGGGGATAGGGTAAGGGGGGAAAGGGGGGGGGGGGTCTAGGGATCTGCCCCAGAGCAGCAATCTAGAGGTTAAAGGCATTTTGGGGAGAGGGGTGATTTTTACTGGCACGAGCCCGGGAGCCGGTGGTGGGGGAATTGAGGGGGCTAATTATGTAGCAGGGAATACATTTGGCGTGACCACTGAGCCTTTTTAGAATTTGTGGAGCACACATCTGACTAACGCGCCTGACCTTTACTTGTTCAGCCCAAATTGCAGGAGCCTAGAGAGGATGCAAGATGGATGCAGATTCCATGACCTAATTGCCCTTTATTCTTAGCAGGGTGGATAGGATGGGATAGAGGCAATACCTTGTTGAATGTGCCAAAGTAGAAGTGGCATTTTGTTCTTATGTCAAAATATTTATGACAAATGATTGTCCTCCTCCCTCGAATTACATCCCATATTTTTCTTATTGGCTATAACACCTGACAATCTCTCTCTGTACTTTTCATAGATCCAACCGCCCTCTATAAGTTGATTAGATACAATGTCTCTACACTGTGTACACTTCATAGATACCGGACTCTAGGAAAGGCCTGTGTAATACGTCTGCTCTCCCCATTCCCAGCCAAAGCACAGCTCCATTCTGCAGCGTCTTGTGCCATATTTCACGTCATGGCCATTAGGCTCTTCAAAGAGCTCCCTGCCTGTCACTCATATCGCTAGGTTGGTTTCCTTGACAGCAACAATGCCCAGCGTATGTTATTACATGCAACCTCTATAACATATGCGACTTCGCCAGCTGGTGCGCACATGCAGACAGGAGAGGAGGCCAAAGAGGAGAGGACAAAGGTAGCAGAGTACAGTAACATGCACTGTATGTAGAAGTATAAGAATATAGGAAACATATTAGAAATAGCACGTATATAATCAAATCAAATTGTATTTGTCACATACGCCGAATACAACAGGTGTAGACCTTACCGTGAAATATTTACTTACAAGCCCTTAACCAACAATGCAGTTTAAAAAAAATAGAGTTAGGAAAATATTTACAAAATAAACTAAACTAAAAATCAATTTAAAAAAAGTAACACAATAAAATAACAATTATGAGGCTATATACAGGGGGTACCGGTACCAAGTCAATGTGCGGGGGTACAGGTTAGTCGAGATAATTTGTAGATACTACTAATGTAGAGTAGCATGATAAATAGTATGATAAATATCCAAAAGTGACCCTTATCTTGAGAACAACTACTTATGCGATGAATGCACCTAGGTTAGGCTCTGATTATCAGATGAAGATGGGAGATATTGTGAAGGCATATGGAGCACAATCAGGGTGTTTATGTATGATGGGGGTATGGGTTGCAAACAAGGCGATGCCTTGGGCTTCAGTATAGATTGCAAGCTATCTGTCTTTAATCCTCCAAACTCTTAGTCGCATAATACAATGATGTATATATAATACTGTTTATGAACATAAGGAAATCCTAATTTGTCATTTTTATAAAAGAGCTCCAATTGTAGTAATGTGGTAAAATGAGTTGAAGATGATTATTATCGTAAACATATATGCAAAACCATAAAAACATAAAATCACAATAACACGATCAGCCAATCAAATACAGCAAACGATGGCATTATCTTGATCGAGAACGTACACATGAATGAGCATTGTCCTCAAATACTTACATAAATATGTCATTTCGTAATATGCTGCCAGACAAATCTGTTTTCAGTTCGTTTACACGTTCTGTCATATTGCTTGAAAGACACCGATGAGCACTCGGTCAGACAATCTGTAATATTGTGCCATTTATTTTTCATGCAAAACAATGTTTTCCCTGTTCATATTTTCCCTGTTCATTTTGTCAAGTTTCAACTTCCCCAAGCACAGGAAAAGGTCAATGTAAAGTGTTTCCCGAACCCCTTCCGGCAAAAGAATGTAATAAATATAAGAAATAAGTCAACATAATGCAAGATAGATTAAGCATATAGCCTTAGATTTAGACAGGCATTAATGATTTAGTATCCTACTCCTAATCCCTTGTTCAACCCACCATCACCATTAAACTTAAAAATTACACATTCTATCACTACCACCCTCCTCACCTGAGTATTGGATTACTGAAATAAAGAATGAATAATTAATGAAGAGAAATAGGTTCTGGCATCTGCAATGGCTGCAATTTAATAATGAGCATTAGGTTTCTTGTTTCCCCCCCCCTCCCCTCCCCTCCCCTCCCCTCCCCTCCCTCCCTCACTCTGTCCTCCCTTTTGGTCCACTGGTGTTTGAGCCTCTCATATGTCTAACAAGGGAGATGACCGCAGGAGCCACGAGGCAGGTATAATTTTCTTATATCCTGGAGCGAAGTCAGAGAGTGACTGAACTGAACACTCCTTCCAGACAGAAGCTGGAAGGACAGAGAGAGAGAGAGACCTGCCTGTTTCTTTCTTTCTTTCTCTCTCTCTCTCTCTCTTTTTTAATAAGCCTGTCGTTAAATAAATTAGAATATTCACCCAGGGGTGATAAGACGACCACAAACCCTCTGTCATCTGTTTCCGAGCACTGCCAGACAAATAGAGCCAAGGCCTAGCTACAGCTCTCTTCTCTGTGGCCTAGCATAACCTCTCTCTTTCGCTCAGTCAGTCAGTCAGTCAGTCAGTCAGTCAGTCAGTCAGTCAGTCAGTCAGTCAGTCAGTCAGTCAGTCAGTCAGTCAGTCAGTCAGTCAGTCAGTCAGTCAGTCAGTCAGTCAGTCAGTCAGTCAGTCAGTCAGTCTCTCTCTCTCTCTCTCTCTCTCTCTCTCTCTCTCTCTCTCTCTCTCTCTCTCTCTCTCTCTCTCTCTCTCTCTCTCTCTCTCGCTGTGTATTCTCTCTGTCTCTCCTCTCTCTCTGGCCTAGCTCTCTGGCTGTTTATTCTCTCTGTCTCTCCTCGCTCTCTGGCCGAGCTCTCTGGCTGTGTATTCTCTCTGTCTCTCCTCTCTCTCTGGCCTAGCTCTCTGGCTGTGTATTCTCTCTGTCTCTCCTCTCTCTCTGGCCTAGCTCTCTGGCTGTGTATTCTCTCTGTCTCTCCTCTCTCTCTGGCCTAGCTCTCTGGCTGTGTATTCTCTCTGTCTCTCATCTCTCTCTGGCCTAGCTCTCTGGCTGTGTATTCTCTCTGTCTCTCCTCTCTCTCTGGCCTAGCTCTCTGGCTGTGTATTCTCTCTGTCTCTCATCTCTCTCTGGCCTAGCTCTCTGGCTGTATATTCTCTCTGTCTCTCCTCTCTCTCTGGCCTAGCTCTCTGGCTGTGTATTCTCTCGCTCTCTCTCTCTCTCTGGCCTAGCTCTCTGGCTGTGTATTCTCTCTCTCTCTCTCTCTCTCTCTCTGGCCTAGCTCTCTGGCTGTGTATTCTCTCTCTCTCTCTCTCTCTCTCTCTCTCTCTCTCTCTCTCTCTCTCTCTCTCTCTCTCTCTCTCTCTCTCTCTCTCTCTCTCTCTCTCTCTCTCTCTCTGGCCTAGCTCTCTGGCTGTGTATTCTCTCTGTCTCTCCTCTCTCTCTGGCCTAGCTCTCTGGCTGTGTATTCTCTCTCTCTCCTCTCTCTCTGGCTGTGTATTCTCTCTCTCTCTCTCTCTCTCTCTCTCTCTCTCTCTCTCTCTCTCTCTCTCTCTCTCTCTCTCTCTCTCTCTCTCTCTCTCTCTCTGGCCTAGCTCTCTGGCTGTGTATTCTCTCTGTCTCTCCTCTCTCTCTGGCCTAGCTCTCTGGCTGTGTATTCTCTCTCTCTCCTCTCTCTCTGGCTGTGTATTCTCTCTCTCTCTCTCTCTCTCTCTCTCTCTCTCTCTCTCTCTCTCTCTCTCTCTCTCTCTCTCTCTCTCTCTCTCTCTCTCTCTCTCTCTCTCTCTCTCTCTCTCTCTCTCTGGCCTAGCTCTCTGGCTGTGTATTCTCTCTGTCTCTCCTCTCTCTCTGGCGTAGCTCTCTGGCTGTGTATTCTCTCTGTCTCTCCTCTCTCTCTGGCTGTGTATTCTCTCTGTCTGAGGATAGAGAGACACTGATAATATGCTCCACCTCAGGTCTGTATCGTACTGTCCTCAACATGCAGTATACAGGCACACGATGCATAAAGATAGACAGTCCACATATTCATATTTAGCTAATGTGCTGAGAGAATAAATAAAGAAGAAGGATCAAGGCAGAGGGGAAAAAAACAAAACTTTGTTACATATGGACTGCTTCTTACAAGTAATCAGCAGAATGATGGTGATTGGCTGCAGGCGCCAGGCAGCCAGGTTGGACAGGGCTGGGAGTTAGCACTGTGCCCAGGTCTTTGCTGCAGGCAGGCTGGAGCTCGATCAGCAGCCCAGGTTGGCCCTGACTCTGCTTGGGAGCAGATGGCTAGCCAAAGCTTGTAGTCACACTTACCTTCCCCACTAAATCCCTAATCCCTCAGTGGACGCTCCTCCAAGGCAGGTTTTGGAGGCAGAAATAGGGGTTACAATCTGGACGAGGGTGCCGACTGCCAAAATACTCACAACACAGAAATGCAAATTAACTTATTTGTGTTGTCTGCCAGCCAAAGGCACTGGGCTTCTTTAGCAAGTAATTAAGATACCTTGAAAAATATTTGTAAAAGATCAATCATTTCTGAAATTGACAAATAACAATGATAAAGAATAGAACAGACAGGGTGTCCTGCTCCGCTCCTGTATTTAGCATCTGTGCTCCGCCCTGATTGTGTTTATCCACAGATGTGTATATTTGTGGCTAGTCCCTTGGGTTCAGGCCAGGGCCAGTTGATGTCATCCTCTCTGAAGCGGTTGATTACTTTAAATCACTCTCTGTCATCATGGCTGTTGAATGGGACTGGTCAACACAACACAGAGGTAGCCGTTGGATATTGTACACACCGTACATAACATGGATTTGGTGCAGATATTGATCCTTTAAAGCAAACAGCTTGAAGCTGTATAGAGCGACCCAAATCAACAACTGCTCAGAGGAGGCCCAGGAACCTGGCTGACACTGCTCAGCTGCGCAAGTTGGCTGGAGCTAGCATCGAACAGACACTGTTATTAGCCCGGTGTTAGCATCTAAATGGTGTGCAGATGTTAATGTGCTGTTTTAGATACAACATCTAGATAAAGAGGCAGAGATAAACCCCATTTCACATCATACAGCAAATGAATGAGAATTATGATTAGTGGTTTGCATCGAAAAAATATATCACAAATGATACCAACGTCAATATTTAAATCAATTGTTCGTAAGTCCTTATGGGGAAAATGTGTGCAATGTGTTTATAAAATAGTTAAAACACAGTATTAAATACAGTTGGGTCGGTCAGGCATTTCAAATATATGAGCATTGTAAGCAACATGATACATGTTGGTTACAAATGTATGTAAAGTGAAATTTATGAAGGTGAAAATGACGCATTGGAAAATATCAGGAACATTATTTGTGGGTTGGTCCTTTACATTTACCCCCTCATAAACAGTGCGAGCGCTATCCGAATCATCCTTCCTTTTGCCTACTGTAGTAACGGTTGAGGGCCGCTGAAAGGCTTGGGGCCTAGTGAAGCAGAGACAACAACCACCCTGGTTCAGGAGCAGATGTCCTGCACGGCCAGTCTCAGATGGTCACAGTCAGAGTCTGGGGAAAGGTCAGCCTCATACAGTGGGTTAAACTGGGCCATCATTACTTTTGCTTCAGGTCTTTCGGGCTAATGGTTTTTCTCAGATCATCGACAGGATTCTATTTGAATGAAAGGTTAGGCTATGGTACGGTGTCGCCATTGACGCACACAATGCTATACAACAACAGAAGTGCACGGTGGATCGCGTCTGACAATTGAACATGGGAAATCAACATTTATTTGTCGAAAACAAAATCAACTTCTCAGCCCAGGAGAAATGGTCAAATCTGTGACGTTAATGATCAAAGTTACGGACCAAAATGTGTAAACCATGTTATGGCATTGACTAAGTATAACATGTGCACTGAAAGGACCCTTACGCAAGTCGTGCATCACATCACATGTATAGGACTTAAAAGACATTATACTGTCGGTTCTGAACCACAACCCAACCTAAGTTAGTCAATGCATGGCGTGTTTCGGACATGAATAACATTAAGGGTCCGTACTTAGCACAGACTTAAAATGCATCGGGGTGATCTGACAATCAGATCTGGCATTTCACCTGTGGGTATTTGGATTGATTGAGATGCACCAGAGTGGCCGTCCGTGTGTGTGAGGCTGTGTGAGAGGCAAAGAGTTGGCTAATTGGCCCTAGAGTGCAGCTAATTCTTACTGAGCCTCTATGAGACCTACATTTGAAAGTAGCATCAATCCATTAATGGGATGTTAATGTGTTTCTCATTTTCATAGAGGGGTTGGGGTAGACCAATGTGGAAAATCAGATATCGCCACCTTTAACTCCGACAGCGAATAGTCCGAGTTACATGTCTAGAAGCATAGTACGTATATTTAGCTGTCCATCAATGAAATACGGGGCACTGACTAGCATGAGCTGCCTTAACCCAGCAGCTATGACTTTCTATTCCCTTTGAACAACCAGGTAACATGACAGATTCACTATATGTCAAGAGTGCACTGGTATCAGTAACAGCTTTGCTCATGTGTAGCTACTGGAATGTTCACACACACACGCGCGCGCACACACACACACACACACACGCACGCGCGCGCACACACACACACACACACACACACACACACACACACACACACACACACACACACACACACACACACACACACACACACACACACACAGACATACACACACACACACACACACACCACTTAAGGTAAAACAAGGTACAACCCCCTCTGTTTATTTTCTTATATAGCCCTCTCTTAAAAGATGAATGAGCAGGCAGACTATACATCATGTTCGCTGACATGTTACATTAACATTTATAAAGAACTTCATCAAAAAGCACTTTCTCCTTTCCTGGTGCACAGTAGACAGATTTGTTCTGACATCGGCGCAGCTACATGGCTGGTTGCGGTCTCAGATTAATGCGGCAGGGACAGGGGGGACGGAGGACTCCGGCGCTCCGGCAGCAGTGATTCCATTTAGACTTTAGCTTATGAAATAATACCTGTCATTTGCCGTCGCTAAACCCAGAAAAGGGGGCAGGTTTCCGAGGTCATCCCTCCATCTGTCAGTGCAGCAGCAGCATGCTGTGTCCCTCCATCCCTCTCTCCTCCATCCCTCCACATTAGCACGTGATAGGCTGTAACAGGGCTCTCATGGAGGGCCTCGGACCCCCATCGTCCCCCCATCCGGCCCCATCTCCCAGTGGGACTAGACACAGCAGTAGTCAGGGGGACGGCCGACACAACCTGGGAGTCACTGATATGATTACTGGCTAAACGATGAAGACACAGGGCATAATCTCTACATTCATATGGGTTTTATGATTCCCCTGGTTATCAGATGACTTAGAGAAGAGAGAGAGATGGAGGCTTATGGTCGCTACCAGCATCACATGGCATTTGAAATAGTAGATTATTGTAGTTTGGATGAGAGAACGCACTGTTCCATAATGCCTTCTGTGTTGGGCTTATGCCAGGTGAACGGCAGGCACGGAGAGGTCAATTTGAACTAACATTGTGGCGAGAGTAACGAGGTACATTTGAAAACAAACACAATTTACAAGGATAAATGGCATTTTTCTAATCTCCATGAGGAGATTTCTAATCTCCACTAGGTCTGATTCCTGACTAAAATGTAGCTAATTAGACATCATTTACCTTGCCAATCTTGAGAGCCTCAAAGTGATATTGTTCCCTTTATGAAGCGGCGCAATCAATGTTTAATTCAACGGCAGAATGCAAATTCTTAGCCACAAATATGATTCATATTCGTGTGGCTACTTAAATATTAATGCTACATCCAGAAGAAGGTCTAGACATTTAACATGCAAAGTGATTCCTACGGCCTCTTCTCTTGATGGGAAGATTCTCCAGGTTAAGACAATCATCAGATAATGTGATAGATCATTATTTATCTTAATCTTTCCCGGCATACTTATTTAAATACTTTTTTCAACATCATTTTCCACTCAACCATAATTCTTTATCATTTTTCATAGAATTCAGTAGTACATTATTTTTTGTTTTAAATTTAAACTATAATTTATGTTTAGACTGAATCCAATGGGTTGTTACATTATTTTGTCTGTCTATTCTGGGGATACAGTAAAGGTTTTTGTTGAAGGCTTGAATAAGTAAAACGACAGGAAAAAAGTAGGTTGGGGTGATCGTCAGTGCCAGACACAAAGGAGGAAGGATAGCTGTAGTTCCTTACTGCTTCTTCTTCTTCTTCCTCCTCCTCCTCTTCCTTCTCCTCCTTCTCGTCTTCCTCCTCCTCCTTCTCCTCCTTACCAGTCTTTTGGATTAGATCTCCTTGCATTTGAACAGACAGGTTGGGGTATATTAAGTTAAGCTACAGTACAACTATATTACGTTAAGCTACAGCACATGGTGGGGGAGTGCATACCTGCCTTGGGGCCTGCAAATATATCAGAGAAATAAAATCATGAAATGACCTGGTTTATTACAGCACTATTTCAAATCCTCATACAACACATTCCATGCCCTAAATTGATAAATAGATAGAAAAAAAAATTATATATAGTATTCTTAATTTGAATATTAGTCAATGGCATGTTAGGAAGTTTTGAGGTGGCCCTTCAGTCTCTTACAGTGGTCAAATGTTTACTCAAGATGAGAAAAATATGTATCAATTCAATGTCTCTAAGAATTATTTTTTAAATATATATATATATATATTCCTGGACACCAGCGTAAGGAAATAGTATTGTCTGCTTTTTGACAGCCAGTGTAAATATAAGTAGGACAACCCCAAACTTTAAGATTACAGTATAGCCTACTTAAAGTCATGGAATCATACCACAGAAAACAGATCAAGCAGTACCTTTGTGATCTGTATGATTCCGCTACACCAACGATGGTATAAGTCTTCCTAAGAATTTATCAAACGAGCTCATTCGCTACCCACTGCCTTAAATAGTACTGGATATATTTTAAAGTAGTTTGTCTGACTTTGATCAAAGCTCACAGAGGATTCTAATCAGAAGTCAGACAAATAGATTTGAGCCTAAACCAGACGTCATAGCATAAATCTTGCATGTAATGTGAGGGAGAGGGTGGGGCACTCATTGAGTACATATTCCACTGTAATTTACCCCTATATGATTAAAACAATTCTTTCCTGTCTGTGCTGGACTTGGACTGAAATTGGTTCCGGTACTCATTTTGGGTGCCTGTACTGTTCATATTTAGGTGCAGGAGTTGCAAAATACTATTGAGCAAATATTCTGTAAGAGGAACAGGAGCTCAAGCAGTAGAACATTTGAGGTCCCGGTACTCAGCTCTGGTGAGCTCCTGCCCAAGTCAAGCACTCTTACCTGGTTTCTAAAATCATTGAGGCAGGATGATGGTTTATACTACAACATGTCACATGGTTTAAGGTACTGCTTTATACCGTATAAAATATTACATAGTATGTTTTCTGTTTGTTTCTCACTGTAAAGCCTATTCTGTTGAGTACATGGAATCAAAATGTGCATATTTCCCAATCTCATTCTTCAAAATGTTATATGGTTTATTTGACTAGATCACTTTGTAACAAAAGGATATAACAATGCCATATTTTTTATTTTCTCTTGCCAAAAAACCCACTGCTATTTGTTGCTAAATAATGCAGTGTTAAGGCGACAGCATGCTTCAGTTCAGCTGGCGAACTCGGCTAAGAGAACTGAACAATTGTGATTGCATACTCCCTTGAAAAGCTCTTCGTTTGGAAAACGAAGAAAAAAGTGGTATTGTTTGTCTATTTTGAGACGACGTATGCAGGATACACTTCCTCAAAACAGTCAGAATTATTCTAAGATAACTCAAGAAATCTGTCAATAATTTTTACGTTTTTGCCGAGGAGATCTTAGTTGCGCAATTTTACATCTAACTAAGATGTTGGGTGCAGTATTTCTCAATGAAAAAATGTGCATGAAAATGAGTCGACTCTTGTTCAATGACAACAAAGACTTTATTGAAGAATCCCTACTGTTGACCAATCACAGAAGGGGCGTAGACTTTGGCTACCGACTTGGGCTTATTATGTCGTCATAATATATGCATGAACTCTTCCGCACTGTTTCGGCTGGGAAGCATGCAGACGCCTTTACTCTGTAGTGGCTGAGCCCACTCATCCCCCTCCAGTGTGCGCCCACTAGGACCTCCAGTGTAGAGCTGCTGTGACAGACAGCCGTGGTAAATAGCGGTGAGAAGGTAACATGTTGTAGTTTGTGTATTACATCTGACCTGGCTGGAGCCTGTGTGTGGCTTAACAGAAGCGCTGTGGCCTTTTGGAACAGAACAGAACAGAGAGGACAGGGCTGGAGCTGTACGTGTCTGGCTCCCATCCCCGCTCCCATTGACCAAACAGCTGAACAGGGACTGAGTGTGTGTGTGTGTGTGTGTGTGTGTGTGTGTGTGTGTTTTTGTGTGTGTGTGTGTGTGTGTGTGTGTCTCAAAGGCAGGCAGGCTGTGGGAGGGAGGCAGCAGGACCTAGGCTCATTGTCCTCCCCTACTCAGGCTGGTTAAACTCTGTTGGCAACGCCACGTCCCCGGGGATGATTTGGAATCCCAGTAACAGGAATTTTAGCACGACAGGTGTTAATATCGAAAAATCACACATACAGAAGCACATAGAAACGTTTGCACACACACACACACACCGCACACACAAAAAGGTTCAAGATAAAAGCATAGTCTACTTTCAACATACACACACGCTGGTGGTGCGTGTCCTTTGTGTCGATCCGAATCAAAGGTCCTGCCTGGCCTGGCCCGACACATTAGCTACCCAGGTGCCGAGCAGATACAGTTGCACTATATAATGGCTAATTCAGGGGCCGGTTATGGGAACACCAGCTGGCCCTGTATTTGTCAGAAATGAAATTATTTGGGATTCACATGTCAACAGAAGGACCTGACATGCAAGACTGAAACAAACTCTTCTTTCCCACATCAATAAAATCTACCCATTGCTTTAGTGCAGTGTTTTCCAAACTCTGTCCTCAGGACCCCAAGGCGTGCACGTTTTGGTTTTTGCCCTAACACGACACAGCTGATTCAAATATTCAACTAATCATCAAGCTTTAATTATTTGAATGAGCTACAGTATGTACTGTAGTGCTAGGTCAAAAACCGAAGCACTGCTTTAGTGACATGGAGTAGGCTCATTCGTTTTCCAAAGGAATATGCATTAGAGTTTTATGAAAGAATAGAGGAATTGAACAATAGGACTAACACATCATATATCATTTTTCTTCATCAAGCTGTAGAGAGACCCATGATGACTTGTCAAAAATGAAGAGAACCTTCATATAACCCACTACAAACCTGATCTCATGGAAGCCATAGTAATGCTCTCAGAACTGTATGGATATCAGTGCATGTTATCACTGCACACTAACAGCCTGTAGATTTCTAAGGCAGATGTTCACTTTGAAGAGTTGACCTAGGCGATTAACCACCCTCAAAATCATTATACATGGAACTGACCTGTGAAAAATGCAAAATCTTACATGGTTGTAAAAATCTTTTTTTTAAATCGATCACAACAGCTGATAGGTGGGTTACTATAAAGCATATCTGATGCACCATAGCTAAAAGGTACCTGTTTTTTTTTTTTTACATCCACACAAAACATTAAGAACACCTGCTCTTTCTATGATCCTTTATTGATGTCACTTGTTAAATCCACTTCAATCAGTGTAGATGAAGGAGAGGAGACAGGATTTTTAAGCCTTGTGATGATTTAGACATGGATTGTGTATCAAATCAAATCAAATCAAAAATGTTATTTGTTACAGTGAAATACTTACTTTCAAGCCCTAACCAACAATGTAGTTTTACGAAAAAGAAGTGTTAAGAAAGTATTTACAAAAATAAACAGAAGTAAAAAAATATATATTTTTAATTAAAATGAACAAGAAGAAAATAGAAAAATAACAAAGAGCAAAAATAAAATAACAGTAGCGAGGCTATATACACAGGGCACCGGTACAGCGTCAATGTGCGGGGGCACAGGTTAGTCCAGATAATTGAGGTAATATGTACAGTGGTTGCTCAACAAAAATAATTGAGATTATGCTGTGGGATTTAGAGGTAATTTGTGGCTTACTACGGTGCCCTGCGTCACTGCTCCAGACCAGCGCAAGGAGGAGTTAAAGCACTGATTATGCTTACTGGAAAATACTCTTTCAAAATGAATGGAAGAGGCAAGTGGTAGGGGGAAAAGACAGCATTCAGAGGTCAAGACAGCGCTGCTCTGAGACAAGCATGGGGACTGGTCTTGATAAATCAATGAGATTTTATTTTCACTGTGAATCTCCGTTTGGGTATTGGTTAGACTACAATTAGGGTGTGGAAATGTTAGGACTATTTTGCTCTTACTGTAGCCTACCCCAACCATTCACGTTGTACAGCACCATGGGCTACTAGCAGGATACTTTGTGCAAGGCAATTGAGGATGGGGCCTCCAGGACAACAGACTTTTTCCTTTGCTAATTTTCTAAGATGCGAACTGTGTTGCTACAGATGCTGGTTCGCTACCGGGAGACTCATGAGCCGATAGTGGGCTTTTGGTTTCTCTCACTCTTTTTTTCAAAAAACATAATGAACATTTAAATAAAATTCTTTAAGTGTCCTGTTTAAGTAGTATTTTAGTATTTTGATAAAACAGGGAGAGAAAACAAGTGTAGCAGTCTATGAATTCTGCGAACAATGTTTCTAGGATGTGCTATTAGCAGGACAACAGACTTTTTCCTTTTATTCAGGTAACAACGGCTGACTTTTGGTTATTTGAAAACAAAATAATCTCCAAAATATAGTTATTTTTTTAAACAAGGACTTGGAAATTAGATTGTGAACCATGCAAACAACGTTTCCGGTCCGAAAATGAGAATGGTAAATGACTGTAATTAATACATTTGTTCAATACATTGGAATACAAAATAAGCCATGCATCCAACCATTATGAGCCGAAGCTGAAAGGATCACCAAAACTAAAGGTATTTTGGTGTCAGTGCATTTAAAAAAAAATGTATATAGCCTATCAATGTGTAGGCATACTGTGTAATAATATCGATAATTGTGTACAAAAAACGTGAATGTGTTTTTGCAGAACATACAACCATGCCAACAACCATCCGTGGAGATCAGTGGACAAAGGGCTGGACAACGGGCCGCACTAAAAAAACGCATGGTTCCACAGAATACAAACTGGGAGGGATCCCGAGGCAAATGTGGCTTCTTCAACAATATTTATTTTCACTGAATCTCCATTTGGGTATTGGTTAGCCTACAATTAGGGTGTGGTAACGGTCACGTTGTACAGCTCCATATTTTCTTAACAGAAACCCGAAAGGTTTTTTTTTATTTTTTTTTATTGGAATAGAAACACCATAATATGAATCAAATTAATTAAGCTAAATTTGAATTCTTTAGTAATGCCAACAATACAAAGAGTCAAATGCTTCTCAAAGATGCCCTCTGGTTATCAAACTAGCATTAACTAGCATTAATGGCAACAATGACTGACATTTAAATAACGTGACATAGAATTCTGCAGCAGCCTGCAAGGTGTGCTGCAGTGTGACACAACTTTTACAGGAAGAGCCACTGTACATGTAGCTAGAGGTTAATTAACTATGCATAGATAACAAACAGAGAGTAGCAGCAGCGTAAAAATGGGCGTGGGCGGGGGGTTTTGGCGACAATGCAAATAGTCCGGGTAAGCATTTGATTCATTTTTCAAGAGTAATGGCTTGGGGGTAGAAGCTGTTAAGAAGGCTTTTGAACCTAGACTTGGTGCTCCGGTACCGCTTCTATGACTAGGGTGGCTGGAGTCTTTGGCAATTTTTAAGGCCTTCCTCGGACACTACCTAGTATAGTGGTCCTGGATGGCAGAAAGCTTGGACCCAGTGATGTACTGGGCCGTACGCACTACCCTCTGTAGTGCCTTGCGGTCGGAGGCCGAGCAGTTGCCATACCAGGCGGTGATTCAACCAGTCAGGATGCTCTCATTGGTGCAGCTGTAGAACTTTTTGAGGATCTGAGGACCCATACCAAATCTTTTCAGTCTCCTGAGGGGGAATAGGTGTTGTCGTGCCCTCTTCACGATGGTGTGTTTGGAACATGGATTGTTCGTTGGTGATGTGAACACCAAGGAACTTGAAGCTCTCAACCTGCTCCACTACAGCCCCATCGATGAGAATGGGGGCATGCTCAGTCCTCCTTTTCCTGTAGTCCACAATCATCTCCTTTGTCTTGATCACATTGAGGGAGAGGTTGTTATCCTGGCATCACACTGCCAGGTATCTGACCTCCTCCCTATAGGCTGTCTCATCTTTGTCGGTGATCAGGCCTACCACTGTTGTGTCATATGTGTGCCATTCAGAGGGTGAATGGCTAAGATAAAATATTTAAGGACCTTTTAAATGGGTTATTGTAGTATGTGCCAGGCGCACCGGTGTGTGTCAAGAACTGCAACGCTGCTGTGTTTTTCACGCTCAACAGTGTTCCGTGTTTATCAAGAATGGTCCACCACCCAAAGGACATCCAGCCAACCCGTGGGAGGCATTGGAGTCAACATGGGCCAGCCTCCATATGAAAAGTTTTCAACACTTTGTAGAGTCCATATCCTGACGAATTGAGGCTGTTCTGAGGGCAAAAAGGGGGGTGCAGCTCAATATTAGAAAGGTGTTCCTAGTGTTTGGTATTGTCAGTGTATATGGGCGCTTAGTTGTGCCAAAATAACTACTGTTCCTGGTTAGTCCCCACCCCCCCATTTTCCGCTTCTAAACACAAGATGTTGAATATCGCCATCATTCAAAATGATCAATCTCTCATATAGTGTCTCTTTTAGTGAATCTTTTTTTGTAACAATTAAAGATGTATTTTGTGTCTATAAAAGCACATTGCACGTTTGGACTTCCATCAATAGGAACGAGGCAATTCTCCATTTGTGTGAAATGGTGTTGGCAATCTGAGCCATTTGCATTCGTTTCCTATAAAGTGCTTTTCCAAGTGACTCAGACACAATAGTCTCACTGAGTAATGACGATTAGCACGTAAAAGCAATGCGGGGAATACAAGTGCATTGCATTCATACAATGCCAAGAAGTTCTAAGGGAGTCTGCATATCTGATGGATGCTGATTTGTTTGGGGGTCTTCACTTCACTTCTGTCTCACGCCCAATCAGATTACGCCACAGAAAGACAAAGCCTGCTACAGTATATGCCATTATGGATTTCAAACCGTTTCACTTCAGGCACTAAGAGATAAATCAAGTGCCATCGTCTCACTTTCTTTCTAGTCTTGCAAAAGTAGATTTTGTTTGCACTTATTTCAGTGGGTAAAATTATTCTTATATGCAGTAGCTCATTTTGAAGAATACTGCAACTTTCACAATGCACAATGACATTTACAATGATTAAAGGCCAATCATTAAGTTAATCTGACAACATGTATGACTTTAAATGATATGTAATTGACACAATAATACTAATACATTGATATCAAACAGTAGTCTACAGTCATTAACCTCCATATCAACGTCAACTTTAAATCATAAACCGCCCAACTAATTAGCAAATGTTTGCACATCCGCATGTCTAGGCTACACTCTGCTTTGCCAAGTTTCTTTTCCATTCTACAGTATATGTCAGTCTTACATCATATAGGACTAGTATACACACGCACATGCACACACGTGCACACACACACACACACGCACACAAACACACACACACACACACACACACACACACACACACACACACACACACACACACACACACACACACACACACACACACACACACACACACACACACACACACACACACACACACACACACACACACACACACACACACACACACATCACAGATTGATTTGGACCGAGCCAAAAAGCAGAGTGCTACGGTTCTCACAGAGCACCTTCAAATCAACTGTCAACAGCCCAATCTGTGCCTAACTGCTCTCAGCTGACATTTGAACAAATAGTATAACTGAACTCATACAGTATTCACAAATGTAATCTATATCTATAAAACATTTTTCATTAAAAAAATGTTATCCTTGTATACTGCATGAGCTCCTTAGTTTGTTGAGTATCAAACGTTTATGATATTACCATTATTGACTATTTTACAGTAATACTAGTAATGGTGGTCCTTGTGAAATGTTTCTCCATGTATAAACCCCATTTATCCTCTGAAGTAAATAAATCCTGAGAAGACTGCACACAGAGCCATGAAAAGGCACCTCTGCACCCTCTCCTGTGAGCGTCTCCACAAAAAAAATTATATTTGCCAGTTCAAACAAAGCTAACTCTCCAGTGACTCCAGCAACACATGACTTCCGCAAACCTATTAGCATTGCTTCCAAGGGCACCCTCAGGAAAGACATGATTCCCCAACAAAACCAGCTCGCTGTACATTTTACACACAGAAATATAGAAAGTGCTGCAAATGCACTGTGACATGGAGAGTGCCTGGAACGATGTATCCTGTTGTGGTATGGCAGAGGGAACACACAGTAACATTATAGATTGTGACATCTAGAAATCAAACATGTAAGGTCAGTTTTTTTATACGAGGAAAAAATCTATAGCTACATGTACTGTATTGGCTTCTGGGTAAAAGTCTCAGTTTACATTTACAGAGACACTATTCACGTACTGTTGAGTTGATTGTCAAAAGTGAGGTGACTTTGCAGTCATCTAAACTGTTTTCTAAGGTTTTGATCTCAAGCTTTGTTGCACAGTACTTATTCAACAGTGGTTCTGGCGACTGATCAGAAACGTGATCCAGGAAAGTAGTTCAGAAAAGTAAGTAAAGTACCGCTTAGGCCAAGTTCCACGGGATGTTAAACTACAAAGAAATACACCAGTGAAAGAGTATAAAACAGATCAATTATTCCATAAAGATCATTAGCTCCAAAAGTTATTAAGATTATGGTCAGAACATTTTTCAGGAGGAACATTTAGTAGCTCCAATTCATGATAATTAATGCTCTTTCCCAGAGGTATTTACATTTTGATGGTCTGAAGTACAATTACGGTTTTGAAACACTGTCCAACACCACGCTGTATTTCCCATGCAGGCAGGAAGTATATGAACATTGGGAAATATCCACTTCTTCAAGTGGGATTTACAAGCCAAATCCTTTGGATGTGTTCAAGCTGTCACTGATTGGAGCAGAGTGACTGGCTTTCTTTGGCTGAATCCACGGAGGGAGGGAGGGAGGGAGGGAGGGAGGGAGGGAGGGAGGGAGGGAGGGAGGGAGGGAGGGAGGGAGGGAGGGAGGGAGGGAGGGAGGGAGAAAGTACCGATGTTGGATCTTACCCTGTCTAAGGATAAATGTAAAACCTGTAGTGTTTTTCGGCTTAGAAAGGCTTCTGAAGTTTGCAATTTCCACTTTGAAATTTCAGACTTGATTTTCCCTCACGAAAAAGGTATCAACCCCTACAACAATTTTCATTTATTATAATCTACATAATAGTTCACATTTCCTGTTGCTGCAGGATTATTTTCATGGTGTAGCAAACTGGCTCAAATTAAGATCCTACATCTGTAAGCAGTATGTAGGCGATTGGGAGAGAGGGAAATGGGAGGAGAGAGAGTGTAAAGGAGAGACATTTTTAAACTGTAGGGAGCAGCAGCAGCCTTTCAAATAAGGCAAGTGCAGTTACTACGCTACAGGACAGCAGCAAGAAATGTGAGATATGTAGACAAGAGCCTCAGCCCTGCTTACAGCTATGAAATAAGTACCACAAAAATGCAAATAATAGGGGAGGGACTAATTTATATTAGCAGATTACATACCAACACACTGTCATAATTGATATTACTTAATATCATTTGGTGATGTACGTATTCAAGTCATGCGCTTTATAACTGATTACACCATCACTGTGTGTGTGTGTGTGTGTGTGTGTGTGTGTGTGTGTGTGTGTGTGTGTGTGTGTGTGTGTGTGTGTGTGTGTGTGTGTGTGTGTGTGTGTGTGTGTGTGTGTGTGTGTGTGTGTGTGTGTGTGTGAAGAATGAAACTATACAATTCCATCTTGCTCTATATCTGTCAGCTTTGGAAAATAGTCTTAAAAACATATGGTAGTATGTAAATGTTAAATATGACATTACAGGAGTTACGTTGTTCTGTGATTATGCCATAATAAACACTTCTTGAACTGATCTCAACAACATCAAACACAGACAGATGGTCAGGAGAGAAGCATTCTTTTATGTGCTTTTTATCTCTTCAAAAAGGCTTTTCCAGGCATTTAAAAACTGGACATCTAGACACAGCAGAAGGACAGGCCCTGGCATCCTCTCACACCTCATCCTATGATTGGTGGCTTCAACGGTTTGATACTTCCTGGATTCTGGACCATGGGGTCCCCAGGGTCCACTCTTGTCGGCTAGGGAGACAGGGGAGAGGCACGAATACTAATTTATTCACAAGACTAAAATGAGGGAAAATTCACATTTTTAAAGAGGCTAAGGAACTGTGGTCAGGGGAGAGTAAGTAGTTCTACCTGGGCAGCAACATCGTCGCAGTGACTTCGCTCCACTGGTATGGTGTCCATATTAGGACAGTCACACAGGTACAGGGTTCATATTAGGGTGGGAAATGAGTTGATGATCTTCCTCCTTTTGGTACTTTTCTCTATTTACCAACAAAGTAGAAAGCTGATATGATATCTCACCATCTAAATTCAACATAACCTCACATTTCTAAAGAAGTGTACTAAATATTTTTCTGTCTGTTTATGTTGTTTGTTATAAATGGATATTTGATGTCTGATAAATGTAGAGCCTGGTTCAAAGTTCAAGTGGGTTTTAAAATATTGATTTTGGGATGTTTATATAAAATATAAATTGAGTGTCCTCAGGCAGAAACGAGTTACTTGCTTGATCTGTTACTTGTTTGCAAGATGTTTTTAAATGGTAACATGTCAAGTCAAGCTAAGTACTGACAAGCTAAATCCCAGCTCATCTGTTAGTAATTGCCATCAATGTCATTACATCATTCATCAGTTCATCTGGTAAACACTCAGGTGAAATAAACATAATCAATACATTTAGATTTGGGTTAAAATATGAACATGCATAATACAGGTGATGTGATATTATAGTCATGTATTCTGACTGTAAATAGCCGTCATGTACTGTAGCCAAATAGCCTTGATTTACACACACTTTTCTGAGTCAGATTTGCTCTTTTGTACTCCTGCCTGTTTATTCTAAGTTTCCACCCTGCTGGTTTGTTGCGACCTCTGCACAGGTTAGACCATGTCAGCCCTGCAGCGCTAGCCGCGAATGAATCACCGCTACACATGACACTGGCAAGGCACTGGTATGAGTCAATACTGGTTACTTGTTGCCTAGAATGTAAATGTAGCTGATCATAGGGGTTCTCTCACCTTGCAACCGTTTCACTAACTAAGGCATGCAAACCCTTAGGCGGGAATGCCATCTAGTAAGAACCCAGTCATGTTTTCTTTTATATTGCTTTCACTGTCAAGGTGAGTTCATCCTGGCAGGCATGCCATAAAACATGTTTGATTATAATACTTTATATATTTTCAATTACAGCTGACACGTCTGCAAATCAAGTGGGCACGTAGGTTTTTCTTCCAGTTTCGCTTTTGTGCAAGTAAGCACAAACGTGGGCTAGCGTGGATGTCCATAGCGCTGCTGACAGTGACGAGACACATTAGTAAATAACTACGCTAGCTAACAGTCAAAATATACCATCAAGTCTGCTTCATAATAGTTTTTGGCCACCGTCGAATGACATTTATGTATAGCTTTTAGAGGCGAGCCAATGAAACGCCGGCTTTAAAATGAAGTCGGCTATGATTCATGTCATCCAGCTGTCAGTCCTACATGAATATTATGACCATATCCGTCATGTTGCACATCTATAATCAACTCCAGCTGTAAAATAGAATTTGGCACGACATCACAGAGGATATTTCCTTGGTGGCAGGCTGTTGCCTGCAAATAAGAGGTACACCAGGTGAAAACAACTACAACACAAAACAATGGGTATAACAGGACCGAAATGACAATTGTAAGGGGGAAGAAATGTGTTATACATGCTTACTGGTTAGCTAGGAACTAGGACAGAGAGTCGTATTCATCTAGAATATAATATGTTGAGGTGTAGGTTTCTGTGATTTTAGCGACTCTTCTATCAAAGAGCTCTCATTGTGTTGAGTTCACTCCAGCACACGAAATACATTATCAACCTGGCCTTTTTCTAAAGTTATGAAGAGAGAAGATTGTACCATAACGTTTACATTACTGTACTTTCCTAAGCAGTCATCTGGGCACATACGATAACTACACGGTTGTATTCCAAAATGCTAATTATTGATAAATGCATCCTCAGTGTTTCCTTATCAGTCAAGGAGGGGGGGTGTCTATTTATTCTGAATATTTCTTTGATTTCCTCCTCACCAGATTCCTTTGAAAATTGCAGAACTTGTTTTGTATGCAAAGGTACCTAGCTTACAGTAATTTATTTTATTTGTATGCCTCTTTCTCCTCTAATGTGACAAATAAAAAATGGCAATCTCTGCCCCAGGAAATGTGTCAGGCACCAGAGCAGCACTGTCAGTCATATTAAAGTATAAGCTGCTCCTTTAAAAAGCATGTTGATTCTCCATACTCCAATATTGACTAACTGTCTCTGTTTGATGTATGCATTACTAGCCCCATGCAAACTCAATGTTTGGGCTTAGGTTGTTAGTTCTGCCACTGTAACCGATGCAGAGTAACTACTGATGCCCCCAGATATAACAATTGACTGTCCCCATGGACTGAGAGAGAGAATTTGCTTGTGACTGAAATTACTGCCCAGCTAGCACATTTAATTCCTTGGAAGTTGTGGGAAAGTTTGTTTTTGGTTTCACATTGGTTGTTGGAACGAAGACAGAATTTCCTGACCAGTTAAACTAAACATTTTTTTTTAAATTGCCTGTTCTGGGAACATTTATTTTTAGGTTGCAGGGTGGTTCTGAGAACTTTTTACTCTGGTCCTTGACAGATTTCCTGGGAGATTTAATTAACTCTATTATAAATGAAATTCTAGGTTATTTTGAGGTTTAATAACTTCTTTAAATCTTTCTCTGAATGTTTCAATAAGACTTTTAATAACAATGCTAGTTTATTTTGGGTTAACTTTTTGGAGCACAGATGGGATACATGGTAATTCATTTCTCTAGGCATTAATCATGCAAACACATTTCTTTTTTATTGTGACACAGCATCAGTGAGATTCAAATCCATGATTTTCTGTTCTCTATCCATGGAATTAGTCCACTTCGCCACCAGGATGGAGCTACTGTAGCATACCATGTTTTCTTTATGCATACAATGCTGTTTTATTCTATTCAAACAGACCCCATTTCAAAGGAAACAATCACTCATTAAGATCAGGTGTGGCCAATTAGTAGGCGCACCTGAACAGACTTAACAAGATAGAGGATATAATTAGTTTTGCTGAAGCTGAGAATAGAATGTATATGTTTTTAAATAACATTATTAGAATGTTCTTGGAAATGTACTAACATTTTCTTGTGGTTTTTATGGAACGTTTTCTTAATCTTCTGAGGATAGAGCTTATTGTGTACAATTCAATTTTTTTAACATTTCCAGAATATTGCCAAGAATTGACATCACAGAAAACCATACATTCTCTGAACGTTCTGAGAACATCGCTTATGTTAGACAATTTTTGAGAACAGTCCCAGAACGTAGTAAAAATATGATGTTAATTAAGAGCTTGTGTGGAATGTTCTGTGGAAGAACTGAAATTCCCACAGAAGAACATTGTTTCTTAATGTTCTCTAAACTTTTTGAGAACATGTGCAATGTTAAACCAGTTGGAGAATGTTCCTAGAAAATTACCAAAATTGAAATAAAATGTAACCATGTTAGAATTTTAAGGAAATGTTCTGTTAAAGTAAAGAAAATTATATTTTTTGGTTAAGTTCCTTTTTTGTAATGAGAATGTTCCAAAGTCAAGCAACTATCCTGCACCAAGACTGTATGAAAAATAACCATGGGACAACCACGCACTCACCAAGCTCTAAGAAACATGTTGTTCTCAGAACGTTATGTGCTAGCTGGGTGAAATCTGGCGAAACCCAATGATGCAATGACATACACTGAGTGTACAAAACATTAAGAATGCCTTCCTAATATGGAGTTGAACAGAACAGCCTCAATTCGTTGGGACATGGATGGGACAAGATGTCGTTGGGACAAGATGTCGAAAGCGTTCCACAGGGAAGCTGGTCCATGTTGAGTCCAATGCTTCCCACAGTTGGGTCAAGTTGGCTGGATGTTCTTTTGGTGGTGGACCATTCTTGATACACATGAGAAACTGTTGAGCGTGAAAAACCCAGCAGTGTTGCAGTTCTTCACACAAATCGGTGCACCTGGCACCTACTAACATACCCAGTTCAAAGGCATATAAATCTTTTGTCTTTCCCATTTACATATACACAAACTATGTCCCAAATGTCTAATGGCTTAAAAATCCTTCTTAACCTGTCTCCTCCCCTTCATCTACACTGATTGAAGTGGACTTAAAAAGTGACATCAATAAGGGATCATAGCTTTCGCCTGGATTCACCTGGTCAGTCTATGTCATGGAGAGAGCAGGTGTTCATAATGTTTTGTACACTCAGTGTATAGTTTCGTATTCAGGTTTGTGTGAAAGTGCTATGAGAAACAAGATATTTATCAATAAATGTTATCGTTAGTAGATAAACAATTTGACTTGGTATTTGTAATAATATTTTTTTAAAGGCATGCGTCAGAGATGCCAAATTTCAAGTATCATGGTCGTTGAACTAGTCCGCAGGTGTAGAATGTGTCTGTCTTTTCCTTTGATTTACCGTTTGTTTATGGAAACACTTCAGAAGTTACAAAAGGTCAGACGAGGAACAAATGTTGAGCCGGCCTGCTTTCAGTTTCATCATAAATGATGTTGTCTGATGTGCAGTTCACTAGGGCAGGGGTGGGGCTTGTAGCCAGAATGGAGCAGCTGACCAAAATCAAAGAAAAAAAAACTGAACACAAGTTACATTGTGGGGTCAGTGCTGACCTTGTCACAGATGAGGTTTTACCATCATTCAAACCTTGCTCATCTCTGCTGGACCTAAATGATTTTAGTGCTTGAATGAATTGGTCAATGACCAATACTAATCTATGACATTGATATCCTCTCAGTTTTTTTCACCCGTTGATGGTTAATTGAATAAAATTGTTAATCAATGACAAATGGAATTGGATATGTATATATATATTAGTCATAAATTCAAGCCTGGATTTCTTTCTATATTCTTTTACAGGACCTACCCCCTCGTTGAGGCAACGATGGGTTGCTCTTCTGGAGTCTGTCCACTTTTAATGAAGCCTTATCTTTCTCACTTTAATCGTTCACCAGATGTGTTTCTTCCCGTTTTCACGGTTGACATTTTTTGGTTTGACATAGTACAGATTCAGGTTCAGAAGTCTGTTTATATAAAGAGAGTTGAGGTTGTTGGCTTTTGAAACGACGTGTTCCTCAACATGTGTGATCAGCACTTTCCCAGGGTTATTTCCACATTGTTCGCCAGAGACAAGCAGAGGGACACACACACACACACACACACACACACACACACACACACACACACACACACACACACACACACACACAAACACACACACACACATACACACACAACGACCGACTGACGGACTGGCCTTTCTTTGAAGAAGACACTTTTTATTACAAAATATTCACTTTGATTCCTGTCCCATTTGGTATCCACTCCGAACTGTTTACAACCCATTAAAAGAGTATGAATTATATGTTTGTGCAATACATTCCATTGTGGTTTTAATGTACGTTGTTTGTGTTGCACAATTAGCTATGTTAGGCTAAAATGTTAAAGGACTTGAAAAGAAGACTCTGCTTGCATGCAGTACCTTACCTCAAAATCTTTCCCCAAGTGTGGCATGTGTTTGTGTGTGTGCATGTTAGTGCCTGCATGCATGAGTGTGTGTGTGTCCCACACATTCCATATTTACTGACTTGAGTAACTTAAGCGCTGAACACTGTAGCCCACATGAACCCAAGTTCTCATCCAAGCAGCTGTACCTACATATGTCCTTATTTTTCCTCTGACCTCCTCTGATATGCAGTAAGCATATGGAGGGATTTCACATCACAAATAAACCAGGCCAAAGACAGTATGATGTAAGAACCCACAGCACTCCAATGTTGTCCCTTTGAAGTATGTGTTATTATTGAACAAGCAACAACAGAGCTGATGTGATCTGTATCTTCAGTTTTAACCTCTAGTCTCATTTCATGGAGTAGGAAAATGTACTTGTTTATTAAAATTGTGAAAGATGAGAATAAATCTAATTACATTGAAGTAGGTCAGAAATCAGCTACTGAGTAGACAAGTAACCAAACTGAATATTTAATTGGGAATACTTCCCCTCTATTTTCTTCAAAAAAGAGTCTGCCTCTCTCTTTCTGCCTCTGCCTCTCTGTCTCTATCCCTCCCTCCCTCTCCCCCTCCCTCTTTCTTCTCAACCTGCACTCCTTTCGGAGACTTCCTGTAATTTATTTAATCAAAATCACCTGAACATTGTTGGATTGTTATCAAATGGCTTTTGGAGTAATATAAAAGGAAGAAGAAGGAAGAATACTTTTCTATAAATAGACCAGAGACCAGAGGCCTCATGGTGCCCAGATGACAGGAAGCAACTGAGGCCGATCATGTGGAATGCCTTTTTCTCCCAGAAAGGAAATTAATTTATTGTGATTTTAGAAAACGTTCACAAGTGTTTTGTTTAAAGGCTGGAGTCTGGGTTCTCTTTCTTCATTGATGTTGTGATGAGAGATGCATTTCTCCCAAGATATCCTTCCTATTGTAACCCAAATACTGCTCTTTCTCAAAGCATTGGCCAAGATATCACAGTTTCGAAATCCCTCCGTCCATGGTGGACCGACCAGGCTTTAGTGTTGTGCTTCCTCCCTGCATTCAAACGTCTTCATTAAATTCTGGAATGTATTGTGTTATCATTTGATGTTGGAAGCTTGGAAAGCACTTCTGTCACTTCTTTCTGTCTGCTTTGAACATGTCATTGTATGTGACATGCTTGGAGTACGCCCGGTATGGTGGCTGATGGGATATCGTTTTATCATCTCAACTCTCTGGAGATAATCTACTAACAAAGACCATATTGGAAAACTTTTCATATGATCACGAATTAAAGGTTTTCGTCAGACGTTTAACCAACAGTGCCATAGGCCTTTTATAAATATGTAGGCCACAATGCTTGCTGTGAAACCCAATGCAGTTATACAGGGTCAGAATAGGACATTGCTGTTTATCTTTTCTAATTGTTAAGGGATCTAAATGTATACACGTTTCTTTGGCATGGAACCTAGAGCTCTGTGTTGACAAGTAATGGACGTCTTCAATGGATAATGGTCTCTTCAACAAAGAACACGCAGATCCATAAATTACATTTCAGTCTCTGACTTTAAAATGTTGTCCGTATTAACTGATTCTGTCTTCCTTAGAAGGCATTTAGAGTGTAAATCATTGCTCCATAATATGTAATTGTTCTGTGATGTTGTGAGAACCTCCCTTTGCGTTTGGAGGGAATGTGCGTGTCTGTGTGTATGTGCATGTGTGTGCGTCTGTGTGTGTTTAGTTTTGTGAAATTACACAGACAGAGTTGATTTCCATGATAATAAAATGCTTCCAATCGAAAAGGGACCATGTGGTCAATGAAAGGATGGCCAATTCCGCCAACTCTTATTGGTTTAGTCTGGTTTGGCTACGATGTCCCATGTTCTTGGAACTAAAATCCAATGGGCACGTGAACACTATAATCTTCAACTTCCGTCACATAGAAATACATCCAGATGGAATCCTGGTCCAACCACCAACTTAGGCCTTATTTCAAATGTTGATTCCAAAACAGTTAATGACCCGGATCAAAGCGACTTAAAAAATATATTTTCGCCTCACATACATCTCTCTCACTCTCCTTTGAATATAGAAAAAACATGCACATCAGATGGAGCAGCAATGTAATGTATGTACAGTACCAGTCAAAAGTTTGGACACAGCTACTCGTTCAAGGGTTTTTCTTTCTTTATGCTATTTTCTACATTGTAGAATAGTAGTGAAGACATCAACACTATAAAATAACACATGTGGAATCATGTAGTATCCAAAAAAGTGTTAAACAAATCAAATTCTGTTTTATATTTAAGATTCTTCAAAGTAACCACTCTTTGAGTTGATGACAGCTTTGCACACTCTTGGCATTCTCTCAACCAGCTTCATGAGGAAGGCCTTTCCAACAGTCTTGAAGGAGTTCCCACATATGCTGAGCACTTGTTGGCTGCTTTTCCTTCACTCTGTGGTCCAACTCATCCCAAACCATCTCAATTGGGTTGAGGTCGGGTGATTGTGGAGGCCAGGTCATCTGATGCAGCACTCCATCACTCTCCTTCTTGGTCAAATAGCCCTTACACAGCCTGGAAGTGTATTTTGGGTCATTGTCCTGTTGAAAAGCAAATAATAGTCCTACTAAGTGCAAACCAGATAGGATGGCGTATCGCTGCAGAATGCTGTGGTAGCCATGCTGGTTAAGTGTGCCTTGAATTCTAAATAAATCACAGACAGTATCACCAGCAAAGCACCCCCACACTATCACACCTCCTCCTCCATGCTTCACGGTGGGAACCACACATGCGGAGATCATCCGTTCACCTACTCTGTGTCTCACAAAGACACGGAGGTTGGAACCAAAAATCTCAAATTTGGACTCATCAGACCAAAGGACAGATTTCCACCGGTCTAAAGTCCATTGGTCATGTTTCTTTGCACAAGCAAGTCTCTTATTCTTATTGGTGTCCTTTAGTAGTAGTTTCTTTGCAGCAATTCAACCATGAAGGCCTGATTCACGCAGTCTCCTCTGAACAGTTGATGTTGAGATGAGATATGTCTGTTACTTAAACTCTGTGAAGCATTTATTTGGGCTGCAATCTGAGGTGAAGTTAACTCTAATGAGCTTATCCTCTGCAGCAGAGGTAACTCTGGGTCTTCCTTTCCTGTGGTGGTCCTCATGAGAGCCAGTTTCATCATAGCGCTTGATGGTTTTTGCGACTGCACTTGAAGAAACCTTCAAAGTTCTTGAAATGTTCCGCATTGACTGACCTTCATGTCTTAAAATAATGATGGACTGTCGATTCTCTTTACATTTTTATTTTATTTAACTAGGCAAGTCAGATAAGAACAAATTCTTATTTACAATGACGGTCTACCCCGGCCAAACCTGGAGGATGCTGGGCCAATTGTGCATCGCCCTATGGGACTCCCAATCACGGTTGGATGAATTATAGCCTGGATTCAAACCAGGGACTGTAGTGACTCCTCTTGCACTCGGGAGCCCCATTCCAGGTGACTACCTCATGCTGGTTGAGAGAATGCCAAGGGTGTGCAAAGCTTGTCATCAAGGCAAAGGGTGGCTACTTTGAAGAATCTGAAATATAAAATATATTTTGATTTGCTTATCACTTTTTTGGTTACTACAGGAGTCCATATGTGCTATTTCATAGTTTTGATGTCTTCACTATTATTCTACAATGTAGAAAATTGTAAAAATAAAGAAAAACCCTTGAATGAGTAGGTGTGTCCATACTTTTGACTGGTACTGTAGGTAGCTCAAATGTGGTGCTATTCTATAATATGTACAGTGATGTGACTATCATGATGCTATTAAGCTTTTTCATTTGTGATTTTCAGTTATTAACAATTAATAACGCTAGCAAACATAACACCCCATACACGTTGAACATGTCGCAAACTAAACTATTACAATAAACTACTTGGACAGTAGTAAGACACTTGATCAAATCTAAGGTGAGCATACAGTAGCATGCCTGTCTGCTGCATGTATGACTTTGGTTCTTCAGCTTCTTCTTCTCTCCGGTAGTAAGATTCTCTGCATGTGATGTGGACCGAGAATACTTTTGACACATCTCCTGAAACCGACTTCTAATTTGTCCCTGGGGCAGTAGTTTTGACTTGAGTGACACGGAGGTCTGACAACATGACTTTTCTCTCTTCAGGCCAAGTCTCCAATTCTAGACTCCAGTCTACAAAACCAGGGTGTCTTACGATTTTTTTTCTTTTTTTTTTCTCTCATTTGGGCCATCGGTTCGAATTAGCGCAGGGGCTATCTGTCATTCCTGACTCTCAGGGGCTCATCGATGACAGGCCGAGCCACGGATACAACACCAGGTGTTTTATCCTCGTTGAGGTGGCTATGATATGACACCTACCTGTTTTTTTTAGCTCAACCTGTCAAGGGAGCCAGATTTAATTAATGTAATGATCAAAGAAGGAATAGCAAGTTTAGCCCTGAGGTACGGATCCCAGTGAGCCTTGCATGCTGCTAATTATTTAGCATTAAGGTAGACAGGCTTACGCGTCGATGACTACTTCAAGGATTTGATTGGGGTTTAGTTTGTTACAACAGTACAGAGCCCGGAGGTGTCTGTGGTGACATCAAAACATCAGGGTGGATAAATCTGCTCGTGTTAACTGTCTCTAGGCAGCCACAGGTAAGCAGAAGCCTTTATCCACTCTGACAGGGGATGTGAAAAACAAATGTGTAGGCTAGAGCATAGAGGATCTGGGCTGGCTGATGGAACATCTGTGTCAACTTTTAATGTCAAAGTGTAACTTTTATTTCATAAGATGTTGGTAATCTTGTCAATGTACAGTAACTGATACTACAGTATGTGGGTGGTAAGATGGCTCTGGAGAGGCTGTAGAATACACAGAGTTGTTTAGTCTGGTTTGTAACCATATACAATATTTCTCCTGGCTTGTGCTATAACAGGGTTGTGTGTTATTCACAACTCATACTGCTCAGTCAACATTTCATAAGAGAGAATTAAATGCAAAATATGCACCAGCAACACAAATATATGCATTTTTTTTTATGCTGCTCGCAATCCTACTGAATCAAACCTGGAACCTTATTCAGAGAACAAATATCTAGTTTCCATAATTCTCTATGCTGGCTGACAGTCGTTGGCACATTTGGTACAATAGGGACATTTCTTCATGAAGAACATCAGCATGTATATAATAATTTGTCAACAGAGCAACAATGTAAGTAAATCATTCTGAACTTGCCCAGATTTACACTACAGCCTGCCAACAGCTAATTACGGTACGTCCCGTCTGTTTTACGATAGCTGGGTTTTTTTAACGAGTTCTGGCCAAGGGGTTGTCACCAGGGTCCTGATGAGACACTAGGTTTCCAACAAGGCATTCTCCTGGCCATCTGAAGAGTGAATACCATGACAACGGACTTCTGGGAGAATGAAATACATGTTGAAATGAAATGTGTTCTTGAAAAAAAGGGGTTGAAGTGAAGTTTGAGTTTTATTGACATGCTTTACAAAAAATTTGGATATTTTGGCGATGTGGATGAATGTATTAAAGGCAGCCTGATGAATGTCTTACATGGACAATGTTGCAGTGGTGGACATATTTGGGACAAAGAGAGGAAAAAGACAGACAGGTGGAGGATAGTAGGAAGGAACCAGAGTGGATATTGCACTTCCAAAAAGGAAACTCACATTGAGGCCTTCACATTCCATTGTGAACAAAATGCCCTGAGAAATGCCAAAACTTTGACCAAAAATATTCTTCAAATTCAAGTGCAGCAAGCCAGAAATGCAATTATTCTCCACAGTACACAGAAGCAGAGACTGTAAAGTCCCCATGATGTTCCTTGAACACGTAAAGTCTGCCTATATGTTTGTATCAACCACCCATCATGGTTGATCAGAGCTACTTAACTGGTCTCATATAAATAACAATTGTGCCAATTCGATTGTTCACAGCCTCGCATATCTCCATCATTGTTAAGCACGTCACCATTTTTCAAAGCTGTAATCGAGGTTGCTATAATGGCACATTAAAGAGAGAAAAATGTGATCAGATTGCCATAACCATCTGATAAAATGAGCTCTATCGTTTTATATTAAACAATTACGTATGTTTGGTTTAAAGGGAGCTCCTTCACTGTGAGTACTTAGGTGTCTTTTATTCTGTGAAATGTGCCTGAGGAGAGGAGTCTGTGTTACCATGTGGAGATCTCTGCTCGAATAATTTGAAAGCCCCTCTGTACCTCCGAGGCATTCAATCGTCTGCCTTGCTTTCTGTTGCGCTTGGAAATGACTACCCTGTCTGACTGTCTGTTACTGTGTGTTGGCTTTTGAAGGGTTAGCCACCAGTAATCTGGAATACCACAAAATGAAACAGTTGTCTACTGAGCCTTGAACTGAATGCCATAATGTGTGTTATAGTAAGGTATTGAGGTTTAAGATCGTTATACAGGACCTACAAATAATCATAATAACACAATTGGTTGACATTTTCACCACAGAGGTATTTTTTGGGACAGTGCTGTTATGTTTCTTTTTCAAGCTGAATGTGTTCCGTTCGTTGACACTGACCCGAACCCTGAATCTCAATAAAATGTCTGTTCTATCCAGTATAACTTTATACACAGTACAACGAGGCAGTATTGTGCTGTCTGTAGTAGAAGTTAAACGTTTATGAAGGTGCTCATTTTCATGTTGTTGTTGACAAGTGGGGACATTCGCCTGCTTGGGATGCTTCAGAGGCCCAGTGCTAACCCCTCAGCCTCTATAGCTACAGTATTGTTCTATAAATAAAACAGCAGTGGTATCTCCATCCCTGAATTAGTTATTTACTGCTTGCTTATGACAGTCAAACAGGCGTCTATACTTAACTATTCCTCCGGTTGTGCCTGTGGGGCTGAAATGAATAGACAGACAGAAAGGAATTGGCCTCGGACTGACATGACAGACACACAGGGCTTTCTTTGAGTCATGTGAACGGACGGGGGGGATTTTTTTTTAGCTACCCCCCTTCCGGATCCCCCATCGCAACGACTAGACGTTGAGACAACAAAACGTCTACTGTCTAACTCTACACAACGTTGGTGTGTGCAGAGTTACCTCGAAGGGCTGCCAAAAAATGAACTCCTTCTTTTTCAGACCTGAGTATTGCCGTGGTGTGGCGGCCATTGTTGTCATTGTTCCTGGGAGGCAACTCTCCTTAGCGTATTTGTCACCACAAAGACAGGCCCGGTAACCTGTTCGTCTGCAGCTGGTGCCCACCTGCAGAGCAAGTCAAATTAGGGAAGGAGCCCCACTGTTCTGGCTCTAGTGTCTGTGGGTTTTGTGTTGTGTGTGATATTAGCTTTGGTCCCACTCAGTGTGGAGGTTGGCGATGGGATGGTCAGTTTTTGAAGCTCTTTGTTTTGGTCCCTCACATCAACATTTCTTAACCCAAGCTGTAACCGTGCCAGTTAGGCACAGCTTTTTCTACAGTTGGGTATTCTGCCTTCACCCCCACCCTCCTCCCCACCCCCCAGAATAGCATACTCCATTCTACCAACTGTTTCAGATTCTGTACGGTGCTATTAATAAGTCTGTTGCTTAGACTTGTCATAAAACTGTTTCTAAATGACAGTGCAACTGGTAGGCCAACTGCCAAATGCATAGAAAACAAATATGGTGTTCTTTAAACGTGTATTTGTAGTATTGAATATTTATACTGTGCATTTTCCTTATGTTATTGTAACAATATAGTGAGAGACTATTCAACATTTAGAGGAGGAAAACGTTATGCTTATAAAACAGGCTGCTTCGAGTCAAATGTTACAGAAATGTATCGCTATTCGCTGTTTATTAAATCCTGCTACGTTCTCTGTTGGTCTTATATCATACAACTGCGAACAGATAAAACATTCATGTTACTGAGTGGAACTTTGGCAAAAGAAAAAATAAAATCACTAAATCCTGCAAAAACAATTCTTAATAGAATTTCTCTGAGAAATAACACACATCCTTGTTCCATTAGAATCTAATCTCAAAGTCCTTTAGAACAAAAAAAAACTGGATCTGTGTCCATTTTTTTAAGCAATCTAATTTGGCCTTTTTTGAGGGATTGGAAGCTCTGGGAAGCCTTAGGGTTCTTTTCATGATAACAAGAGATGCTCTTGTTAGCTAGCTACTGCAACTCCTCGACAAGGAGATAGAAAACAGATATTAATCATGATTTGGACACACCAAAAATTCACATTTGGGGTCACGGCTAAGTGATTCAGTTGGCTGAGACAAGGTGGTTCATTGTTATCATGGCTTCCAGTCCCAAGAATGTTGCATGTCTTGTGACTTTCAGGGGTCAGGGGGAAAAAAATGACATCACCAACTTTTTGTTCACACATTAGGGGGATTCGGGGATTGTGACACAGTGGCACCTTGTGTTCTTATTATCCTCCCTTTCTCTCTTTCTCTTTTAAGAGCCTGGATTGTGTTCTCCCCTTCTTCTGTCCTTTCAAATAATACCTTTTTTCTCCCCCTCTCTCGTCTTTCGGCAGCTGCGGCCACATGAAGTGGAGAAAATGACACTCCATCTAATGATGAATGATACTTGACCTCCAGACCTGTTCCTCAGAGCCTCAGCGAACACGGAACATTAGCATGAAACATGGTTCACGAGATCCCTGGGATACGCTGTTAAGTTTAGCGTAACAAAAACACACACGCAAGAGGTTTGGACCTTTTCCTCACTTACTAAGGTGTTCCCAAATGAAGATTAAATACATGTCCATATAGATTATATATTGGAAACGTTCATCAATATAAGGTCGCCCCACACAATTTCGAGTGGTGGATCATGGGCGGCATGACTGTGAAATACATTCCACAGCAGTAGGGTTGCCCAAGTAGAGGCCGGCTTTTGTTATATGATTAATTACTGGAAGCAACAGTTATGGCGGGATTAACAATTAGTTGGACCTGTCAAGTAGTCAGTCTAAGATGGCAAACTAATTGAACGGCTGGTTGCCCATTGTGTCCCAGAGCAAGGCCATGGAAGTGAGACGGATCCCCTCCCTTTCATCTCTTTTACATGGCTAATACCATGCTGGAGAAAGGCCTGCCATCAGCCAGGGTAATTTTCTATAAATATTCATATCCATAGTTTCCAACTATGAACTTTGAAACTAAGAAAGTTACCTTCGTGGTACTGTATATTTGATTAGAGCGAGAGTATGTTTCTGTTCTCCATTAGAGAAAGAGAGCGACATTTTGTTCCTCACGTCAGCAAGTTGCCTCTGGTTTGTATTGCTACTATCATAACCTGCAGACGCAAACAAGTAGATTGAACATTTCTCATGTTATAGAAACTGATGAAAAAAGATGGGAAATTCTAAATGGCTCAATTTGAACAAACCTAACGCAATCTAAGAGCAGGCGGTAGCGCTATAGGTTCAGGGGTGTGTCAGAAATATTTGAGCTATTTTCACTATCACAATTATCGGAGAACTTGCTGGTGTTAGCACGAAAGGGCTGGGTTTTGATGAATTAACAAGTTGTGGGTGTGTCGAGGCTTGGCCCCTCACTGGCCAATCAGAACGTGCTCCATGGCGAAATATGTGGTTGCTTCAAGTTATGTTTCTGCGGTCTTTTATGTATTGCCTCGGAATCAACTCCAATTCCAATGTTATAGTTTGTTAAACGTCTTACAGAATCAAAATAACAAAATGTCGACCTATCTTTGCTAAATACGTTAACTTGAACCCATTTGCAGTGCACATTGTTCTAAGTAATTGCATGGCTTCAGTAGCATTCACGCTGATATAGGGGCTAGGCCTACTGTACATTGTGTTATGGCTGAGCAGGGACCTGCCAAACACTGTCCATAAGCAAGATTAAATTAATTATTGATAAGTCCCGAAAATGTAAACTTGTTTTAAATATGTCGCACCATAATTTCTTCCCGTGGGCATATGATATTAAAACAACACAATGGAGGAAATTACGCACATCCAAAAAGTTTTACAGGAGCTGGACAAAGATCCAATATAAATAAAAAGAGAGAATGTACACCCACCATTAAACTGCTCCCAACTAGGCCTCTGTTTTATGAACATAATTGGAACCATCTTACAGATTAGATCCCATTCACACATCTCGAGAAGTTGCACTGCAAGCGCGCCACGGACGTTGTCACCATAAAGCCAGAAATGGTGAATCATTCAAATACATTTGGTTGTAATGCAATTTGATGAAGAACAAGCAATCAGTTTAAACAACACCAACAACAACCATAAATAAATACAATTATATCATAAAACCTACAAACATTGCTGTTGAACCAGCCTTCGTTATAGTAGCACTAAGAGAGGAGTTGGGTTATGAACACATGCCATTTTTACAGGTTACTGTAAAACTTCTAAATGATGTTAAACTTCCTTATGACGGGCATGGACACGTAGCCTACATCATGGAGGGGGTTTTACGCACGTCCAAAACGAGACCTGCATGGCTAAAATATGGGCCTGCCTACAATGCGTAGATAAAAAAGGGAATGGAATGTCAGCTCACTGTTTTACAGTGCACTTGATATTTTAATAAAGCTTTGGGGATTAAGATTTATTTCCAAGTGGTCTCAGCAGCCAAACCCTTTATCGACAGTCTTGACTACTTCGCGATTGCATTGGGAAGACACAAAAAAAAGCCTTCATTGAGAGAAAGGAAGGTTTTTAGTCAAATGAAACGAAATGAGAAAAAACTGTAGTTTTTTATGTTTCTAAATACATAGTATACAGGCACCAAAAGCACATTAGGCTACTCTTTTTCCATGTGCATATGGGCAGTGTGCATCACGGCTGGATAGGCTGCGTTTCCGCTGTTAAAATTCCTGCCATAACCAACTGCGTTACTGCTAAAACCAGCTTTTAGTTGGTCTTAAATATCCCTATCAGCACTGCATGAAATTAGCACTTTGGATCATGTTTTTAAGGACACACCTCAAATATTTCTACCCCGCCCATCTGAGCGCAAGCGAGCTGATATAAGACAGGTAAATTGCTGAACCTGGCGTTTGGGCTGGACAATGCCAGTGCGCCGGTTTTTACATGACGAATTTGCAAACTAGCGTGCGTTCGACACTAGCGCCGCCTTAACGGCAGCCGAAAATAGAGCCCGTGAAGTTCAAAAAAAAACTCAAAGCATTCACAAAGTTGGCCCTCAAAACTGTCTTGCTAAATGCAGAAAAATATGACTTGGCTCAGTGTGCCAAGTTAACCAGTTGAATAGAAACCTGTGCGGCCACACAACACAACTGAAGTAGCTTCCCGTCAATGAACTCGCCAGCCAGGGTGAAGCATGGGAATTAACCCAGCTGTACGGACTGCATCGCTAGGCCATGGCTTCCCATGAAAGGTTTCAATTGTTCACTTCGAAAGGGACAGAACAAGCAGAGAGAGGCACAGGAGGAGCAGCACCCATGGTGTGTGGGACGTATCAAAATATTTGACAGGACTTCAGTATTATGAAAACCCCTCTTTTCTTTCTGTGGGGACAGTTATGGGGGCCATCAAGGCCCCTGGCGGGGTTATGTCATTGTCTGGCCGCTGGGAGTTCAAAGCCGGCCTTCTATCCTTTAGGATGAAGTCAGTCTGCATTAATAGCATGTAATGAAATTAAGGCTTGTTGCTAAACTGGTTTCAATCAAACTGACTGCTTTTTCGTTGTGGGAGGGGTGAGAGTTCCCAGAATGTGTTGAAAGCCAGGGCTTGCCCAATAGAAAGGATAGATGGCAAGCAACTAAAAATAAGAAAAAAAAGAATTTGATGGATTTTTCTGTTTGTCAATGTTTTTTGTCCCAACTAGAAATGTAAAGGTTTAGGTTTAAACCTGTGTAGGAACAATGATACACAACGTTCTTGAGTACCACATGTATGATCTCAGTCCTACGGCATTCCACAACTGAATTACATCAAGATGTGTTGAATTGTTTTGACATGTCACTGCTCGTAAATAGCTTCACTGTTCTCCATCAAACAGCTTTGGCATACGCTGGAATGTATCGTCCAAGTATCATTTTTTAAAACGCTTTTTTTTTTTTTTTAATTGGTAACTTGGGAGATCTGCAGTCGCGCATGCATCTTCAATTTCCCTCATCCAGTTATCATGTTTTTGAAAAAGACCGTTTTCCATCACCTACAGTGTGTGCAGGTTGTTGGGTTGTGTGTGAGTGTGTAAAGTGTGTGTGGTGCCCCTGTGTGTGCCCGTGCGTGCAGGCCTGTATGTGTGTGTTTTAGCCTCAAGGCTTGTCTCCTGAGCCTACTGTCTCTTGCACCTCCACAGACCCCCCCCCCCACCCCCCCCCCCCTTGTATCTAAAACTAATAGCTTTGAATCACTCTCTACCCTGCTGCTAATTTATTTGCTGGGGCATTAAGGGAATAAATGTACCTGACATTCTATGTCAATGGCAGGAGTCTCTTTGTGTCCCTTCCTTTTCCTATTTAGTTGGACATATTCCTACAGATGCCGTCCTATTCAAACGCTCTTCTCTCCCCTTCCTGGAGAACGAAGCAGGAGAGAGTAAAACACCCAGCGCTAAACCTCTAGGTGCAGAAGGCAGTTAACGGTTGCTGATGATAGTAGGCAAACATTAACATAATAATTAGTGTCTTGTAATTGTTTCATTAAAACCAGTTGTTCCATTTCTCCTCGTGTTTTCCCTGAAGACGAGCTGAATTTGGACGACAGCCAGTGGGAGGAGGACATCCACGTTGTCACCGGAGCACTCAAGATGTTTTCCCTTTCTCTCGCGCGCGCGCGTGTGTGTGTCTGTGCGTGTGTGCGTGTATGTGTGTGTGCGTGCGTGCGTGTGCGTGTGTGTGCGTGTGTGTGTGCATGTGTGTGTGCGTGTGTGTGAGAGAGAGAGAGAGAGAGAGAGAGAGAGAGAGAGAGAGAGAGAGAGAGAGAGAGAGAGAGAGAGAGAGAGAGAGAGAGAGAAAAAAAAAAAAAGGGAGTGTGTGTGTTTTAACCAGGAGCTGCCAGTACCACTGTTCCCATACATACAGCTTCTTTGGAGCCATGTGTAGCAACACTATAAGACAATATGGAAGTTAGTATACTAGGCCACTTCTCTGTTTTTCATTGTAGGAAACATCACCTCATTCAGGCGTCTGTTGGAATTTGGTAAGCAGGGAAAACATCCAGCAATTAAAGCCATTTCTTATTAGATTGGGGGTTAGTCATGAGAGGTAATTCCATGGGTGACATCCAAGCCAATAAGGAACTAGTAAATATGTACATACTGTTAGGATGAAGGTGTATGTTGATTTTAACACTGCAATACTGAATTAATTATTTTTATTTATTATTTTCTTGTTTTGATGAAGTGATGCCTGTTCCATACACCTGCCGCGCTTCTACAAAAATACAAGTGTTCAGTGTGAATAAACATTCAATACAATTATACCTGCCGTTCTTCACCTTCTATAAAAGTGCAAGGGTCCACAGTGCTCATTTAAAGAGGAACACATAGCAGTGTCCACCTTGTTGCTTCTGCCCCCGGCTCCATCAGGAGGCATACCACTCATGGGGTTGGATCAGACCACCATGCCAATTACTGCAGGGAGAAGGATGTCAGACAGGCATACAGACACACTTTAAGAGTTTAAATAACATGGGCGGTAATTTGAAGATGGTGTATTTTCTTCGAAGAACTTGTGAGAAACATCTCCCATGTAGAGATGTTTTTTGTTGATGAGAGAATCTGATCTAATCAAGAAGAGCCATTTCCAATACACCGCATGTCATTTATAGGGGACCTCTCTTTATGAACCAATCGCGTTGGGGGGGAAGAGAACACATACATCACTGGAGTATTTTAACGCATACATGTTCATTTTCAAAAAGGCAGATTTGTCTGCTGCCTGCACTTCAAATAAAGCGACAGACTCGTGCTGACAATGTTTCCGTCAACTTATTGAATCTTTGAAAAGAAGGCAATTTTCGAACAATAGAGCAATCTCCGGGTCTGAAAACATTGATAAACAAATAAATGTGAGCAATATGAACGTGTTTGTTTGTTTGCTTATTTTGGGTTTGTGAAACAAACAATATAGTTTATTTGCTGCAGCGAATCTTAGAACATATCCTCAAAGACTGATTGGAGTCTTTGCACTGCAATTAACTCTCTGCCTCTGTTCTCTATCTATAAATCACATCCTGACTTCTCCATGTAGATGACGCTTGTTCCATTTACAAATTAACACTATCAGCCATCTGTATGGGGGATTTCCAATAACAGTCCCAGATATCGGATATTCAGAGACGGCAGCGGAAAAGCAACGTTTAGAAAATGATTTCCATTCTTCACACAGTAGAAACGCAGCATAGGAAGTGCTAACAGATAAATTCATTTTCTCGACATTTCGACGAACGAAAAGAGGGTGCGTTTGAAAAGGATTGCACGTTTGTCGCCGTATCAGTCAAGCCAATACTCACATTCCCACCCTTTCCCTCTCCGTAGCGTTTGCGTTACGAACCCGACTCTCCCACTCCACCACTGAGCATCATCTGAGTCAATTACCGCACAGTTTGTTACATTAGCTAATAACTAGAGATGTTAAACATCCCCTACCTGCATGACCGAGAACAATACTGTTTTCTGTAGCTGTATTACCCTATAAACCCAGACCTCCATCAAAAGAAGGTCTTATTTCTTTACATATTCATGTATTTAAGTATGTATTTCTGTCTCAGAAATGTGTGTGTTTGTGTGTGTGTGTGTGTGTGTCTGCCCTCTCGTGTGTCTACTGATAACACTAATCCTGTTTATGTGAGTTATTTTTTTTCTTGCAATATTGCAAATATACCTCGTTTATCCATTTCCTGACTTGAAGGCGTGTAGAAATGCCACAGCAAAGCCTGGACCCTGCCCTGACAATCCGCCATGGAAGAGAAGACAGAAAAAGATCACATATTCAATTCGCCTCTGAATATGTAATGTGCACCACAGTAGCCCCAACACTTCTTCCAGAGGAGTGCGCCACTCACAAAATTACCAGAACTATCTGGGCAATTGACAGCCTCCCCTGTGGTCAAATAGGCCGGGCCTGTGCTGTGTTGAGAATGCAGCTCCCTCCCTCCCTACCCCCGGCTGGAGCTGCAGCTCTGTGGCTGTACACAGATTAATGTGGGGAGGCACACATCCATGCATCCAAAGCACCAGCGGCCTGTTTAGGGATGACACTGATGCAGACACCACAGAGGCTGTCACTTTGTTATTTGTCAACGATCGTTACCTTACTTACACTGCGGTTATGATACGTCTGACCACCTCTATTCGCAAGGGGATAAACGATGTTCTCTCAATTGATCTCCCTAGCCCTGTACACAATACGGATGGCGTATTTAGTATATTGTGGGCGCATCTCACTTTCTCTCCCACTCTCCATTTTCTCACTCTCTCCTTCTCTCTCACTCTCTTCTTTTTCTCCCATTCCAATGAATGAGTTGGCAGTAGTCTAGCGTTGTCCTGCGTAGTCGGACCACTGTGAACAAAGCAACACCTCCACAGCGAACTGCTTGTTATCTCTGTAGTCTCTCACTACAAACCAAGAGTGTTTTTCTCTCTCTCCTCTCTCTGTCTCTATCTCCCCTGTACGTAGACTGCATCCTTCTTATGTCAGAGACACGGAGGGAAAGGGAAAAGTCTTTGTTGATGGTCAAAGCAGGATAAAGACAAAATTGATGTGCAACACAAAGGAGAATCTGGTTTTGATTTATCATCTGAAGAAGCATCTAAGGAAACCGAAACATAGTATATCTGAAATTGAAAGCTTCAGTTCCAGACAGTGTATCCTTTCAGGACTCTCACAATTTCTCAAACTCTCACAATAGAATTGCATACTGTGCTTCTTCTTTCTCCCCCAAATGTTCTCTCTGGCACAGGGGTAACATGTAGCTCAGGAGACTAGGTTGGGGGGAATCCTGGAGCCAGCGAAGGCCATGGCTCACCCTCAAACCCAGGGCAGATGCTCTCACCAGGGCCGTGGCCAGCACTCCTCACTCCTCCCGGTGACATGCCTTAGTCTCCATCCGATCCAACTCTGCCCGAACCAGGGGCTGGACATGACAGTTAGCCATCATCGCCCTCACCCCCACCCCACCCCTCCTCCCCCTCCACCCCCAACCTTGTCTACGAATAAATTATGCCATTAAAGATGGCAAGTTTTTTTCAGTAGCAACTGATGAACCCTGGAATGGTGCTTGTGCCATCTGCGTGTGTGTGAGGGGAGCAGCAGTCCACGGTCCACTGGGAGTGACGGCTGCCCCACTTTCCCCTCTCATGTCAGTGTGGACCATCTGATGGGCTAAAGACCAGTGTCACATGTCTAAATTTGGGTGCATGTACCAATGCCAGGGACAGAGTGTTTTCCAAAATACACAGGGCAATGGATGATAATGAGGAAGGCCATTTTAATTAGGATTGTCCACAACCTGTGACAACATACTGGACAGAGTTCTGGTTCTGGTCATTTTACCCCATTAAAATATGTTTTTAATGTCAATAATATTTTGTTAATAATGTATGGAACATGCCATATTGATGTAAAACTATGCAGCAACTAATGAGCTTTGCTAAACTATTTAGTATACATCCACATTTGCTAACAGCTATTAACCTAATCTCCAGCTTCTTTAACTCCATTTTTTTGCTGAAGAAAACTCAAAAGAGAGTCAGACCTGGGAAAAGCCAATGGCTAGTTGCATAGCTTGCTAATCATGTAAAAGAAACATCACAAAGAATAGGTAATTTGAAATACAAAAAGAATAAGTAATTTGGAAAGCACATACATACCCAAGTGGCCAAATGATTTATGCCTAATGAATTGGGGATGTGTATTCATTTGCAATTAACAGCATTTCTCTGCTGTGTTAGGCCTACCTACCTGTCATTGAAAATGCTGGGCTCTGTAGCACAGTTGCTACAGACCCAGAGGATCTCTCCCTTATGAGCCACATTCTGTAAGTATGCGATCCCTAAGAGCAGTAGACATGTTGGAGGGACCTTGTCTGGCTTCTGCTTCTTTAAATATAGTAGGTTCTCCTGGGAATGTGTTTTACATATATAATTAACACAATAAGATGTTCCGAGGTTGCTACGTCTTTGTGTCTTGGTGCCTAGTAGGGAGATAAAGGAGGAGGAGAGAGAGAGGGGAGAGGGAGGGAGGGAGAGAGATGGAGTGAGAGAGAGCGAGAAAGAGAAAGAGAGAGAGAGAGAGAGAGAGTGAGAGAGAGAGAGAGAGAGAGAGAGAGAGAAAGAGAGAGAGAGGTCTAGTCTACTGAGAACACTGAGGTCTAATGGATACAGTTGATAGTAGCTAGCGTTGCCTTTCGGTCACTAAACTTGAAATAACACATAGCTGTGGGAATACACTGTGGCGTGGGTCATCCTGAAGAGGATATACAACAGCGCCCGATGGCTAAGAGGCTAAACTCCCTCCTTCCAATGCTTACACCAATCCAATACTTTCATGTACATGACAAGAGGTGTGCTAATACATACTTCTGGAGAAGTATGCACCAACGCCTCCCATCAATGCCTACCCCACCATTGCCTTGCCTCTCCCAGAAGTAGACGTCACTCCAATACATAGCCAAAGTTGGGAGCACACGCCTGAGGGCTCGACGGGAAATGAGCATTAATTGTATTAATTAGGATGTTTGCACAAGCTTTTTTTCTCTCTCTCTCCCTCTCTTCCCCTCTCTTCCTCCCTTTCACCAACTGTATGAATGAACATTACATCTCCCAAAAAGTCTGGGGTTTAAGTGAAGCATATTTAGAAAATCTGGCTAGGGGTGAAGGTCTGGTTAGGGCCCTTGTTGAGGCCCCGGCCCCCGATCGCTGTGGCCCATAACATCCATCAACAGTAATAAAGCTCTTTGACACAGTGGTCCGAGCTCATCCATCATTCCTCATTTAAGACACGTTTGGCTTCCACTGACAGACGTGAGGGATTGTTGTCATTAGAGGCAGATCTTTTGTTTTGATGGCCCTTTTAATGGGGTTGCATTAGGGAAAGTCCTAGGGGCCAGTTTTGGGGTGATTAAGCAAGCAACACATTTACAAGAGTCTAATTGAGACTACAATGCCAGGAACCTACAGAGTGCTCCACCCTATAATGAAGTTCTGCAATTCCGCAGTTCCATGAAAATCCTGAAGTATTGCCATTGCGGGGGATAGCTAGCCAGAACGATGGACTGAGTACTAATGCAATGCACTTTAGGGTGTTGTAACAGAGGTGTTTAAAAAGTCATAAGACACATTTAGAGGATAGGGATAGGACATGTGGCAACTCAGGATCATTACAGTAGTAAAAGTAAACTTGTTTTGTCACACATGCAACTTTATTATTGGATTAGTAGCTTGGACTAGCCTGTTCGGCATCCAGATTGTAATTCGATAAAAATACAAATAAAACTGATTTTCTCTTTGCAATTAATTAAATCAGGAAATGTGGGAATACATTTGTCTGCCCTCGATGATAAATACATGGGCATATTACAAGTTGTTTGGAGACTAGCCCATGGCCGAATTGTAGGATGTTAACAGACAAGACAGGGAACAGACATGCGGGAAAATGAAGCAATAATCACCTGCGATGGAGGACACTTTAGATCACATTAGATTTTATATTTATACTTCTGTTACTGGTGAAATATTTTAAAGTGGGTCATCGAGACCCCGATTTCTAGAAACTAACTTTGAAATATCCATGTTTTCTTTTCTCCTGTTTAAACATACTTTTGTATCCGATTCCCCAGTGCCTATTACTCATTAAAAATGTTTAACAACATTTTAATTGAATAATTAATTACCTTTTGCTGGGAAAATAATTAATTACCCCCCCCCCCCCTAAACTTCAGCAGGGGAGTCATCAAAAGCGGAGAGAAGACAGCCATCACGGGTAGGAAGTAACAGAAATGAGTTGTTTTGGCGCGGAAAGATGACATCAGCAACAGAGAATGTAGTGCAGCAGGGTTCATTTTTTTATCGGTCTGAATAATTATCTGAATGTAAGCATAGACCATGTGCCATTCAGAAATATTTGCCAAAGATCTACCACAAAGCCAAATATAAAACCGAACACTATGTTCTCAATGTAATTACATTTGCAATATTAAAAGCTGACACATACCAGTTCTTAATGAATGAGACTACAAATTGTTTGTCCACTTGCATTAGCAAAATCAAAAGGTGATCAAGCTAAGCTAGTGTATCAGAAAAAGATTGCATCTACTATATTGTTGATAGGGATGACTACCCGTGTTGGGTTCCATAATGATCCTCAGACAAAGTGAAATTGTTTTTTGGCAGGGTTTAATTTCACAATAATCTATCAATTGACACCCATTGAGATCCATTATGCCTTTCTGTGTGCTCCAATGCTCTTTTGACTACTCTACAGTCCACGACTCCATTGCAGCCTACCAACCCAACACCTCTCCCTCTCTCTCTCTTCCTCTCCTTTGTCTGTCTCTTCTTTCACTCTCCTCTCCTTGTCGCCTATTTAGCCTGTGCATTTGATTAGTTAATCGTCTCTAGTCCTCAGGTGGGGCAAGCGCTCTGCTTCTCGACGAGCTCGCCAAGCTGTTCTGTTGGAAGGGAAAGCAAGCAGCTGTGTTTACAGCCTGCTTGGGTCTTGGCGTACATTTACCAGAATCTATTATTCAGATCTCTCAGTATCAGAGCGAGATCTCCAGCCACCTGTCTTGCTGACAAGCTCACCCTTTTGTGAGCTTTCTGTTCGCAGCAAATTATGCTCATGTTGATGAATTGAGTTTTTATGAGTATTGCTAACCAACATTCCCTCCCGCGCCGAGCCAGGGGCACCCGGCCCTGTTGTGTGAGAGAGGAGTCTGTAGTCAATGAGCTAATGTTTGGAAGAATTTAGGCTCATCCAGTAACAATCCCAAACTGTTTTTTCTCTCTCTTTCCCCTCACTTGATAAAGATGCCGGCACTTGTCAGGTGGATGATTTTGTGAACTGAGTTTATGTTGTGTTATGTTGTGTCTGTCGTGTGTTGTGTGCGTGCGTCTGTGTGTGCACGTGCCCTCGCGTGTGTTTGCTTGTGCGTGTGCCCAACAGTCTCTGATTGCTTTCGCATTTGATCCTTTTCTTATTGCTATTAACCCCTCTACTTTAATCATCTAAGGAGAAAGTGTGATGTTCTGATATGCAGTGCTAAAGAACAAAGGGGGCTTTGAGAATTGCTTTTTCTTTGAGATGCAGATACCTGATGGGTTCGAGGCGAACTATCTCCTTCCCTTGGACTCCATGTCTGCATTTTTAATTAACGGAAGGTACATTAACTCATCACAACTGACGATAAGCACCCAGATAAGTTATAACATGATTCATAATTTATAAAGATTTTTGCTTTCATCTTCACTTCTAGTTTGCATAAAACTAATTACACTGTAAATGGTAGTCATTTCAATATTCTTGCCACAGCAACGTAAATCATTCTAGCTATGGAATTAAATGCTGCATACAGGGAGGGTGTTTTGCAGAATGTGAAAGATAAAGGAAACGCAAAGTTACATCGTATATGTGGAATACAACGTCATAGCCATGCTGTAGAGAAAACGTTCAATGAGAATTAGATAATGAGCGATTCAGATTGAATATGCACTACATGTGCATAGCAATGGCTTGGATTTGACATACCAGTACACACTTTGGCTACTCTTGTGAAGGGCAATTTCACCAGAAGCATTCCTACTACAAGTTTCTATTTAAAAAAGGACTTGGAACTGAAACAAGCTGGATGTAGGAAGGCACTTGCAAGACACCAATGTGTTTTCAATGTTTATTTATACACATTGTTGCCTCGCAAGTCTGCTAGGCCATGTCCAATCCTCTTTCGATTAAACTGTCCCTGCAGGAGCCTGTACGAGGTTGAGTTTAGGGTGAGGTGATGGCGGCGGTAGAAAACGTAAATCAAAGCAGGTCCAAAGAATAGTAATCCTCGCCGAACATTCTGGACTGATTGATATAAATAACATTGAACCCGCCATCTGTCCAAACCCAGGAACCTTTGCAGTTAGTGTTGAGCTGCAACGGCAGAATAATTAATGAATGGTGTCCTTTGTTCGGGTAATAAAGACAAGACAAATTATGTTATAATCCAACTGCTGCTCGTTTGTCACGGCCAAATAAAATGTCAAATAAAAGTGAGGGGGCCACGGTGCTTGTTTAATGGAGTGAACGGAGGCGGGCGATTCTACCTGTTCCAATGGTTGACAGGGGGGAGAGGAACGAAGGGAAAGGCTTTAAAGCTGAGTAAGAAGCTAAACCCAGTGAAATCGAGCGAATCACGTTAATCACTCCTCCTCAATTTCATATTCCACATTTGTGTAGGTGTCTGTCTTCTGTGGGTAAAACGGCAAATGTGGTTTCCCCGTGCATCCCTGTTCAATTTAGAGTCAAGGATATGAAGAATAATTACACATGTATTTATGAGGAAGTAAAGGATATTACCATACACAAATCAGTTTGTGGAATCAGGAGAGAGGATCTGGAGTTATAACAGGTTGAAATGGTGAGGATCAGTATGCAACACGTGAAACAGCGTTTTCAGGTATTCATGAACCGAGATCTAGGTTGGATCTCTAATATTAATCTATAGAAACACCTCAATTGAATTTATATCCCCCATCTTACACCTCTCTAAGTAAACGGTGTGGTTATCTTTTGAGCTGAAAACTAAACTCCATTTAACTAAGGAGTCTAAGGAGCCATGTTCGAAAACGAAGTTTGAGTCAACTGATTTGTATTCATAACTTTGAGAGTAAACTTTGATGCACCAAACAACCAACTATCCAGGTATAGGACGTCACTTGGTCATCTTCTGATTGACGGACACATCTACATACACATAAAGTATATGAGGTAAGTAGAATATTAGCTACAAATACAGCAGTACACTCTTAGAAAAAAAAGGCGCTATCTAAAACTTTAAAGGGTTCTACGGCTGTCCCTATAGGAGAACCCTTTGAATAACCGTTTTTAGTTCCAGGTAGAACCACTTTGGTTCCAGGTAGAACACGTTTGAGTTCCATGGAGAACCTTTTACACAGAGGGTTCTACATGGAACCCAAAATAGTTATACCTGGAACTACAAAATGGGTTCTTCTATCTATGGGGAGAGCCGAAGAACCCTTTTGGAACCCTTTTGTCTACGAGTGTAGGAATGGGCGTGATCTAAGAACGGATTGGAGAGCAATCTGCATGTTCCATTGAGTCAAGAAAAGGACGAGGGTGGGTATTATACCTACTGAGACGGGCTGAGGGAGACATGAGGGAGTCCCCTGCCTATACCGCTACTGCCTAACCCAGACACCTATCTATTATTCACTATCTTGATGAATGGACTGGCCACATTTAATACAACATACTAATACTTTACAGTAAACACAGAGCTCATATCGTTATTGATGTTGATAGGACAATCTAGATCCATAGATACATACTGTATATGCTTATTCCATCCACGTCAAGCTCTCAGAAGACGAGCATTATATCCGTACTAACAAAAGGGAGAGCCACATTGTGCAATCAGCGTTGCTCCGTACATATTAAGTAGCACAACATCTCAACCGGAGTTCATTTTAATTAGAGGGGAATTTGATCAGGCCCGTCTCCCACAGGCGTCTGTCTTTTGATGTTAATGAAACAAGCCGTACCTTGGATAAGCAGTAGACTCTTTCTCTCCGAAGGGTGATGAGAGAAAGTTCTCAGCGAGCAGGAGCCACAGCTCAAAACTATAGGGAGGTGTCCAAGGAAACACTGTGATCTTCAAGCTGTGTTGGGACACAATGAATGAACTCCTGGAAGCCAGTAAGGTGCTCTGAGGGATTATTAATGCATCGTCTGTGTCTTCGTTATGCCGGTATGTATGGTGGTACATAATGAATGATTAGTCTTTTTTTAATATATACATATTATTATTTGAATGAATTCTTTTGGGTATCAGATGTTGATTGCCAAGGACTGTTCGGAATATGCAGGTTGACATAAAGAGAGCCGTGATATTCTGAGATGTACTAGATGGCATGTACTTAAGGTCCTCTGCTCTATTGTATTTTATTGTCTTTTATTGTCTTTTATTTCCCCCATGAAAATAGAAATGTCGGTCGCTAATAAATGTCTCTGTCTGTAAACCTTGATGCAACGTGACGCTGATCCTTATATGACCAAACAAGTCATTTTAATGAAAGAGTAAATAATGACACAAATAGATGAATGGAGCAATTAGTTAAAGTTCTAGGCCTGGTATGTTGGGAACTACCTATGGCCAAAGGGTAGCTCCGCGCTCTCTCTCTCTCTTTCTCTCGCTCTTATCCCTCTCTCCCTCTCCGCCCTCTCGCTCTCTCTCTCTAATTCCATGTCCACTGTGTCCGTCTGTACAACGTTCGCAACCCTGGCACCCGTACAGGCATTTGCCGCCTGGCATCGATGCCAGCTCTGCCAGTTCACCGCATACATACAAACATCTGCTTCCCAGCACAAAGGGGACACACAGCTACTTGACAGGTTAGCCCTGGCTCAGTCTGGCCTCGCTGCCCCAGTCCTCTATACAAACAGCTGAATGTTTCCTGTCAAGCCATTAGCAGTGATAGGATCAGTACAGGCCCCATTAAGCCATCAGTGTCCACCTGTGATAAAGACAGCCATTTGTTTTCTTAAAGCCCACTTAATGTCAGTTTAACTCAATTTGTCAGGAAATGCACAACAATCTCCTTCTCGTTCTGCCCTAGAAAAATGGATGGTAGGGATTCAAATTTCAAAAACTGAAGGAGGGAGCAGTCGGGAGCAGTCGGGAGGTCAGGATACATATTCAAATGAGGGTATTAAATCGCTCTCCTCTGGTATTTGAAGTATCATGTTGTGCGGGGGTAGGAGCGAGAGGTGGTTTGTTTTTTTCCCGTACTCCGCTCTCAAAGCTGATTTCTGGACAGCGGCTTAGGAGGTATAGTAGTTGTTCCATCCATTAGCCTCGGTCCATGGCCCTTGCCTTTCACTGAGAGCCTAGATACACTGTCCAGTGTGAAGTATTATTGATACATTTGATGTAGCAGGGAAAGATAAAGACATGATCAGCCTCACTAAAATCAAAGTATGAAATTAGATTCCTAAATGACCACCCCGCCAATACACAAGCGTGCACCTCGCCTTCGCACGCACATGTACACATGCACCACCTCCCAAGTGTAGCAACTTAACAGCCCGCAGACATCGTTTAAGGTTTTGTCGGAACATTTATCTGAGAAATTGGAAAAGGGGCACCTGACCTTTTGATCCGTGCTGATCCCAAGTGCTCCGAGAACTAAAGTGAATATTTACAAGGCTACTCCAAACCCCTGCTCCTGTTCCCGCTGCTCCCCTGGTGAGGTTGCGTCCGCCCGGGCCGGTGAGGCAGGAACCAGAGAGGCCCCCACCCGGTAGCGGTGGAGTGGTATTGTCGACATCTGTCGTGGTTGGAGAGCTCAGTGCACAGGAAATGGGGTGTCACTGGGAGTGCTAGTTGGCCATTATCCTGGCATCCTAATGGAGTGTGGGCAGTTCGCAGGGGAGGGCGAGGGGAGAGAGGGGGAGGGGGGTCTCTGGATGGGCATGTTTACGCACAGTTGGTCAGAGACAGCTACCACTCTTCCTCCCCCCCTCACCCTCCACCTCCTACACCCACCTCCCCCTCTGTGCCTGCTTCCCTGCTTCCCATCTGCCCGCACCCAACTGCCCCCGACGGGATGGGGATGAGGCTGGAGCAGGGAGCATGCGCCAGACAGGGCCCTAGCTCCTACAGGAGGCAGAGAGGCATTAGGCCATTAGGCAACTCAACACGCCAGCATTTGATTGGAAACACACAGCGTCCTTTCTGTGTGGAGGCTAACCTCATGCTATGAAATCTATGTGCTGTGGCAATATACAGTACCATTAATATAATGTAGTCTACCTGCCTTGAATGGTCTGGACACTGCAGTTTACTAAGTGGTTAGTGGAATCAGAAAATACATTTAATGGTCTCAGGTGGATATACCTTGATAAATTAACAAATTAACAAATTAAATTGCATTATTTCTGTAACAGTTGATTGTGAGATGCCCACAAATCCCCTCCATCATATATAATACATGTAGATCAACCAGCGTATGGATATGTGACCTGTGGTTTTGATTTAATCCAGTGACTGAGGTGGTTGCACTGAGACCTTCATTGGTCTTCACAGGCAGGCCATTAGTACCGCGGTAAAGTCACTACCTATTTACTCTCCCTGGACAGTAATGGACTAATGTGTTGGTGAGTAAATAGCTACATCCCTAATGGTACTCTACACCCTATATAGTAATCTACTTTTGACCAGAGCCCTGGTAAAAAAGTAGTGCACTATAGAGGGAATAGGATGCCATTTGGTATGCAGATAATGTATTAAGTGTGCCTCTACAGCCTCTGTTGCTTCATCAATACAGCAGTCCTGATGCAGGCAGAGCAAGGAGTATCACAAGTGTCAGATGCTAAGCCACAGAAACTTAAAAGAATCCGTTCATTTGGCACTCTGCCTGTCCATGGCAATTATATACAGTAACACTAGTGTCATGGGAAAAAATTATGTGTTCCGAATTTACATTGAATAAGTTCAATTGATATAGAAATATACAGTACCACTCAAAAGTTGACACACCTACTCATTATTTTACTATTTTCTACATCGTAGAATAATAGTGAAGACATAAAAACTATGAAATAACACATATGGAATCATGCAGTAATCAAATAAGTGTATTTTAAATGTGAGATTCTTCAAAGTAGCCACCCTTTGCCTTGATGACATCTTTGCACACTCTTGGCATCCACCTGGAATGCTTTTCCAGCAGTCTTGAAGGAGTTCCCACATATGTTGAGCACTTGTTGGCTGCTTTTCCTTCACTCTGCAGTCCAACTCATCCCAAACCATCTCAATTGGGTTGAGGTCGGGTGATTGTGGAGGCCAGGTGATCTGATGCAGCACTCCCTCACTCTCCTTCTTGGTAAAATAGCCCTTACACAGCCTGTTATTTTTATTTTAGGTTGCAATTTCTGAGGTTGGCAACTCTTATGAGCATATCCTCTGCAGCAGAGGTAACTCCGGGTCTTCCTTTCCTGTGGTGGTCCTCATGGGAGCCAGTTTCATCGTAGCCCTCGATGGTTTTTGAGACTGCACTTGAAGAAACTTTCAAAGTTCTTGAAATTTTCCAGATTGACTGACCTTCATGTCTTAAAGTAATGATGGGCTGTCGTTTCTCTTTGCTTATTTGAGCTGGTATTTTACCAAATAGGTCTATCTTCTGTATACCACCCCTACCTAGTCACAACGCAACTGAAAGAAATTCCACAAATGAACTTTTAACAAGGCACACCTGTTAATTGAAATGCATTTCAGGTGAAGCTGGTTGAGAGAATGCCAAGAGTGTGGAAAGCTGTCATTAAGGCAAAGGGTAGCTACTTTGAAAAATCTCAAATATAAAATATGTTTTGATTTGTTTAACACTTTTTTGGTTACTACATGATTCCATATGTGTTGTTTCATAGTTTTGATATCTTCACTATTATTGTACAATGTATAAAATAGTAAAAATAAAGAAAAACCCTTGAATGAGTAGGTGTGTCCAAACTTTTGACTGGTTCTGTATATTTTAACTGTAGTGTCAATAAAAAGGTGATCCTTACTCATATGGGTGTTCCTTACTTCCATCAGTTTAAGGAATGTATGGATAGATACGTTGATTAATAGTATAGAAACAAACTGGTTGGCCACAGTAAAACATGTATGACATAATTGTCCAACCCATTTTTTACACTGTGTGTGAAAGTATGATAGTGTCCAATGTGGAATATGGCTTTCACATCAATAAGACTTGTGATCGACTGCTCTCATTTATCACTCCTGCAGACCTACGGACTACATAAAGATCCCATCTCTTTGTCAAACGTTGTTCAAAGACAAATTGTCCCCCCACCCCTCTCATACACACACTCTCTCACACACACACACACACACACACACACACACACACACACACACACACACACACACACACACACACACACACACACACACACACACACACACACACACACACACACACACACACACACACACACACCATTACCAAGCACGTCATGATGGATGCCTCAGTTTCTCCCAGGGTCAAAGGTTGTCTTCCACTCCCCCAAGGAAGATAGATGAGTCTCAGTTTATTAGTCAGACACCTCTCTCACTCAGCCTTGTTTTCTTTACCATAAGTAAGGATTAACCAACACCAACCAGCCTGTGTGTGTGTGTGTGTGTGTGTGTGTGTGTGTGTGTGTGTGTGTGTGTGTGTGTGTGTGTGTGTGTGTGTGTGTGTGTGTGTGTGTGTGTGTGTGTGTGTGTGTGTGTGTGTGTGTGTGTGTGTGTGTGTGTGTGTGTGTGTCTCTGAGGAGGGGCTACTATGGTAAATGATTAGGGCTGGGTGTTGGTTGCAATACAAGCTGATGGTGTTCCTGTAATTGGAATCATTGTCCATTATGTGGCAGAAGTAGCTCTAATTCTTCTCAGAAAGAGCAATTAGAAAACGAACAACATTCACTTAAATTCCCTCCTGTGCATTGTGCAAGTTCTTGCTAACAGACACACATACGCACAACCAGTCTGATTGCACCACTAATATACACTGAGTGTGTAAAACATTATGAACACCAGCTCTTTCCATGACAGACTGACCAAGTGAATCCAGGTGAAGGCTTTGATCCGTTGTTGATGTCACTTGTTAAATCCACTTCAATCAGTGAATATGATAGGGAGGAGACAGGTTAAAGAAGGATTTTCAAGCCTTTGAAACAATTGAGACATGGATTGTGTATGTGTGCCATTCAGAGGGTGAATGGGTAAGACAAAAGATTGAAAAACGCATTTGAACAGGGTATGGCAGTTGGTGCCAAGCCCACCGGTTTGCGTCAAGAACTGCAATGCTGCTGGGTTTATCATGTTCAGCAGTTTCCTGTGTGTATCAAGAATGGTCCACCACCCAAAGGACATCCAGCCAACTTGACACAACTGTGTAGCGTCAACTTTCTGTCTCACTCTTTGTAAAGGGATCATTTGAACAAATGCACAACAAATCCAGGATGGTTTGAAGGACGTTTCTTCCCCGGCTGTTGTCTTGTATAGGCCTTCACCCTCTCCAGTTGAAAATGAGACACGCTGCATCACACATGCTCCCCTTGCATTACACAGAGCCAGAATGTGCCGTGTGATTCTTCTTTTGTATTTTTTGGATGGAGCGAACGTACTACCACCGATCACAGTAAATAATGGCGTTGGGCAGAGAGAGGCTGAATGACACCCAGAGGAAGAGCTGAATCAGCAATAGACATATTACAAATGTGTTGCAGGGTAAGTGGACAACAGTCCCTTGACACCCTGTTACCTTTTAGCCTTTGTTTCCAATCCATCACATAGCGGTGATTTCTAGAGAGGGGGGACTCGCTGCAATAACGCCAAGTGTAAAAAAAGAGAGACCTGTTACTGAACAACAAGGAAATATGAACAGCATACTGTGTCACTCTAATACTCTTTTTGCTCTATGTAAAGGGATCATCAGCGAGGGGTTATGGCGTTCTATGGAAAATAATGAACGACGTGGAAGGTGTTGCGTTGGTTTCCACAGAACGCCATAGAGGCCCGAGATTGATTCTCGCGTAGAGCCCTGAGTATTCAACAATGTTTTCAAATGTTTTCAATTCAACTTTTGCTTTCAGAAGCAGCTCAAACGTTAAAACACGTAAGAATGAACTATAGCCATTGAAATCGACCTTGCTGATTTTACCGTGCATTACAGGGAAATAATACACGCTCTAGAATGCTCTTCAAGCCAATTAGAAACAAGTATTCAGGAATGCCATTGGTGTAAACTCTAATATTGTGTTTCTAACCACAAAAAAATATTAGGATTCAAGACAGAATATTTTATCATTTTTATCCAAAATAGTTTTCTAACATATTATATCTACAGTGACGTTAAAGGAGGAACAAGTATGTATACAGTGTTGCACAAGTTGAAAGTTGAGCGTCATACTATACATTTGTAGAGAGATTTTAATCTCTGCATAATCTAGCTCAGCAGTCACCTGCAGCAAGGTGTGCTCTCCTGCTGAGACCCAGTCGACTGTGAGCTGGGATCTGATGGGTTAGTGCCAAGCTATTAATATTAAAATCCCTAATAGGAATAGCAGCGAGTGGTGATCAGAATATGTTATAACCTCAAGACGATGGAAGACACTCCAGGCGCGGTGAGATGAAACACCAAGGTAGCATCGCATAACTGACTGGCGGGGCGGCATCTATTTGAACTTGATGGAAGGTAGCCAGGTTTCTCTTGGTGTTAATTACACTCTTTGTCAACTGAGTCAAGTCAAACTTTTCTCTCGCTCTCTCTGTCACTCTCTTTTTCTATCTCTCGGTTCATCTCTCTCTCTCTCTCTCTCTCTCCCTCTCTCTGTATCTGCCTCCATCGTTTCTTTCTCTCTTTTTCGTTGCCCCTCTCTCTCTCTTTCTCTCCTCCAGTCCGTACCACTCTCCACCCCTCCATAAGGCTGAAATGACCCTGGCAGTGACAGTAGGAGATGGGAATGCTGTTCCAGAGGCTTAGGACAGTGAACTCCATTCCGGTCTAATGATTGTCCCTATTACCCCAGTGGTGGTGACTGCTGGTAAGGTCTCAACAGACATAGAAGGAGGGACACTCTCTTCACAGACACTGAGCGAGTTCCCTGTCTTATCTCCCAACCAACACACAGAGGATTACTTTACAATAAGAGATCTCACTCAGGATAGAGTTGTATGGGTTCACCTCTCATTCTCCCAAAGCTTTAAGATAGCAAGAAACAATGTTAACGTTGATCAGATAGGCTCTGAAAAATCTTTGGACAACCTCTTTGTCTCGTTGTTTCTCTATCACCTTTTGATGTCCGTTACAAAGCTTCCTGACTGAGAGATAGAGCATCGCATGTTACATCAGATTATGGATTGCTGTATTATTTGGACACACATCAATAGTATAGTAACTCATTTCTTAACAAATATATTCCACTGTGGATTTAATAGCACACCGTCAAATATGATATGATTTTCTCAGCCTGTTTAATAAATCGCTATCTGTAGCAAGGAAATTCAACAAACAAAACGGTACGCTGCAGCCCCCCTAACCTACTGGAACCTTTTGTCATGACACAACAGAAGAGAAAGGAAATGGGTAAACAATGTGTGAGAAAAGCAGTTACTGCTACGCTCAGCATCTCTGAGAGTATGAGTGGTGAAAAGTGACTGTTTGATTTATCACAGGGAGAGCTAGCAAGAAAGTACAATTTTCTACCTTAGCCGCAAACAATAATTCATAATGATGAGGATGCCTGATAGGGGACCTTTCTCTGGCGCAGGTCTAACCCACTAAAACGATCCTAATAAATGTCAGCGGTTTCCCAGGTAACTACTTTCAAATCCATTAAGAACCAGTTGTGATAAAAGTAACTATGGCCCCTCATATGTTGTGATAACAAACTGAGTAAAGATAAATACCAGAACAATGGATTTATTTATTGTAAGGTTCAGCTGGTTCAAGGTATATTATAGATAAGTATATTATAGATACGTTTAAATGTCAATTAAAATAGTTATACAGAGTTGTTAGACTGTTCGCTGTCTATGTTCCTTATGGTACACATCACAAAGGTGAAGATTGTGTGTGTGTGTGTGTGTGTGTGTGTGTGTGTGTGTGTGTGTGTGTGTGTGTGTGTGTGTGTGTGTGTGTGTGTGTGTGTGTGTGTGTGTGTGTGTGTGTGTGTCCCCGCGCTCCCCCGGGAATCTATACCAAAGCAAAATGTAAATAGATAGTTTCTGTGGGAGTGGATATCTGTGGGAGTCGATATCGAATTCTGGCAAATATTTGATTTACACCACGGCAGGTTTGAGTTCTCAAAATCATCCCATCTGTTTTCTATTTAACCTTTATTTAACTAGGCAACTCAGTTACAATTTACAATGACGGCCTAGGAACAGTGGGTTAACTGCCTTGTTCAGGGGCAGAACAACAGGTTTTTACCTGGTCAGCTCGAGGATTCGATATAGCAACCTTCCGTTTACTAGTTCAACGTTCTAACCACTAGGCTACCTGCCGCCCCATCTATATGTGTACCATGGACACACCAACGTTGATGAACTACACGTGGAAAAAGTACACCACATGTTTTTGTAGTGCCGTCATGTTTTCTTCTGTTGACCTTTCAACTAGAAATACTGAGAACGAGTACTTCTAGCAACATCATGCATCACTGTTTAATGGTGTGTCACAAAGCCTGCCTCGCTACTACAGTATATTTGTACACATGTTTTATCGCCACATCGGCAGATTATGAGAAAGCTAATTAACTCAAACTCTTTGAACAGGCGCTTCAGAAATCCACAGCGTCTTTAGTTTGAAACTCCTGTTTCCAGCCCTCTGAAAGTCAGGAATATCACTTCTAAAATAACGACGCAGTAGCTTTAAACATAAACACGGAATCGAGCACAGAAACCGATGCGTATACCGTCGAAACGATAGGGAATCGCATAGCAGTTGCATACGGGGCATGTACTCATATTCTTGCCGTTGACGTTCGGGGGGGGAAAAAAAGAGAGAATGTTTATCGAATCCCACTGTGTTCAATGTCATCGATTACAACTTATTCTCAGAGGTGCTCATAAAAGAAGAAGTAGAACTGCTTCAATAGGTTCCAAGTGGGAGAGCGGGTGAATATCAGTTTCATTTGATGATGCTCAAGTCAAAGGGATCTAGAATCTAGATAGAGCGGTAAAGGCTGGGTGCGCTGGATTGTCTGTCGTGTATCGTATGTGCAGAACGCTGTTGCCAGTGGGAGCAAAGAGAAGGGAAGTGAAGGGAACAGACAGACACGGCTTGGAGGAATCTCAGTCCCCTACTACAGAACGTCCCCTAAGGACTGTTGTCTCTCTCTCTCTCTCTCTCTTTCCCTCTGTCTGTCTCCCTGGACCCCCCAGGGGCTCCACGGTCCTGTAAGTGTGTACTGTGGGGCCTGCAGTCGTGCCTTCCTCTGTGTGTGAGTGTGTAGACCCAGAGCCATTGTGGCTCTGCTCGGATCGGTGAAAAGCAAGCCCAGGGAGGGTGAGTACGGTGGGGGGTGGTAGCCCCTCTGTGGGAGCCAGCCAGGCCTACGGTGGGCAAGGAGGACGGTGGGCGATGGGGGTGGTTGGATTGTGGGGGCGGGGGATTCATCTGGCTCCCCGCTCCAGGTCTGTTTCTGGGTGATGTGAGCCTGTGTGTGCGTGTGTGCCTGGCAACCAAGGCTGCTGAGCCTGAGCCCCCACGTTTCCCACCGGCCTCAACGGAACAGGAAGTGCCAGACTCTAGATTATAACGTTAGCGTTGCTACAATAGCTTAGCGTGTGTGTAGCATCACGTGCTGGACACCTAGATAAAGTAGGATCTCTATTTGTAAGCATTAAGGGAAAGCTGCAGAAAGCCAAGTAGCTTCCTGTATAGACAGGTTCTCTAACCTCTGTATGTTCTGCCAAATAAAAAACACAAGTTGTACGGTTCTAACATCCCTTACATGTACACATTATTCTTCTCTAGCAGCGCAATGCTTTTTGTTTCTTCATGTTACTCAAATGCTCCAATATTTATGAAGTTACAATATTTCATAGCACTCTTGATATTGATAATTGCACAGTTTTTTATTTTTCTCTGTTTCAGAGGCATTTTAACAATTTTCCTATCCTCCATTGGAACGGTAAATGATACATTCTGTTTATAATAACAAAGACTTGGGCCAGTGTCACTTCAATGAATATGTAATTCACCAAAAAAGAGTTTTGTTTTAAATGCTGCCAAATTCTTATGCGGTGAAGCATCTTTTCTGCAATGAGAACAAACTGTATTTTCCTGTGAAATCCGTGTACATGGCATTACTACGCAATGTTGCAATTTTGCAGAGGGCATTTTATTATATTTCATTTGATCTGGTTGCAATAATCTCTAATCTACAGTATGTTAGGTGTTTAGAGGGATATTGTATGGGAGTGATGTATTTTACTCTGTATTGAAGAGGATGTCCTTTATCCTATTATCTTGTTATCGAATTATGAAATTATCAATTCAAAAAAGACACTGCTTACAGCTTTGGTCATGGGGTTTCATGTAGATGAGCACTAGTAATGGTTGACGCAGCTAATTAAAGGTTCACACATACAGTACCTGGCTCACGCAGTGAAGCTCGGGGTGTCAAAACAATGAAGGAGAGAGATTGTGACAGGTCATTACGTGGCACAGGAGGGAGAGATCCTTATTTTGCCCTCATTATAATCAATAGGGTTTTATACTGACTCTACCCCAAACCAAACTGCCCAATACGTCCTCACATTCTGACACAATGACATCAAGTTAGGTTCATTAAAAAGTGGGGAGAATCTTAAATGTCTAACTTCTTGACTTGGACGAGGGAATTCGTGACATTAGTCTCAGGCTTTGTAGCAGTGAAAAATGTGTAACAGGCGTTATCAAATTAAACTATACACCAGCATTATAGCATATTTCTCAGAAAGCACAAGTCAATCATTGAAATATACATTTACACTTCCAACCAAAACTGTGCGGAGACAGTATAGGTGACAGCACACAATGGGAATTTCAACTGAAAGGATTCCTGTTGAAGAATAACAACAGTGGGAAAGTAACCACTGTTAGGACAGTTCCATGGCCTACAAAATCCCAATTTAGCCCTACTTATAACTTCAAAAACACAATGATTGCATTTCGTTTTAACAGTACTCCAGCATGTGTTTCCAATATCGAGTGGGATAATGTTATTACAGACATGCAGAAAATACAACTTCTTGAAGAAGAAGAGGGCTTGTCTTGTTACACTCCTGGATCAAATAAAAGCCAACAGTAAAGTCAATACCGACCAGCATGATATCAAATCTGTCCCTCGCCATGCCAGAAGCAGAGACAACCGAGAGAGAAAGAGGGAGATGGTTGACAGATAAAAAAAAGAGAGAGAGAGAAAGAGAGAGAAAGAGAGAAATAGAGGGAGATGGTTGACAGATAAAAAAAGAGAGAGAGCGAGAGAGAGAGAAAGAGAGAAATAGAGGGGCATATGAATCCCGATAGCTCTTTAAGGCCCAGCGGCATACCCCAATCCATGCTGCGAACGCTACAGCCACCCTGGCACATTTCATTGGCCATGTGGCCAAGCAGCCCCCTTGGGATATTTTTCGATCCCACCGTGTTCCAGTTACCTTCAGCACAGGTGGCCGAGCTGCCCCCTAAAACCTCCCTAATATTACAGCTAAGTCCACGGGCCTGGTGGCTGTGGCACAACAACCTTGCCTGGCATGAAGGAAGCTGTCTGTTTAGTGTTTAAAGCCACATGCCAGTTGGTGCATTAGTCTGATTGCGAACTAATCAAAATGGTGGATGTTTCTCACTTCCTGTAATATTCCCTGTGATAGGCCTGTGATGTTAACATAACACAACACACCTCACATGGAGATCCATTATCCATCCCATAATCCTCCTGGAGAAGCTGCACTGAAAAAGAACAGGAGGCTTATGGGTAAATATTGCCGACTGGCACAGGCCCAGATCCTAATAAGTGCAGAATGTAGCTAGTTGGCAACTGGGTGGAAACAGACAGCCAAATCAGAGCACAATCATTACCTATTTTGGTGTGTGTGTGTGTGTGTGTGTGTGTGCGTGCGTGCGTGCGTGTGCGTGTATGGGCCATAGAGACCGACTGCATCTTCTCCAACCCAATCCCAGTCAGCGTCACAGAGTCTGTTCACCCTGGAAATATATTCTTTTTTTGCCCGGTCTCTCTCTTTCAGTGAAAACAATCAGAAATAAAGCAGCATGTACTCTATGAGGGTACAGTACTGGTGTACAGTATATACATAGGAAATACTGTAACTATGTAGGCACCACACCTACTGATGTGGTCCAAGTTTTCTTTATTTTTCTTCCCCCCCCCCCCCCCTTCAGAGGCACCTAATTAAGAACCCCGGACTCATTTACATGGACATGTTTGATCTAAATTACACTCCAAACCACACCAAATGAGGATCATCTGTGAATGTGAAATGTTTTTTTCCCCCCCTCCCCATGTCTGGCAGGGGGAGCCGAGCTAGGCAGGGCCCAGGCAGCTCTGGAGGGCACATGTTCAGATGATGAGAGGGATTACGGTTTAACATTCTCCTGAGACCCGGTCCTATATCCCCCTCTATCTCACTACTGTAAACTAACTGGGCAGGACAGAGTCACCCACAATTACAGTATCACAGGATTTGACTGAAACTATACTCAGATCTGTACTTTGTCGAAATGAGACTGGAAGATGCAGTAGATGCAGGGACTGTCGGGGAATATGGCAATGTAAACATACATTTCCCATGCCAATAAAGCCCCTTGAATTGAATTGAAATGAGAGAGAGAGAGAGAGAGAGAGAGAGAGAGAGAGAGAGAGAGAGAGAGAGAGAGAGAGAGAGAGAGAGAGAGAGAGAGAGATTTACATTTATTTATTTTCCTTTTTGTACTTTAACTATTTGCACTGCATATACAGTAGACATAATATGACATTTTAAATGTCTTTATTCTTTTGCAACTTTGGGAGTGTAATGTTTGCTGTTCATTTTTATTCTTTATTTCACTTCTGTTTATTATCTACTTCACTTGCTTTGGCAATGAAAAGCCCCTTAAATTTGAATTGAGAGAGAGAGAATATGGGAGAGAGAAAGAGAGCGATAAACTATTCCTGCTCTTGCTTATCTAGCTGTACCGTTAAGCACAACTCTGTGAAGTTTGTTTTTAATTCACTTTGTTGTGGGTTAACTGTGCTTTTTGGTTAACTGTGCTTTTTAGGGCGGCTGTGCCTTCCCCCCTATGATCCCCACAGTCTGGGTTCAATAAACAACTGTATATATATATATATATATACAGTACCAGTCAAAAGTTTGGACACACCTACTCATTCAAGGGTTTTTCGATGAAATAACACATGGAATTGTGTACTAAGCAAAAAAGTGTTAAACAAATCAAAATGTATCACAACTTTGCACAATCTTAGCATTGTTTCAACCAGTTTCACCTGGAATGCTTTTCCAACAGTCTTGAAGGAGTTCCCACATATGCTGAGCACGTGTTGACTGTTTTTCCTTCACTCTGCACCCAACTCATCCCAAACCATCTCAGTTGGGATGAGGTTGGGTGATTGTGGAGGCCAGGTCATCTGATGCAGCACTCCATCACTCCTTCTTGGTCAAATAGAGGTGTGTGTCTTTGTCCTGTTGAGAAACAAATGATAGTCCCACTAAGTGCAAACCAGATGGGACGGCGTATCGCTGCAGAATGCTGTGGTAGCCATGCTTGTTAAGTGTGCCTTGAATTCTAAATAAATTACAGACAGTCTCACCAGAAAATCATCCCCACACCATCACACCTCCTCCTCCATGCTTCACGGTGGGAACCACACATGCTGAGATCATCAATGTACCTACTCTGCGTCTCACAAAGACACAGTGGTTGGAACAAAAAATCTCAAATTTGGACCAAAGGACAGATTTCCACCGGTCTAATGTCCATTGCTCGTGTTTCTTGGCCCAAGCAATTCTCTTCTTCTTACTGGTGTCGTTTAGTAGTGGTTCTTTCTTTCATAATATGGACTTGGTACTTTACCAAACAGGGTTATCTTCTGTATACCATCCCTACCTTGTCACAACACAACTGATTGTCTCAAATACATTAAGAAGAAAATAAATTCTACAAATTAACTTTTAACAAGGCACACCTGTTAATTGAAATGCATTCCATAAACTATTTTTTAATCTTATTAACACTTTGTTCTAGATAGCTATTTGTGTAGGTAGCTATCAAGTAAACACAATGATATGGTAACTTGTTGACTTAACTCTAGAATGCCTACTTCAAGTGTTTTAGTACTAGTCTGTAATCCCAGGACTTAACCTTAACCATGAAACTGGTTGAGAGAATACCAAGAGTGTTGAAAGCTGTCATCAAGGCAAAGGGTAGCTACTTTGAAGAATCTCAAATATAAAATATATTTAGATTTGTTTAACACTCTTATGGTTACTATATGATTCCATATGTGTTATTTCATAGTTGTGATGTCTTCACTATTATTCTACAATGTAGAAAACTGTAAAAATAAAGAAAAACCCTTGAATGAGTAGGTGTGTCCAAACTACAGTATCACATATTGTGATGTGGTCTAGGAGACCAGGTTGCTTAAAGTATACCTTCACACACCCATGTTCTATTGATTCTAATGCTGTGGAAATTATGGGAATTCTTTTTTGTTTGTCTAAACGCAACACAGCGGTTTAGTTGACCCCATGTGTTACGATTTTGTTAATACAACATCCCTTTTATACTCAAAGAAATAAGGTAAAGACCATGTGACAACTGTAAATGTTATCTGAAAGTGATTGCCATTGCTTCTCTGGTCCTCCTTTCCCTATGATTGCCATAGTATCCATAATTGCGAGACCTGGAACCCAACGAAAGCATTGGACTTTGATAAAGTATGAGACCATTCTGACAGAGGATTACAGTTGTTTGGTCTACATAGCCTACATCTGTCAGGTAAATGAGTGCAGGAGGCCTGGCTATCCTACAGTATGTGGTTGTTGTTAGTCCTCCTTTGGTATAGGGGAAACCCTGTAATTAGATATAATGCATGAGATCTGGTACTTGTCGTTCTGCTTTTTGTGCAACACATTAGCACTGCATGAATCAGCCTGAATCACGTGGGGTTACTCTATTACCATGGCACTAGTATTCATATATCTTCAGGGTGTGTCACTGCATAATTTCTAATTGAGCGCTTTCCAATTTGGTCATTAGTTAATAGCTACGTAACGTAACTCGGGGAAATGGGCAAATATTGAAGTGGCGGAGTTAATTGTGTTGCATTTTATATTCTGTTGCATTTTAAAAAGGGGTTATGGTGTGTAAAATACGCGTTTGATTTTTCTAACAGAAGCGTCAAAAGTCTAAGTTATCACGTATGAATATTCGAATGAGAAATAATGGTCCCTGTAACATTTCCTGTAGCAACGTTACCACGACGACTGGCCTAGGAAGCTTATATAGAGCATTGGCCATAGCCAGCGGCAGTGGGAACAGTGACAGAGATGTACCATGAACATTTCTGTGTCAATGTGCCCCCCTCAATTTATTAACTGGCCCTCAGCTCGGAATCCGAAATCGTGACCCTAATAAAAGAAGCCTTGGGGGGAAATGGAATGGAGCACCAGCCTTCCTATATCCTGTTGTTCTCTGGTCAAAACTAGATGCTAATTAATTACCATTGGCATCTTTAGCAATGCATGTCAGCTCCTATTTGGGATATCCATCAGATATCTGATCCAACCGAATGTTCAGGGGACACCACTGGGTATTCTGGCCACTGTTTGGTAGTCTGTGTGCTCTATGGAGCGCTGCTGGTCGTTACTAGTCGCCACACCATACAGACTGGTTGTGATTTTACCATACATGATTTTCATTACCTTGGGTTTGAATCATGAAATTGCCTTTGCCATTTGTGTTGACTTTTTTTGCCACAACCAATGCGGTATTGTTGCTATCAAAATAAATAGCACTGAAAAAACGAGACCAAAGTGGCGGTTAAATCAAAACACGTGGACATACAGGTATCGTAAATGTTCTGGGTAAGTAGGCCTACCAATGATGCATATAAACAACATATGAATTAATATGCTGTATGTCTACAGTTGGTGCATCTACAAAAAAGACATGCAGTCTAACATTTTACATCCTGTTTATAACCAAGGATGTTCCACCTCTGAATTACTTCATCAGGAGGGTAATGGCAGAGTGTTCACTGTCATTAGACAGAGATAATAAGTACAAGGTCAGGAGATTTCAGAATTATCCAGTCTTTTCCCTGCAGTTCTGTCAGATTCATAAAGTTGTGTTCCAGTGCTGGTTCACATTAATCAGCATTTTAATTGCCACTTACCTCATATTGTGTGGGGAATAAGGCCAATTTCCTTGAGTCTTCTCTTTAAGTAAAATTAACCAGGTCTTACAAAGAGAGAGCGAGTGATAGAGAGCGAGAGAGAGTGAGAGAGAGAGAGAGAGAGAGAGAGAGAGAGAGAGAGAGAGAGAGAGAGAGAGAGAGAGAGAGAGAGAGAGAGAGAGAGAGAGAGAGAGAGAGAGAGAGAGAGAGAGAGAGAGAGAGAGTTACTTCGTCAATATAAGTTGTGTACATCTATTATTATTATGATAAGAATTTACATTATTATTAATGTTTGTAGTAGTAGTAGTAGTAGTAGTAACAGTAGTAGTAGTAGTAACAGTAGTAGTAGTAGCAGCAGCAGTAGCAGTAGCAGTAGTCATTGTCATCGTAGTAGTAGTTGTAGCCTAATAGTAGTAGTAGTAGTAGTAGTAGTAGTAGTAGTTGCATTTGCAGTAGCAGCGTTATTACATTTTATATTCTTATTTTACTTTCTCATCTAACATACAGTTAGTTACATTATGTTTAGAATGATTTTGTTTGAGTTTCCAATACTGGAATATAAGGATGTACATACCCGTCTGAATTCTGAAGACTGTAATTGCTCTTATTCAAGGTGATTAATGGACATTACTTAATACATTTCCTGTAATTAAGTGTCCACCTGCAACTAGATTGGAATCAATTACCGTTTGTTGATATCATTTCCTAGGTATTAGTGAGGTATTAGCAGTGGAGCTTCACTCTGGAGTTGTCATGTTAGCCACATTGAGGTGCTTACCTTGCTGTTTTCCCTCCCCTCAGAGAATGTTTTAGCTAAACAGTTCAAGATCAATGAATAATCAGTTAGTACAGCACTGTTAATAAGCAAGACGTATTGGGCTAGAACTGAGTACGTCACATAATTTACAATATTTCCCCTTTCAATACTTGATGGCCACCAACACAAATCCCAAGGTTTGCCCATATCCACTTTATTCCCGCTACGTCCGTGTTACAACTGTGGAGTATGACTTAAAACACTGTGTTCAGGTAATCATCTTGAATCTTTAATCATGTCTTTCTTTGATGGACAGTTTCATCAATTACAATTAAAAAAGCTGTGTCTCAACGCCCAGTCGTTCAGCTGCTTAAACAAACATGCATTCTCCTGAAAGCAGATGACTCATTAGAAACAGCAGGAGATGACCTTTTCGTAAAGATGGTGACATGAGTGGAAGGTCAGTGTCACCACTAAATGGCATACCCCTAAGTGAATGTCAATCTCGTGTATTATTATTGTGCCGCTTCACTGTCATCGTCAATGAAATATTACGCAAGAATGAATTCGGTCATTAAATCAAATCTGTTAGTCGTCTGCATCCATAAGATAGGTTAGGACAATGTTTTCACACTGAAGCTGCATGCATACCTTCTTATTTAACCATTTTGATTACAGTTTTTTTTTAAACAATCGCTAACATCCTTTTGTCCAATCTGCTGTCACATTTTCAAAACTCTAAACACAATTAGCACAACATCCGTCTGTTGTGGACCATACCGTGAACACAATTCGTGTTGTTTTCACAGAATATGAAGTCAATCAACACATTTCTAAAATGCTTACATTTTCTTTACATACAAGCTTACCCAACACCAAATTGATTGATCTTTCTTCTCTTATTTACAGATGCTTGCACCACGCATGCCAGAAATGAAGACCTGATGTTCAAAACCTTAAATATAGTATAAAGCCTCTACTTTTGCAACACCAGCAGCTCAAAAGCTATATTGAAACAGCTGATAAGCATTTTTGAACAGATCATTGAACAGATCATTGAAACATTTAGAAATAGCTGATTTACTGTAAGCTGTGTAAAATAGACCAACCACAGCTGATTCCAATCTCAACCGGAGACATAGCCAGGTGTTGAAGTTCTTTCAATTACATGGACATACACAGTAAAAAGGGGACCAGTGAAATATACCTGCTGGAGCGTGTGTTACGGGTGGGTGTTGCTATGGTGACCAGTGAGCTGAGATAAGGCGGGGCTATACCTAGCAAAAACTTGTAGATGACCTGGAGCCATGGGTTTGGTGACGAATATGTAGTGAGGGCCAGCCAACGAGAGCATATAGGTCGCAGTGGTGGGTAGTATTGTCACGTTCCTGACCTGTTTTTTGTTGTCTGGTATGTGTTTATTGGTCAGGGCGTGAGTTTTGGGTGGGCAGTCTATGTTTTCTGTTTCTATGTTGGTTTTGGGTTGCCTGGTATGGCTCTCAATTAGAGGCAGGTGTTTGACGTTTCCTCTGATTGAGAGTCATATTAAGGTAGGTTGTTCTCACTGTTTGTTTGTGGGTGATTGTCGTCCGTGTCAGTGTTTGTCGCGCCACACGGGACTGTCTCGGTTTATGTAGTCTGTTCCTGTTCGTGAGTTCTGCGTGTATTTTTTGTAAGTTCCATGTCCAGGTCTGTCTACTCCGTTTTGTTATTTTGTAAATCCTTCCAAGTGTTTGTTTTCGTGTTTTCATCGTTTGATTTAATAAATCATTATGTATTCACAACCCGCTGCACTTTGGTCAAATCACTACTCCTCCTCTTCGTATGAAGAGGAGGAGGAATGCCGTTACAAGTATATGGGGCTTTGGTGACAAAACGGATGGCACTGTGATAGACTACATCCAGTTTGCTGAGTAGAATGTTGGAGGCTATTTTGTAAATGACATCGCCGAAGTGGAGGATCGGTAGGATAGTCAGTTTTACGAGGGTATGTTTGGCAGCATGAGTGAAGGTGGCTTTGCAAAATAGGAAGCCGATTCTAGATTTAATTCTGGATTGGAGATACTTAATCTGAGTCTGGAAGGAGAATTTACAGTCTAACCAGACACCTAGGTATTTGTAGTTGTCTACATATTCTAAGTCAGAACCGTCCAGAGTAGTGATGCTAGTCGGGCGGGAGGATGAGGGCAGCAATCTGTTGAAGAGCATGCACTTAGAGCAGCTGGAGGCCATGGAAGGAGTGTTGTATGGCGTTGAAGCTCGTTTGGAGGTTTGTTAGCACAGTGTCCAAAGAAGGACCAGATGTATACAGATTGGTGTCGTCTGCGTAAAGGTGGATCAGAGAATCACCAGCAGCAAGAGCGACATCATTGATATATAGAGAGAAAAGTCGGCCCGATAATTTAACCCCATAGAGACTGCCAGAGGTCCGGACAACAGGCCCTCCGATTTGACACACTGAACTTTAGTGGGGGGTTGCTGCAAGTTGCTGCAGGGGGTGCTGAGATGTTGGCCGGGGTAGTGGTAGCCAGGTGGAAAGCATAGAAAAACTTAGAAAAACGCTTACTGAAATGATTGATTATCGTAGATTTATCGGTGGTGACAGTGTTTCCTATCCTCAGTGCAGTGGGCAGCTGGGAGGAGGTGCTCTTATTCTCCATGGACTTTACAGTGTCCCAAAACTGTTTGGAATTAGTGCTACATGATGGACATTTCTGTTTGAAAAAGCTAGCCTTAGCTTTCCTAACTGACTGAGTATATTGGTTCCTGACTTCCCTGAAAAGTTACATTTCGCAGGGGCTATTCGATGCTAATGCAGAACGCCACAGGATGTTCTTGTGCTGGTCAAGGGCAGTCAAGTCTGGGGTGAACCAAGGACTATATCTGTTCTTAGTTTTACATTTTGTGAATGGGGCATGCTTATTTAAGATGGTGAGGAAAGCACTTTTGAAGAGCAACCTCTACTGACGGTCAATATCCTTCCAGGATACCCGGGCCAGGTCAATTAGAAAGGCCTGTTTGCTGAAGTGTTTTAAGGAGAGTTTGACAGTGATGAGGGGTGGTCGTTTGACCGTGGACCCATTACGCACGCAGGCAATGAGGCAGTGATCGCTGAGATCCTGGTTGAAGACAGCAGAGGTATATTTAGAAGGTTGGTCAGGATGATATCTAAGATGGTGCCCATGGTTACGGATTTAGGGTTGTACCTGGTAGGTTCCTTGATAATTTGTGTGAGATTGAGGGCATCTAACTTAGACTGTAGGACGGCCAGGGTGTTAAGCATGTCCCAGTTTAGGTCACCTAACAGTACGAACACTGAAGGTAGATGGGGGGCAATCAATTCACATATGGTGTCCAGGGCACAGCTGGGGGCTGAAGGGGGTCTATAACAAGTGGCAATATTGAGATACTTGTTTCTGAAAAGGTGGATTTTTAAAAGTAGAAATTTGAATTGTTTGGGCACAGACCTGGATAGTATGACAGAACTTTGCAGGCTATCTCTGCAGTAGATTGAAACTCCGCCCCCTTTGACAGTTCTATCTTGTCGGAAAATGTTATAGTTAGGGATGGAAATTTAGGTTAGGGATGGATTCAGACACGGCTAGGACATCCGGGTTTGCGGAGTGTGCTAAAGCAGTGAATAAAACAAACTTATGCAGAAGGCTCCTAATGTGAACATGCATAAAACCAAGACTTTTACGGTTACAGAAGTCAACAAATGAGCGCGCCTGGGGAATGGGAGTGATGCTGGGGGTGACAGGGCCTGGGTTAAGCTCTACATCACCAGAGGAACAGAGGAGGAGTAGGATAAGGGTACGGCTAAAGGCTATAAGAACTGGTCATCTAGTGCATTCGGAACAGAGAGTAAAAGGAGCAGATTTCTGGGCGCGGAAGAATATGTCTTGTTCTATAATGAGTTTTACACTATGCTACTCTACATGTAAACATTGGTTACAGTACATACAGTAGGACATACTGAAAAGCATTTACACATACTGTGTTTGATTTCTTTCAGAGAGTCATGGAGTTGGAGGCTAATCAGACCCCACATGAAATAATTTATGTAGACGAGGCAGGGTTTAACCTGGCAACAACACGTTGGCGGGGAAGAAATGTCTTCAGGGAAAGGGCCACCGTTGATGTGCCGGGTCAGAGAGGAGCAAATATCACAATGTGTGCTGAAATCTCGAGTGCTGGTTTGGTCCTGCAGAAATGCCCGATTGGTCCCTACAACACTGTGCACCTTCTTTTGTTTTTCGATGACCTCCACCAACAACTGGTGCCAGAAGCAGAACGGGAACAGGTGGGAGGAAACATGAGGACATTTGTGATTGCCAGGGACAATGTAGCATTCCACCATTCACATGCAATCACAAACTGGTTTGTAGCCCATCCAAAAATGGTTTCCCTTTTCCTCCCCCCCTACTCGCCTTTCCTCAACCCCATTGAGTCATTTTTTTCTGCCTGGAGGTGGAAGTGTATGATCATCGGCCACATGACCAAATGTCCCTCCTGGATGCAATGGATGCCGACTGCAGAGACACCTCAGCTGAAGACTGCTATGGGTGCATAAGGCGTGCCAAGCGTTTCTATCCAAGGTGCATAGCGATAGACGACATAAGATGTGATGTGGACGAGAACATGTGGCCAAATGCTGAAGATCGTGTAGATTAGAACAGGACTGTGCATTTTTGTGTTTTTTTACTGTAATTGTGTTTTCTTTTTACACATTTGGAACCAAAGGCCATGTATGTTGGATTTTTTGTTGATCACTGGCAGCAATTTCATGTTGCTAATAAAGCTTTAACTGCAGCAATTCGGTCACTTACTATTTTTTTCTACTGTACATTCTATAAAGTAAAGATGACTCATTCACTTTTAGATATTAATATATGTTACCAAAAATGCACACATTCGACACAAAATATAGAGTGGTTTACAGTAAAAGGAAACTGAATTATAAAAACTGATGGATTTCATGTTGTCTATTGTATGCAGGTAGGACTCATGAAACATGAAAAGTAATGCCGTTTTTGCATATTTTGAAAGTCGCTGTGATTGATTATATGTTCCTCTTGGATAGAAAACATGTGCTAGTGTTTTGACAGAATGATTAGATATTGAGTCGGGTTTGCCGTGTTTTGATAGAATTAGTTTATGTAGAGAAAGTTTTTGGGCATTTTGAAATGTGGAGTTGGTATTTAATGAACAAAATATGGTTTTGAGCAGAAAATGAACTATTTGGCTAATTGTGTGATGTAGGTGTGTTGCTGTGTTAAGAGTTTAGAAAAAGTATCTTAAGTACAGGTAAACGCTTGTTAGCAATTGTAAAAAACTGTAATTAATAGGATTCATATACAGATTATATTCGCTTCTGTCTTTGAGAATACTCCGAATAAATAGTATGCATTACGTTTTTCCACTGTGCACCACAACAAAGGCAAAAGGGGCTCTAGTTCCAAAAAGTTGGATGTCAGTATGTACAGAGAGGGCTGACTGGTCTAAGTTTAAGAAAGACTTGATCCTGCTTTAATCAAGATCGTTTGTCCCGGTCTTGACAGCTTGGACCAGAGCCTCCCACCTCAGGAGCCTCCCACCACAAGGGGCATCCCAAATGGCACCCTCAAAAGTAGTGCACTATAAAAGGGAATAGGGCACAATTTGGGAAGGGGCCACAGTCTTTCGGTTTTGTTTCAACGCTGGTTCTACAGTTCTACTGGTTCCAGCGGCAACATGCTGGCAGCCCTGACAGGAGAGCCACCCATTATTGACAGTCATTGTCTTCCAGCCAAACCTCAGCTAACACTGGAAGCAGAACTATTTCAAAGCTTTTTTTGAGGGTTGGAAGAGTCTCTTACTAAACTACTGCAAGGCCAGGCATTTGATGTATAATAATAACACATAGAGTATGTTACCTTGAGGTCCTGAAAGCTATAGTGCCATACCATCAAGAAAGCTTCAGTGCCACACTCTTTTGGCTGACCAAAAAAACCAGAGAGATTTCACCTTTCGACGCATCGCATGCAGACTACAGACCAGTTAACCATTTGAATATGTTCACCAATAAGACCATTTGCGTTTTACACACAATGTATGCTGTGCTTACCACCTTACACTCTCTACATGTGGTCAATACACTACGAGTCACCCTAAACTTTTCGAGTCATCAATAGTGATGCCATTAGAAGTAGAACTGGGAATAGAAGGAGATGTGTCTCAACAAGTAGAGGCAGAGATCCATTTGCACAGCACACCTCCTTGCTCCCACATAGATTGCCTACTCACTTGTTTATGGGGCACTGTGTCTGAAATCACCTGCAAAGATAGCAGTTAAAGTGCTAAACAATTTAAGCAATTTCCTAGGGCCTTTTGAGGTTGCATATCCCAGATCCAGGATTAATTCACCAATGGCGGTTCGGCTGTTTCAGCACTCATCAGAAAGCAGTGATGGTGTGAGATTTAGAATTGTGTTTCCCCTATTTTACTGTTAGAGGCTTTACATGCCCTGGCAAGAACAGACTTCCATGAATTTCTTAGAAATCTGGAGGAGAAATCAGCTCAACGATGACTGGAATAAATATGGCCCAGACATAAACAAAATGGACGTCGATATGAATTTCAGCATCCAATCACTTGAACTCAAGCACTTGAACACCGCAAGTAGGGAGTAGCCAAATAACGACAAATTTTTTGGGGGAGAGATAAAGGCTTTTATTAGGCAATCTTTCACGTCTCAATGTGAAGAGTCAGTAGGTGTCTGTGCAGTCTGTTCAGAGCAAATTACTTTTGTAGTTTAGTTTTCCAAATTCAGAAAAAAATAATTTAACAGGCAAGTCAGTTAAGAACAAATTCTTATTTACAATGGCGGCCTGCCAGGGAACAGTGGGTTATCTGCCTTGCTCAGGGGCAGCTCGGAGATTCGATCCAGCAACCTTTCAGTTACTGGCCCAACGCTTTAACCACTAGGCTACCTGCCGCCCCAAAATATGTTTCGAGAAATAAAGCAGCTGCTAACTATTTGAACTGAGTGGTTTGAACTGAATCAGCATATATAGACTAACAGGTAATATGTGTGTATTACACCTTGCTAAATCGATATTGGCCTGTAATGAATATGATAATTCTACACTGCCTCTATTCACCGCCATTTAATTGGGTGAAATGTAAGAACTGCAAACAAGACTGAGTCAGCACACTTTACCAAGATGTAATTTAGTTTGTTCTGGGTCAACAGCTTCCAGCCTTCTAACATAGCGGTACTCAACACTGCGGCATGGCTTGTGTTTTGATCAACACTGTCAAAGAACTGATAGCATGAGGGGGAATAGGGACTATATGAGTAATACGTAAGTAAATATTGGATATATAAGTAAACATACTGTATCATATAACATAAGTGAACATAATCACATCCCTAATAACACATGCGGTAGTGTTTTCTATCGGACTCAGTGTGGTTATATTAGGGACACGTGATTATGTTATCATTCAGTTATCAGAGAATTTATTTCCTGCAATTAAACCATTAGGATGTTAATTTGTGATTACGGATTAATGAGTTGATTAGCTGAAGGAGTTAAATGTTTACAGAGAGGTTGGAATATGTGTTCAGTAAATATTGTTCAAAGACAGGACATCATATCATATCACTGGATTGTTCACTTTAATTAATCCTGAAACCTCTCAAAATTCCCCCTGGGATTCATTATCCCAACCAAAATCTGCATTCTTAATTATTGAATTTAAGATAATGTTTGTGGAAATTGCAAATTGTGAAAAAAAAATCTGAGCAATTATTTATTTGTTAAAATGTAAATTAAAACATAAAAGAAAGACAAGAAAGTGTTTTTCCCTAACACATGAAAGGTAGAGAGAGGTACTATACTTAAAATGAAAGCAATTTGCCACATAATAAATGCTTTATAACTGATTGCCTTGACTAAAACCTCAATGAGATCTTCACCATGTTAAAGACATTCTCATCCAGCATATCAAATGGCAGAGGAGGGGTACTGCCCCTTTCTTTTTTTATATAACAAACAAGCCCCCATCAAAGACATAATTAATGGTACTATGCCAAAACTAAAACAGTCCATCATGGTAGAGATGATTTGGAGAGAAAGAAGTGTGGTCTTTGTAGTCTAATCATGATCACAAAACCTGTTTGGAATCTCTGTATTTCCATGGGACTTTGTTGTAGAACTACCGAGGCATCCAGGGTCACATGCAATTAAAACTGGGCCAGCACTTGGTCTTTTTAAAAGCCAACATTATTAGACCTAAACATAGACCACGTACATTTAAGAGTTTAAATATACCACAATAGACCTTTACATAGACCACCTACATTTAAGAGTTGAAATATACCACGATAGACCTTTACATAGACCACCTACATTTAAGAGTTGAAATATACCACGATATACCTTTACATAGACCACCTACATTTAAGAGTTTAAATATACCACAATAGACCTTTACATAGACCACCTACATTTAAGAGTTTAAATATACCACGATAGACCTTTACATAGACCACCTACATTTAAGAGTTTAAATATACCACAATAGACCTTTACATAGACCACCTACATTTAAGAGTTTAAATATACCACAATAGACCTTTACATAGACCACCTACATTTAAGAGTTTAAATATACCACAATAGACCTTTACATAGACCACCTACATTTAAGAGTTGAAATATACCACGATATACCTTTACATAGACCACCTACATTTAAGAGTTGAAATATACCAAGTTGGATCATTTGCTAGAGAGAAAAACATGTCTGAATCTCTTCGATGGCTATTTGCATGGCCTAAGAAAACCAATTGCTTTCAGTGCAATATTTGCCAGCATTTTCTGTAGGAATGTGCTTTATTCACTCATATTATTCTTACTGGTGTGATGATACCCAGAACACAATGATCCTCTTATGGAAAACAAATTAACCTGGTAATCACTACAAACTAACTGGCAGAGACGGAGAAATGTATTGGTAGCCTTGTGCAGGGTGGACAGGATAAGGGGCAGTGGGGCAGGTGAGAGGGTGGGTTTGTAGGGGTGGCATGACAGAGGCAGAGGGGCTGGAGGGAGCTTGAGTTCAGTTCAGGAGCCCTTTCCAAGTGCCCTAATCAGACAGAGGGGATGAAAAGGCTGATTTTCAGGGAATTAGCATGATAAGCGAGAACACAAAATCAATCCCCATCCTTGTGAGGCCTCCTCTGATTGCTTTGAACTGTCCAAAAATGGCAGAATCAAATCGAAAGTGCTTGAGGTTACGGGAGTGATTTGTTCAAGAAGAGATCGCTAGAGCAATTGACACAGCTCTTGAGACAATAATTAGGTTATCAAAGAGGAAACAGTTCAAGTACCACAAGGGTGAAAGCCTATTTGCATTGGATTTTCATACAGACAGAGACACACCTCTGTTTTAAAGTCTCCATTTTTTTATATAGTCGAGGATTAAGTCTGGGATTGCCTCATTATCATCTGAAAGTTTGTTGTCTCTGTGTGCAACACTTGATTATTTAACTAGCGGCGGGGAGATCGAGGGTCAATTTCCTTCTCATATACTGATTTATAACTCAAAATGTGCTCTTTAAAGTTACAATGTGATGGACAGGAAATATACTGCATTAATTGACTAAATCCATATCTGTCCATGGGGATTACGTATTATTGTACGCAAAAATGTAAGCATAAAATGCCAGTCATTTGTTTCATTTAGGTATTAAATTAATGCTCCATGATTGTTGTTGTTGCTGTTGTTGCTGTCGTTGTTGTTGTTTTCATGGCAATGAGCATTAGTGGAATTGCCATTTGCTCCACAGCCTACCTCCGTTTCTACCAGCTACCAGTCACTCTCAGGGGCTATGCTGGTGCCTGGTGCTGGCCTAGTTTAGCTATCATATCATCATGTGAACTGGGATTAGGGATTAGCATGGTCTGTGTGTGCATCCCAAATGGCATCCCATCCCCTATATAGTGCACTACTTTTGACCAGAGCCCCATGTAGCAAATACGGTGCCATTTGGGATGCACCCTATGAGCCCCCTGCAGGTCAATGAGTACTGAGGAGAGGCTTCAGAAAAAGTGCTGACAACAAGCTGCAGCCCGGTGTCATGGCATCAGCCTAACAGATAACTGAGGAGAATTACGATCGGGCCACAACACCTCGTTTGATCTCTCCGGTAGACATTGATATGCAGCGTGGAGAGTACCATTGTTTACACCGGGTGTAGATTCCAGACCTCACTTCGAGAGGTGCTATTTGAGGGGTATTTTCTGTTCTTGTTCGTTAGGTGGCTACATGTGAATCATAAACCCATAGCAAACAAGAGGGAGCATGCATGTGTGTTGTGTTCACTCGAATCAACTTTGGTGGATCGGACCAAGAAAATGGTCTCGCACATCGAATTTCTAAAAAGCAGGTGTGATCAGCGATCTCATCAGTATCTGAGAGCCATTTAAGACAAAAGCAGAGAGGTTATGTGCTCCTACCAATTTACATGATGTGTTTCTGCGTCACATGACCATCTGAGCCATGGCAAAGCCTTACTTCAGCAGACAAAAGTGCTAACAGTAGATGAATGAAAGGTTACGACGGTATATGATGAATGTCACACCAAAACAAATTACCACAGGAAAAAGACTAATGAAGACTTTTGCTGGGAGCCAGAGGCCAGTCAATAATTAGAGGTGCAGTAGTCACACTGTCTTGATGTTTTCTGTTTCTGTGGGCATGGCCATTTCTACTCTTTAATTGTTCAGGTTGGTTTACTGTTTGAGATATATGTCACTATTACACGACTGTGTTTGTTCAATGTCACTTCTTACGCTGCTGTGGTTTGTTATACTGTAAATGTCACTTTTCACACTCTACACAACCAAAACGAGTGCATCAAAAAACGGCTATATATTTTAAATGAGTGCCATCAGTAAGCCTCGGTTCATTGATTCGATAAGACACATTCTAACAAGTTTTAAGTTGACTTTTCGCTTTCATTTTATATTTAACATATTATGTTGACTTGGAGTTATGCATAAGGGAGTTTTCTTTGATCCCTCAAAAAAGTCCCAACCGTGCGCTAAAGTGCTACGAGTGGTTGACAGTCGGTGCTTATTGGTTGTTTGCGAGAAGGGAGAAATAATCACACAAATAAGACATCAAAGATAGATTGAGAATTAAAATATGCAGCTGAAAATTATTCAGATTGCTTTGGGATGGAAGAGAGAAAGATATTCCCTAGAAGTGTCCAACTGGATAAGATCAAAACTCAGAACACCGATAGCTACAAGCAGGCATGAACTGAGAGGGGGGGTGAGAGAGAGAGAGAGGGAAACACAGCACTTGTATAAAATATCTAAGCTTTTGTTTTGGGGCCTTGGCATGCCAATACTGCCATGTTGTACTCCCTTTGACTTGAGGGAAGCCCTGTTTTTTGTCACTGACATGTGCCTTGCCAATATGTCCCCTCACGATACAGACTCCTATCATGGCACGAGAAGCTCATCCCCAGTACATGGCTGTCCCTCCCTGCATGACAAAATGACCCGTCCAACAAAAACATGCCCCGTGCGTCATACATTTGCACCTTTCCAACCTTTCTGCAGGTACGCTGCATGATCGCTTGCCATCATCGCTCCGGGACGCATCGATCCCTTGCGTCACGGAACATGTATCCAGCATGGCGCTGGAACGTAGACAATCCCAAACCTGACATTCTACTGACTAGAGACAGACCATAGACTTTTGGAATTACTACACTTTCAAGTATGAAGTATGGCTGGCGAGGAAAGACGTTTATCCAAAAGTCATGCCTTTAGTAGTAATTTGTTGAGGGATTTCTCTTCAGAAACATTTGAGCATAGCTTTGTGTGTTAAAAAACAAAAAAAAAACAAGTAGTAACGAAGAGGGGGAAGAAAGGTTCTTTTTTTGTCTAATGCTCTTGTTAAGTGCCACAGTGAGGCACGATTCAAAGCACGGCCCGTCTTGCCTAATTAACACTTTGAAAGATAAAAGCAGTTTATTAAATCAATCAGGATGACGGTTGTTTGTGAATCCCACCAGATAAGGCTATTTGCATATTATCGTTGCAGTTCTAACCTACATTTGAGGATCTTCTGAGATTGTGGCCAGCTTCAATGTAAATATTTTCCCTGACTACTGTACATGTTTTAAAGTTTCATTGCTTGGTGGATCCTCTGGTGGATTTTTACTCATTAAAAAATTAATAGACAGATAAATAAGCAAACGGATAAACAGATAAACAAACACACGAATAAATACCAAACGGAGGATACTGGGGAAGTCGTGCTTCAAATTTTAGGCAAAAATAAAGCAAAAATAATCTAGTTCTTAATTGATTATTAGATATTCCCAACACAAAACGTGGTCTCAAATTAATATGAAAGGGGACAAACACGACTGAGTGAACAAAATAAGTGCCCTTGAGTTGGCGGCCACATTGTTAAGTGAGTGTTTAAAATTGCCCTGCCAACATTCAGTTGAGCTCCCACCAGTGAGCAGGAAGAATGGTGCACGGCGAGGAGGACGATATTGGAGGATAAACGCTGGGTTATGAGGGGTTGTGTTATAATTAGTTGCCAATGAATTATAGAGGGTTATCATGGATAAGACTGAGGGTGCGTCCTCACACACTATTCCCTACACTGTAGAGTGCACTGCTTTTGACTAGAGGCCCCGGTCAAAGGTAGTGCACTATGTAGGGGACAGGGTGTCATTTGGGACACAGCCTGAGGATGGGGGTGGCTCTACAGGGTGGCTCTGACACATTAGGGCAAGAGCTAGGCAACAATAGGGGACAAAGTTCTGAACGCAAGTGGCAGTGAACGTAGAGCTAACGAATGGCTTCTCTACATTACGAACCGTAGCTTGTGGATCACTGTTTTTTTTTATTTGGATGTATCACGTTCTGGATCAACATAGGCAGCAATATATTGAGAGGATGCAAATGGGTCCATAACGTAGCGTTGTCTATTATATCCTGAACGGTCCACAACATCAGTGCTGTGTTGAGAGACGTGTGCCCTGAAGGCACGACATTCCACCACAATACCATATACTTTACGGTTAGACAATTTGACATAGATCATGGTTTGCATGAGAAAGGTCCATTTCTGTAAGATGAGTTTTGCAATAACAGTGAGCATTGATTTAATCAAATGAACCATCATTGTCCATAATGTATTTTAATTTTCAATATGGCTATTTGTATGATTTTGACAGCAAGGTGTTGACTGATGTCGTCCTTCATTTCTGTACATATAAATTGATACTCTGCAAGTGCTGAACTTTAAAATTGAAACATAGCCTGGCAATGTAGCCTAAACAATGAATTTTTAGGGGTTGAGGCGTCCCTTAAATGTATATTATATTTAATCATTCAGTTCTTTCGATTGTTCATATTTTTTCGTTATTTACATTGCACCATATTGCAAGGTCACAGTGAATTATGAACTGGTTAGTTCATTATGAAATTACTAAACCACACAGGACAGAAGAAAATTGTCTCGAAAGATTCTTAGACAATAACTATAGTCTTTCGATAAAGTCTTTGGACATATTTTACAGAGACTAGATGGGAGATAGTGTACATGCATAACACACGGACACAGAGAGCCCATATTACACCAACCAGAAGCAGGATATTGCTGGATTTAACTGTCAGTTTCTACAATTTTTTTGTTGGATGTGAACTTACCATTAAGTGACGGTGTTTGCATTCCTCGCCACGTGTCACACCCTTTAATATCGGTGTTGTTCATTGGTTGGCTTGTGGAGGGTGAAACCACATGTTTTTTTCACAGCCTTAATCTGAAGGGGAAACAGTGTGCAAATGCTTTTACATTTCTTACCACATTTCTAACCAGGGCTTGAATAAACATTAGATATTGGGGATGCACTAAAAAGGCTTGGCCAATGTTGTATCTAATGGCATTAGATAATGCTTCCAGGTGGTACCTTCATTTGTTATGAAGGGCCCACTGCCCTTACATTGAGAGAGAAATAGAAGGCCTAAACTAAACCATTAAGATGTATGGCTAGAACTAGATGTTGGCCTTGCTCGAAAGCATTAAAACCGTGATCCATCATGGGTAAATTGTGACAGATGAATCAAGTTAGGTTGAGAGGACTGGCCTTTTTCACAGATTTCCTTGTGCAAGTTATGGACGACAACATTGTGCTTATTTTTTATTTAACCATTATTTAACTAGGCAAGTCCGTTAAGAACAAATAATTATTTTACAATGACGGCCTACCACGGCCAAACCCTCCCCTAACCCGGACGACTCTGGGCCAATTATGCGCCACCCTATGGGACTCCCAATCACAACCGGTTGTGATACAGCCTGGGATCAAACCAGGGTCTGTAGTTACACCTCTAGCGCTGAGATGCAGTGCCTTAGACCGCTGCGCCACTCGAGAGCCCAAAAGTTTTTGTGGATAACCCATAAGTAAGTGAATATTATTGATGTCTTTAGTCATGCTAGTGCTTTGGATATCAAGCTTGCAAATTAGCTAGAGCTACTGTACCAAGCTCACCCTGGATAGTCAATGGCGTCAGCTAGCTAGCTGCTGGTAGCTTCGACATTACCCAGGCAAAAAAGATTAGCTACAAAACTCCAGCAAACAGAGACGTCTATAAAACCATGACAAGTACACGTGTGTCTATGATGTCCGGGAACATTTGATTTTGCAGCAAGGAAAAAGGCAACTTCATCGACTAGAGAGAGGTGAGCGCTAGGAGGCAATGCATCACTACAGCTTACAGGCTAGATAGCCAGGCTTGGTTTATGTTTTCATTTAGAGAAAATAATATGACATTATTTACTGACTAATCGATTTGATATCAATATTGCCAATTAATATAGTTAGGTTTTGGTGTTGTTATTAGCTGGATATTTCAGTATTGGATTGTTTTTCACCCATGAAGCCTCCTAATTTGTAAAGACAATTTGGTCTGAATATAAAGACACATTGTGAGGGGAGTCTCATATCAAAATAAAGTACAGCCTCTCCTCTTTAAAAAATGTAACTTATAATTTACATTTTTGTGATTCACTTCTGTTGTAGACAGAGAAATAATCTTATTTGAGGCAAAAACTCAGTAGGCCAAATCGGAAAGCTTGTTCTCTAATTTCTTTTGGGTAAATGGTTAACTGGCTGCCTCAGAGTAAAATAGTAAATTGGACACTTTGTTATCACAAATTGAAAACTCTTGTTAGATTACTGTAGGCCTATATCCCCCACTAGCACACAGGCACTTTCCAGATGGAACATGGGTTCAAGTACTTTTCTATCAAATCAGAAATTTTACCGTAATACACTGCATGGCCAAAAGTATATGGACACATCTTCAAATTAGTGGATTTGGCTATTTCAGCCACACCCGTTGCTGACAGATGTATAAAATCGAGCACACAGCCATAGAAAAACATTGGCAGTAGAATGGCCCATACTGAAGAGCTCAGTGACTTTCGAAGTGGCACAGTCATAGGATGCCACCTTTCCAACGAGTCAGTTTGTCAGATTTCTGCCCTGCTAGAGCACCATTCAACTGTAAGTGCTGTTATTGTGAAGCGGAAACGTCTAGGAGCAACAATGGCTCAGCCGCAAAGTGGCAGGCCACACAAGCTCACAGGACGGGTCCGCCGAGTGCTGAATGTGTAGTGCGTAAAAATTGTCTGTCCTCGGTTGCAACACTCACTACCGAATTCCAAACTGCCTCTGGAAGCAACGTCAGCACAAGAAACTGTTCGTCAGGAGCTTCATGAAATGGGTTTCCATGACCGCGCAGCCACACACAAGCCTAAAATCAGCATGTGCAATGCCAAGAGTCGGCTGGAGGGGTGTAAAGCTCACCACCATTGGACTCTGGAGCAGTGGAAATGCGTTCTCTGGAGTGATGAATCACGCTTCACCATCTGGCAGTCTGACAGATGAATCTGGTTTTAGCGGATGCCAGGAAAACGCTACCTGCCCGAATACATTGTGCCAACTGTAAAGTTTGATAGGGGAGGAATAATGGTCTGGGGCAGTTTTTCATCGTTCGAGATAGGCCCCTTAGTTCCAGTGAAGGGAAATCTTAACGCTGCAGCATACAATGAAATTCTAGATGATTCTGTGCTTCCAACATTGTGGCAACAGATTGGGGAAGGCCCTTTCCTGTTTCCGCATGACAATGCCCCCATGCACAAATCAAGGTCCACACAGAAATGGTTTGTCGAGATTGGTGTTGAAGAACTTGACTGGCTTGCACAGAGCCCTGACCTCAACACAATCAAACACCTTTGGGATGCATTGGAACGCAGACTGCAAGCCAAGCCTAATCGCCCAACATCAGTGCCCAGCCTCACTAATGCTCTTATGGCTGAAGGGAAGCAAGTCCCTGCAGCAATGTTCCAACATCTATTGGAAAGCCTTCCCAGAAGAGTGGAGGCTGTCATAGCAGCAAAGAGGGGACCAACTTCATATTAATGCCCATGATTTTGGAATGAGATGTTCGACGAGCAGCTGTCCACATATTTTGGGCCATGTTGTGTATCTGCAATACATGTAGAAGAGCAGATGTGTTTGTATAGGAGTGGATCTACAATAGCACACTGTAGCCTAGGTCATTCCCACCCAATCTGCAGAACTTCTCCCTGCCTGGTCCATGGGACATTCCTTGCTAAGAAAGTAGCTTACAAGTGTAACATAGCTAGTCAATAAAGATAAAAACTAGAAATATCTCCATGAGCTAGTTTGTGTTGTGGATAATAGCCTGTTTCCGAACTCCCCCAGGACACATATCTCTTTTAGGGTTGTGGCTAGCATCTTAGCGTTGGGATCAGGTGACCTGTGTTCGCTACTCACTCCTACTGTTCGCTAAAGTACTGTTTATATACTGAACAAAAATATGAATGCAACATGTAGTGTTGGTCCCATGTTTTATGAGCTGAAATTTTAAAAAATCCATATGCACAAAAAGCATATTTATCTCAAATTGTGTGCACAAATGTGTTTATATCCCTTTTAGTGAGTTGAAGAGGGTGCTGAGGCGTATTTCTGTCTGTAATAAAGCCCTTTTGTGGGGGAAAACTCATTCTGATTGGCTGGGCCTGGCACCCATGCCCAGTCATGCAAAATCCATGGATTAGGGCCTAATGAATTTATTTAAATGTTCTGATTTCCTTATATGAACTGTAACTCAGTAAACTCTTAGACGTTGTTGCATGTTGCCTTTATATTGTTGTTCAGTATACATTCCAGAACTAAAACTCCATGCCTGATTTTCCCAGATAGGGCCTACAAACCTTTCACGACTTACATTCCTTGTCTGATTGTTTGTGTATAATTCCATATTTTTTCTCTTCATGAGCAAAGTATTATAGTTCCTAATTATTTCAACTGTAAAACACTGATCTTGATAGATCCCATGGTTTTGTTCTGTTCAATTGCTCCTCTTGGAAAGACTTCACAATAAATATTTCCATCGCTTTATAACACAACTATCACTTCAAAAGAGGACTGATTATACTGCGGCCTTGTTAAATGAACTGTACTTTCTTACCCATGTGGCTATTAATACCTATGTCGGCACATTGATAACATTGATAACACATGACAGTGTAACTCGAGAACATTTTGACATTTTCCTCCACTGGAACACCAGCACAAAGAAATCAAAGCCTCAAAGATATTGACTGGCTGCCATGTGGACATAGTAAAAAAAAGAATGTTGGATCAATACTCCGTGTTGCTAATCCTGGTGCCTATCATAGGGTTTCAATAGAGGAAACTAGGCCAACATTTCATGGGAAGTCACTAGTAGAAGACACACAAAGGATGTGCTCCCACCTCTTTCCCCTCAGATAAATAAAGGAGGTATGTAGGCCCTAAAGTGTGTGTTTCTATGACACATACTGAGCAAAGGTAGTACTCAATTGGCCCTCTAACACAAGATGTGCGGCCCGAATGGCACCCTATTCACTATATAGTACAGTACTTTTGACCAGAGCCCTGATCACATGTAGTGCACTATGTAGGGAATAGGGTGCCATTTGGGACACAACCAACGTGAAATAGTGCACTCTGATCAGATAGAATGCTGTCAATGACCCCCTTTAACCGACTCCACCAAGCGGTTGTCAGTCCAATCCATGTCCATATCGATCACACTTACCGAAGAGATATCTGGACCAGAGGCAAATCTGAAAATGGTTTCAAACACATAACATATACAAGCCTAATCATATTGTGGAATAAATAATACATGAAAAGACAAAGTAGCAATATGAATTGGTAAGAGAAGACCGTTTCCATTTCCAAACTGAAATAACCCCTGATCCTGTAGTTTTAATTGCAAATGTGAAGGCTTAAATATCAGGTCAACTTTTCACGCTTGGGAAAACCGTGTGTCACCCGAGCAGCACACAACCTAACACTTGTTTCATCTCGCCATTGCTTTAACCCACTTCACAGTAAAGAGAATGCCAATTAAAGTGTGGGAGGATTAAAAACACACAAAAAAGCATTTCCATTTTCCCACTTTTGTTGAGAACGGAGAATGAGGCAAGTGAAAAAAAGAAAAGAAGAAAAGCTCAGCACCGTTATGATCGTAAAATAAAAAAAGAACGTCCAGGGTTCTTGCCTGCGATTCGTCACGTGAAAAGAGCAAATAAAAATTTCCCTGGATGGGTTTGAAGCGAGCTGGGCTGAGGAGGAATCCACACTTGTTCTCCCACCGCTGTTCCCTCTCTCTGTCGAGACTCATAAACACACAGTCAGCTTCGATCAGCAGGCCTACAGCCATCTGCTCACCTATCAGAGAGGAGAACATCGTTCCTTCTCATCCCTCTCCAATAAAATGATCACCAATCTCTCCTATTGGCCTGCTTAAGATACCCTCCTCTCTGGAGATGTCTGGGTGGAGCTATTAATTAGGGTATTTCTTTTGTGAGGGAGGTTTTCACCATAAGCAGGGATGAACATAACAGGTCTCTGATAAAGGGACTGAACGTTTCTGAAAGCTGGGTTTCCTGCGAATGGGGAGAGTGACAAGAAATCAATGCGCTGTTTGTTTATTGACCTTAAAACCTTTCAAGCTCTAGATCTGCCCCCCCCCCCCCACACACACACCTCAGTTTAATTTCTGTATATAGACAACAATACACAGCTTCATTATCACAATGTTCCCTGAGGTCCTCTCTCATACCGGTGACCATTTACACACTCACACACACACACCCACAGTAAAACTTAAGATTGTAATATCTGACAAGCTGAGTTTGACTCTTATGAAAAGCAAATAAGGGCTCATTTTAAATGGAATTTTATTCCACATTTGAAATAAAAAAATAATATTAATTTAAATCAGATGTATATTTTTACTTCTCACTCTGTTCAAGGCCGAACAGAAAATCCCCACGGTGCTCTGTCACTTTGTTCATTTATTAATGATTTGTGCCTTTCCAGAGAGTGGCCATCTTTTAATAAATCATTATCTTCAAGAAATGATTATGACTGATCAAATAAAGTGGAAAAGACTCGCCTCTTGCCCATTGTGAATTATCGTTAGCATGAAATATGTTATTGCATTTCAGGAGATCAACATCAAGTTAGTGTACATTTCCCACATTCCACTTAGACTTGTTTGAACTCCTGTTTGTCATGACTGTACCTGTGCGTTTACTAGAAGGTGTATACTCGTAAACATGAACACACTCAGCAATAGTCAATATGATCTGGTACCATACAACTGCCTCAAAACAGCCTGATTGTCCATCTCCAATGCCCGTGGCTATCGCTCAACTGCTACTATCTCAGTACATATTAGCTCAATGTATTGGAAAGGAAGATCACTGTTAGCCTACCCTTTCATTCCACTATACATCTATTTGGAAAGCGTATGGATGCTGGTACCCTAGCCGTGCCTCGGCAAACACATCTATTGATCATATTACCAACTGCAGTCTAGTGAAGGTCGAGTTATGATCAATATGAATCGAGCATCTACAAAAAACAATTGAGCAACTTGACATTCATGAGGGGGGAGTACCTTTAACATTTAAGGTGGAATGACCATCCATGATATCAGATCATATAGTTTCATCATTATAAATGATTTTTATAATTCTGTCCTTACGCATGTAATACATTTTAATTATATAGATAGTTGCATTGCATTGTATTTATTTTTATTTTTTAAATGTCAACATTGTGTCTGTAGCCCAAGTAGTGACATTAGGCAGAAACATGGTGTGTAGCACTAACGTACTCAGCATCTGCACCACGGCGTGTGTCTCCATGCACCATGTCTGTCGCTTGGTTGCCTGTACAGGCCCCAAGCACTACCTGGGCTCCGATTCTGCTAACAGCTGCAGGGAGGAGGAAGATTTGAGTGATTTCATTTATCCCCGGGCTGGCCACTACAAATGAGTACAGACAGCTTTTTCATAGCCATTGGACACATTTGCATTTGTGAGGGGAAACCATATTGTAGACATATTCTGTTTTGTTATAGTACACAGTACTACAGTAGGCTACTTGATTTCATTAGTAGATTAATCTAGCTGAGATTTGTGCACATATTCTAACCTTGATTTCCATATGAAATATGCATTTCGGAATCAAATAGTTATAAATGATGAGTGTAGTGAAATGGTATGCCTTGGATCATACAATGCATAAGGCTATTGTAATGTTCAATATTTCAGGACAATGCCTTGGTTGTGAATCTGTTTCAGAAAGATAGTTAGATCTATATCCACCTTAAATCCAAATCCAGTGTGCAGTGGACAGCAAGCAAAGGTGGTCAATGCAATTCAATTGTAGACCTGAGTGTATTGAACTTTGTGCAATTATACATGGGTCATCTCTGGACAATATGCTGGCTATCTGGTAGCATCTGTGCTTTCTCCCACTAATAGAGTCCCTGCCATGGCTCTAGGGCATGACAGGGAGCACTAAACAGGTCACATGTTGTGTCTTTCAGCCATATTTAGGTCAGGCCTTTCTTTTTGGACAAGGGAATGCTTAATGCACAAAGGCAATCGAAACAGAACTGAAACACGAGCCTCCAACCCCCAACTAACCACTCATTGGATGTGTAATGCTACTCCAAAGCAACGTTACACCTGCACGTCTGATTTTATTCCCATCCCTCGGGGGAACTGAGGAGGCGGGGGTGATACACGTATCGCTTTTCAGTAGCTGCCAGTCCAAAGGATTCACGTTGGCCAGGATTCCTGCAACACTGAATTTAGTATGCAGATAGGATGATATGGGGGGGTGAATGCTATATTTGCACCTCTGCCTAAATGTGATAATGACAATATTGACTGACGGCTAAACAGGAAATGATGTATAGCACAGTCATAGAAGTAAATACACATTTTTGTTTGCCTCAGGAAATGTATCTTTTAACAAATGTCATCTCTTTTCTTGTGTTACAGATTTACTACAATTCACCTGAACATTCTACAAAATGTAGGTTTTGTACGTTTTCTCACAACGTTAGATACTGTAACTCCTGTCTCAATTGTTTTTGCCACAAGTGCCTCTGGTGTAAGGGAGACAGTGAACTTGTTTTAGCTTTGAGGCCAAAGGCACGTGACTAATATTTTAGAAAATATATGCAGCAAAATTGTAGCGTAAAATTGCCGTCCTGCCAGTGCTTTCATTAAGATTAAAAAGAGCCACAAACACAGGGTTGTGGCTGTGAGCAAAATGAGTTAACCTAATATGAAAAAATATCTAATGGCTATACAGAAATATATTTACAAGGAATTAATTTAACATTTCCAGGGTATCATGTCTATTTGATATTGTGTGGTGCTGTGGGGGTATAAGATGCAGACGTTGAGTATCAGTATATATAGCCAGTGCAATAACATTTCAGATATGATATTCATAATTAGGTAATTCTCACATTTTGAGTGGACATTTGACAGTTAATGAGATGAATTGTCACATATGCCAACGCAGTAGACCCCGTTTGCAGCTCCTCATCAATTCCAATTGACTTTTATTCCTTTAGACATGCTTGTAATGGGGATGCTTAGATTCGGTCCAAACGGGTCAATTGGTTAATCAATTTGATGACCTAATTGATAGAGGATGTTAATTGACAAAAAGGCAAGTGCATTAGAGATGTAGCAGCAGGCAACTATCAAAATAGCAGCTAGTGGGTTCGAGCAACGCACTAGAAGGGGTCATAAGAGGTCAAAGATAAAGTTAACCCTATCAACAAAGAAGGTTGACCTCAATGCTGAACTGTGTCAAGTATATTAGCTGCGGTCCAGTTTCATCAAGTATGGTTTGGTCACGCATGTGTCAAGCAACGGATGCTTATATTTCAGTGTATCAGAGATCCAGAGTTAGTGCCTCACTGTGGCTGTTATGTAGAGTTAATTGTGTGAACACACACACATGCACGCACACACACACACACACAAATACATAGAGGGAAATGTGAGGGAGTGTGACCGAAAGAGTGAGAGAATGAGAAAGAGGCACAGAGAGACAGAGAGAGAGATGGAGAGAGAGACAGAGAGAGAGAGAGAGTGTGTGTGTGTGTGTGTGTGTGTGTGTGTGTGTGTGTGTGTGTGTGTGTGTGTGTGTGTGTGTGTGTGTGTGTGTGTGTGTGTGTGTGTGTGTGTGTGTGTGTGTGTGTGTGTGTGTGTGTGTGTGTGTGTGTGTGTGTGTGTGTGTAAGCCAGTGAGAGAGTAAAGGAAAGCATAAAGGCCTGCATATCATTAAAAAGTATTACTTCTTAAAACTTCAAAAACCTGAAACTTTTTTTTTCTTCTTAACCACATTCAAATGTGCAGGTTTGTTTTGGGGATAAAGCCCCTGTCTTTGATCACCACTAATTAGACACTCTCTGGTTTCCTTCTGTACCTATAGCTCATTAGGTTGTATAGGTCATCTCTCCATAATCTCTGGCTGCTACCCAGACGAGGGTGCTCTGGTCCTGGGTAGTAACTCCTCCAAGCGAGGGAAGGTGAGGACTGAACGATGAAGCCTTTCCGTTCAGTGAAGATCAATACCCAGCACTCCTTTGCCTATGGGGGATCAAGCGTTCAAATCGCAAAGGGAGGTTTTGCATAAAGATCCAAACAATGGTTCACAAGAGGTTTTATCTTCTGCTGCCTTATACAAACCCATCCCATCTCTTTTTCTTTTGCTGTCTCTGTTTCTTCCTTTTTCTTCTTCGTCTCCTTCAAGTTGATCTTTTAGAAGGGAGTGTACGGCTTAATGAAGCAGGCTATTCTCAAAGTTTCCATCAAATTCCTCGTACATTTTTGAAGACAGAATCAATCAGATGTGTACATAACTCTGATCTGTGTAGCCTAATAACTGTGTTAGTAAACTGTACAGTGACATCTTCATACTCACACAGACTCGGTCACGTTCTAATGTGCGGAGGACAAATACTTGTAAAGGCAAATCAACATAAACGGCATAAAAAGAAGGAACTATTCATTAGTACATTCATTGTTGATGTATTCACTCCAAATAAACTATCATGAATACAATTTATCATGGCCTTACAGTAGTCAAGACAATCTAGCAAAACACAAAACTACACTGCTTAAGTAGCATCTTGCACACGTCGTTGATTACATGGAGTTAGATTTTCAGCTTGTGACAGTGTTCAATGCTCTGTTCTCTGTCTGTTTATTCTCCATATAAAAAGCTAATGCTGTTTACGATGAGGAAATACAGTACATCATTCGTACAGCTGCCAGATGAAGTCCATTAAGTCCCATTAAAGTCGTTAGAGCCTCACAAAGAAGTGATTCTAAATAAGTTTAATTAAGTTTAATTCAATGAATATGATTCCCTTTGAAAAAACAACACTCCCATTTCCATCGGACTGGACTGTCAATGCGGCTGAACAGTTTCTCCACCTTCTGGGAACGTAAGAGGACTTCCAATGAGCAAAGAGGCAGCACTGCGTCTCAGAGATAAAAGGAGAAAAGAGGGACATTTTCAGTTAGTCTTTAGCATATAGCTCTGGCTCTAAGAATGCCCATGATATTAGAATTCCAGAACTGTGTGGAAGTTGTGCGAAAGTTCTCAAGAGGCTTGATTTGTGTGTCAAGACATCTGATTACCAGAATTCCACTCTGCTTCCCATACTAGACATTCTAATGCAGACTGGTTTCATTCAGTGATCACAGTCAGGCAGAGAGTTTGAGCCAGACAGAAAGCACTGTAAATCCGTTATTCTAACGAAAGTCTCTGACAATGCATGGATTTGGCTTTCTTATTCTAGAGTAGCTTCTCCCCTCACACAGTGTCAGACATGAGAGGAGAACAGAATGGGGAGAATGACACGGTGGAAGAATGGTCAGGTGGAATCTTACGCCGACACACATGTACGCACGCAGAGAGACACGCACTCGAACACACACATACGCATACACTCACTATGAAATAGTCACTTCACTCGTGCCGTCACACTTTTGCCATGATTATGTGACCCTTATTGCAAGTAATTTCCCTTGGATTAGAAAAACAATCCATCCAATCAAGACGAGGAGAGGGAAAAAACGGTTGGAGAGAGGAAATCTCTCAAGAAGTTGGAGAAGGGTGTTGAGGGAGAAGGGGAAAGAGAGAGCAATCTAGAGGGCTGGATATATTTCTGTCTCAAGTAATTCATTTATGTCTTCAAAACTGTTTCAGAGAACAGAGTTAATGTGCCTTTGTTGTGCTTAAAAAGCTTATCCATTTTGTATGAAGAAAGGCAATAAGAATACTTTAGAAAAAGGGGACTACAAAGAGACCGAACTATGAAAAAAAGGGAATGGCACCACTGATAAAGTTGGGCAAATGAAGTCATTGACCTGCAGTAGAGATTAATAGCAAACAAGGTGCCCCATCTTCAGAAGTGATGAATATTCTTCAAACGGCCAGGGAACGCTGATGGGGCCGCTTGATGTGGATGACATTGAAAGTTTGGGAGAACAGAAAAATTATGTCATTTTTCATTTGTATGCAAATTCGACTGTTACACAAATTAACCTTCGAACCCCGTGTCACTCCTCATCTGGCGGAATGCGTTCCCCCCCTCGCTAGCCCCATGTGGTGCAGTCTTGTTGCTCTCCTCAGGTCAACCCGGGCTCTACCACCGTTTAAGAGGAAGGGGCTAAAGTCACAATGCCACTCTTTGTTTACCCGTGATTACTGGGAGCAAGGGGTGCCAGCCCAATAGCCAGAATGAAACTCAAACTGCCACCACCACCGCCGTTGTGAAATATAAAAGGCACATATTCTACTGTGGTCCCTCCACGTGCAATGCTGGCTCGATTGAAATGCAAAAAGGCAACTGTGCCCACCTCGAATGGCTCCGGAGCAGCTACTGCTAATCCCTTCCAGCAGCTTTAAGGTGAACCAACCTCCAAACCTCCAGGACAATGTACAAATCCTGTTACTTACTTGTCCTTTCAGCCAAGAAGTCCCCCTACTCTTTTCTCCAAACGTCTCTTCATGTGGGGAACCACCTGAAACAAATGGCACAAATGCCACCATCTGCATGTGAAGGCGACACAGGGAGTAGTGATTGAGGCCTCTAACTGATGTGGGTTTAACTATGATAATAGGCTTCAGTGTTTCTATTAGTTTCAGTCTTTTCAGTCTTTTTTCCTGTTGGAGTTGGCATAATGGCACCCGTTGGTTGCAGGTGTCCGTGAAGATGTTTGTTCCCTTCCTCCATTAAATTGTGAACCCAAAAATGACAAAGTAACTTCACTTGCCTATAATGGCACCAATACTAAATGCAATTTCTGCAGATCGCCATTTGCGTAAAAGGTACGCAATGTTGGTGAGTAGTGAACTACATGTAGATCAACTAGTAATGTAACTTCATTTGCCAGTAGCTTAGTGGTAGTTGAACTTGATAGTGTGTAGCTAACTACTAGAAATACACACAATTTTTTGCAAAAGGAAAATATAGGCGAAATAAGGCAAGAATTGTCTTTCTTTTTCGGCAGTAGACCTGCCTAATTCTCACTTCAAACCTGTTACCATATGATCTCAGAGTGATCTGTCATTGGAATTTGTAGTCCATGACATTTCAGATGAAGATAGTATAATTTTTCAAGAAGTAGTTTGGATGTAGTGGACTACTTTTTCAATTAACTATATTGTTCTTAACGGTAGCTTTAGAGCAGCCTAACTTCTACCCGTGTGAAGTAATTGGTAGCTTGATAAACTATATTTTCAGAGTAGCATCCCCAACACTGCTTAAAGTATGCCGTTGAAGAACCATTTTTCCAGGGATGGAAATGAATTGGGTAAATAAAGCAGAACATGCATAGCTGAAATCTCACGGCGTTTGGTAGAAACCCCAGACCCCAACAGCATGGTGGTGAGTGTGGTGAGCAAAATGGGTTTAGACAAACAAACAAAAACACACAGAGAGTCACACAAACACGCTCTCGATGGCCACAAGCAGCTCTGCAGTACTTTTCCTTCAAAGGTTTCCCTCAGGATACACTGTATGCGAATATAATCCAAGCAGTCTTTGAAGTGCACACTTGAAATGTCTTTTGGCTCAACTACTAGAAGTGCCATCTCTCTCCCTGCTTTGGGTTATTGGAGGAGAAAAACAGCTTCTGTTAAGTGAGGTGGAGAGCCTGCACCTGGTGGTCCCTTTTCTCTCGATTTTCCCTCCAAAATGTTCAAAACATTTGGTTTTCTCCATCACTTTCTGCTCGGTTTTTGGGTGAACCCCCAATGTAGTTCACGGTACATTTGCAATTGTAGACTAACTTCTGTAGAGTAAAGTAACATTTAAAAAAAGAATAATAATGTTCGAAAACATGTAGAGACATGTTTGGGTTTTGGAAGAATAACATATTTTCTCGTCATGACAACGATTTCAGAACCCCGGCCCTGGCAAGCATCTGTTAATAGAAGCGGGATTCTAATGAGTTCTGGTACACACAGACAGCCCACAGACCCACCCTCTAGTCAAGGGGTCAAATTTTAATCACCGGCTCTCAAGATGTGCATTTCCAACTGCATTTAGAGTGTTGCCCATCTCAAGCCACATGAGTGGCTGATAATCAACCCTGAAGTTGTTGAGGCAATTGAAAATGTGATTAGATACTGTGTGTTGCATGACTGAGTCAAGAGCTGCAGCCACACGACCATATGTCAGGCTTTTGAACTCCCTCGGGCAAGGCAAGATTTCAGTACCTCAGGTTCATCTGTCTATAGGCACCTCCAGTTAGGTGGGGGGGGGGGGGAAACTGTCTCCAGCAACAGAAAGAGATTAGGGTAGAGCTACTGCCAAAGAAACAAGACAATGCTCCTGAGACTGGGGCATCCATTATTGTTTTATGGATGTTCATATGACATTTATAAGAGAGGTGGCATTTGAGATGAAGAGTAGTGGGGACGTTGTGCAAGTATCATTGAGTAATTCGTTTGTGGCCTAGATCTGGTGAAGTGTTCGAGTTGATGAGCTTCGACAGTAGCCACTGGAGGTGGGGATATTTGTTGGGAGATTCCTTGGAAATGAAAGTTCCACAGGAAACCTATAGTGGAGGGCCATGAGACGGGACGAATGCCACAGGCTAAATAGCCTACAGTAGGTGGTCAGTCCCATAACATGATATGGCTATTCACACCAGACCTTGTGGCGGGGCAATTGGGAAGTGCAGTGGGAGAACGCTGGGGGCAAGACATGATAAAAAGTAGGGAAAAAACACATGCTGGTATGAAACCAATCAATGAAGAAGCAACCAATATAAAGACAGATATAAATATTCAAGAGTGACAAAAATGTAAAAAAACAAATATAAAATATATATATATATTATATCAATATCATATATTACATACAGTAGATATTTCAAGGAGATACCACATACCATATATATGATATGCATAACTGACAATACCCAAACTTGAATTCATCAAATCAATCAATTGAATCAATTGCCTAAAATCCCCAAATGCTTCATGGAGAGTCTTGAATCTGACTCATTCACTATTGTGGGCGAAGCTCCAGTGGACATTCTGACAGTGTTGTGAATGATCCTAACAGCAGACTGTCCAATCTGTTCATGGGGGCCCTGAATGCAGAAGGCATAGTGACACCAACTGCTGTGACAGAGAGGTGGGAGAGCAGACAGGAAGTTTAGTAGCAGGCGTAGCGCCGCTCGCTGATCACCATGCCATGGACACGTGTGTAGTTTACTCGCCGGTCTGAATCCCGCCATCTGGTTTCCCACCTCCCCGCGCAGGATGGCGAGGGGCGCCTGAGAGAGAAATCTGACATCAGATGTCACAGCGTGCTGCCATGTCTCTCGGTCCCACAGGACTGGGAGATATACGGTGGCCCGTTTGGAACAGCAGAGGGCTGCAGGAGTACCTGCGACGCTGACCGTTTGGGAGCGATCTTTTTAGACTCACCCGCTTGCTCTCTCACACATACAGTACAGCTCAGGGAGTAGGTGAAGTGTTATACACGATATTAAGGGGTGGTAAATGCAGTTGGCAGGTGCTGGATTAAGTTTAATACACCGCCTGTGTGTCCATGTACTATTTTTGTTGTAATATTCAAACTGACACAGATGCTTGAAAGGATAACAATGAATTCAGCGAGGGCAGACACTGTATGTTCTCGCGAGTGGCGCAGCTAAGGCACTGCATCTCAGTGCAAGAGGAGTCACTACAGTCCCTGGTTCAAATACATGCTGCATCACATCCGGCCGTGATTGGGAATCCCGTAGGGCGGCGCACAATTGGCCCAGCGTTGTCCGGGTTTGGCCTGGGTAGGCTGTCATTGTAAAGAAGAATATGTTCTTAACTGACTTAATAAATAAATAAAATAAGACTGTAAGTACAAGGTAAGAAAAGTGGATGTATTCATCATTTGATAATGAACCACAGCTAAGCTGTTAGTCCTCAAGTATCTCTCTGTGCACGTTTCATATCTCACGCGACACGCTTGCTGCTTTGGATGGAACTTGTTTTCGAATGGCTGATTTTCAATCTAATATTGTGCTAATGTTTTTCATTTAATGTTTCCAGTCACTGTAATTGGTATCATATTGCTGTAAAGTACATTGTGGGGGAAACTTTAACATTAAGCAAAACCAAATTGAAATTCCCGAAGCAAATGTTGAAAATGACGGTAGGGGAAAGGGAAACCCTATTAGAGCTAATTTGTTCTGCACTGCTGTGGGGGTAATGGATATATATTGAAGTTCTCTTTATTAGGTCTAAAAGGTAGATAGTGAGGTAGCATTGCACAGCGTTTAAGGTTTCCCTCCCGCAATTGCTTCTTTCTGTCGTGTTAGCGAGGGCTAGGCAGGAAACTTGGTGTAAATGTGCTATCCACTGTTATTGCAGTACCATTTTCTTTTTGTATCCAGTGCAGAAAGTGAACCTTGGGAAACCTCTGGGGACCTTCCAGAACACACAGCGCAGAGGACCCCCATGTGAAAGCGCTTGAGTGTGCCACATTGAGGAATGACTTGGCAGAGCCTATAGTCCTTCAGGTGATGGGGTTCAGGAGATAAGGATGGGAAGAGGAGTCCCTCTGGAAGATTGGAGATCAAGTATATGCCCAAAATGGCACCCAACACCCTAGGAAGTGCACTATTTTTGGCAAGAGCCTTTATGGGCCTAGGTCAAAAGTAGTGCACTGTAAAGGGAATAGGGTGCCATTTGGGACACATACAAATGTAGCTGCTACTGTACATAAAACTCCATTGGGAGATTTTAATAAAAAAAACTTTGTAATGTGACGTTTGGGAAGTTAATACAAAGGCCCTTTAGTTAGATGCCCGTAACAAATAGAACAAAGGTATTACTTTAACTGATTTCATTCAACTACCGTGACATTAAAAGACATCAGTTCCTGCGTCAAGGAGGAAAGAACTCTTTGTCATTAAAGGACACGCTGTAGAGTAAATATCAGGAGACATCAGTGGTTTGAATTGTGTTTAGGATTGATACCCTTTCAAAAATAATATACAGAGGATAATGCATATTATTGTAGATTGATCAACACGTAACAGAGATACCTATTTTGCAACAGCCAAAAAAAAAAATGTATGGGAATGTATTCTTATTTTATATCGCGCTTTTCATTACAAGTAGAATCTTAAAGTCGCTATAAAAACAAAATAAACAAATAAATGTTCAACAAAACGAATGTAGGGATCTGGCCGTACTTGGGCCGTGGTCTTCCACAGCTTTAGATGATAGGCAGTTCAGAAAAGTAGTATCTTGAGAGGAGGGAGTGTAGATAGAACAGCAGGGAGGTACCGTAGAGACAGGCCGTGGAGCTCCTCAACGGGCGCCTAGTCCACTTTCTTAACCCATATCTCACAAATGTATTAATATTGCCAATAAATGCATACCTTATACATTTAAACTACCCAACAACAAAAACATGTAATTATAACACAAGACACCCTCCTAGCAGAGGAATTGGAACTCATATATCGCATTACCATTCATCCAGAAAAAATCTAAACTCCTGTTAGTTAAAGGCCTCCTGGTAGAGTCTGAGTAGTAGGGGGTCAGAGAGGATGCGGGGCCAAGGCCCATCAGACAGCATGGCCCACAGGCTCACTCTGTCTGCTCTGCAGCTAAGCTAAGCAGTCTTGGAGCTAGGTGTGCCGGCGCTCTGCTTCGCTCACAGGGAAACAGATGGGAACACGGGGAAATGCCGGGGAGGCCGAATTCCGGTCAAAAGAAGGTGATATCGGAGCGTGACTGCCAGCATGTCCGGGAACACCTCTCTCGGAAAACACACAAGGGAACCGGGCCGGCAGTTGTTGGGGGGTTAGAGATTTGTGATTTTTTTTTTGGCAACTCAGCATCTCCGTGTCAGCTATAGGCCCAGCCTAACACTCTGATTCAGGAGCTGTATGAGATGAGATAGCTCGATGCCTCTGCCAAGCCTGTTATTTAGAAGTTGGTGATGAGTGACTAGGGAGCAAAAAATTCACTGTAGGGTCCATTCAGCTGCAGGGATACTTTCAATATTTGTACAAGTATCTATTTTTTTCCGTTTACAGGTCGGGAAAAAGTATATAATAAATATTATAAATATTTTTTCCCTTTTATGGATTGTTGCGAGTATAAAGGCCTAATGAAGTTGGCAGAGATCTCAGCTCCCAGAAGTCCGAATTTGTCAAGAATTTAATTTTCCTCTATGAGCATTATGGCAGCTTTTCACAAAGAACACCACAGTACTGTACGTCCAGATCATAGCAGAAAAAAGTTGAACAACAGGCTATTATGGGTATACTGTATGTTTTGCTCATGGTGTGGCCTCCTCACCTCACAAGTTGTGAGAAGTAAATTATTACAAATAGACCAAATAAACGTCAATAATTTAGGTCGTTTCAGAGGCCATCAGTGAAATAATCTTACCCACCAGTTTACATCATAATACAAACTCTGGAGAGCAATTGAACAGTTCAAAATTTGCCGGGACTACTCAACATTCAAATATCCCGCAGTACACGTAAAACCATTATTATTCCAGTTTAGCCATTTAACGTCCATGATCCCGTAGTAATATTTGTCAACCATGGACCAGCCACAATGCAGAGGCCACGTACACAGAATCCTTAATTACAGATTAGAGAGCCACCAAACCCTTCACTACAGTCGCCATGTGTCAACTGACGTAGGGTACAAAGGGAACAAAGGGAGCAAAGTCCTTCTCTTTCTCCCCCCTCTCCTCTCTTTTTCATCTGTGAAAATGTAAAATGCATTAGATAGTGACTGTGGGTAGGTGTGCCTCGGGCTAGATCACAGCTGCACGCTCGATTGTGTAGGAGGACAGTTCTACCACGTACCCAAGGGCCCACGTAACCTCAGCAAAGTCTATTAATACCATAGTTAAATGCAACACACACACACATTTACACACACATGATCAGATATATTTACACACAGACACACACACACACACACACACCCACCCACACACCCCCACACACACACACACACACACACACACACACACACACACACACACACACACACACACACACACACACACACACACACACACACACACACACACACACACACACACACAGAGAGAGTGTATCATCAAAATGTCATGACGGTTAAACAAAAGTTTCAAATGACTGGAGTCGATACATTGCATTGTGTCTTATCAATCGACTTGTTCCTATTTCCCTCCTCCCTCTAACCATTTCTCTTTCTATTTTTTTTTTTAATCGCTTTTTTTTTCTTGGCCCGGTGGCATACCGCAAGCGCTCCGAAGTACAAAAAACAGAAAACAACTAGTGGATGTGAAAGCCGGAGAACATAACGACGAAGAAAGGAGACACATTTTGAGGAACGGTTCTGTGGGCTGCTCAGACAAAAGCCCTGGTGGCTCTCTAATGACTCTGGCCGACTGGCTGCCTCTTCCCTCTGTCGGCACCACAGTGGGCAAAACGTTAAGAAAAGAGGAGCAACACCGTTACTTTGCCACGTTCAGAAGGCTGGAGGCATGTGTTAATTACTGAATGAAGCACGAGCTTTAAAGGTGTAACAGGCCAGATATTGGAAGCCGTAGTTGGTAGCCACAACAACACACCTTTGTTCACCAGTTAGATCTGCCACCTCATGTTTCATGTCTGTTACTATACTGTTACTATACTGTTACTATACATGTCTGTTACTATACTGCTAGCAGCTTAATCACAGTGGATTATTAGGTCCCCAACAGGATGGGATAATCACAGATAGGAGGAATCAATTATAAAAAAAATAAAAAAAATGAAATATTGGGCGGTATCACTATGTTATATCAAAAAGATCTAGTCTATTTAGGAATGCAATAGACAGTGGTAGTAGTGCACAAAGCAAAGCTGTCTTTATGCAGTATGTGCTTTACTTTCTGTAAATAATAATAAATAAATAATGTATTGCTCATTTGCATAGTAGCTGACTTGCCGATCGAACGGGGGTCAGAAAGAGAAAGAGGATGTTACTTAGAGAGAACAGGAGCGAGAGAGAGAGAGAGAGGAGGGAGGGGGGGGTGTATCACGTGAAATAAAACAAACATATTGGCTCTGATTTCATCAGATAGGTGGCAGCAGGGTCCCAGTGTTGGTCTGAATTACAGCTGTTTATCTTCCAGCTTTCTTCAAGATTAATTATATGCAAATGTAACACTGTGAATCATGGGAATACCTGCCAGAACCCTTATTAATACCTTCACTTAAAAACCCGGAATCATTCATTTGCTAAAGCAAGGCAGCAAGGCAGTGAGACCCTTCATTCTCCCCCTCTCCTCTCCTACTTGCCTGAAAAACAATGCATGGATGGATGCCCAATTAGTCCAGAAGCACTCTTATCCTCCCTTCAGCCCCTGTGGCCCTCAGAGGACACCACGATAACCTGGCAACCTAGGTGGAGGCGCAGCCAAGTAGAGAGCGTTTGAAGGCTGCGGCTTGGCCGCCATCACGTCGAAGAAAGAAAGAATTCCGGCACCATGTCATCCAGTACAAAGGATAAAAACAGATTCAACCGGAAATTCAATGTGGCACCACATATGGGATACATGAGGGTGCTCTTACGTTCCTCTCCCTTTTTCCTGAAAATACAAAAGGAAAAGTTGTCCTGCATGTGAAGCTGGTGTCATGTGTAGCCATCATAAGGTCTGTATAGATCTGTGTTTAATTTGGGGGCTGGGTGGTGGCAGGGAGGGGAGATCTGAAGCCGCCACAGGTTTGTGGCAGATGGCTCGGTGTCAGCTATGACAGGCAGCCAGTTCTTTGGCTTCCCCTGCAGATTTTTGCCTCCCTCACCCCTGCCTCCGCCCTCTTCCATCCCCCTCCGCCCCCTCTTTCCATCTTCTTGGTCCCCTCTCCCACCACTTCTTCTCTCTGATCAGGTAAATATGGGCACACTTTGGAAAGTTCTGCGGATGGATTCCGCCCCGGGCGGCAAGTTTGTGACTTCGCCCCATCTGTCACAGATCTTCAACTGGCTCCGGCTGCCAGGAGGGACCTGGATTCTGTCCGTGCTCTCAGAGTTCAAAACTGCTCAAAGAATGCAGCCATGTCAGAGAAAAGGAGAGAGAGAGAGAGAGAGAGAGAGAAGGGGGAGGTGAAGGAGAGCGAGATGGAGACAGGAAGGGGGAGAGAGACAGCGAGGGAGAGAGAGAGGAGGGAGAAAGATGAGAAGAGAGAGAGAGGGAGGTAGACAACACATTTGTGGTGTAAATGACTCAGTGAATGATTAGTGTGTCAAAGTGCTTCCTCCATTACCTGCTCCTCCCACTGATCTAATGAACTTTTACATGTCACATCTCCTCAGCAAAATCCTTCCATAAAGCAAACAATCGACAACAGAACCCCACAACTTTCGTTTTATATTAGACACATTTTAAACCGACAGATAGTTTAGCTTTGATGTGGAGGCCAAATCCAGAGCCCTCTATTCAACTAAGGCTTTTGACATATACATACTGTTGCCACAAAACGTGTCACCTAAATGAGTGATCATCTGAAAGATTGAAAGTTTGGGAAAATCTGAAAGATTGAAAGTGAACCATATTGAGAGTAAAAGATTAGAGTGGGAGAAAGAGAACACTTCTAAGGAGTAGCCTTCATAAAATATGTGACGCACGTTCGCCGTATGATGGATGCTTACCACGTTTGTTGGCACGTACTTTAGCTGAATTAATGAAAGTCGGGATAGTGGTCTTTAAGTGGTGGCATTGCATATGGAACTGCTTTATTTTTGTCACCTTTAATGGAAATCACAACGCATCAGTTGAAGTTCAAGAACTTCCATAACCACTTTCTTATCCCCTCATTTAGCATTGTCCCAGTACAGGGAGGAGATACAATGCAGAACATCCCTGATTTCAAGCGCAGCCTAGATGTGACCGACCGACAATCATTCTCACAATTTCACCAAACAATCTATCATATTAGGGTTATCTGAATTATACTGAGAGTCTATTGAGAAACTACTGAAGTAAATTTCACAGGAACTTTCATGTTTTCTTTTTTGGGAGGAAGATTGCTACAATCAATACCAAAGTAGTCTGGAATAGAATGTCAACCATATTGAAAATGCATAGGATGTAGATAGGTATGATGGCTGACATGCTATATGCTCCAGGCTGTTATGAATTAGATAAAGATGTCTTAAACGCCACCAGCATCTCTCGACGGGATGGAAACTATGTGATGCAAAACTCTTGTTCGACATTTCCCATGGACCTTTTTGGTTGAAAGAGAGAGTGGGAGGACTGGTGGTGAGGTACATAATTGATTAATGACTTATTTTTCACTTTAAGGCCTCTACTTTTCTATTTTCTTTCAGGATGCGGAGAGCCTCGTTCATTTAACTTTCATTTGTGAGGGACTGTAGCTAGGTGGGACTGTGTCTCGGTGTTCAGCATATCACTAAGGAGAGGATGTTGTATCAGGAGACCGTTGAAGAAAAAATTGGAAGTGTGTGAAGTTTTTGTTCAGGACTTCCGACTGTGTTGGTGGCAAAATGCATAAATAATGTAGATATAAAGTGGAAGGATTCTTGATCACTCGACTATGGCTAAAAGAGTATTGAAAACTAGATGTAAATCAGACCAGTTTTTTTATATATATATATATATATATAAAATACTGTATGAGTACCCTTTCAGAGCTGCGCTTTTTAGGTGGTCTGCTGTGGTCTCTGACTTCAAAGGAAGATTTTTTTCAGCAAGTGAGAAAATGTATGATCATCTATATGATTATACTTAAGTCATGTCATGCCAAGTCGGCATGCCGCTGTGAAGTCTTTAGTATTAGGGATTTCCTGCCTTCTACTGCCTGGTAATGAGCTAGGACCATATAACTGATAGTAAGCATTTTTAACCATTATGATCCTGACTCTGATCCATTACCCATTTAATAGACAGTGGAAGGTAATGACTTTGAAACACTTTGAGTGTTAAATTGAGTTTTTCTTCTCCGGGTCAAATAATCTCTCCTTGCATGTTAACCTTGTCATATTTTACCTATTGATTTTGTAACAACATGCCATAATAATATGAATGTATAACATTACAGTGGCATACTGTAGCTTTCAGACTCTGAATTCAACAACTTTTCAGAAGTAGGAAATCAGGATAATGTCGGAGGTAGTTAATGGTAAATGGAATGTACAGTATGAGAGAATTATTCATCGTCCTTAGGGCAGACACTTGAAAAAGGACCCAGTACTGAATTGATGTGTGTTAATCGGTCAAATATTGCAGATCAAAACGGTGTAACAGCTATTTTACGTATCGAAGGTTTAACAGTCATATACTGTACTAAAGTTTTTGCAAAATAATCCTGAGCCCGGTCAGTAAATTAGTTTACTATAAATCCCTTTTATCCTGGAGGCTCATTCAAAGTGATACCCTTGTGAGTATGTTGTTGCTTGCTTGCTATTCCCATGGACTGTTTGAATTAGAAAAGCCACTTAATCAGTATTCTCAGTTTAACTTTCACTCCAAGACATGTAGAATTTTCTTGTCACTGGCACATATTTTTACACGAACACAGTATTCCTATTCTAAGCTGACAATAAACAGGAATGTCCTACATAATAGTAGCTCACCTTTTAAAGGACAAAAGAAAAGCAGGAAGTGTTTTTTGACCTGAAAGGATCCTGTTTTTTCCCTCCTTGACAAACTATCTCGCTGCTTTTACCACAATTTGAGTTCATGTTCATCTAATTTCACTTGCTATCTTAACATGGTGTCCTCTGGCAAATGTCTGGCCTCCTGCAAAACCCCGTAGCCTTTTAAAGAGCGGCTCAGGTATAGAAATTCAGCTGCAGGAAAAATAGATACATATTTTATGAAACAAAAACCTCAAAGCAGAACCTAGATATTAGTCACTTTAGTAATTAAAAATGTATATTGCTTTGTGCAGCTTCATGTTGTGCATTATTAAAACCTGATTTTTTCGAAGTTACATCGGCTCAAAAGGATTTTTAATGCAAAACAGTCCCTCGGAGTGACTATGTGCACTTCCCACGTCTCCTGTGGGCGAATTAACAAGTCCTGTACAGAATGAAAAACAAGTACAAATGTATACCGGCAAGAATCTACCCATCAGGTATGAAAGTGACGCAGAAATAAATCCAAATCCGAGATGCACAAAACGTACAATTGTAACCCAGATAGCAAAAACATACCTATATTAAATGTTCTACCCAAAACACCGTCACTTGTTTAGATTTTCAATTAAATATTAACAAGATTATGGTTAACATTAGGGGAAAAAATCGAACAGTAATTATTGTCTACATGGATACTGTATATTTACATGGGTGTTCATAGTAGTTCCCAATAACAGCCAACTCAGAAACACACGTAGAGGCCACATAACTTATTAAAATGATTACCTTGGTGGAGTAGCAGAGTAAATTCCTTTAATTCAGACTTGGTTAAAGTTAGCCAGTAGTGTGACAATCCCCTTTTTGCTCCATATGAGGAAGCATTGGTATGCTTAAAATAGGCATCAGTGTTTACACCAAGGGAAAGCCTCGAAATCTGCTCCCCATTAACAGCTGTTGCAATAGAAACATGGCTCATGCCACTAAAATTATTTTTAAATAGCACAGACAGTTATCCACTGGAAAATGGAAAATTACTTAAAGGGGCAATCTGCAGGGGCCACATCCATTTTTGGACACAATTTACTGATGTGTACCTATTGATTCTTGAAGAATATAATGCATAAATGCCTCATGAGCTTAGCTCAACTGTTGTACCCCATCAGAACCCAAAATATAAACTTGAGTTTACTCCGTTTGTAAACAAAGTAAGTGTAAACAAACACTATTTAGCCTCAAAGCATGGTTAAAACTATAGTTGTGATATCATGGATGGTCAGTCCTTGCATCCTAGCTCTGTCTATCATTTTGAGAGTGGTTACATTTCTCCAGCCCCATCCCTCAGCTTTTTACCGAAACGGGCGGGTACACTTTATTATTGTTTCAACTGCTAACTGCCGCTTTAAGATGTAACGTTCTCCCAAAAATAATAACGAAATGTCCCATATTAGCTGTTTAAATGTTCACGTTTGGTATTTGTATTTGGTGAACACAATATGGCGGGAAAAGTATAGGTAGTAGCTTCGATATAAACATAATGATGTTTCAAAACATCTGGATTCAAAACAACTGCCTGACAAAAGGTTGTTTCACAGAAAACACGGTAATCATTTGAAAACTCAAGAAGCTGGCCTACTAGATATTGTTACAGCTAGCAGTACCAATACAGCTAGCTAGCACGGCATCTATCTGTACTTTAGCACTTAGTTGTACTGCTACAGCTAGCAGTACCAATACAGCTAGCTAGCACTGCATCTAGCTGTACTTTAGCACTTAGTTGTACTGCTACAGCGAGCTGTACAGCTACAACTAGTTGTAACGAGTCGTAACGACAAGTTATTTTCACTTACACGTTAAAACTGAAAAGTAAACATAAACATAAAACGTAAAAGTACACACACGTGAAAACGTAATTAATATGCTCAACGCCGTACTGTGAATATTCAAATTACAGTATGGAATTACAAGCTGGTAATTCCTTCAAAAGAGTTCCAATTATTTATTAAATGCACATTGAAGCACATAAAAACTATTGTCATTGTAACCACTCACTCAATCAAAAGGGTATGATAACAAAAACAACAAAGGATTTGAGCGACATCAGTTATGCATTCTGTGTGTGGTTTATTTTCGTAGGAGGGAAGCCTTTATGTTGTCTCTTTATACACGATACAGCTCACATATAAATTGAACCCTACATCATCTATTACAGTCTAAATGTAATTTGAATTGAATCGGCATCAAAAAAGCAAACAATGATGGCTCTGTGGCAATTAATAAATTGTCTGCGAAATCTATGAGGCTTAATGTGAATTTCTATTCAATTCAAGTCCATTAACTGTAAGTGCACATAGTTATTATTCGGATTTTGATTCTGCAATTCTTCCCTGATCATTTTGTTTAGTAAAATTACTTATTTCCCTGAGGGGCTTAAAGGGACTCTGGCTGAATCCCTGTTCCCTACATAGAGCGCACTTCTTTTGACCAGAGTACTATGGCCTGGTCAAAGGTAGTACCCTATATAGGGAGTAGGGTACAATTTGGGGGCCCAGACTATGCCAGCAGCCACTCATAAATGAATGAATCAAATAGTTTAGACTTGGCTCTAATGAAGATGACACAACCCTGACACGTTTGTCGAGCAATAAGAGTAAACGGTGTATTCATAAAGTATATCATTTTTTACTGAGATAGGAAGGGTAGGAAACACCTCATTACGAAAGAAATGAAAAGGGAAGGAAAGTCAAAAAAAGACTACGACTGCTACTGGTTGGAAAGTAAATACAATGAGGTGATTAAAATAGGTCTTCTTTAAGCATGCTGCTAATTAAATGGATATGCTAATGCTGTCATACTTAGCCGATGGAATTACAATTACTTACTGTAGTGCACATGTTATGGTATTCTTAACATGACACGGGACCCCATGTGGGAATCATACTTTACCAGCAAATGTTGTTCCACAAGCAACCCGCCCCTCCCTCAACACCCAGGCATCCCACCACCCACCCACCCTTGTTCAATGACATGAAGAAAACAAGAAGCGAGAGAGGATGAAAAATTCGAACCACCGTGAACTTCAGTGCCAGAGTTATGCCAAGGGGCAGAGTCAGTGAGGATATCAGACCATTGCCAGAATGTTTTAAGTTATATTGTTATTTTGTCCTTTTTTCAAACTTAAGATTCCTGACCACTGCTAGAGTCTTACAAGACACCATAGTTGGTATAAAGACAGTGGGTGGCCACTATCACTGCTCTCCATTAGTTTTATTGTAATGATTGTAAAACTGTAGTGTTTCAAGTAAACTATGTGGGACAACAAATGACCATTCCCTCAAAGTGTGATGACCCAGTTAAGCTCTGCCTCTAACTTTCCTTGATATGGGGCAGACTCCATCAGTGTCAAAACGCCTGTCTACTTCCTTTCTTTCTTCTGGTCCAGACACTGTTGCCTGTAGCAAATGCATATGGGTGAAAGGAAAGGCAGACAAGCTGGGTGGTGTTAGATCAAAATACTGAGCCATTCCCCTCCAGCTCTCTGTTCAGACTGCAAGAGCTGGGTGATTGAAGTCGAGTAGGCCGCAGCACGATGTCTGTCTGTCTGAATCGGTGGGGGGGTCCACATATTGTAGACTACATTGATGAAAGGAATTCACAGGTAATATACATTTTGGTAAGGTTAGGTAGGTCTGAATATAAAACAAACATATCTGAAAGGTAATGAAGGTAATTTTCACAAAGGAAAATGGATTTAATTTAAGCAACCACAGGACAAGATGATAACAAACAGGAGGGGTTGTTAATGTCATACATATGTCACATTTAAAACAAAAAGTTTACTAGGAGACGTGAATCTAGATGTATTTAATATGAGGTTTAATGTTCCTTTAAGCTGTCATTAAAACGTATATCTGCTATCACTTCTGCTCTTAGCATGACCGGGATACTGATCGTCTAATGAGAGCCATACAGTTGATGAACTGAGTACCATTCAACCGTTGCCTTTTCTATTTCTGTCAAACCTAATGACATTAGGTCTGTAATTGCCAGATTATTCACGGTTTCTTTCCTGGCAACTTTTGAGGTATGAGACCATTATTATTATTTTTCATTCCTTTACATGCATTTACTCAGGATATGCGTAGATTACTGTTATTGCTTGTTGCATACAGTGCCTTCAGAAAATCTTCATACCCCTTGACTTATTCCACATTTTGTTGTGTTACAGCCTGATTTCAAAATGGATTAAATCGATAATTTTTTGCACTCGTCTACACATAATACCACAAAATGACAAAGTGGAAACATATTTTAGAAAATTGTTGCTAATTTATTGAAAATTACTCAACACGTCATAATTACTTTTGGCAGCAATTACAGCTGTGAGTCTTTCTGGATACATCTCTAACAACTATGCACACTTGGATTGTACAATATTTGTACATTATTATGTTTAACATTCCTCAAGCTCTGTCAAGTTGGTTGTTGATCATTGTGTGACAGCCATTTTCATGCCTTGACATAGATTTTCAAGCCGATGCAAGTCAAAACTGTAACTCGGCCACTCAGGGACATTCAATGTCATCTTGCTAAACTACTCCAGTGTATATTTGGCCTCGTGTTTTCGGGTATTTTCCTGCTGAAAGGGGAATTTGTCTCCCAGTCTCTGTTGGAAAGCAGACTGAACGAGGTCTTCCTTTAGGATTCCGTTTATTTTTATCCTAAAAAACTCCTCAGTCCTTGCAGATGACAAGCATACCCATAACATGATGCAGCCACCACCATGCTTGCAAATATGGTACTCAGTGATGTGTTGTGTTGGATTTGCCCCAAACATAGCTCTTCGTATTCAGGACATAAAGTTAATTTCTTTGCCAAATGTTTTGCATTTTTACTTTAGTGCCATGTTTTTGAATATGTTTATTCTGTACAGGCTTCCTTCTTTTCACTCTGTCATTTAGGTTAGTATTGTGGAGTAACTAAAATGTTGTTGATCCATCCTCAGTTTTCTCTTAGACCAGCCATTAAACTCTGTAACTGTTTTAAAATTGCCTCATGGTGAAATCCCTGAGCCGTTTCCTTCCTCGTAGGCAACTGAGTTAGGAAGGACGCATGTATCTTTGTAGTGACTTGTTGACACACCATCCGAAGTCTAACTAATAACGTCACCATGCTCAAACAGATATTCAATATCTGTTTTAGTTCTACCAATGGGTGCACTTCTTTGTGAGCCATTGGAAAAACTCCCTGGTCTTTGTGGTTGGATCTACACTACAGGTCAACAGTTTCAGAACACTTACTCATTCAAGGGTTTTTCAAAAATTTTGCTATTTTCTACATTGTAGAATAATACCGAAGACATCAAAACTATGAAATAACATATATGGAATCATGTAGTAACCAAAAAAGTGTTAAATAAATCAAAATATGTTTTATATTTGAAATTATTCAAATAGCCACCCTTTGCCTTGATGACAGCTTTGCACACTCTTGGCAATCTCTCAAGCAGCTTCTCCTGGAATGCTTTTACAACAGTCTTGAAAGAGTTCCCACATTTTCCAATCCAAGATGGCATAGCAGTTGGAAGTGTGTTTGTCTTGTCCCGTCTTTTCCCGTGTAAATAGTCGTTTTCCTCGTTTAATTAATTTATTTATTTTAGTCTCACTTTCCATCTACGGACTGAATATACTTTCCTGCAATCCGCCTCACCCAATGTGGTACGGATCTGCTATTTTTATACTTTAGAACCAGAACCCTCATCAGACGCTAGCCAGCTAACTAGCTACTAGCTAGTAGTCAGTTAGACACTGCTAGCGGTCTTCACCGTTACCTCGGACACCACCCAGCTTCAGCTCGGTCAATACCTGCCAGTCTGCACAGCGCGATATCAACCCAGAGCATATCGTACTGCTTTTTCTCTACCACATCACAGGATTCCTATCGCAAGCTCTGGATCATTACACCGGATCATCGCAGCTAGCTAGCTGCAGTTGAGTGGCTACTGCTAGCTAACGCCACTGTCCCGAAGCAAGCACCAGTTAGCCTTGAGCTAGCCTCGAGCTACGTCCATCTCCCGGCTAGCCGAAGAGGTCTACCAGCTAATTCTTGGCCTACAATACCTCTTTTGCCAATTGGCCTGGACCCTTTATTGCCAACACGGAGCCCCGCCGATCCATCATGACTGGTCTGCCGACGTAATCGTCCGAGGTGGTTTCAACAGGCTTTTCCGTTGCGACGTCGCCGAAGAACGGCCCGATAGCTTTCTAGCCCCGGCCCGCTAGCTTTCTGAATCGCCATTTCTCCAGCTCGCCTAGCATAGTAGCGACTACCGAATGGCTCCTGACTCACCTATTGCTGCTCATTGGACCCTATGATCACTCGGCTACATATGCCTCTCCCTAGTGTCAATATGCCTTGTCTCTTCTTGTTTAGGTTAGTTATAATTGTTTAATTTCACTGTAGAGCCCCCAGCCCCGCCCAACATGCCTTAGATAGCTCTTGTGTCAAACTCCCCACACATGCAGAGACCTCACCTGGCTTAACTGGTGCCTACACAGACACAACCGCTCTCATCGTCACTCAATGCCTAGGTTTACCTCCACAGTACTCACATCATACACCCTTGTCTGTACATTATGCCCTGAATCTTTTCTACCACGCCCATAAATCTGTTCCTTTCATTCTCTGTTCCCAATGCACTAGATGACCAGTTCTTATAGTCTTTAGCCGTACCCTCATCCTACACCTCGTCTGTTCCTCTGGAGATGTAGAAGTTAACCTAGACCCTGTAGCCCCCAGCACCACACCTATTCCACAGGCGCTCTCATTTGTTGACTTCTGTTACCGTAAATGCCTTGGTTTTATGCATATTAACATCAGAAGCCTCCTCCCTAAGTTTGTTTTATTCACTGCTTTAGCACACTCCACCAAGCCTGATGTCCTAGCCGTGTCTGAATCCTGGCTTAGGAAGGCCACCAAAAATTCTGAAATTTCCATCCCCAACTTCAACATTTTCCAACAAGATAGAACTGCCAAAGGGGTTGGAGTTGCATTCTACTGCAGAGACAGACTGCAGAGTTCTGTCGTACTATCCAGGTCTGTACCCAAACAATTCGAGCTTCTACTTTTAAAAAATCCACCTTTTCAGAAATAAGTCTCTCACCATTGCCGCTTGTTATAGACACCCCTCAGCCCCCAGCTGTGCCCTGGACACCATATGTGAATTGATTGCCCCCCATCTATCTTCAGTGTTCGTACTGTTAGGTGACCTAAACTGGGATATGCTGAACACCCCAGCCGACCTACAATCTAAGCTAGATGCCCTCAATCTCACACAAATTATCAAGGAACCTACCATGTACACCCCTAAATCCGTAACCATGGGCACCTTCATAGATATCATCCTGACCAACTTGCCCTCTAAATATACCTCTGCTGTCTTCAACCAGGATCTCAGTGATCACTGCCTCATTGACTTTGTGCGTAATGGGTCCGCGGTCAAACGACCTCCCCTCACCACTGTCAAACGCTCCCTAAAACACTTCTGCGAGCAGGCCTTTCTAATCGACCTGGCCCGGGTATCCTGGAAGGATACTGACCGCATCCCATCAGTAGAGGATGCCTGGTTGCTCTTTAAAAGTGCTTTTATCACCATCTTAAATAAGCATGCCATATTCAAAAAATGTAGAACTAAGAACAGATATAGCCCTTGGTTCACCCCAGACATGACTGCCCTTGACCAGCACAAAAACATCCTGTGGCATACTGCATTAGCATCGAATAGCCCCAGCAATATGCAACTTTTCAGGGAAGTCAGGAACCAATATACACAGTCAGTTAGGAAAGCTAAGGGTAGCTTTATCAAACAGAAATTTGCATCCTGTAGCACTAATTTCAAAACGTTTTGGGACACTGTAAAGTCCATGGATAATAAGAGCACCTCCTCCCAGCTGCCCACTGCACTGAGGCTAAGAAACACTGTCACCACCGATAAATCTACGATAATCGATAATTTCAATAAGCATTTTTTTGGATGTAGTCTATCACAGTGCCATCCGTTTTGTCACCAAAGTCCCATATACTACCCACCACTGCGACCTGTATGCTCTCGTTGGCTGGCCCTCGCTACATATTCGTCGCCAAACCCACTGGCTCATCCCCAAAGCCAACACCTACTTTGGCCGCTTTTCCTTTCGGTTCACTGCTGCCAATGACTGGAACGAATTGCTTAAATCACTGAAGCTGGAGACTTATATCTCCCTCTCTAACTTTAAGCATCAGCTGAGCAGCTTACCGATTGCTGTACCTGTACACAGCCCATCTGTAAATAGCACACCCAACTACCTCATCCCCATATTGTTATTTATTTATTTGCTCTTTTGCTCCGCAGTATCTCTACTTGCACATCATCATCTGCATATCTATCACTCCAGTGTTAATGCTACATTGTAATTATTTCACCTCCATGGCCTATTTATTGCCTTACCTCCCTAATCTTACTACATTTGCACACACTGTACATATATTTTTCTATTGTGTTATTGACTGTACGTTTGTTTATCCCATGTGTAACACTGTGTTGTTGTTTTTGTCGCACTGCTTTGCTTTATCTTGGCCAGGTCGCAGTTGTGAATGAGAACTTGTTCTCAACTGGCCTACCTGGTTAAATAAAGGAGAAATACATTTAAAAAAACATATGCTGAGCACTTATTGGCTGCTTTTCCTTCACTGTGCGGTCAGACTCATCCCAAACCATGTCAATTTGGTTGAGGTTGGGGGATTGTGGAGGCCAGGTCATCTGATGCAGGACTCTATCACTCTCCTTAATGGTAAAATAGCCCTTACACAGCCTGGAGGTGTGTTGGGTTGTTGTCCTGTTGAAAAACAAATTATAGTCACACTAAGCCCGAACCAGATGGGATGGCATATCCCTGTAGAATGCTGTGCTAGCAGTACTGGTTAAGTGTGCCTTGAATTCTATATAAATCACAAACAGTGTCACCAACAAAGCACCCCCACACCATAAAACCTCCTCCTCCATGCTTTACGGTGGGAAATACACATGCGTAGATCATCCGTTCCCCCCCCCCGGGTCTCACAAAGACACGGCGGTTGGAACCAAAAATCTCCAATTTGGACTCCAGACCAAAGGACACGTTTCCAGTGGTCTAATGTCCATTGCTCATGTTTCTTGGCCCAAGCAAGTCTCTTATTTTTATTAGCTTCCTTTAGTAGTGGCTTCTTTGCAGCAATTCAAAAAATTAAGGCCTGATTCATGCAGCCTCCTCTGAACAGTTGATGTTGAGATGTGTCTGTTACTTGAATTCTGTTCCTTGAACTTTGTGGGCTGCAATTTCTGAGGCTGGTAACTCTATTAAACTTATCCTCTGCAGCAGAGGTAACTCTGGGTCTTCCTTTCCTGTGGTGGTCCTCATGAGAGCCAGTTTCATCATAGTGCTTGATGGTTTTTGCGACTGCGATAAAGAAACTTTAAAAGTTCTTGACATTTTCTGGATTGACTGACCTTCATGTTTTAAAGTAATGATGGACTGTCGTTTCTCTTTGCTTATTTGATCTGTTCTTGCCATAATAGGGACTTGGTATTTTACCAAATAGGGCTATCTTCTGTATCCCACCCCTACCATGTCACAACACAAGTGATTGGCTCAAACGCATTAAGATGGAAAGAAATCCCACAAATTAACCTTTAAAACTTTTAAAAGGTATAGCTCCCTTTTTAAAAATTTTCGCCTAAATGACATACTGAAATTTAACTGCCTGTAGCAAGGATATTGGTATTCTTGGTACCATTTGAAAGGAAACACTTTGAAGTTTGTGGAAATGTGAATTGAATGTAGGAGAATATAACACATTAGATCGGGTAGAAGAAAATACAAAGAAAAAACCAACCAGTCTTTTTCTACCACCATCTTTGAAATGCAAGAGAAAGGTCATAGTTATAGACATCACTCTAGTTGTAATTCCGATAGTGTCCACAAGATGGCATCAGTGTGTGTGCAAAGTTTCAGATGGATAACTTGAAAAATGAGTGAACAACAATACTTTTAGTGTGAAGTCCCCAGGAACATTTGGGCAAATCGTGAAGAAGACATTCACATTCATATTCCATTTAACGTCTTGACGCTAGGGGTCAGATATATATTTTTAAAATAACGTTCCCAAGGTAAACGGACTATTTCTCAGGTCCAGATCGTAGAATATGCATATAATTTACAGATTAGGATAGAAAACACTCCAAAGTTTCCAAAACTGTCAAAATATTGTCTGTGAGTATAACAAAACTGATTCTGCAGGCGAAAACCTGAGAAAATATAACCCTTTTCCAATGGCTTCCTCAGGCTGTGACCAGGCTTTAGACCTAGTTTCAGGCTTTTATTTTGAAAAATGAACGAGATTTTTCAAAAGTAGTCAGGTGTCCTCTGAATAGTTCCTGCGCGCGAGAGGGGAGCTCTCCATTTTCCTTTTCTCTCTTATTGAATAGGTTACGGTCCGGTTTAAATATTATCGATTATGTTTGTTAAAAACAACCTGAGGATTGATTATAAAAAACATTTGACATGTTTCTACGACCATTACGGATACTTTTTGGAATTTTCGTTGAACGGAACGAGGCTGTAGTTTTCTGAACATAACGCGCAACTCAAATGGCGTTTTTTGTTATAAAAGTAATATTTATCGAACAAAAAGAACATTTGTTGTGTAACTGGGAGTCTCGTGAGTGCAAACATCCGAAGATTATCAAAGGTAAGCGATTAATTTTATTGCTTTTCTGACTTTCGTGACCAAGCTAACCAAGCTAATATAAGGCTAACTGTTCTAGCATTGATTGATTGCTTAGATTGCTTTCGTTGCAAAGCATCTTTTCAAAATCTGACACGATAGGTGGATTAACAACAAGCTAAGCTGTGTTTTGGTATATTTCACTTGTGATTGCATGATTATAAATATTTTTAGTAATATTTTTGTATCTGATACGTTTGGGAATTTTCTTCTGCCTTTCAGCACCAGAACGAGGCTGTAGTTTTCTGAACATAACGCGCAACCCAAATGGCGTTTTTTTTGTTATAAAAGTAATATTTATCGAACAAAAATAACATTTATTGTGTAACTGGGAGTCTCGTGAGTGCAAACATCCAAAGATTATCAAAGGTAAGCGATTAATTTTATTGCTTTTCTGACTTTCGTGACCATGCTAATTTGGGGCTAGCTGTTGTAGCATTGATTGATACATTCACAAAAGCTTGGATTTCTTTCTCTGTAAAGCATATTTTCAAAATCTGACACGATAGGTGGATTAACAACAAGCTAAGCTGTGTTTTGGTATATTTCACTTGTGATTGCATAATTCTAAATATTTTTAGTAATATTTTTGAATTTGGCGCCCTGCAATTCAGCGGTTGTTTAGGGAAATTATCCCGCTAAAGGGATCTGTGCACAGAGAGGTTAACTGCAAGAATATTGTCAAATCTGTATACTTGGACTTTGATTTAGCTTCCCAAGCATTAGCATCCATATTATATGTTCAACATTTGCAAAACAACCAGTTTTCATAACTTCATAACTCTGAATATCCTTATAATTTTTGTCCAAAATGAAAAGGCATGCTGTCGTACAAGGTTAGAAGCTAAATTGTACGACATATATATGGTTTCCGTAAAGCCCAGTTCATTGACTATCTAGCTAGCTTTGTTTGGCCCCGATTGGTGCTTATTTGACAAAGATGCAGTTGTTCAAGTGATGGCTGCCCGCATCATCGGCGTGCCATGAATGTGTCGCTCTCTGACCAAATATGGTGTCCTATAGGATATACCACACCCCTAATGAAATAGTGAAGTCTTGTTACCTTCTAGGATCTCTGAGGAATAGATACGAATGTGATTTTACTCGTTCAAACAACGTTTAGGGTGAGATATTCACAGATTCCTTTTTTTGCAAATTGAATGAGTGGAAATACAAAATCGATCGTGCGTGCTATATGTACCTTGGATTTTATCTAACAAAACGACAGTTTTCTGGGAACCTTTGGATGATAAATCAGAGCAAGATTTCCGAATGTAAGTACACATTTCACCTTCAGAGGTGAATTTATCAAACCTATTGCGTTGATAAAAGTGTTTTGTTGTTAGGAGCTCTCCTCAAACAATAGCATGGCATTTTATCGCAGTAATAGCTACTGTAAATTGGACAGTGCAGTTATATTAACAAGAATTTAAGCTTTCAGCCGATGTAAGACACTTCTATGTACCGACATTTGTTGTTACTCTAAAATCTGTGATCTTGATATAACACGCTGCATGATTTACAACTGTCCCGTTGACCGAACGTCGATCCTCTAAGAAGGCACACCTGTTAATTGAAATGTATTCCAGGTGAAGCCGTTTGAGAGAATGCCAAGAGTGTATAAAGCTGTCAAGGCAAAGGGTGGCTATTTGAAGAAATATAAAATATTTCTAGATTTTCTTTGGTTACTACATGATTCAAAATGTGTTATGTCATAGTTTTGATGTCTTCACTATTATTCTACAATGTAGAAAATAGTAAAAATAAAGAAAAACCCTTGAATGAGTAGGTGTTCTAAAACTTCTGTTTGAAGTTCACTTTACAGGTATTGTAATTGTATGTGTAGGTTACAGAGGTGAGCTAGTCATTCAAAAAAAAAAAATTAACACTATTATTGCACAAAGAGTGTGTTCATGCAAAATTTATCAATTTTAAATTCAGAATACTTTCTGAATTCACTGTATAAGTGTGGACATGTACTCTGTAATTTGTGGAGCATTGAACAGCACATTTGATTTTGTGGAATCTTTATGCGGTAATCATAAGAATATTGTATATATCCAAGAGCTAAAAAGGATGGAAGCAAAGGATGGAATTGTGATCCTGTGAGGTATACTGTGAGGTCTATTGCACCTTTTGAAATGTCATGCCTTTGGGTAAAAACAGTTGTAATTCTCCCAAAGCCCATTGTGTAAAGACCACTAATTGTGTCACGCAGTGAGTGTGGTAGGGTTTGGACCATAGCTAACAGGGGACCTGCCTGATACCATTGAACCATGGAATCCGGGTTCCGCGTCTGGATTCCACTCTGACTTGACCTGTATTTCAACAACTGGCGTCTGTGGGTGAGAAGAACTTCAAGGGTAGAGCGGCTTAAGACTTTCATGTTCCTTGCTTCCAAAAACCAGGACACAACCAGGACCTTGATGAGACGGATCAGAAGACTAACCCCCTACCCACCATAACAGACCCCCCTCCACCCCTCCCCCCAGCCCCAATTCCCCAACCCGCCACCACCCATTGCCACATGCGGGGAAGCATCTAGGGAGAGAGACTTTTGAGCTGCCACAGTAATTAAGTACTAAGAGGAGGCACAGAGAGTGAATGCAGGGGAACTCACAGGGGAACGGGATGCTGCCTGCTACATAGAGAGAGAAATCTGCGTGTGGTGCCTCAGCTTAGCTTCCCTCAGGCTCGTTCTGGATCGGCAGCCATTGGGCTAGTTCTTGGCGCTAGACAGCCCAGCCCACCAAAACACTCAGCGCAGTCGTTTAACCATGTACGTTTCAATAAAGATATGTTGATTGAATCCAAAGACGTACTAATTGGTTTGACGTTTTATCCCTCATATTTTCGATTATTTCCACTGGACAGTGTGAAATGGAATTTGTTCAAGATACAATAATAAAGAGATGGATATTCAAACATATAACTCCTGGAACAGTCCCCAAGGATCTCAATAGAAAACTTATCTCATCCGTCTACTGATACAAAGTAATTAAGCAAATTACATGAACAAAGGGCTTGAAGGGCTTTCACTAATAGTGTATCTCACAACCTCTGGGTAAACAGTTTTAGATATAATTCAGGGGCAATCCATGGTCTAGAACAGTATTATACTATCACAGGGCTTGTGTTGTGCATTTGGGACTTCCAATCTGTCTGCTTTATAGGACACCCCTGAACAAATGTCAAACATCTCTGAGAGTCAATAATACACCTAAAAGGGTCTGAGTTTGTATAGACGCTTGCAGTGCATGCTATCGTGAACGCACAGCAATGCAAGAGAGACAGAAAGAGAGAAGGGGAGAAAGAAAAGAGAGAAAGGGGATATGTGGAAGTGGATAACAGGAAATCTTTTAACAATTCAATACGCTCCAAACTGATCTGGGATGACAGTGCTGGTTTGTCTGAAGTTCAGGTTAATTAGCTGCTGCTTATTTTTAATGAACTTCATGCAGTTGTTTGCTTGTATAATCAAGGCAAAGAAGCAGAACCGCAAGCAAGCTGAGGTGCCAAAAATAAGCTGACAAAAGCACCGGGCCCTCCTCGCCTTCCCACCCTCCAAATGGAAGAGCCAACCGCTTGCTTCATAAAACTCGCTTAGCAGACACTCAAACAAAATGGACTGTAAAGTTCGTTAGATGAAAATATTAAAAAAGAATTAAGCTAATGGAGATAAAATTAAAAGAAATGAGGCAACAAACACATCACACCAAAAATGGCATTGCTGTGACAGCTAAGATTTCTAATGACAGACTACATTTGGAAAAATTAAATGGCATTCCGTGCTTAAATTTCTTTGAAAAGTAATGATCCATGAATGATGCTCACTCCAGGCACTTACAGGAAGGGGAGGGAGGAGTACGAGCACTGTGGTGGAATAACAAAGGAGGATGTCCTGCAGAAAGGTTTAGCTAGGTGGCACAGAGAGAGAGAGAGAGGCCTGTAGGGGTGGAAACAGAACAGGGGGAAAGAGCAGAACATGGGGAGAATTATGAGAATATAGATGCAAAGGAGAATAAAATGGCTAAAGAACTGAATATGGTGTACTTATTAAGGAAATGAGAGATTAGTGCAATCCAGGCCATGGCAGCTTCACAACCACTCCCAGAAGGGATGGTATAAAACCCAGCTTGAAGCTTTTCAATAGGGTGTTGTGTTCAGTTTGTGTATGCAGGTGTGTGAACCAGGGAGTCCATTCTGTACATCACTATACACGTTTTGATGATGATAATATTCACTTGGAGTGTCTCATGGTCTCTCCTCCACTCTTCTCAAACGGGCAAAATGTATTACCATGGTTTTGTTACAGGCTTTACTGTGGAGGGTTAGGGACAGTCCCTGCTTTAGGATCAAATTGCAATAATTAGGTAAAACATGGGAGCCAAATCCATATTACACTTTGGATCTTCACACACTACAGTACCCTTCTTCTGCGGAATCATCTCAAAAAGAAGAAAAAATATTCCATTTCCTAGCAGATTCTGTAAATGAACAAAGTCCTGGGATATTGCTGAGGTCTATTCAGTGTTGGCAGTTAATCTCCTCAAGGAGAAATACAAGATGACAATGGCAAAGCACCTCCAATAATTGGGTCCAACAGGCTTACCGTATTAAAACCTGAAATGAGTTCTTCCCCTTTTAAGTATGATCCATTATTTCAATCCTGGGGAAAATTTGTGTCTTTGAGAATATTAATAAATCCCAAACAGTGCAGATGAAAAACACCCCGCCCTTATGTAAAGTTAAAAGCTGTGTACCTGGCACCAAGGAAAAGGTCTCGCCAAGGACGGACACATGAAAGTCTTGGTCCCTTTCCTCTCTCAGCTTCAGAACCATCTTGAAGAAGACCTTGAGGCCTTTGTCGTGGTCCCTTGAAACAAACAAATATAATTCAGGTCTTTTGATCGGCCTACTTCTCCACGTCCCCTTCCATTGGAAGCCAGAACTTAAGACTTCAGAGATACTCAGCTTTTTCTGTTCCTGCATTGAACTATAAAACCAGACAGGTCTTAAGAAAATGTAACTTAACTTTCTTCCACACCCAACATTATTACAAAATAAATCAACTTTAAAAAGTAATGCTGTTTCCCCTTTACTACACTGTCTGCGACATGCAGTCACTGCATTTACCTGTCAAGTATTCACATGAAGAATATGTCCTTTCCAGATACAGATGTAGGATATTAATTTGAGTCAGTTTGCTACAGCAGGAAAATAATCCTGCAGCAACAGGAAATGTGAATGATTATTATAATTAATTGATTTTTTTTAAGGGTTGATACATTATTCACAAGGGAAAATCAAGTCTGAAATGTCATAGTGGAACACAAGAAGCCTTTTTAAACCTCAAATACACCACAAGTTGAGTGTGTCCGCACTCAACGAGCTGTATAAGGCCATAATCTAACAAGAAAATGCTCATCCAGAGGTGATGCTCCTAGTGGCCGGGGACTTTAATGCAGGGAAATTTAAAATCTATTTTACCTGGTACATGTGCAACCAGAGGGGAGAAAAACCTTGACCACCTTTACTCCACACACAGAGACACGTACACAGCTCTCCCTTGTCCTCCATTTGGCAAATCTGACCATAACTTTATCCTCCTGATTCCTGCTTAACTTCTTGCCACTATAGGGGGTGCTGTTTCACATTAGCATAATTTCCTCTACAGATTAAACGGCTTCCTACTCAATTCTTGCTCGTACAATATGCATATTATTATTATTATTGGATAGAAAACACTCTCTAGTTTCTATAGCCGTTGGAATTTTGTCTCTGAGTGAAACAGAACTCAATCTACAGCACTTTTCATGATAGGGAGTCAGATTTCAAACATTTTGGCCACTGATCTGGAGTCAGTTTAAAGGTCCGTGTAAATGCTATGAAGAAACAGACACTTCTTACGTCTTCCCCTGGATGTCAGTGCGTGATGACGCTTTGAATGGAGTCGATTGCGCAATCAGGGGCTGTATAAAAGGCCAAAGACCGGAAGTAGCTTCCCTTTGCTGCCTGCGCCTTGCGCGCGAAGGACATCGGACTCGCCTCCTTCCAAGTTTTAGTTTAGCCAGTAATATTTCTCCGGTCATGTTTTTACTCGTTAGAGGTGTTAAAAACATCATAAGGTAGTTAATTTAAACCGTTTTATAGCAATTTATATCCGTTTAGTGCGATTTTGAGGCATTTATTTCTGAGACACTTTGAACCGCTGGGGACGTTTCCAGTTCATGCCGAACGTTAGTGGGCATTTCCACATGGCAAGAGGACAGCTTTCGACCAAAAGACGATTAGACCCAAGAAAGGATTCTTTGCCCAAGATTCTGATGGAAGAACAGCTCACAGTAAGAACAATTTATGATGATAAATCGTGTTTCTGTCGAAAAATGTTAAACGCTTATGGCGCCATTTTGTTTTGTATAGCTTCGCTTGGCGCAACCTGTATTGAAAAGTAAGGATAATTTAAAAAATGTAAATCAGCGATTGCATTAAGAACTAATTTGTCTTTCGATTCCTGTCAACCCTGTATTTTTTAGTCAAGTATATGATTAGCTTTTGATTAAACTAGATCACTCAAAGATGGCGACCGACATTTCCAGGCTTGTTTTGCTACTATTTTCATTGTATAACCACGTTTTTTTATGGCTAAATATGCACATTTTCGAACAAACTCTATATGTATGTTGTAATATGATGTTACAGGAGTGTCATCGGAAGAATTCTGAGAAGGTTAGTGAAAAAATTTATATATTTTGGCGATGATACGATATCGCTCTCTTTGGCTTGAATTCATGCTGTGGTAACGTTTGCATATGTGGTATGCTAATATAACGATTTATTGTGTTTTCGCCGTAAAACACTTAGAAAATCTGAAATGTTGTCTGAATTCACAAGATCTGTGTCTTTCCATTGCTATGTGCTGTGTATTTTTAAGAAATGTTTTATGATGAGTAAATTGGTAATACAAGTTGCTCTCTGTAGTAATTCTAGTCGCTTTGGTGAGATTTGTGATGGTGGCTGCAATGGCAAACTATGATTTATACCTGAAATATGCACATTTTTCTAACAAAACCTATCCTATACCATAAATATGTTATCAGACTGTCATCTGATGAGGTTTTTTCTTGGTTAGTGGCTATCAATATCTTAGTTTAGCCGAATTGGTGATAGCTACTGGTGTTGAGAAAAAATGGTGGACAAAGAAAAATGGTGTCTTTTGCTAACGTGTTTAGCTAATAGATTTACATATTGTGTCTTCCCTGTAAAACATTTTAAAAATCTGAAATGGTGGCTTTATTCACAAGATCTGTATCTTTCATTAGGTGTCTTGGACTTGTGATTTAATGATATTTAGATGCTACTATTTAATTGTGACGCTATGCTAGCGATGCTAATCAGTGTGGGGGGGGGTGGGGGGTGATCCCGGATCCGGGGTTGAGGCTCGGTAAAGGTTAAAAGCAAAAACTAAAGCAGGAGTTACCAGTGACTCGCGCAATATGGAAGTGGTCAGATGAGGCAGATGCTAAGCTACGGGACTGTTTTACTAGCACAGACTGGAATATGTTCCGGAATTCTTCCGATGCATTGAGGAGTGCACCACAGCAGTCACTGGCTTCATCAATAAGTGCATCGATGACGTCGTCCACACAGTGAACGTACATACCCCAACCAGAAGCCATGGATTACAGGCAACATCCGCACTGAGCTAAAGGCTAGAGCTGCCACTTTCAAGGAGCGGGACTCTAACCAGGACGCTTATAAGAAATCTTGCTATGTCCTCAGACGAACCACCAAACAGGCAAAGCGTCAATACAGGACTAAGATTGAATCCTACTACACCGGCTCCGACGCTCGTCGCATGTGTCAGGGCTTGCAAACTTATATGGACTACAAAGGGAAGCACTTCACAGTTGTGAAGAGGGCACGACAATGCCTTTCCCCTCAGGAGACTGAAAAGATTTGGAATGGGTCCTCAAATCCTCAAAAAGTTTTACAGCTGCACCATAAAGAGCATCCTGACTGGTTGCATCACCGCCTGGTATGGTAACTGCTCGGCCTCCGACCGCAAGGCACTACAGAAGGAAGTGCATACGGCCCAGTACATCACTGGGGCCAAGCTTACTGCCATCCAGAACCTCTATACCAGGCAGTGTCAGAGGAAGGCCCTAGAAATTGCCACAGACTCCAGCCACCCTATTCATAGACTGTTCTCTCTGCTACCGCACGGCAAGCGGTACCGGAGCACCAAGTATAGGTCCAAAAGGCTTCTTAAATAAGCTTCTTATTTATTTATTTAACCTGTATTTAATAACCAGGTAGGCTAGTTGAGAACAAGTTCTCATTTACAACTGCGACCTGGCCAAGATAAAGCAAAGCAGTGCGACACAAACAACAATACAGAGTTACACATGGAATAAACAAACATACAGTCAATAATACAATAGAAAAAGTCTTTATACAGTGTGTGCAAATGAGGTAGGATAAGGGAGGTAAGACAATAAATAGGCCATAGTGGCAAAATAATTACAATATAGCAATTAAACACTGGAGTGATAGATGTGCAGAAGATGAGTGTGCAGGTAGAGATACTGGGGTGCAAAGGAGCAAAATAAATTAAATAAATAACAGTATGGGGATGAGGTAGTTGGATGGGCTATTTACAGATGGGCTATGTACAGGTGCAGTGATCTGTGAGCTGCTCTAACAGCTCGTGCTTAAAGTTAGAGAGGGAGATATGAGTCTCCAGCTTCAGTGATTTTTGCAGTTTGTTCCAGTCATTGGCAGCAGAGAACTGGAAGGAAATGCGGCCAAAGGATAAATTGGCTTTGGGGGTGACCAGTGAAATATACCTGCTGGAGCGCGTGCTACAGGTGGGTGCTGCTATGGTGACCAGTGAGCTGAGATAAGGCGGGGCTTTACCTAGCAAAGACTTATAGATGACCTAGAGCCAGTGGGTTTGGCGATGAATATGAAGTGAGTGCCAGCCAACGAGAGCATACAGGTTGCAGTAGTGGGTAGAATATGGGGCTTTGGTGACAAAACGGATGGCACTGTGATAGACTGCAACCAATTTTCTGAGTAGAGTGTTGGAGGCTATTTTGTAAATGACATCGCCAAAGTCAAGGATCGGTAGGATAGTCAGTTTTACGAGGGTATGTTTGGCAGCATGAGTGAAGGATGCTTTGTTGCGAAATAGGAAGCCGATTCTAGATTTAATTTTGGATTGGAGATGCTTAACCCTTTCACATGTACCATCACACGGGTGTGATCGTTCTACAGTGGTCCCTGAAGCGTACGATCACACCCGTGTGATTAGAACACTCATTTAGAACGCTCGTTTAGAACGGCCAGTTTCGAATGACGCAACAATCAGCATTTGAGCTGGCCACACTTTTTTCAGAAACTATTTACACAAACACAGTCCTTACAAAGTTATGTCCAGAATGTGAGCAGTTTATTTTGGGATGCAATGTTCAGATATTCACAGAAGTATATATAGCATAACACAATCATCCTAACCGGAAAAATGTAGGCTACATTTGTCCAAGCGCTAACTGAGGAAAGATTGACCCAACACAAGCAGTAATATTTTCTAACTCTCGGCTGACATAAACTACAATATGAATTAGCTAATAGCAATTATTATGTATAATTAATCACATCACGGATGAGCTCACCATTGATCGAAATAATTAGGTAAAACACTTTTGAAATCGAAAGTAATCCGACGATTAGTTTCAGCGCGCAGCCATGCATTTGTTCCTCACAGAAACCGAAGATAATAAGAGAAGACAAGATGAGTTTGGTCTGTTTATAGTATGCATGTTGAAGGGGTGTGTCAATCACTGTCGTTCACATCCCACCCTTCATTTCCGGAAGTCCTCAAAAAATGAGTGAACTCTTACTCACCTCATTTTGTTATAACATCTTTGGTCAAACAGACGATTACGTGAAACCCAGAATGCATTGTATGTCAACACAGCTGGAATTAGCTTAGCTCATCATAATCAGTACAACCTTCAAAAAAGTATTTTACACACATAATATGTGCCCATTACAATCTGTGCAAGAATCGGAATCCATGATTTGTCACATAGAAATGAAAACATGTGAATAAAACAGTAAATACACAAATAATTGCTACACAAAACATTTTCTGATAGTGATTTATTGAGACAAGTGGCGCGTGCCGGCAGTCAACCACGTACCCTCTCACTCTAAACCATTCAGTGTTGTTGTTTATGTATGTAGATAGTGAGCTAAGCTGTAGCATTAGCAATAACTTTCAAAAGGAGACAACTCACAAATGTGGAAATTCTGGAGATTTTGAGTCTGAGTATGAAAGTCAGGAATCAGATTCTGACAGTGAGGAGCTGCCCCCCAACCTTGTAGCCATTGAGAACCCTGAATCTGAGGACCCCTTGTCCACTGACAAAGTCCCAGTTCCATTAGAAGATGCTGGTGGTGATGGTGGCAGACTGACAGTGGATGAAGTACAGGAATTCTGTGGTAGCTGGAAGGCTGCCAGCCATTTCACCCCTCCTGGCCCTGCTGATTGTGTTGATGAGTCCCAGTCTGGAGTGCAACGCCCCTTGCCATTTCCATCTGAGGCAGAGTGCTTCAAGTTGTTTCTGACAGAGGAGCTGGTGGGAGACATAGTAGAGACCAATCGCTATGCCTTGGAGCTACAGGATAAGAGAGAGCCAGTGTAACGGATGTGAAATGGCTAGCTAGTTAGCGGGTACGCGCTAATAGCGTTTCAATCAGTTACGTCACTTGCTCTGAAACCTTGAAGTAGTGGTTCCCCTTGCTCAGCAAGGGCCGCGGCTTTTGTGGAGCGATGGGTAACGATGCTTCGTGGGTGACTGTTGTTGATGTGTGCAGAGGGTCCCTGGTTCGCGCCCGGGTATGGGCGAGGGGACGGACGTAAAGTTATACTGTTACACCAGGAGTGGGGGGACAACCACAATTAGTGAAATGTATACATTCCTGGTGACAGTAAAGAAGAACTCCCTAAGAGAATACTGGAGCAGAGATCCTATGTTTGCAACTCCCTTCTTTGCCACCCTCTTTTCCCAAGACTGCTTTCTAGTTCTGCTGCTATGACTGCATTTCATCATCAACGCTACTGCCATCCTAAATGACCCGGTATACAAAACAAGAGATGTCAACAGCTGGCAGTAAAGTGCCATGACAAACGAGACGTCCATGTCCTCTCCACTGTCCATACAGCAACCATGTCGGCCACAGGGAAGGTGAACCACCTGACGGGAGAGAGAAACAAACCAGACAGAGAAACATCAAACCAGACTGCGTGCTTGACTATTACCTCAAAATGGGGGCAGTGGATAAGGCCGACATGATAAACAGCTTTGTGGAATGAACTCAGAAAACGACCAAGTGGTATAAGATATTTTTCCAGGGTAGCGTCATAAATACAACATGCCAATACTTCTGACGCATTTAGCATTGTTTTACAGAGCTAATAGAATAATGTAACTAGCTACATAAGCACGATTGAATATAACACCATAAAAGGTGAGTAACATGAGTAACGTTACCTAGCGTGTCCGCGGTTATAAGGAATATACACAAATATATTATGCTCCATACACACAGTGAGCTACAGTAGAAACGGTATAACACGACACAGAAACTATTATAACGTAATTAGGCACTTACTTTGATAGAAACGCAGTCTGGATTTGAAGATGGGTGTCTGTAGTGACGCCTCTAGCACTGAGACGCTGTGCCACTTGGGAGTCAAAAGGCCAGGGTAGCTACAACATACAACACATGCTAATACATCCGTGACGCAATTAGCATTGTTTTCCAGAGCTAATAAGACTGTAGCTAGATACCTAAGCATTGAGTATAACACCATACATGTTATGAAATGAGTAACGTTACATCGCGTGTCCGCGGTTATAAGGAATATACACAAAAACATGATGCTACAGTAGAAACGACATAACACGACATGCAGAAACTATTATAACGTAATAAGGCACTTTGATAGAAACGCACTCATTTCCAAAGTTATTATTGGTAACGAAAACAACTTTGATTGTGATGCAGGCGACAGGTGGAAAATATGAACACGTGTATGCAGGACGGCAGATGAGTAAATGTCTGCAGACTTGAACTGCACAAACAATTGAGAAGTGTTTGGGGAATTTTGTCCGGGTCAGAAATGTCAAAACAATTAATTGGTCCGCAAAAGTAAAAATGACTACTTTTATGTGAATGAATGAGGCGGAACACACCTCATTTCAAACTGTTATTATAAAATAAAAAACTGTTTAGAAAATAATTTAAAATTGACAAATAAAACAGGCGGCGTGCTGTGGTTTGAGGGCAGCGCAGATTAAATGTACTGTTACATAACAATCACATTCTGGAATTGGAGAGAACGTTCTAACATCACGTGCATGATACAACTCACGCTGGGGCGACCGTTAGAGATATTTGGAACTCACGCATGAAAGGGTTAATGTGAGTCTGGAAGGAGAGTTTACAGTCTAACCAGACACCTAGCTTCTACCCCCAAGCCATAAGACTCCTGAACAGCTAATGAAATGGCTACCCGGGCTAACCTCTATATAGCGTCGTTACTGTTACTTTATTGTTGCATTTTAATTGTTATTATTATTTTTATTTGTTTTAATTTTTACTTCAGTTTATTGATTAAATACTTTATTAACACACGTTTTTCTTCAAACTGCATTGTTGGTTAAGGCTTGTAAGTTAGAATTTCACTGTAAGGTTTACACCTGTTGTATTCGGCGCATGTGAAAAATACAATTTGATTTGGTTTGATTTGACGTTTTATAGGATCCAATTAAGATCCTACATCTGTATATGTGGGTGTATAAACAAATTCACCTATATGGATGTCAACAGGTCATTTAAAGTAAAACTTAGATGTTGTGTTCATTTTTGCAAAAGAACACATTCATATTCTATAACGAGAAGTTGCTTGGGAGTTTAAGTGTTATCCAGCAGTTAAAATTGATGCCTGTTCACCACATATCATTATACCACTGACTAAAATTGTGTACTCTGAACACAAGTGCATATTAACACCAGGAGAGCAATTATATCTGATGTGATTTCTATTGTATGGCATGTTAGCTTTTCCCTGCCAGCTTTGCTTGCACCAGGTAGGTTAGGACATGTTATAGACTGTATTTTATCATTGTGCACTCTAGAGAGTAATCAGCCATGGTGTCTATGGTGCGGTGGAAGTGGAGAGCCTCCAGTATGCACAGGTGCTGTACTCAGCTGTGCCATATTGGTTAATTGAGCAAATCTCTTATTTCTTACCATCCTATAGCTTCAATTAACTCTTGGCAAAACCCACTCCTCTGGATATACCCAACATGGGAAATATAACAACTAACTGCAATACTTGGCTCTTGTGATTTCCCTTACTGTTTCTTATGTGGAAAGGACAAATAGTGTATTGCCCTTGGACTGTGGGCCAAATATGTTGGATTAGGTTTTTTACATTTTTATTTGACCTTTATGTAACTAGGCAAGTCAATTAAGAACAAGTTATTATTTACTATGATGGCCTAACAAGAGGCAAAAGGTCTCCTGCGGGGACGGGCCTGGGAATAAAAATAAAAATGTAAGTCAAAATACACAACACTACATAAAGAGAGACTAAGACAACAACACAGCATGGCAGCAACACATGACAACACAACATGGCAGCCGCACAACATGGTAGCAGCACAAACATGGTACAAACATTTCTAGGCACAAACAGCACGAAGGGTAAATAGGTAGAGATTAGGTAGATATACACATATATACACACATTTTATGATTATCCCAATCAGGATGTGGTCCTTTCAAATTGACTTGATATGTGCATTGAGAATGATTGCTAGGAATGTACCACCAAGATAACCAAAGCCAAATAAACAATAGTCAAGGAGCTGAGTATAGCCTTCCTCTTAGCCTTAAAAGCCTCTGCTCAGTTACACACTGTACAGTATCTTCCATTTTCCAACATATTGGCTCAATAGCTGAGCTATCACATTAGAACATCATGAAGGAAAGATAATATGTTATATTAAATATGTATGGGGGAATTAGGCTATCTCAAGTATTATATCATTTAAATTCAAATCGCTCCATCAGACGACACTGTCTCATTAAAGTGCTGGGGAAATTAGTAGATAAAAAACACTATCATATTTGCAGATAATACGGATCATTTAGCCCCTTAAATTTTCAAAGTCCTCAACCACTCGATTTAAATAAAAAAAATTTTTTATGCAATAGTATCTCCAGTGCCCGGCCACTAGATTAGGTCGTGGATATATGAAATAGCAAGGGAGGCCATGTCACTCTAGTGCTATAATGACTGGAGAATATCATGGTCTGTCTTTGTGAAAAACCAGAAGGTTGTCAGGCTTTGCGCTCAATCACCTAAGCTTTGTGATCTCACCTATTTACTTAATTACCTCAACGTTTATGCATTTTAATAAACCTAATGAATGGTACTCTTTCAGTCAACTTAATTGGTGGCCCGTTACCCTTACGTACTGTGACCATAAACAGAAACTGGAGCATTTTCTTTCCTCACTTTATTGTCTAATGTCAATTATACACTGTATTCACTTTTATGGTTGAAAATGTACTGAATTACAACCGAGGAACAAATGATCTCCGTCTCTATAAAGCTCAACTAGAAAATAAGAACAGGAACAATGCGTTACCGTAACGTTAACCTTGTACAAAGAAAATACCAGGAAGAAATGAGTAACGTTTGGAAAAGCTGTCTTCGAGGTGATTCCTCTGTCATGTTTCGCGTGGAGCATGGGTTTTTAAAACCAAAACCCATCTGAATACCTTGTTATCCAGGGAAAGTATTTTTACTTACCTATTACCAATGGAGGCAGACATCTCCATAAGGAGCTTTACAGAAAAGAGTATGAAGTATTGTAGTAATGGACTCCAAATCACTGTTTAATCATCCAAAACTGTACCTCAATTGGGACCAGCTGTGGGACCAGGTTTCATGTCACAGCAGCTCCTGTTGGTCAAGTGACATGACACACTCGCCTTGTTCTTACTGCAAAGAACATGGATTTGTTTCCACAAAGGGCTTTCTGCTGAAGGTCAAAGCCCTGTGTATCAGCTTAATAGTGCTGGTATAGAAGTATCTTCTAAATACCCCTGATTCAACTGGGTACAGAGAGCGACTCCTAAGGTGAGGTATTAGCAAAGCTTATTTATTTTCATTTCCGTGGCTTTTATTTGCTCGTTTCCCCTGTGGTAAAGCTGATTCCTGCCCATGATTCCCTTCTTAATTTTAATACCCTTTTTACTCATCGTACAGACATTAGAATTGTTTGTCTTTTTTTCTTGCTCCCTCCTTCCCTGAAATAATAGAACTCCCGCGCAGGAAGACAAGGCGACCACTGGGATGACGGTAAACTAGCTTCTTTTTCTTGCAATTAATTGGTGTACAGCCATGTGCATATATGATAACACATTTTTCTTCAACAAGGAAAAGGGAGGTTAATTAATGTAAGAGCTGTGTTCATGGAGATGCAGAATTTACTATGCCAACCCCCCTCGCCCCCTTCCCAACACCCCAGTACACCCCCTAACACCCCCCTCCCCTCCCCATGCCGCCTTAAGAGCCTTGATTCCACACTAATGACCTAGTTCTTTTAATGAGGAGCATTAACCCCTGGCTACAGTCACCCAGGTCTTAATTGTCAACCCAGGCTGAAACAGGAGAGTCTCCCTACCAGCAGGTATACTATGTGGTACATTAACACATCTCATCCCGGGCCTCTAATAAATCAATTGGTTGCCCAAGGAAACCAGTGGCCATCAACACCACCACCACCACCGCTGATTTTTTTTCTCTCTTCTCAATCCAGCTTTCGTCCCCCCTGCCACTCCATCCCCAAGAAGCTGTCTGTCGTGCTGTGACCAGAGAAGGAGATGTACAGACATAGCGAAATAAAACAATAATTAGAAAATGCATCTGCTTAGGAACCTGCCCATGCAAAAACTCATTAGAATGCGTTCCGAAGCTAAAACGCAGGATCCTTTCATTTACAGAAAATGTGATCAAAAATTCTCCTTTATGTTGCACCCAAGAGGTGTGTTTTAAAATTCAAACACTATTTACTATAAAGTACAATATAACATCAATTCAATAACGAGATACAGAAATATAGACACCTAATTAGAGGGACACTTAAAAGCTAGCTAGTGAAATCACCATCGGCCTTAATGAAGAAGGTCCAAAATAAGCGGGGGATTGTGTGCTGCTTTGTTCAAAGGAAAATACTGGAGGTGTCAGCGACTGGATGATATTGTATGTTCCATCCATACATACCTCATTGTTCTAAGATATCACCTTAATAGCCACTATTACAATACATTCTACTCAGACACCATCATTGGACCATAAACTGGTTGCATCCTGTATAATTCGTTTTCCTTTTCATAATATAGAAATGATCAATACGTTCCAATGACCACTAGCTACCTTCTGTGTACACAGTGTGATAACCCCATAGGCCAAAGGAAATGAAATGGTCAATACCTGATTAATCCTATAACAATTGCATATACAGTATAATAATTACATTCTGCCAATGTCAAAATACTCCTGTTCCGCTGTTAACGATACAGCTAGGAGCATTAGCAGTGACAAACCTTGCTGTCACTCTCTGGGGGAGGGTGTGGGCCAGGGGTATGTGTCACGTGGGAGGGAGGGGGCCAGGGGTACCGTGTGAGATGTGGAGGCCGAGCCTGCGGTCTTTGACAGGGGTCTGGGCTGGGTTTGACGTGACAGCCCGTCGGTCAGACCTTGAGAAGGAGACCTTGACCTGAGCTGTCCAAACAGGAAAAGGCATCGGCAGCAGTGGGCCACAATGACAAGGTCAGTGGTAAGGGCAGCTGGACTGTGTGAAGTGGCATACACATTTATTCACACACCGTGTGTGCACTAACTGGCCAGTCCCAGACACTACACCTAGGTAAAGTAAATCTTTCAAAACACATCTTTCTGAGAAGGTATATCGTTCAGAGACTGACTATAAATAGTTTCAATAATACGATTGAATAAAACACGTAAATGAACAAACCACTGGGTTTTTCTGCTTTTCTCTCTGTGACGCATCGGCTGTAAGATTCTTGGGTGCCAAATTTATATACCAACCAAGAGCATAATCCTGGCAAAGGTTGTCTCCACTGTTCTACGTTATTGTCCCTAGGCTCAGGTCTCTAAAAGCAGTGGCACTGTATTTTGAGACATGAGAGGTTTGTCTTCTAAAAGCAATAAATGGTAGGTTTAAAGAGAATATCCTGCTTGAATAGGAATTCTAAGAGCCTTCACGGTCAATTTAAAAAGGAGATCTGCGGATGCCCCAGGAGCTACCAAATGCCTTCCTTAAGCCGTTGGCATCCAAGAAAATAAACTTTTTTTTCAGTTGGTTGTGTTGATGGATCTGTTAAAAATAATACAATACAAAAATACTTATCATTATCATCACCACCGCCATCGTCATCATCATCAACAACGTCATCAACATCATCGCTGTCTTCTCAGAAAGACCCTTGGAGCGTTCCTATAATATTGCCTGTCATTTATCTGTTGTCAGCACAGGTTACAAACTGTAATCCTTGACTGCTTCAGAATTAGAATGTCTTTGATGTCCCCACATGAGTTTTTTCCGCCTTTTTATTTTGTTTCCTCTCTTTTTGCCCTGAGGCTTCACCGATACTCTGGAGCTCACTGTTTATTCCTCGTAATCTTCCCCTCATCTCCAGGCTAGCAGTGACAGATGGTTATAGGCACACAATAGTATTACGAGTTTGATTTTTACCTCCTTATGCTGCCTGCCTCTTTGGTACAACAAATAGCTTTCAGACGGGGGGCGGGCAGAGAGAGCTCCTGTATACAGCTACCATAGGTAACAGCACCACATAGCACACAGACATCTCTCTACTGTCGGCTCTCCTGTCATCATAACCCTGCCACTACATTCCCAGGCGCTAGCTCCACTCACTGACTGCCAGCTCTCCAAGGTAAACTACATTAACCTTGCTGACTGTTATTAAAAAAATATGTATTTCCCCAGGTTTGACGCTCTCTCTATCTCATTCCAGCTCCCAGACGCTCACATACCCAACAAACACTGGGTGTCATCATCAATTCTGAACGGGGAGGCAACGTTGGGTCTAATTTCCAATCCCACTGTCTGTGTGTCAGTTGAGTGCTCATGGATGATGCACAGGCGTAAATAAGGCAGACAGAATTAGCCCTCCTGTCAGACTCTACCTTTTACCCCAAGGCATCCTGCTAGCTAGTGGAAATTGACTGCACGCTCAATTTTCAAAATTAGGCCTTAATGTTGGCTTGACAAACGGAGCCTCCGTAATGCTCTTCTTTGTCACCCACAAAGGATTAATTACCAACCGCCATTCTCAAAAAATAAAAAATCTGATTTATTTTTTATTCAGCTCACATTTCTTAGAATTTGAACCTGACAATTTTTTTTAAAGGAATATAGCTGTTTTAATTTGTTGTTTGAGTCATTTCTTGTTGCTCCACAATTATTTTCCTGCTGTAGCAAATTGGATTAAATTAAGATCCTACATCTGTAGACAGTCATTCCCCAGAATTAAGCTTGGGCTAGGAAATTTAACGTTAAATCAAAGAGTTAAATCAAGGCCAGGGCTTCCATCTGCCCTGCACAACACCACACCTCTAACCTCTCTAACCTGGGCCACTGCCTCATTCTGATGTGGCCATCACCATCACCAGTGGAGGCTAAAGGGGGTAGAACAGGGCCACAGAGGCAGGCAGGCAGATGGATGGATGGATGCTGGCCTTCCTGGCTGCTCTGGACCAGCCCAGCATAGGATTAACACAAGCGCTGTGCTCAAGACATATGGCATTTGCCATCTCCCACTGTGAGTGGAAAGGAGAGACTCGCCAGACTGAGTCCACATCTCCTCCTCCCTTGGGATTTAAAGCTTGGAGTGCTTTAGTTGTTTACTGTGCATTAAATATCCCTCATTCGCCGCTCATGCACCCACCCTCTCTTAACTTCACAGCTTTGAGAGAAAAATGGCTCAACTCGCCTTGTAGCTGACTGTGTGAACTCTGACTCTGAGATAGGGCTGAGAGGAGTCATCCGTAGTTGTTCCGTGTAAATCTATATGAAGAACTTTAGAACTCAATACAGGCTTCCGTGCACCATGGCTTCTGTGTCATGACACCGCCATTTATTGAAGAATGAATTATTGCAGGTGTAAACCTACTTCTACCCTTTACTTAACTTCCTAAACAGGTCTATAACATTCCATATTAAATGTTAAATGTTAAATTGATAAAATTATTTATGATTACATTGTTTAAGTTGTGAAATGTGCTTTGCTTGAGTTCCGGCCTTCATGTAGTAATAGCTGAAAAAGGTGTTGGGAAATCCGTAGGGAGCTTGGCAAAATAAGAACCCATTCAGCATGCCATGTAAAAATGCTCTCTCATAGTGTTTCATATTTCATGGAGAGAAAGAGCAGTTAGCAGTATGGGCATGTGATGAATTACACTGAAGCATATACCTTATGGGAAATCTGGATGGGGGACAGCCCGAGCACCGTGCTCCAGCGACAAATTGCCTTCCCTGCCAGTTAGTTCATTTTCCCTTCTTTGTCGTGTGTTGATGTTTTTTTGTTTGTTTGTTTAGTAGGAGTTATTCCTTTTGGTCAGACATTTTGAATCAAATATGAAAATCCCTTTAGGTTCCAGCTGATCCATGTCAGATGTCATGGGCCCCTTCAGTTATAATGTACATGGAGTACAAATCCACCCACAAAGGCGATTTGGACTGTTGGTGTGCCATACTTCCGTCTACACCTGTTAACAGTTGGCCTCAAGAGAGAAACATTGACCCATTGAGCCATTGATCCTTCCTGCCAGCCCACTATTGCAATAAGTAAGGGCTATAATCTGAGGATGAAGTCCACTACTAATCAGGACACATGTCGATTAACAAACTCCTAGGAATTATCATCATAAAAAGGAGGGAGGAATAACAGAGAACGACAGGGCTTTCATGCAGCGATAGACACAGAGAGAGAGAGAGAGAGAGAGAGAGAGAGAGAGAGAGAGAGAGAGAGAGAGAGAGAGAGAGAGAGAGAGAGAGAGAGAGGAATTCATAGAGAAAGAGATTAACTAGCGGTGAAGCCCTACCTCTTTCAATCCTAATTTACCTTAGAATTAATCCCAAATTTATGAGAATGTTAGCAGCAATAATCCAGCTATGCTTTGCTCAGTTTAGAGGAGATTACAAGATGGAGGACTTCTATTAATGATATTAGAGTAGGTGGCCAACAAAGCCAACACAGCAACAGACAGAAAAAATATGGACGTGCTGATTCCAGCGCAGCAGATACTCGAGCCAACACAGCGATGCAACATAGGTGGTCTCCGCTGTTGTCTTGTCAGATTTATCGATATCCCTTGGCGGGAAGCTTTGTCTTTCTGTAGAATGTCGAGTATGTAGTAATAGAAAACACAAATATTTCTGCTGATAGTGCAAATTCACTGTCAACCCATTCTGGCAGATGAGGGAATGATAATGCTGGTGCCAAGAAAATTCTTCTTCCTGCTGCAGCTGCAGCAGATAGATTGTGAATTCCTGCTATAAAGCCACACACACAAACAGCTCCAGGCCTTGTGCATGCAATGTGCATGAATTTTATAATGGCCCCTCCCCCACTTTATTTAGATTTTGTAAACTAAACTAATTCCCACCAGTCATGCTCAATCATTACGATACGAAATGCTCTGTCATGGCTAATATAGGTAATAGCATGCATTTCACTGCTGGGTATGATTATACAGGTAAGACTAATTAGTAAACTGGAGAGCTGATACCATTGTGGTGGATAAAATACCGTTTAGGATAACAAGGGCCTTGCCCCTGGGAAGGATTGCTTCAATTTCTTATATTTCATAAATATTCCACCTCTAAACAGACACCATTATTCAGAATAGGTGTAGGTCTATAGCCTGGACATTGAATATGTAAATGGGGAATGGATCTTCAGTACAGGGCAATACACTGCTGATGTTTCGTTACCATCGGTACTTGTGTGCGGGTAGCTTACTTAATCATTTTTGTTGCTATTTATTGGATGTTTATTCAGAAGATGTCTAGGTTTAATGAAATCCAATGATTCAATTAAACCCTGTCTTAATAGAACGCATTTAGTAGGATAATGTGTTGCATGACTCCTATTGTGTTGTTTGTTGTTTGTTTGAGTTTCGTAGCCCTTTTTCGGTAGCATATTAAATCAGGATTGGATATGCTGAGATATGAATATCCACGCTATTCAACAGCCTCCATAGATGCAAGAAAGAACCTGCCACATAATTAGCAAAATATGGTTCTAATACTCTTCTCCTTGAGAGTTTGACCCTATTTGTTTGCGCAGAGGTAATTTCATTATCCACTGCGATTCCCAGGAGTTCCCCTGAGTTAATGCTAAATGTTCACAAGAGAGGGGATAAGTATTTGGCAAAGCATCAGCGAAGAGAGAGAAAAGAGAGAGAGAGAGAGGAGAAGAGCACAATATAATGCTTATTCTTTCATGTTGACAAATTCCATTAGTGAGCAAATGCTTGTGTTTACGCCCTACTTTATATATGATAATGCTCAGACATAAAGGAATGAAACATCCATCACTTACCACCTATGTGGCTTAGACAATGTTCGCTGGCCATCTGTGATTTGCACCTTTCTCCTCCATCGTTTTCCCCCTCTGCAAAGGTGGGTGGTCTCACCTCTGATAACACGACACAGAATGTTAACCGGTCATGTTTACAGAGCTCCAGAACACAGGACACAAGCAAACAGAAAACCAAAAGGGCACAGGACAGAGATTTAATTCATAGTCAAGTTTAACAGTGCTACTGACATCTTCAGTTTTTTTGTCAATTGGACAAAGGGAGACATAAAGTGTGTGTGGGGTGAGGGATTGAGGGAGGAGAATGTAAGAACAGAGAGAGTGAAGATGGAAAGATGCTGATGTCAATGTTGAAGAAATAGAAGCCACATTTGAAGCCCTGGCACTGAGGCTTGTGTTCAGGGCCAGATTAATTTATGACAGGATTGCATGTTACCAAGCGAGCATCATGGATAGTGTTTATCCTCCGCACAAAAATAGGCAAACGAAGATGTATGCTCCATTTCAAAAAGCGATCCCTTGAACAGTCAGCACAGGTTGTACCTATTAGGACAGCTTAGTAATTCAAGAAGTGGCAATTTAAAAAAGCGAGGGAGGAAAAACTGAAACCAGCATAGTGAGTTTAAGGGTTCCCAAAAGTCAGCTTTTGAAAAGTGGAATAGACGACAGAGGAGCTCGTCATCAGAGAGGTGGTTAAGGATTTGTTAATGAGCGGCCAATTCCACGCCAGGCATTATCTAGCAGATTGCAGCCAGGGAAGAAGAGCCTTCTTTGTCTCCTAATCCACAGTTGAAGTGGTAACCATGTGCAATGACGGCATCAAGAGTCACACTTGCAATGCAAAAATATGCACTACTGTGTAACGGGGTGTTCAGAAACACAGGCTCCGTTTTTCTTCTTACCAGCTTTCATAGAGTTTGCATGTGTAATGGTTACATCGGTGGAAGAGTAAGTATCGACAAAACATCAGCATTTCCAATATATCTTGCCTTCCAATCCGAGACTATAAAGATACAATACAGTAAAACGTATAGTAGTAAAAGGTCAAAATTGTATCTTTCAAATGATGTCTATTGCCAACTAACTCTTTTCCCGATACTTTGAGACAAAAGAGGAACAAAAACCAAGAAACAGTATCCTGTCACTTAAATAGTTAAGTATTTTATGAGGAAAATGCTTCCAAATGTTTTTCAAAAACTTTCCAGACCACACCAAAGAAATATTTCCATAATATTATGTTTCCCTCAAAGTCTACAGAATACTACCCTGACTTCACTATAATTGCATCAAACAATTGTGTTTGAGAATGTCTTTGACATGTCAAGCTATCAGACTTTGCCAAAGCTGTATTCATTATAGTCTGTGAGTACAAAACAAAGTTTATTCTGTACCCCAGCTGCAGGTTAGTCAGTAGGAACACTACAACGATTCCGGAACCCTGCAATGATTCAGAACCTTCACATCAAATTGCCAAAAATGATGACCTCAACTAAGAGCAAGGATGAACCTTAATGATGATACATATAACCAAGGGCCAGTAGCGGTGTGTGGGTAAAATCACTGAGGAAGCCAAGCCAGTAAAAGAGCCATATTACAACCTATGTTGTGATAATTGCGTTGTTTTCTCTTTAACCCATTCGTTCATACGCCACCGTGATATACAATAAGGCCAGTGACAACAAAAAAACTAAAGTCACACAGTGGTGGAATAAATTCAACTACACATATATTTGTTCCATCACAAAATTGGAGAGCAACATCAGTCCAGGGTAAGTCCACAAAGCAAATATTCATGTAACAAATAGTTATATGACCCGCAGCATTGTCAAGCAAGTTAATGTTTTCGAATTAAGTGATAATGCCCGAGAAGCTGGTGTTTGGAGGATATTTTGGCATGGGTGTTGTTAGGCCCGAGCCAAAGTCTCCAAACACCAGCTTCGAGGGAATTATCACTTTTATACAATGGGATACCAACATATTAAAATAATGATTGACATATTTTAATTAAAAACTTTATTTTGATGAATTTATTCATACTATTTCATCCTTCCACGAGATATAGTCCAGAAAGAAATCTAGGCTTGCTACCCAATCCGGCTGGTCGTTCGTTCTATCGGTTCTGTTGCTAGAGACGGGACCCAGTAGTTCAGTCTTTTGGTTCTGTATCTATGGACGCGACCCAGTCATTCATTCTAAATGTTACAATACTGGCCATTGCCATACTGGCTGACAGCATTCTTATCCCTTGCTTGCTAGCTAGCCAACTACGGCTAACTTACAGTCACGTCTAACAGTGCAGCCATAATAATAGCAAAGTAGCTGCATTTGCATTTATTTAAGCTGTTTTCTAGTGACATTTATTTGGATACATCCATAACATTGAGCTAATGAGGCACGATTTCGCCTGGCATAAAAAAGAATGTGCTCACTCGTCAGGACACTGTTGTTCAGAGGAGATAGCCAACAACACAGCGAACACAATCACTTCAAACGGAACCTGGAAAGATTAAAAACTAGATGCACTTCGTTTCGTAAAAAATACAAATAAATGTACATTTCTTTGTATACTGTGTATCCATAAAAATGATGTCAGCTGATTCATGATTTCGACTGGCTGACAAACGCTGCAGGCCTGTCTGTCTAGTCCCAGCTCCCGACACCTTCATTACTATGGGACAGCTGGAGGTCGGATTTTAATGTTGAAGTAATGTCTCAAATGTCGGAGAGACAGACAGCAAGGTTTATACAAATCTCCGCTGTTGAAAACGAAATGTTGGTCGAAATGAAATGTGAGATAATGTCTCGATGCTTTTTATAGCGGAGATCACGTTTATAAAGTGCCTGGCTGGGCTGATGAGTCAGATGGAACAGAGTAAATATGCATTTAGCCGGTGGTAACTTCTGGAATAGACACCGGCTGGAATGCGGTTTTAACCAATCAGTATTCAGGATTAGACTCACCTGTTGTATAAAGTTGACTAAACAACTACTGATTTAGAACCACGGAGTTTACCGCAAGTCAGCACAAAGACAACAGGAGCACTGCTTCCGCTATTCCAGCACCATTTCAACTTAAACACTTAAACATCATCAAATCAAATAAAGATACCAAAAACAATTTAGTCCAATCTATGTTGCTAAATATCATGTGGCTATCCATAGTATTGATTTCCTTGTGTATGTGTGCGTGCAAGTTGACTCACCCTACTTGTAGACTAGTTGAAAGGCCAATTCTATCCTCCTCACTTTCATGTTGGAAAAACGGTCTATGGATATGTCATACAGTACGCTTTAAGTTTTTGTTTTCATCAGCTACCTAGCTAAAATGCTCCCTACCCTAACTTCCTCGCATGGGCAACAATGAACCAGCTAAGTTAACAAGCTAGTTAACCGGAGACTACTAGGCTACATATTGAACTTCAATCGTCTCAGGCCAGTGGCACAATATATGAATTTATGGTTACATCAGAATCGCCATTATAATCATTGGCCTGTACAGAGAATTAAGTCAAAATCCACATCTCCATCCATGGATTAGGAAAGTGTCAATTTAGCACGCTAGCTACTGGAGGACATCAACACAAGCAGACCAGAAACAGACAAGTTTTTCTGAAAATTATGACAGTGATGACGTTTTGCTTAGGATGTGATTTGATTGGTGGGAAGCCAAATCCAACTGGCCTCCCATGGGGGACATACTGCGTTTTCAGGACAACCCACAGTTGAGCTCAGCTCAATGCTGATTTTATAATTTTATAAAATTTTATAATTTTTTTTATCAAGGGAGGCCAAATGCTTGCTGGCATCAATCAACCAAATGCTACGGTGGCAACGTGTCATACTCTTTTGTTCCAGACAGCATCAAATACATGGGATACACATACTGAGAGAGGTTTGTTTCTCTCGCTCGGATGATTTCTCAGGTTTGCCATTTGTGAATTGACTGAAAATTATGAAAACACAGAGAGAAGAAAGATAAATTATTTTATATTTTATATTTTTATTTGCCACTGCCAAGGGTGTGCCTCAATCTCAAGGGAATGTATTGAATGATGTGTATCTGGAACCTATCAATAATACAAAGTCAAATACATACTGTAGAGATAATAAGCAGTATACATATTCTATCATTCTCCCCATTTATAAGTAATTCTACGTTCATTTGCATAATCTGCTTGCTTATAAAGTGAATCAATTTGATTCTCTGCATTTATGGCTGAACTAAATTCCCCAATCAGGAAAGACACTGCACAAGAACTCATCAAGCATTTGAAATCAACAACATGGAAAATATGAATCTTGAAAAATGAGAATGATTCTGATACCCCCCCCCCTCCTCCTCCTCCCTCCATCCCCCACAGTCTACTTGGCTGTGTAATCTACTAAAGATTAAAAATTACTATCATAAAACAGACATTCCCTGAAAGTAATCCCCCCCTTCCTAAAAAGGGGAGGGAAAAATCTGCACCAAAGCCTTTGCTTCTAGTTATGTCAGACTGTATTTTAAACAGTTCTAATCATATACCTTTGTGGACACTTAATTAAAATTACAAAACCAATTTTAATCTGCAGTCCAATTAATATGCAAATATATGCAAATGTGGTAAAACAAGGTGGTGATTAAGTTAAGGACACTCTTTTTCATGTCTCCTTTAAGTGTGAAAACAAACCATCCTTTTCCCCGAGACTATTTCTGATGGATTGTGATGTTTACTGGCTGCATGCTGGGCTGAGTAAAATAACCTTTCCAAGTATCATTTCAAAAAGGGAAAACAGCGAACCAAAGTGACACAGTTATTCAGTGCTTGTGTCCCTCCCTAATCCACACATCAAGTCATTTTACACACATCATGGTAATTCTCTTAAGGTCAGTACAAAGTTGCACGTCTACATCGGCCATTTCGCAGAGGGCTATTTGAAATTCAATACTTTTTCCAGGCTTGAGGTGAGAGAGAGCTGACAATTCTAAAGAGGATATGTTCATTCTAATTAGATCTCACAGATAGTCTTTCAAAGTCATATCTGGAGGGAGGAATGTCCATAACAGGTAATGAATGTGAGTGGGTATTAAATAACTTTCTGTTGGAAAAAACACATTAGCCAGATCTAGATGAGGGTAGGTCATGCAACTTTTAAGATTGTTACTCTAGTTAATTTCCTACTTTTGGTAGGACATTAGCTACATATTATGATTTTTCTTCATGAAGGCAGCTTTAGCACACAATGTAAATCAGTGAATAAAAAGTGCATCTGTAATATATTCCTATAAGATAGGAATAATTAGACCCATTGCTGATAAAACTGCCAAAACAGTCCAAACACTCTTGAAAATTAAACATTGAGTCGTGCTAAGATATTCACTTTTTCAGCAAGTTTTGTCCGTCTTCAGTAACATAATTGCCTGTTGTGTGGAGGATTCATTCCAATTAACTTTGTTAAGGTTCCTTTTTCTCAAACACTTCAAACTTCTCCCCTTAATATAAGAAAAAAAAACTCAAAAGCAAGTTTCAAATTGTAATGTAAAAGCAGTGTTTATCCAGCTCGCTAATGGAATCAAATCAAATCAAATGTTATTTGTCACATGCACCGAATGCAGCAAGTGTAGAGAGGTTGTTGTCCTGGCACCACACAACCACTTCTCTGACCTCCTCCCTATAGGCTGTCTTGTCATTGTCGGTGATCAGGCCAACCACTGTTATGTGGTGTTGGAGTCATGCCTGGCCGTGCAGTCATGAGCGAACAGGGAGTACAGGAGGGGTCTGAGCACGTACCTTTGGATCAAATGAAATCACATTTTCAAATCAAATTTTTTTAGTCACGTGTCGAATACTAACCAATAATGCAGTTTAAATAAAATACAAATAAGAATAAGAAATACAAGTAACAAGTAATTAAGAGCAGCAGTAAAATAACAATAGCGAGACTATATACAGGGGGGGTACCGGTACAGAGTCAATGTGTGGGGGAACAGGTTAGTTGAGGTAATAGGTACATGTAGGTAGAGTTAAAGTGACTATGCATAGATGATAACAACAGAAAGTAGCAGCAGTGTAAAAGAGGGAGGGGCAATGCAAATAGTCTGGGTAGCCATTTGATTAGATGTTCAGGAGTATTAAGGCTTGGCGGTAGAAGCTGTTTAGAAGCCTCTTGGACCTAGACTTGGTGCTCCGGTATCGCTTCTGTGCGGTAGCTGAGAGAACAGTCTATGACTAGGGCGGCTGGAGTGTTTGACAATTTTTAGGGTCTTCCTCTGACACTGCCTGGTATAGAGGTCCTGGTTGGCAGGAAGCTTGGCCCCAAGGATGTACTGGGCTGTACGCACTACCCTCTGTAGTTCTCCACCCGGCACAGCCAGAAGAGGACTGGGCACCCCTCATAGCCTGGTTCCTCTCTAGGTTTCTTCCTAGGTTTTGGCCTTTCTAGGGAGTTTTTCCTAGCCACCATGCTTCTACACCTGCATTGCTTGCTGTTTGGGGTTTTAGGCTGGGTTTCTGTACAGCACTTCGAGATATTAGCTGATGTACGAAGGGCTATATAAAATAAACTTGATTGATTGATTGTAGTGCCTTGCGGTCAGAGGCAGTGATGCAACCAGTCAGGATGCTCTCGAGGGTGCAGCTGTAGAACCTTTTGACGATCTGAGGACCCATTCCAAATCTTTTCAGTACCCTGAGGGGAATAAGTTTTATCGTGCTTTCTTCACGACTGTCTTGGTGTTTGGACCATGTTAGTTTGTTGGTGATGTGGACACCAAGGAACTTGAAGCTCTCAACCTGCTCCACTACAGCCCCGTCGATGAGAATGGCGGCGTGCTCGGTCCTCTTTTTCCTGTAGTCCACAATCATCTTCTTTGTTTTGATCACGTTGAGGGAGAGGTTGTTGTCCTGGCATCACACGGCCAGGTCTCTGACCTCCTCCCTATAGCCTGTCTCGTCGTTGTCAATCAGGCCTACCACTGTTGTGCCATCGGCAAACTTAATGATGGTGTTGGAGTCGTGCCTGGCCATGCAGTCATGAGTGAACAGGGACTACAGGAGAGGACTGAGCATGCACCCCTGAGGGGCCCCTGTGTTGAGGATCAGAATGTGTCGTTACCTACCCTTACCACCTGGGGGCGGCCCATCAGGAAGTCCAGGATCCAGTTGCAGAGGGAGGTGTTTAGTCCCAGGGTCCTCTTAGTGACGATCTTTGATGGCACTATGGTGTTGAATGCTGACTTGTAGTTAATGAATAACATTCTCACATAGGTGTTCCTTTTGTCCAGGTGGGGAAGGGCAGTGTGGAGTGCAATAGAGATTGCATCCCCTGTGTATCTGTTAGGGAGGTATGCAAATTGGAGTGGTTCTAGAGTTTCTGGGATAATGGTGTTGATGTGAGCCATGACTAGCCTTTCAAACCCCTTCATGGCTACATATGTGAGTGCTACAGGTCAGTAGTCTTTTAAGCAGGTTACCTTAGTGTTCTTGGGCACAGGGACTGTGGTGGTCTGCTTAAAACATGTTGGTATTACAGACTCAGACAGGGAGAGGTTGAAAATGTCAGTGAAGACACTTGCCAGTTGGTCAGCGCATGTTTGGAGTACACGTTCTGGTAATCCATCTAGCCCTGCGGCTTTGTGATTGTTGACCTGTTTAAAGGTCTTACTCACATCGGCTGTGGAGAGAGTGATCACACAGTCATTCGGAACAGCTGATGCTCTCATGCATGTTTCAGCGTTACTTGCCTCGAAGCGAGCATAGAAGTAATTTAGCTCATCTGGTAGGCTCGTGTCACTGGGCAGCTCTCGACTGTGCTTCCCTTTGTAGTCTGTAATGGTTTGCCAGCCCTGCCACATCCGACCTGCGTCGGAGCTAGTGTAGTATGATTCGATCTTTGTCCTATATTGATGCTTAACCTGTTTGATGGTTCGTCGGAGGGCATAGCGGAATTTCTTATTAGCTTCTGGGTTGGAGTCCTTGAAAGCGGCAGCTCTACCCTTTAGCTCATTGCGGATGTGGCCTATAATCCATGGCTTCTGGTTGGAGTATGTACGCACAGTCGCTGTGGAGACGACATCATCGATGCACTTATTGATGAAGCCAGTGACTGATGTGGTGTACTCCTCAATGCCATTGGAAGAATCCCGGAACATATCCCAGTCTGTGCTAACAAAACAGTCCTGTAGCTTAGCATTTGCTTCATCTGACCACTTTATTATTTACAGAGTCACTGGTGCTTCCTGCTTTAATTGTTGCTTATAAGCAGGAATCGGGAGGATAGAATTTTGGTCAGATTTTCCAAATGGTGGGTGAGGGAGAGCTTTGTACGTGTCTCTGTGTGTGGCGTAAAGGTGGTCTAGTTTTTTTCCCTCTGGTTGCGCATTTAACATGCAGGTGGAAATTTGGTTAAACGAACTAAAGTTTCCCTGATTTAAAGTCCCCGGCCACTAGGAGCACCGCCTCCGGATGAGCGTTTTCCTGTTTGCTTATGGCGGTATACAGCTCATTGAGTGTGGTCTTAGTGCCAGCAACGGTCTATGGTGGTATTTAGAAAGCTATGAAAAATACAGATGAAAACTCTCTTGGTAGATAGTGTGGTCTACAGCTTATCATGAGATACTCTACCTCAGGCGAGCAAAACCTTGAGACTTCCTTAGATATCGTGCACCAGCTGTTGTTAACAAATATACATAGACCGTCACCCCTTGTTTTACCAGAGGCTGCTGTTCTATCCTGCCGAAACAGTGTAAAACCAGCCAGCTGTATGTTGTTCATGTCGTCGTTCAGCCACGACTCGGTGAAACATAAGATATTACATTTTTTAATATCGCTTGGTAGTTTAATCTTGCTCGTAGCTCAACGATTTTATTTGCCAATGCTTGCATGTTTGCCAATAGAACGGATGGCAGTGGGGGTTTACTCGCTCGCCTACGAATTCCCAGAAGGCAGCCCGACCTCCGCCCCCGTTTCCTCCATCTTCTCTTCACGCAAATGACGGGGATTTGGGCCTGTTCCTGGGAGAGCAGTATATCCTTCACGTCGGACTCGTCAGACTCGTTAATGGAAAAAACTTCTACCAGTTTGTGGTGAGTAATCGCTGTTCTGATGTCCAGAAGTTATTTTCGGTCATAAGAGATGGTAGCAGCAACATTGTGTACAAAATAAGTAAAAAAATAACTTACAAACAACACAAAAAAACAAACAAAATATCACAGTTGGTTAGGAGCACGTAAAATGTCAGCCATCTTTTTCAGCGCCATTCTACATCATACATTCTACATTCTAATGGCATTGGATCCATGCCTCCCAATGACCCTGTGATGTTCAACTTACTTTTGCTCTGACAAAAAGTTTGTCCGATAAAAGCTATCATAGCTAATATAAAATATTGTAGGTTAAAGCTGACTGGAATGCATCGGATTGACCTGAACGGTGTGTATGTGAATGATCGTGTGTGCACGTGTGCGCACGCACGTGTGTCTCTCGTGTCTAAAATCCTTTTTGTGCAAGGTAGTAGGTGAATTGGATTGGAAGCAGCTTGTACAGTATAGTGTCATAGTGTTGCTCCAGACCTGTAAACCTGTAATCCTGTGCTGAGCCGAGCGGGTAGATCTCCCCACAGCAGGAATCCTCCTGAGGCCACCACTCTGCTCTCCGCTGATACCTCTCAGACGTGGACGTTACCAGGTGATTTACACCTACAAGCACCAGGGGGTTCAAGCACAGCTGGGAATAGGAAGACCCGGCCAACTCACTCACAGAGCGCCAAGTGTATAGTGACAGAAAGCGGTCTCACTTCTGACACCAAATGAGTGGTAGAATACACAGACAATGGGGGATTTCTACTTGGTGCTCTCGCTTCTGACACCAACTGAGTGGTAGAATACACAGACAATGGATGATTTCTACTTGGTGCTCTCGCTTCTGACACCAACTGAGTGGTAGAATACACAGACAATGGATGATTTCTACTTGGTGCTCTCACTTCTGACACCAACTGAGTGGTAGAATACATAGACAATGGATGATTTCTACTTGGTGCTCTCACTTCTGACACCAACTGAGTGGTAGAATACACAGAGAACCGGGGATTTCTACTTAGTGCTCCAGTCCGGCCTGCGACTTTCCATGGGCTTGAAACCTGGTTTTTGACTGAGGCAGAGAGCGGTCTCATACTGTAGACAGGCAAATGGGAGATCTCATTTGCCTCTCTACAATCAATATCTGAAGGTGTTTCATTCACTATTACAGTCAAGGATATTATTCAGGGGCAAATTAACATGTGCCAAAAATGTATCCCATGGTGAAAAGGATGCTGTCACAGGAATCACAGCTAACAGACTTAGCACTGTTCTCAAACGACAAGTGTTTGTAGTGCTCTGCTATATCTGTCAAAAAGCAATAAAAAAAAGGTAGGGTATTCGTGAAAAGGGTTTTAACATAGGAATATTAATTATATGTTCTGTGTTGCCGCCCAGGTAACTTGATTCGTAGACTATCAACGCCATCAGCTGATGTCACAAAGTGCTGTACAGAAACCCAGCCTAAAACCCCAACAGCAAGCAACGCAGGTGCAGAAGCACGGTGACTGGGAAAAACTCCATAGAAAGGCCAGAACCTAGGAAAAACATAGAGAGGAACCAGGCTCTGAGGGGTGGCCAGTCCTCTTCTGGCTGTGCCGGGTGGAGATTATAACAGAACATGGCCAAGATGTTCAAATGTTCATAGATGACCAGCAGGGTCAGATAACAATACTCACAGTGGTTGTAGAGGGTGCAACAAGTCAGCTCCTTAGGAGTAAATGTCAGTTGGCTTTTCATAGCCGATCATTCAGAGTATCTCTACCACACCTGCTGTCTCTAGAGAGTTGAAAACAGCAGGTCTGGGACAAGGTAGCACGTCCAGTGAACAGGTCAGGGTTCCATAGCCGCAGGTAGAACAGTTGAAACTGGAGCAGCAACACGACCAGGCGGACTGGGGACAGCAAGGAGCCATCAGGCCAGGTAGTCCTGAGGCATGGTCCTAGGGCTCAGGTCCTCAAAGAGAAAGAGAGAGAGAGCGAGAGAGAGAGAGAGAGAGAGAGATAATTAGAGAGAGCATACTTAAATTCATACTTAAATTCATTCAGGACACCAGATAAGACAGGAGAAATACTCAAGTGGTGTGAATGCACATGTTTATGTAATATGGGCTGAATCTTAACTTGAAATATGTGCATTTAACTTGCGTGCTCCTGTAAATCTTGCATTGATATTGATGTCAATAGGGATTCTGCCTGGAATTTAAGTCAGACGTGGAATTCAAGTTAGGAGACTCCTTCCTTATTACAAGAACTGTTCCCGAGTGGCGCAGTGGTCTAAGGCACTGCATCTCAGTGCATGAGGGGACACTACAGTCCCTGGTTTAAATCCAGGCTGTATCACATCTGGTTGTGATTGGAAGTCCCATAGGGAGGCGCACAATTGGCCCAGTGTCGTCCAGGTTTGGCTGGGGTAGGCCGTCATTGTAAATAAGAATTTGTTCTCAACTAACTTGCCTAGGTAAATAAAGGTTTTTAAAAAATTGACAACAAAGTTATGAAGTCGATTGCCACCCACTTCAAACATTTGTTATTTCTCAAAACTACAAGAAATGCACTGTAATAGACTGCAGCTGACAAACACATTACCTAGATCCCGGTTTCACAAAGACACTGTGTGGTAGTCCGAAGAATGTGAAGTATTAATGCTCGTGTCACTGTCCTCCTACTCTCTACTCCAAATGAACACAAAGCAGCTGGAAAGATGAGATGTGGGCCAGCCCAGCCTTCTGAGAGAAACCAACACAAGCAATCATTTTGTCTAGCAAATATAAAGGGAAACAAGGATGCTTTTTGTTGAGACAGACTCTACTGCACACACACACATCTCAAATGAACTTACACAAACAAGCAAGGACACAAATATACAACGCAAAACAAAGGTGCACGTACAGTAGGACAGTAATGTGTATCCATATTGTGTTATTGTATGATTTGGAAATTCCCCTTTCACCGTGAGTTATTTATCTTAACGAAAGACACTATTGTTTGTTTGTGTTTGTGAAACGAAGGTGTTATTGCCACTGCCTTACATCCGTATTATACATATCTGCCATTATTGCCAAAAGCCACACCAGACAAATGAAAAGGCCTGGAAGAGAGATTCGTGGTGATGAATTGGAGCTCAAAGTAAAGGATAGAGTTCTGACTGCTCAAATCCTCTCTCGTCTAAAGTAGACAAGGAAGTACTTGTAGAAAGTTATTACAGATAGTAGTGTCTGGCATGTCCAGAGAGAATTCCACTCAATAGGCCATTTTTAAATTGAATGAGGAGGTTTGACTAAGCAATAAAACTGTGCTCTCTGTGCCAGTGAGAGCTACTTAGGAGGAATGCCACCCACCAATTATCTTATTTATAAATCAACTGCAATTTCACTGATGGCTTTATCTCAAATTTGATTAAACACAAATTTCAAAGTCTAAAAATCATTTGATCCAATTCCCTTTATTGGTAATAATCACAAGTCTTCCCCATGGCATTCACTAATCAAAAAATGCCATTGATTTACACTGGACTGAACTGGCGAGAGTTGGGTTTTGAGTGAAGGAGAAGAGAGAAGATGCCAGGCAAGAACACAGACAGAGACAGGGCTCAACATTCACATCTAGTGCTCAAACTGACCATGGAGCCTGCCTGGTTGCACTTTGAGCACTTAAAATGCATGTAACCTAGATGCCAAATGCTGCGGACCACTCTCAGTGATCATGACTCATCATTGTAATAACGCTCTGCTTTCAGTCAACTGCGCCACATTATGCACCCCAATGTAATGAAGCTACAAAGCCTGCCTGAGCAGAGTAAACAAAGTTATTTAATTAACGATCAGGTTAGAAGGGGAGATACCGAAACTGTCATTACACCAGAGGTGTCACTTCGCCACATCAATGCTGTCATCATCCTCATTACCGCTGTCGTGTTACAGGTGAAGGCACCTTGCTCAAGTGCAGCCGATCCTCTGCCTGCCAGCCAGCCAGCCAAACAGAAAACATCAAGACTCTTGTTGCATGTAAAAGCATATCATTACAACACATTAAAATCCACATTACAGCCATTACATTACAGCCGACCCCCCCCAGCAGTCAAAGAGTATCAGTGGCTCATCGTAACACAGTTCACTCTCTCCGCTGTGTCCCAATGGCATCTCGTAAAGGACTTTCTTCCTACTGATTCCTCTGGCATCATAATCAGAAAACTGTCTCGGTGTCTGTGGGCAAACTCTGATCAGTCTGACAAAAGTTAAGCGATTCATATCCTTATTAAAGGGTCCAAATATGCTGGGTGAATTGCAGTTTGCCTTCAGTTCCCCTGTGAGATGGGAGAGAAAGAGAAAAGAAGAAAACAGAAACGGAAGAAAAAGCAACTCCCATAATGATCACTGCTTTTGTTCTGTCTAGTCTCTGGAGAAAACCATGGTAGAATAATGAAATATGCATATTATGTACACATTTTTACATTATACATAGTTTTGGTAACAGAGAGACATGCTATGGCAGTCTGGCTGCTACTGCATGTGTGGGAGGTAAGCAAACTCTGACCTTTGGACAAAGGTGAATCTACAGTATGTATAGAATCCCCAGATAACACAGTAAACATGTACATATGGCTTTTTATGGTATGTTTCTTTGCACATTTGCATATGTAACACTGAACACTGTATGACATTATCAAGGCACAAGGCGAGACCCAAATGCGGACACAGGAGGCAGATGGTTAGAGTCTTACAATGTTAATTAATCCAAAGGGGTAGGCAAGAGAATGGTCGTGGTCAGGCAAAAAGGTCAAAACCAGATCAGAGTCCAGGAGGTACAGAGTGGCAGACAGGTTCGTGGTCAAGGCAGGCAGAATGGTCAGGCAGGCGGGTACAAAGTCCAGACACAGGCAAGAGTCATAACCGGGAGGACTAGAAAAAGGAGAATGCAAAAAGCAGGAGAATGGGAAAACCCCTGGTTGACTTGGAAACATACAAGACAAACTGGCACAGAGAGACAGGAAACAGGGGGAAACAAGCGACACCTGGAGGGGGTGGAGACAATAACGAGGACAGGTGAAACTGACCACGGTGTGACAGACATAAAAGGATCATATTTTCAAAATTGAGCGTATACAGTATAGTGTACAGCAATCACCCACTGGAAATGAAATTGTCATAAAGCTGTAATACTTTATTTTATCTATCTTTAACTGAGTGGCAGGATATATGACAATACAGGGAGAGCAGACGATAGAAGAGGAGTGATATGCTAATATATGCGGAAGGCTACAGTAAGGGTAATGTCTACACAGGATCACCTAGAGCTATGCCTGAGGCAATTTAGTCTCCTGGATATAAATGGAGAAAGAGTGTACACAATTGAAGAAAGAGCAGAGGGGTTAGCAGCTTGAAGCGAGCACGTTCATAAGTGTACTTTTCATCTTATATAGGAAGCTAAAAGTCATCTAAGGAGTTGTCCAGTCAAATTAAACTGTTACAATTGTTTTGTTTTAGAAGACAAGAAATGTCAAAAATAATCCTTCTACCTTCTGCCATCTACCGTGATGTTGTCCCTTATTCAGAAATGTCAACAGACGATGCAGAACAATGGATCATAAAGGCACATTCGAGAGATGCAACATACAGTGCATTCGGAAAGTATTCAGACCCCTTCGCTTTTCAACATTTTGTTTAGTTACAGACTTATACAAAAATGTATTAAATAGATTTTTTTCCTCATTAATCAACACAATGACAATGTGAAAACAGGTTTGTAGAATTTTTTGCAAATGTATTAAAAATAAAAAACATAAATACCTTATTTACATAAGTATTCAGACCCTTTGCTATGAGACTCAAAATGGACTTTCCATTGATCATCCTTGAAATGTTTCTACACCTTGATTGGAGTCCATTTGTGGTAATTTAGTTGACTGGACATAATTTGTAAAGGCACACACCTGTCTATATAAGGTCCCACAGTTAACAGTGCATGTCAGAGCAAAAACCAAGCCATGAGGTCGATGGAATTGTCCGTATTACTCCGAGACAGGATTGTGTCGAGGCACAGATCTGGGGAAGGGTACCAAAACCTTTTGGCAGCATTGAAGGTCCACAAGAACACAGTGGCCTTCATCATTCTTAAATGGAAGAAGTTTGGAACCACCAGTCTCTTCCAAAAGCTGGCCGCCTGGCCAAACTGAGCAATCAGGGGAGATGGGCCTTTGTCGGGAGGTGACCAAGAACCCGATCTTCACTCTGAAAGAGCTCCAGAGTTATTCTGTGGAGATGGGAGAACCTTCCAGAAGGACAGTCATTTCTGCAGCAATCCACCAATCAGGCCTTTATGGCCAGATGGAAGCCACTCCTCAGTAAAACGCACAGGCACCCAAAGAAATCTCAGACTATGAGAAACAAGATTCTCTGGTCTGATGAAACCAAGATTGAACTCTTTGGCCTGAATGTAAAGCGTCACGTCTGGAGAAAACCTGGCACTATCCCTCCGATGAAGCATGGTGGTGGCAGCATCATGTTGTGGGAATGTTTTTCAGCGGCAGGGACTGCGAGACTAGTCAGGATCGAGTGAAAGATGAACGGAGCAAAGTACAGAGAGATCCTTGATGAAAACTTGCTCCAGAGCTCTCAGGACCTCAGACTGGGGCGAAGGTTCCCGGTCTTAAACCCGACCGAACATCTCTGGAGAGACCTGAAAATAGCTGTGCAGCAACGCTCCCCATCCCATCTGACAGAGCTTGAGAGGATTTGCAGAGAAGAATGGGAGAAACTCCCCAAATACAAGTGTGCCAAGCTTGTAGCGTCATACCCAAGAATACTCGAGGCTGTAATCGCTGCCAAAGGTGCTTCAACAAAGTACTGAACAAAGTACTGAGTAAAGGGTCTGTATACTTATGTAAATGTGATATTTCTGTTTTTTATTTTTAATACATTTGCAAAAAAAAAAAAAAAACTGTTTTTGCTTTGCCATTATGGGGTATTGTGTGTAAATTTAGACAAGGGAAAAAAACGATTTAATCCACTTTAGAATAAGGCTGTAACGTAACACAATGTGGAAAGGTCAAGTGGTCTGAATACTTTCAGAATGCACTGTATAGCCAAAATCTAGACTGTAATAACCTACTGTAATACTCCTTGGGCTTGTCTTCCATTTTACCATTCTACTTTCATGCCAGCTCACTACTTCGTCTCGTTATCAGCAACCTACTCTGCCTTAAGACATGAATAAAAACCCAGAGGTGCAGGCGCTTCTTGATTTGATAAATTATTAAATATGATATCAAATTCTTAAAGTACCTTGGTATACCTTTGTGCTTCACATGCATGGGGAAATGGTTCAAACAGGATATCCTGCCTGCTGCCATGGTTACAGACACTATCCTGAGTTCCAATTCAGACATTCCTGAACCCCAACATTCCAAATAACTAAATGAATTAGTTGGAATCCCACATGAGAAAATGTGGTCTTACCTTTGCTCTCTAACAATGTCTAATAATCCAAGTTAACTTGTAAACATGAATAATCCTGCAGTATATCCACTCTAACACCGTGGCACAGGTCAACCCCAGCCCTTAACTCCCAACAGTGAAAACCAAGAAATGAGCTCTATGCCAGCATGCTTCCACAGTGATAAATGAGTTTGTATTGTCTGCCAGCCCGGCTTCCTGCTAGCCCAGGTCAGTCCTTATTAAATTATGACTTGTCAATGTCTGATTGATGAATGAGCATGCCAAACGAAGGACTCAAACAGTTTTGTGTTCCTCTATTTCAGATCCTTTCAGATTGATATTGACATCGAATTGAACTAAGGTGTAAAACTTCCTCTGATAGAAAGCAAGTTTTTTATTTTTGAAATCGTGGTCCTGTGAAATAACAATGACAAAATAGTTATAAGAATAACAACAAATTTTCATCACAAATTGTAACGCTGGCATTTATGTAAGTAAGCATTTCACAGTAAGGTCTACACCTGTTGTATATGGCGCATGTGACAAATACGATTTGATTTTATGTGTATTTTTTGTAATGAAGGGGACAAATTAAAGAATACTTCAAAGAAAGGAGCATTTAAAGTCATCTCACATTTTTGCCTTTGGTCTCTCTCTCCAAGCATGTTTTTTTCAAAGACTGGACCAACTAGAGCAGTTTGAAAAAGACCGGAGGCATGTTGAATGATTGTCAGCCATGCAAATAATCACTTACTTACACTCTGTGAGTTTGCTTTGGATAAGGCAAATTACCATTTGAAAATGAGCTGAAAAACACTCTAGGCAACAAGCTTGCATCATGAATTTCAGCTATTTCACCACAGCTACATAAATAACCATACACAAATGCTTACAAACATACACAAACACACTTCCATCTACAACATATCTCAGAAGTCTGTTACAGAGATATTACTGTACATGTGAAGATGACTTGCCACAGCATTGCCTTGCATTTAAGGTCAGTGATGATCAGTTTCTGACTGAAGAGTGAAGCACTGGCACTCTATATCGTGAAAACAAAGTCTCCCTCAACATTTCTTTTATGATGCTTATTATCTTTGTCTGACAATATGGTAAGTTATTTTCAAAATCCCCAAAAAGTCAGTTTAGGTTCTTAATTGTTGATACTACAATGCAAATAGTTATTCATGACACAGCTACGGAGTTCAACTCATCCTACTCTTCAGTTTCAGCCTCAGTCATTCCTCCTCAGGGAGGGTGCTTCAACAATGTACTGCTGGTTGTTGCTTAGAACAATGTTCAGATATGTATACTGTTTACATAATGCTTTAAGTTTTCCTCTGTGGCCAAAGTCTGGACTATATAGAACACTTACTATTAAAAAACAGAAAAACAGGAAGTTGCTGAGCTAGGACGAATGTAGCTACAATGCTGTTATTTCTCACAGTTATGTCTATCCAGACCTGACCTAAAAGGCATCATTTGCATTACAGTTGGATAAATAAGCTGACTAACCTCATCTTAATAAAAAATGATGACACTTATTAATATCATTGCATGAATGTTGGTGAACTGTCATGGCTGTCCTCGTGTTCTTCCGGGGCTTTGTCTTGGCTTGACTTGGCGGATTAGAAACAACTATGCTGCTTTTTAATCAAAGTGTGGTTATCCCTGGAGGGAAAATGACTGTCGTTCGGATTAAACAACCCAACCAAACAACATTCTGACATCGGGAAATTTGATTGTAAAGCACTGCTTGACACTGAATGTCTGTATGAGCCATAGAGTTAGTTAGAGGACTCATCATATAACAGGTTTGGGTCCTCTAACTAACTCTATGATATGAGCCATTCCAACTCTGTAGGCCTGTGGTCTAAGTCTGGAATGAGCACTGCGATGGTGGTGGGTGGAGGGACTCATTCGGTGTCGACTCCAAGTTAGAACCGCACATCTGCCACAAAGTTGGAGTGAAAAAGGAGAAATGAACAATAGACCTGATCAGAAAACATTGTCCATGCAATGGGTACATTACATGTTTTAGGAAACAGAATCAGTCTTTCCAATGCATAGTAAAAGTGTGAGATTAGAAAAGGAAGACTACTAAAACAGCACAACACTGCATTGTTATTGATTAACTTGTAATTAATTAAACTGCAGAAATATGTATTGTGGAACATTATGTTAACAGTGAGGCCATTTCTTGTTTTTTTTATAGCAGAGTCTAAAAGAGGTTTTCCTCCTCCCTCATCTTCTTTGTTAGTCCAGTCTTCTAGACAGGTGTGACGGCCTATGAGCCTGAATTGGATTGCACTGTATCCGTGTGAATAGCAAGGTGGTAGAAAAAAAGAGTATTCCTCCAAGCCCATTTCCCATCTGTCCTGATGATCCGTTTACTTGCTGAGTCTCTGGGATGAATTCAGATCTCCTGAGCACAAAATGAAGAGTTTCCCAGCTTCCAGATTCAGAGGTAAGCAAAGTTTAAGCTATAGTACCAAACTAATGCCAGTTTGATTAAATGGTTGAGGACACAAACAGCAGGGTGAGTTTCTGATCCCTGCAACAGTGCAACAATAGTTCTCTGGTTTACACTGGGATCTGTCATTATACTCCCATGACAGCATATGGAGCCTCTTTGAGAGAAACACCCAACACTGTCTGCAATAAGTTATTAAGACTGTAAATACTATACTTTCATAACAAACAAATATTTTAATTACAGTAGGGTAATTATAGTGTGTGTAGACCTTTTTGGCTATGGTTAAGCATAACTTCATGTCTTCATCACAGATCCAGTCCACAGTTTGTTTTCTGAAATGTAACACAGACTGTAAATAACTTTTGTTTACCACTACTAAATTAAAGCTTATTTGTTTGAGATTATGAACACAAATCATTGCGATGGCAATTGAAGTCCAATAAGGCCTATCTTAATCCCCCATTGACTTAAACAGTTCACTTAAAGGGTCCAAAAGTGCTGTCATACAGTATTTAACAGGGTTAAAGAAACAAACAAGGATAGATTGACTGCATAATTTAGGAGAATAACAGTTCTATTCAATGGAAAAATAACAATATTTCTTGCCACATTCGTCTTCTTATCAGTGCGATGAATAATCCTGCTCTTTCCGAAGAAGTGAGACAGACAGCCCCACTTTGAGCTGTCATAATTAACTGTCTTCACTCAACAATGGGCTTGTATTTCTCAAAGAGGATGCTTATTAACACATAGACATTATGTGAGATTGAAGTGCATGGATCTCTTAGGGACCACAGAAGCAACTGTAAAGTGTTTTACCCTATTGTTTATGTTTTGCATTGTTGTATGGTACCGTGGTGCCAGGCAACCAACCTATAGGCCGTTTAATTTCTGCTGGGCTAAGCACAGAGATAAGACAAGGCCTGTGCCCCCTGGTCTAAATCTGTCTGGCATGGCATGGCTCTCCCTCCCTCCCGTTCGTTACCCATGGGGCACATACACACCTCATTAACAACAGAGTGACCCTTGGCTATGCATGTGCGAGATTCACCGCCCTAGTACATAACAAGCACATTGCTGTGATGTTAGGATGAGGCCCACCTCATGGTTAGGGTCTTTTCTCCTAACATTCCAATAACAATGTAAAACTGTGACTAGGTTCATGCCCCTGGGGATTTTCTTGTTCAAATCACACAAAAAAGGGGTCCAAATGGAACAGGCAATGGAGATAAAGTAATACTAGCTGTATATTGTCTCATTATACGCTAATAGGAGAAACGTACATGGAAATGGTTATATGATGAATACATACGAAGTAACCAATCCTGAGTTTTAACTGAATAGGCTGATCCACGGTGTGTACATCAAGGTTGATTACACACCTACGTCGAAAACGAGATGTAGGGTGACATCGACCTAGTTTTGTTTGCATTGAATAACCCATATCCTTGCTCTTTTTCCCCCCAAAAATGTTGCTTTCCCTTTTCTCTTTCTCTGCCACGCAGGGCTAGGTCAGGTCAGAGGCGATGTGGTTCAGGCAGGTTGAGGCCGACAGGCCTGGCGAGAAACAACCTGGAACAAAAGACAAAGTATTCAGGTTCTGTCACTTGCTCCAAACATTCACCTTCACCCCTCAAGGCCTCGGCTCCCTCTGCAACACAAAACAATATCCCCCGTGGGGACGCTTCAACGGAGGCCTCTGAACGACGAACCACCGAGGTCTCGCCTGTGAAAAGTTTTGATCTCGTCAAGGGAAATCCCAGTGGGACCTCGCTGGTGAGCTCGAATGCAGGGAGTAAACGGTGGAAAAGGGTGGAACGCACCTGTTTTCATATGACAAAGTCTGAAGGGGCAAAGAGTCTCAAAGGAACGATAACCTTCACGATGGGTTTCAAAGGTCCCATGGTGACCAAACATTCTGCCTCTGTGGAAAGAGTTCCTTCTGTGACATCAGCACACGGGAGATTTAGGAATAGCGATACATATGCATGATTAGATTCATTGGGCTAAATATTCTCAGTACTGAGAGGCTGAAGGATATTTACAGTTTCAAATATTTTCAATCAAGTAATACATATGCTAATCAAAACAATATATGCTATGAAATTAGATGAAAGAGTATTATTTTCATAGAGCCTCTCATATACTGATGAGAGAAGGCAATCCTATGTATTGAGTTTTGCAGATAAGACTTTGAGAAACATTGGCATAGGCCTTCTACTCATGTCAATTCATTTAGAAAGCGACACGGGAGACCAGGGGTTTAGTCTTGAGAAGAAGAAGAAGTAAAAGAGTTTGTTGTTTCACCGCCTTTGACTAAGGTCATACCAAATTAACAGTCTTTCTACTGCATAAAAATAGCACACCATTAATTTTTTTCTCATAAATCTTAAAGGCTGACCTGATTTTTAATGTTAAACTACGTGAAGAAATTAAAGAGGAGAGGGGGAAAAAAAGAAAAAAAAACATTCCGATAAGCAGCCTGCCTGTCTGAACTAATTTTAGCAGTGTCGTCTGCACAGGTTTTCATGTGGGATCTACAAACCCTGAGATACTTTGGGTTCTGGCATGGAAACAATTAACAAAAATCAAAGGACCAAAAAAATGACTAGAGTATTTCTAAGTTGTTTGAATGAAAATGTTAAAAAAGGGCATTTTTTTTCATTATTTTTGCAGAGATTTGGCAACTTTGTGGTCAACCAATACTGCAATCCCTAGAATTGTAATCAATTTTCAGGTGATAAAGCAATAGCTAACAGTAGGGGGGATAAATTGTTTAATTACCACCACATTTGTTTGCTAACAGGCTTAGCTCTGTCTCAGCACTATGGTCAGTATTCAGTATTTAAATAGATACTAATTATTTCCAGTTGAAGGTCTTAAGATTTGTCAACTCTTGTGCAACACAATGATAAAGCACGGCTTCTTTCATAACCTAATCATTACAAGTACATTAGATGAGCATAACAGGCTAAGAGGTTACGACTTTATTAACATGTGTACCCACTAGTAAAGAGGTCTGGCATTAGCCAAAGACAGATTATGTCTTCAAATCAAGCCAGAACTGATGACCGAGTCTCCCTAAACACAGTCAATTATAGAATTTTCATTAGGGTTCTTTTGTGCTGTGTATTTGTTATTGTTAGCTTGATAACATGGAACACTGACTTTGGATTGACAAGGATTTACAGTGGTGGATTGTATACAGAGTACAAGCCCATCCCATTCCAAAGACCATGAATACCAATTGGAAAGAGTCTACTGAAAAGAATTACTGCAGTTAAATTGTGATTTTTTTTCTAAAACAAGGGAGAAAAGCGAGATATGTTTAGTGTACAGCAGGAGAATGAATAACATGCTAATCAGCCTCTGAAGTACTGATGAACTTTTCAATCACAAAGGATAAAAATGATGACTTGAAAGCAGCAATATTATTGTGATAATTGAGTGTTTTCACGTTTCAGTAATACTTATTTAAAGAAGAAAAAAGTTGAGAATTACGTAAGTAATTAGAATTGTCTGTCTAATATTGTTGACATTATGGAACACATGGTATCTAGGCTAATGTAGGCCTTCTACATGTGATTCTAAGGTCACTACATCTGGAGGAAAATATCTCCAAGGTTATTTTGCATAGGCTACTGTACTTACACTGGAAAGGAAAAGGTGGAGCGAAGGAATAGACTGGTTATGCTCTCTTCCTTCAGCTAGAGGAGTAGGATTATGCAGATGAAGTCCTGAGGTATTTGGAATGAAAGGCAAAGGGAAGTCCACCACATTATGCTAAAACCAGACCCAACAATGTCGGCTTTATTTTTAGCAAAACGAACAAGTAAAACAACTGCCCAAAAGTATTATCATACACAATGAAATCAAAAGAAAACATGCATTTTTGAATCTCTGCAGTACTATTCTTTCGCACATGAACAACTATAATCCGACAAGATGCCTGTCCCGAACTCTGTTTCCCTGATAGCCGATCAAAGTATCATTTATTGCTCTTCAGCTTTAACATAGTATCTCGCTTTTCCTCCATCGACCAGCCAACATATCACGGCAATTAAAGAACAAAGGAAAGGGTTACCCCCTAAAAAAAACTCAACAGTATGATGAACGCTATTAATAAAATGCACATCTAGTCCCTTCCAATGTGAAAGGCGAACCTATGAGTCTTTGAAGCTCCTCTGTCTCCCTAACTTAACCCAGTCCCTGCTCGTCTGTAGCTCTGCAAGGCCTTTAATGTGGTGAGCCCACGAGCCATTCCTACTGCCACACAATCACGTCACTGTACATCTTCAGAATGGGGATTATTTGCATTTCCTGGTCCATTTGCGCTTCAATCAAAAAGCCCAGGACCCGCGTACAAAAGAAAAACCACCCCCAAGTAAAGTAGTCCATAGACTCGAACCAGATGAAGCTTCTCTATTTTTACCTTTCCCTGCCAAGAATAGTCTGAGACATCCTGTATGGTTAAGGTTTAGACCCAGTGACTTTAAGAACTCAATTGACTGAGGTTTGCTGAAGGAACAAAGGCTTTTTGGTGAAGGAACGAATATCCTGTCCAAGTGTTTTTGTACTCCCATCTAATGTATTTTAATCTTGATCTTTGACCTTGCTAAAAATAATCCGAGAAGTTGCACGTTTATGTGGCTGTTCTTCATCTTATCAAGCCTCCTGAAGATATTTTATTATGATATAGAACAGCAGGTGCAAGAGGAAAACCTTTATCACATACCCTCATCTGAGATGTAAAGCTTTTCAGAATGTTTTGTTGACAGGTGTGAAATAACGTAATTAGGTACTGGGTATTTCACAGTTCTCTTCTCCGCTGAACGCTGCAAATTCCATAGTGATTTGTTGCTCATTAAGGAGTGTCCCCCTCTGGCAACAATTCTACACCTGTGACCATTCAAAAGAGGCTTGCACAAACTATGTACAATCAGTAACTACCGTACTCCAAATAGGAAACAGATCAAAAATATAACTAGAGATACCTATCAGCTTCTATGGTTATAATCAGATTAAGACATAAAGAGGTTGAACAAAATGACATTTATGCTGAGATAAGAGAATCCAAAATAGTTTCTTACTGCAAAATGTAAAGCACTTGCTTTGTCTTTGTACTATGGGTTTCTATGGGAGTACAATTCAAATAAAATAAAATAATCTGTTTCCTAACTACTCTCAGATCCATATGCATTCAGAACCGGAAATTGAGATTAATTAATTGTATTTAATTCTAACCTTTTTTATAAGTCAAGAGCTCTAGTGGGTTATTTCTAATTTAAAACTGGAGCTATACCAGCCATTAACGCCCCCCGATCCTTATTAAAGACATTTCAGGGCATCCCATAGCCACAAGGCATGGTTTAAATATATATCATTTAGTGTCATTTCGAAAGGAAGCTTTTAGAGAGAACAATTGTTACTCTAATTCCGTCCTTGCTTCTATGTGTTTTAGAAACAAAGATGTCATTTTAACTCGATCCGTTTACAAAGACAATGTATTTGAATGTGATCCTTTTGGAGGATGCATTGATATTACACAATTAACGGAAATTCTGAAATTGTATCAAATTGGTACCGCTTCTAATGATTGCCAGTCGACGTTCTGTGTAACGCTCCATACGGTAAAGGAGCTGTATAAATGTTTTGTTGTGTGTTGTGTGTTTAGAACTGTGCTTATTTGAGGCCAGAGGATGTGACAGTAGCCTGGGAATGTAAGCCAGCTGGAGAACCAACCATCTAGCCATCCAACCATCCAAGCATCCAAGCATCCAGCTATCCAACCATCCAACCAACTAACCAACCATCCAGCCATCCAACCATCCAGCCATCCAACCATCCAACCATCCAGCCATCCAGCCATCCAACCATCCAGCCTTACTGTTTCCTTAGCTAGCCAGGCAACATGTGGTTACCAAAAAGAATCGCATCAAAACACACCACAAATCAAACCAAACCAAAGACTAACAAAACAACTCATTTGCACACAAAGGAAAACTGAATTAAATATGGCCTTCCTCTGAAAATGACTCTTGTAAACAAGGAGCTGTGCTAAGATGATACAGCTGGATATCCACTCTATAAGCAACGGTAATCATCACTCACTGTTTTCCCCAGCAGCCAGCCAGTATTCCTCTCTCCCTCTACCAAACAGTCTTAGGATTCCAAAACAGACCAAACAAGGACGGAACACAAGTTCAGTTGGTAGGCTAAATTAAGTTGGCTTAGCTTAATAAAATGTCATTTATCAGTCTATTTCACCTTACAGTACATAGCATCAAATACAATTGATAATGGGACACTAGGACATCTATTAGTTACTGTGGAAATGACTGTTTAGTAGGTCGCGGTTCTGTTTCTGGGGGTAATCTCTGGTTATTCCAATGTGCCAGGTGTTCACTGGGGGAAAAAACGCATGAGTTTACTGGCCATTCTTGAATTCATGATGTCCCAATAAAGAAGGCTGTTCCCTCCCAGTCAAGTTAGGAGGTCATACCTCCATGCACTGTGTTGCCACCATTGGGAATTACGACTTGAAGTGATCAACAACAAGAGACGCTGCTCAAACTTTGCTTTTCAAAAGATTGTGCTCTAACTCCAAACTTGGAATAGAAACCGGAATAGTAACCCACAAAACAGTTGTTATGCCCCAAAAGTGAGACAAAAATTAGAGTTGATCTCCTTTCAATATGTTCAAAGTCTTCTAAATGTCTTGCTTGAATGAATGGATAAATATCCCCAAACACTGGAAACCATTCAAAATAGAATAATATTCCTTTTCCAAGAAAAAAGGAGAGAAAAAGATTATCGTATGCGAAGTGTTCTAAGTTCTTCATATTCATGTTATAGAATTTAAACTACTTCATCTTCTCCTCAATCCCCCGGGGAACGTTCTCACCAAGTTTTCAGTCGCACATTTTTTTGGTGACTTTAATTCAACTTGGCACATATTTCTTAGAATACAGTGAGGCTCAGGGGAAAACATAAATGTGGTCTCACTTGTTAGTGGAGGTTTTGTGCTAAAAAAAAAGATCAGACAATGGCTAAGGGAAAGGCCCGCCGTACGTCTTGCGAGGTATTGACACAGGAGCTATTGCTGAACAAAGTAGATCCGTGAGAAAGGAGAAAGGAGAGAGAGAGAGAGAGAGAGAGAGAGAGAGAGAGAGAGAGAGAGAGAGAGGGAGAGAGAGAGAGAGGGAGAGAGAGAGAGAGAGAGAGAGAGAGAGAGAGAGAGAGAGAGAGAGAGAGATAAAAGATTATCTTAATTATCATTCAGGAGCCGCTTAGAGCAGCACCTGTGCATGAATAATATCATTTATAGGCACATTGAGATGTGCATAAATCCCCTTAAATCATACACATTAACAGTATAACAAGGGATGAACAAGTCTGGTTCTCTCGCAGGCTCAACTCGGAGAGAGGGGTAGTCATTGTCAGCCCCTCGTCCACCTCAATAAGAATGTAGTTCTTTATTCAAAGGTGCTGGCTTTCTTTTCATTCCAACATTTGACTACTCAGTGTAGTGCGGTAGAGAGGTCATATTAGGCTACATATGCCCAATTTTCATGTCTGGTTTGGAGTTTCCGTTTTTCGGCACATGAAATATCTATTCCTTCACCCGGCATTAACTTAAAGAGGTGACAGTGAGTTCTACACACGCCATTGTCTAGATGTGAGAACCATTTGATAAACAGTATGAGCGAATGAATGAGATATTCCCATGTCACAAATAATCTGTTTCATTTATGTCAAACTTCCCCAAACCATACAGGATCAATTGGTGAATTACAATAAGCTTAGGAAAACAAACATTTAGGTGAACAAAGAGAATACACGTGCTGCGCAAGAGCTTGATAAATGCTAAATAAAGCATGGAACAAGAAGATCCGAGTAACCTTTCCTACAAACTGTACAGCATGTCTGTCTCCACGAACAATGCATATGAAATTCTGTGACGCCAGAAGACCTTGGAACAGCATTTATCGTTAGAGAGTTAGAGAGTTTAATATTCACATGTACAGGGTTGCAGATATGATTATAGGACACAGTGAAATTGTTGTGCGCCGAGCTCCAGCAATGCAGGACAAAGTGAAATAAAACAATAAAAAGAGATAACAATAACAATTGAAATAATAGTATATACAGTTGAAGTCGGAAGTTTACATACACTTAGGTTGCAGTCATTAAAACTTGTTTTTCAACCACTCCACAAATGTCTTGTTAAAATTCAAAAAATGATGTCATGGCTTTAGAAGCTTCTGATAGGCTAATTGACATAATTTGAGTCAATTGGAGGTGTACCTGTGGATGTATTTCAAGGCCTACCTTCAAACTCAGTGCCTCTTTGCTTGATAAAAATATGTGTAGACCTCCACAAGTCTGATTCATCCTTGGGAGCAATTTCCAAACGCCTGAAGGTACCACGTTCATCTGTACAAACAATAGTATGCAAGTATAAACACCATGGGACCACGCAGCCGTCTTACCGCTCAGGAAGGAGACGCATTCTGTCTCCTAGAGATGAACGTACTTTGGTGCGAAAAGTGCTAATCAATCCCAGAACAACAGCAAAGGATCTTGTGAAGATGCTGGAGGAAACAGGTAAAAAAGTATCTATATCCACAGTAAAACGAGAACTATATCGACATAACCTGAAAAGCCGCTCAGCAAGGAAGAAGCCAGTGCTCCAAAACCGCCATAAAAAAGCCAGACTACGGTTTGTAACTGCACACGGGGACAAAGATCGTACTTTTTGGAGAAATGTCCTCTGATGAATGATGAAACAAAAACTAAACTGTTTGGCCACAATGACCATCATTATGTTTGAAGTAAAAAGGGGAGGCTTGCAAGCCGAAGATCACGTTCCCACCCGTGAAGCACGGGGGTGGCAGCAACATGTTGTTCTTTACATTTTTTTTTCTTTTTTTCACTTTATTTAACCAGGTAGGCTAGTTGAGAACAAGTTCTCATTTACAACTGCGACCTGGCCAAGATAAAGCAAAGCAGTTCGACACATTCAACAACACATGGAATAAACAAACATACAGTCAATAATTCAGTAGAAAACGTCTATATACATGGTGTGCAAATAAGGTAAGATAAGGAAGGTAAGGAAATAAATAAGCCATGGTGGCGAAGTAATTACAATATAGCAATTAAACACTGGAGTGGTAGATGTGCAGAAGATGAATGTGCAAGTAAGAGATTGGAGATGCTTAATGTGAGTCTGGAAGGAGAGTTTACAGTCTAACCAGACACCTAGGTATTTGTAGTTGTCCACATATTCTAAGTCAGAACCGTCCAGAGTAGTGATAATGGACAGGCGTGCAGTTGCGGGCAGCGATCGGTTGAAGAGCATGCATTTAGTTTTACTTGCATTTAAGAGCAGTTGGAGGCCACGGAAGGAGAGTTGTATGGCATTGAAACTCATCTGGAGGTTAGTTAAAACCTCTCTGGGATAGGCGTCCCGGTAGCGGAACACTAGTTGACAACATCCGGTGAAATTGGAGAGCGCGAAATTCAAATAAAAAATCGTAATATTAAACATTCATGACAATACAAATGTCATACATCATTTAAAAGCGTAACTTCTTGTTAATCCAACAGTGTTGTCAGATTTCAAAAAGGCTTTATGGCGAAAGCATACCATGCAATTATCTGAGGACAGCGCCCCACACCAAAATACTTTTTCAACCAGCACAGGTGTCACAAAATCACAAATAGCAATTAAATAAATCACTTACCTTTGAAGATCTTCCTCTGTTTGCAATCCCAAGGGTCCCAGCTACACAATGAATGGTCATTTTGTTCAATAAAGTCCTTCTTTATATCCAAAACAGTCTGTTTAGTTGGCGCCAATGATCTCAGTAATCCACTCTTTCAACATGCATACAAATGAATTCAAAAAGTTACCAGTGAAGTTCGTCCAAACATGTCAAACGATGTTTCCAATTAATCCTCAGGTACTCTAATATCTAAATAAATGATCATATTTAAGATGGAGAATAGTATGTTGAATAGGGAAGATAAATAACGAAGTGCACGCACCTCATTCACGCGCCAACAAGACCACTTTTCTAATGAGAGACTCCTTGGAGTTCTTCAAACTACTTGTTTATTTTTCAAAAAACAAGCCTAAAACTCTTTCTAAAGGCTGTTTACATCTAGTGGAAGCCATAGGAACTGTAATCTGGGTCCTATCTATGTGTATATCCCATAGGCAACCATTCAAATAACCTGTGACCTCAAAAAAAAGTATTTCCGGATGGATTTTCCTCTGGTTTTTGCCTGCCATATTAGTTCTGTTATACTCACAGACATTATTTTAACAATTGTAGGAACTTCAGAGTGTTTTCTGTCCAATGCTACAAAGTACATGCATATCCTAGCTTCTGGGCCTGAGTAACATGAAGTTTACTTTGGGCATGTCAGTCATCCGAAATTCCAAACAAAAACCAGTCTCCAAAACAGGTTATAACACAGTGTTCAAAGAAGGGCCAGAAGTGTACAGAATGGTCTTGTCTGCGTAGAGGTAGATCAGAGAATCATCAGCAGCAAGAGCGACATCATTGATGTATACAGAGAAGAGAGTCGGCCCGAGAATTGAACCCTGTTGCACCCCCACAGAGACTGCCAGAGGTCCGGACAATAGGCCCTCCGATTTGACACACTGAACTCTATCAGAGAAGTAGTTGGTGAACCAGGCGAGGCAGTCATTTGAGAAACTAAGGCTGTTGAGTCTGCCGATAAGAATGAGGTGATTGACAGAGTCGAAAGCCTTGGCCAGGTCGATGAATACGGCTTCACAGTATTGTCTCTTATCGACAGCAGTTATGATATCGTTTAGGACCTTGAGCGTGGCTGAGGTGCACCCATGACCAGCTCTGAAACCAGATTGCATAGCGGAGAAGGTACGGTGGGATTCGAAATGATTGGTAATCTGTTTGTTAACTTGGCTTTCGAAGACCTTAGAAAGGCAGGGTAGGATAGATATAGGTCTGTAGCAGATTGGGTCTTGAGTGTCTCCCCTTTGAAGAGGGGGATGACCGTGGCAGCTTTCCAATCTTTGGGAATCTCAGACGATACGAAAGAGAGATTGAACAGGCTAGTAACAGGGGGTGCAACAATTTCGACAGATAACTTTAGAAAGAGAGATTTTGCAGCTCTTTCAGAACATCAGCTAAATGGATTTGGGTGAAGGAGAAATGGGGAGGCTTGGGCGAGTTTCTGTGGGGGGTGCAGGGCTGTTGACTGGGGTTGGGGTAGCCAGGTGGAAAGCATGGCCAGCCGTAGAAAAATGCTTATTGAAATTCTCATTTATAGTTGATTTATCGGTGGTGACAGTGTTTCCTAGCCTCAGTGCAGTGGGCAGCTAGGAGGAGGTGCTCTTATTCTCCATGGATAGTAAGACAGAACTCTGCAGGCTATCTCTGTAGTAGATTGCAACTCCGCCCCCTTTGGCAGTTCTAACTTGTCGGAAAATGTTTTAGTTAGGGATGGAAATTTCAGGGTTTTTGGTGGTCTTCTTAAGCCAGGACTCAGACACGGCTAGGACATACTGGTTGGCAGATGTCCTAAAGCAGTGAATATCCGAATATCCAACATTGTGGGGGTGCTTTGCTGCAGGAGGGACTGGTGCACTTCACAAAATTGATGGCATCATGAGGGAGGAAAATTATGTGGATATATTGAAGCAACATCTCAAGACATCAGTCAGGAAGTTAAAGCTTGGTCGCAAATGGGTCTTCCAAATGGACAATGACCCCAAGCATACTTCCAAAGTTGTGGGAAAATGGCTTAAAGACAACAAAGTCAAGGTATTGGAGTGGCCATCACAAAGCCCTGACCTCAATCCTATAGAACATTTGTGGGCAGAACTGAAAAAGCGTGTGCAAGTAAGGAGGCCTACAAACCTGACTCAGTTACACCAGCTCTGTCAGGAGGAATGGGCCAAAGTTCACCCAACTTATTGTGGGAAGCTTGTGGAAGGCTACCCGAAACATTTGACCCAAGTTAAACTATTTAAAGGCAATGCTACCAAATACTAATTGAGTGTATGTAAACTTCTGACTCACTGGGAATGTGATGAAAGAAATAAAAGCTGAAATAAATCATTCTCTCAACTATTATTCTGACATTTCACATTCTTAAAATAAAGTGGTGATCCTAACTGGCTAAGGTGTATACAAACTTCCAACTTCAACTGTACATACAGTACAGCAACAAATGAAGGTAGAGTAGATCAGCACACAGAAATGTCAAGTATTCACCCACTGCAGACCACAACCCGCGCTGTCAAAAGTTCAGTGTAATAAGGGAAGCCTTTGTGTGGTACTAAAATTCAACAGGCCTCCGTCTGGGTGGAATACTTCAGGCCGAACAATGCCAACAGAGATATGGCATTTGCCTCCATACATCATTAGCCTGCCGACCGTCCACTACAGTGGGATCTGTGTGTGTGTGTGTGTGTGTGTGTGTGTGTGTGTGTGTGTGTGTGTGTGTGTGTGTGTGTGTGTGTGTGTGTGTGTGTGTGTGTGTGTGTGTGTGTGTGTGTGTGTGTGTGTGTGTGTGTGTTTGTGCAAACCCTACATGTTAACGATGCTATTAATGTCATTTATGGGAAGTGAGGAGATCAAGTTTTTAACAAATAATGAATCTCACGGTTGAACTGTAGCAACCCTCTACCCCTCTCTAAATAACTATGGGTTCTTATGACTGCTTATAGCAAGCGGTATAATTAAGGGAGCTACATGTATAATTTTTCATGGTAATTTCCGAAAATGTCCATAATATATAAAAGCCTGACAGGCTTCTGTTGTCAAGACTGCACCCTCCCTATCTAACATCGTCATCTCCTCCTCAAGCACAACGAACAATGACAGACTGGGGAAAGCGGTAATGTAGAAATTGCTCTGTCATTTCCTGGTTACTAAAATTCTACATCCTTCCTTCTAATTTGAGTTTTTGTGAAAAATCAAGCACTGAGTAGTATAGGGAATCATTGCACCATCTAAATTGCTATGAAAAAAACGTTATGTTTTTAAGACTGTTTGAAGTTGGTGGACAAAAGTAAAATAGTCTCCACCATGGTCCGTGCCATCTGGGATCCTTGGGACATAACCAGCATGGTCCATGCTATCCTTGGATGCCGGATAGCACTAACCTCTCCACCGTGTTGTGGGAAATTGGATGTGTGGGAGGGGGAGAGTTGTTTATAGTGTTGTTTCAATTCCCCTAGCTTACATGTGGGCGAAACATTCTACATGTAGTACCATTAAGCAATAAGGCCAAAGGGGGTGTGGTATATGGCCAATATAACACAGCTAAGGACTGTTCCTACGAATGACGCAATGCAGAGTGCCTGGATACAGCCGTTAGCCGTAATTAGAACAGTAAACAAATCATTTGGCGTCATACCCGTGGTATATCGGCGTTCAGCGAATCAGCATAAAGGATCCAAACTACCTGGTTTTTAATGCACTATACTCATGTGCAATTAATGCATTACAAATAAATCCTGAGTGCCTCATATAAACTGTTGCCAAAATCATGAATACACTCCTAATATCTCAGATTTTTCTGCCAGTGTGATTTTGTAATTGTAGTGCGTTGACCTCAGGACAAGTGTCACAATAAGGTTAAAGAATCAGAATAATCCAGAGGAAATCAGTTGGTATGAATACTCTAATATTATGACGTCCTGGTTTATAATTAAATATTTGAACTCTGCTTTATTTTTCTCCCCACTGTTTGATTTCTATAACATATTGCCTCACAATAAATGATTCATGTCAATTAGCTCTTCATCTTCTAAGATACAAACTCATGTGATCCTTTCAACAACTATTAATTTCATAGCGACACAGAGCTCTCCCTAGAAGCATACTACTATTGCCTGAGGACATATCTCTTAAATAAAAGCATCAGATCTTTGCATACCTACGATTTACATATTAAAGGAATGGGAGATGAATGTTAGAAGAATTGGGCATAGCAGTCTAATCATTGCCTACCTCTGACTGGAATTCTAAATTCTTCTGGGTCTCCCTTCTGAGACATAACAGAAAGAAAATTAAGAGGATCTTTTCAAGTTCATTATTCTCGAGACTATTCGAGTGCTCAGCACACTTTTACTTGGAGCGATCAGACTCAGTTGGTTGTATGGTGCTCTGATTCTACTTCTGACAACTCAATTCCCAGAGTTAATGGATAGCCTGTATTCTATCAACATGGAGTGAGTGTCGTTGTCTTGGTTCTAATGAACCTGAAGATGCTCTTGACGTTTACCAGATTCACTTTTTGTACTGTATATACACTGAACGTACAAAACATTAGGAACTCTGCTCTTTCCATGACAGACTGACCAGGTGAATCCAGGTGAAAGCTATGATCCACTTCAATCAGTGTAGATGAAGGGAGATAAAGAAGGCTTTTTAAACCTTGAGGCAATTGAGACATGGATTGTGTACCATTCAGAGGGTGAACGGGCAAGACAAAATATTTAAGTGTCTTTGAACGGTGGTAGATGCCAGGCGCACCGGTTTTAGTGTGTCAAGAACTGCAACGCTGCTGGGTTTTTCACGCTCAACAGTATCCCATGAGTATCAAGAATGGTCTACCACCCAAAGGACATCCAGCCACCTTGACACAACTGTGGGAAGCATTGGAGTCAACATGGGCCAGCATCCCTGTGGAACTCTTTCGACAACTTGTAGAGTGCATGCCCTGACGAATTGAAGCTGTTCTGAGGGCAAAAGGGGGTGCAACTCAATAGTAGGACGGTGTTCCTAATGTTTTGTACACTCGGTGTACGTAGATAAACCTTTTGGATATATCCAGATAAACTTTTGGGATATTAGCCTGGCTTGGTATCCAGTATTTTTGGAAGAATAACTTTTGGAGGAATAATACTTTTATCACCATGAGGGTAATACCTTTGACAAGATGGAAAAAAATAACCATTTATGAAGTACTATGATACCACCTATGCCCAGAGTTACAGCATAGAATATAAATCTCATCCACTAATCATTGTGAGGTCATTATAATAGAAATTGCCCTTGCAATTACAATCTATGCAGATAGAAGGCCCAGCGAGATGGCATGAACGAAACGTATCGCCCTTATCAAGCTGGCACACCATTGATTCATGTGCCCTATGGGTATGCATGCCCTGTATATGGGTAGACAGGAAATGAGGTTGCCTGCCCACTAAAGATGCCTGACCATGGCTCTAATGGGTCAACGCCGTCATGGGTGTCACGGGCATCACTGCCATGCCATGTATCGTCACTTTGACCGGTCCTGAGTCTGACCCACTTGTCCGCCCGATCCACCCATCCACACGGGGCAGTGCGGCCTTCCACTACGTCATCCACAATTGGGCCTGACACTACAGAGGTCAACAGTAATGCAATCTCACCACAGGGCTAATTAGGATATGCCTTCATAGTATATCAGAGGAAGTAGATGAAGTATCCCCCAATTAAAGTCCCTCTCCGGGGAGACAGCAGATTGAAGCTCCACTGATCACTTAAATGAAGGACGGAGGAGACACTCATCTCAACAAACTTCATTCCTGTCCACTCACTGGCTAACTTCCGTTTGAAAGATGTCAGCAATACAAGCAGTACCCCGGAGAGATAGTGTGTACATGATTGGATTCAACAGTTACATGTCAACATTGTCAGCATGCCCGAAATTATACATCTAATCAAGCAACATTACTCATTGAAAATATAGATGCCATGTTATTAGAAATCCACATAATGTGGATAGTTCACTAGCAAATATCCAAAAGCAGCATTGTCTATCTATTCAACTTTAGTCCCTCTCGTGGAAGTTATCATGTTTCAATCTAATGTGCATGTCTCAAAGACAGCAGAAATAGAAGTGCGCGATGTTGTCTTAACTGTGTAAATGTATTCGTTTGAAGGCATCGGTACACACAGAGGGCTGTGGAGCATCACCCGTTTATGGATGGATCCCATTAAAAGTGTTTCCTGGAAGGTCATGTCTCATATTACACACGGGACAGACATGGAGAGTTACAGTCAGACTGGCTCTGTTACACACAGAACAATCTCAGCTACCACAGCGGTGCAGGCTGGTCCCCGCAGATAGCTAGCGGCTGCCAAGGTGGGCCAAGCCACCCACTTCGCTCTGGTATCCCCATCGGCAGAGCACAAACACAGCACAAACACAGAATAGAGACACTTCCCAACGTTCTTCTCATTCAATTCAACTCCAGTCTTAACAGAAACAATCAACTTATTTTTCAAATGGTTCAGTGCTGAATCAAGTCTCTGGCGTGAGAGGTCTCTGGTATTCACAAACCCTGTTTTTAATGAAGTAAAGACAACACCCACACAACCATCGCTAGCTTTTCCTGTGCAAATTTGGAGATGATTACAAGTGAGAAAAGCAGAGGGGGGCCTGGCTTTCTATCAAATAAATCATGTTTTTTTTCTCCTTCGTTCCTCTTCTTCTTGTCAACACATGTTTCTAGGTGATTAGTAATGATGTACGCTCACAACCACAACTAGGTCTCATTTACTGTAGATACGAGACAGATCAAATATATACTTACACCCTTAAATCAGAACCTGCTTGGTATTGACAACCGGTCAAGCTTACCGGTACATGAAGGAAACATACAGTATATTTTAGAAGAAAGATATACTGTAGATATTGCAGGGTAGTGATACAGGTGTCCACCCTACGAACCGTCCATGAATTAATAATCTAGTACTAGTAGCCTACTCAAAGGCATTCTGTATGTCCTGGCAGACAAAATATAGAATGAATTCCTTTACATAAATAGAGTTTAACCACATGAAATGACATGCAAATGAAGTATGCATAATATTATACCCAGTGAAAAAGTTGGTACTACAGCCTCAAAAACCTTCTTTTTAGAGTGAAAAGACACTTTTACAATACCATTTTTGTGGTTTTACGTAACAGCCTATGATTGAATAATACCCTCTCGGGAGTCTTTGATCTCATAAAGGGGAGGCAACTTTAAATGTTGTACAGATTAACGTTTCAAAGCAAAAGAATGACTGAGAACCCTTTTTTTTTTGCAGCATGAGTCAAGTATCATTACACTTCAAAAGTGCAGGCCTCACACTGAAGCTAATCATTAAATAATTCTCTGAAAGGAAATATACCTAATTATAGGGAGTCAAATGTATATTATGAATCTCTCTTGCTCACAGAGCTGAGCGCTAGCAAATACATATTAGCCGTTGGGGATTATTACTACGTTCACCAGCCTCACCACTTTCTGCATTATCCGCCAGATTTGTTCCACTGACGTCCATAGAAGATGACTGAAATGAATCCCATTGAGTACAATAATTATATATGCTTACATGCAGATGTCACTGTCCCTATCTCAAAAAGAAAGAGAGACACAGACACTGCCTTTACGAGATGGGCAGTTCAGTTAATAAAGTTACTTTTCGGGTCCGTCTCTATCAAAAAGTACATCAATCTCTTCAGTTAGAACAACGTTAGTCCATAATTGGTCAGTGTTATAGGTGCCCAGCTACACTTTATCATACAGTCTCCTTCAAACAGAACAATGTGCTCTAAAGACTCATTTTATTGAAGCATGTCGTTGTATTAGATAGCCAATTCCCCCTAACAAATTGATGGTAATTATGTGATATGATCAACACTAGCATACATACATGTCCATGGAATGGAATTATACTCCCAAAAAGTGCTTTATCTCAACAGTGTTTGTTATATTCTTTCTTTCTTCTTGAGATATTAAGCCATTTAATTACCGTTAAGAGCATTAAGGAGCGATTTTAAGTATAATTTGCAGTTCATGAACTGTTTTAAAAAATTACACTTAATGTAATTAACTGCTGTCATTAGGCCTAATCCCAGTAGGATAGGAGTGAATGCTTGCTTTAAGAAATTACATATACGTAAAATTGCATTAATTTCAATCCAACAAAAAGGTTTGGGCTGCAAAGGTTTGGCTCCCTCAATGGCATAATTATCTATTTCCAGAGTGTGCAGTGTAAAAACAGTGTTAAGTCCATTAACTCAGGCGCTTATTCACCGTGCATACTGTAATCATATACCTACCATGTACTAACCTCATAAATTAATTGGCAATGGCCTCTTCAGAGCCAGCGCTAAATGTTGTACAGAGGTTAGAGAGCCCATACAAACATCTGAGCTTCAATCAGTCTAGCTATTAACAATACCCTGTTTACTATCATTCAGGCTGCGTACAAATCATAGCTTGACATCAGAAAGGAGGGCAAGCAGACAATGAGTCTTGCGAGAGTTAAATGACTACATGAACCGTACTTTGAATTACATCGTCCTTTTTTTGTCTGGTGGTGAAGTATCTAATTAAAATAGAGATATTTTCCTGTCAAAAATAGTGGGGACCATGTTTAATTAAGTCAAGAGGACAGTAACATATTAGTGACATGAACGTCTAGGCAGTCATCCACCATTTGCATGATGCCTTTCATAAAAAATGCATGTGCCCATCTTGAAAGGATCACTATAATTTGTGAAGGATTATTGTGCACCATTGAAATTAATATCCCTGGTAAAGTTTTGTACAGAAAACCCTGAAGGTGATCACTAGCTTTCAGAAACCAGGCTATAGCCTTATCACCCTATATGGATAGGGGATCATGTGGTTAACCGTCTCATTGATAAGGTTAAAGAAGTGTAGCTTTGTCTTGGCCAATGGTTTAATCACCTCGGAATCATCCCATCCTTCTAACCTATGGCATCGCAGATTATCATTGTCGTTGGCCGTAACTGACCAGTAATTTAAATAGATATGATTACACCTACACCGGCATGCTGGGCCTAGCACGAATTAAACTCCCCTAGAAATGTGTAATGAGTGATGTTCCCTGTACCCAGCTGAGGCCCTGCAGACACAGCCATGATCCAGCATTCTAATCACCCGTCAGCCAAAGCCACTGTTGCTTCGCATTAGAATCTGTGTTTGTGCATATCAAAGAATCCACAAACGCGTTGGCAAAACACATAATCACTTTCCCATCAGAGAGATGGAGAGAGAGGGGGGGGGTTATAAAGGGGTGAAAGTATGGATGGATAAACTGTGCAGACTGGTGTGCAAGAAAAGAAAAACAAACAAAAAGAGAAAGGAAGTCTTGGTAGAGAAACCATCATATCACAAGACCAACACAGTCTAAACAGCTTACTTACATACAACGCCTGCTGTTCCTGCCATGCCTCCTTTCCATACCACGTCAACTATGCTGCTAGGGGTTGTGAACAAGTGCATCAAATAATACATGCAAAATAATAAAAGTCTATGCATCGTTCTTTGCTCCACACAATGCCCAACCCCCTCCAATTTTGGAGAACATTGTTGTCTTTGTGCCCTTTACTGCTCGCCTGCCTCCTCCCCGCTCTGCACCTGCTGCATTCATCAGAGTAGCGAATGCAGGCTGGGCAGGCTTGGACCTCTAGTACTCCCTCAACTGAGAGTGAAGGTATTCAGTCTGCTTGTTCTGACGCGTTACCTTGGAAATCAATACATGAGATGACGTTTAAATAGATCCTAATTGTATTTTATTGGTAAAGAATGTATTGTGATCAACACATACTAAACATTTACAGTTGAATATAGGTTGGTGTAGTTTTCTGTGTTACAGCCCTTTTGCTAAATCGAGTATTTTACATCATGGGGCAGAAATCCATGTGTGTTAGCATCTTTGTCGCAGATGGTGTAGCCTTTCATGATATGCAACACATTTAAATAGTTGAGAACTCCTTGGCTTGCCACCATTCTCAACAGTGCATTGGAGTACAAACTTCACGAGACTCTGCCCTTCAATAAGGATATAGTTCTGGTTGGGTGATTTTCTTTTATTATTATTATCATAATTTTTTTGGTCTGTTTTTGTCCCACCACTGGCACACTGGTGCACCACCTGCTCTGGGTCTCTTTCTGCTTGGGCCAGACTGAACAGCTAACAGCTGGCTGCTCTTCTGACACTCTGATTGGCTAATCCCTACTGGTCACTTGTGCTTCTCCTGCCTGCCTGTCATTGAACTTTCTCTCTCCCAGTGCCAGGTCTGGGCCTTCTTCACAGGGGCCGTCCTTCATACGCCCTGAGAATGATATGGGCAGCATATGGGGATATGTAAATAATTGAATGAGGTCAAAAGTCTGAGCTCTCCTCTCTACCTCTCTCACCCTGGATATATCCTGGATCTTATGTGAACCTCTTATTGTTTTTTTTGCTAAATGTTTACTAAACGTTTTGGAAATAAACAAAACGTTTTGGAAATAAGCTGCGTATCCTTTATTCAGAGTTAATTCTACTGAATGTACCTTTTATTCAGTTCAGTGGTACACACTTCTACACACACTTCTATTAGAATTTCCTTTTCATCTGAGAACTTGTGCATGCCAAGGGCCATAAAGTTTCCCTACATAATATGTCGGCGAGGTACAGTAGGTGTCGAGCCAATGACAATATGAAGCAACGTCACTATAGTAAGACTTGGAGATATGAATGGAAGCAATTGTGTACCCTGAAGGCAAAATCTACACTTAAAGTCTGAGTCTATACATAAAACCAGTGATGAATCATCCGAGTTCATACGTTCCAAACACACCACCAATCTGGCCAAAACATACGGCAATATGACATTATTAAGAGTCACTGTAACAGCATGTTGTCATTGGGTGTGTTTTCCTCCCAAACATTCGACCAGCTCGGTTAAGTACTTTCAAATGAAGTTTTAAAAGGAAATTGTTGTTTACTTCAAAATGATTGACTGGGGTAACAAATAACAATACTAACGTCATGATCTCCCTTATTGTGGCACAGAAGGGTACTAGAATGTGTCAAATACATTTCACCTGGAGTGTTCTATCGTCCTTGAAGGTATCTTCTTCTCCTTCACCTCTGATCTCTGTGGAAGCGTTGCATTCTTAATCGTCCCGAACAGTTAACGGTACGTGGTTAAATTCAGTGGATAATCGTTTAAGACACTCCTCCCCTTTTATCTGTGAGATAGCACCGAATGATCAGATGGCATCAGGATCAATATGAAAATTGGAATATGCAAAGCATGTTCTGTGTTTGGCATTGCTCAACCTTTTCCCTTTCATCTTAGCCTTTTGATGCTGCTTTGAATCTGCATCTGCAGTGTGAGCGGTTAATAGCTATAAGTATCTTCACACGAAAGTACTTTTAGCTGGCATCCACCTTTCATTTGAATGACTTCATTTGTTTCTTTGCTTTTTTCTGTAATGGTAATATGACTGTCAATAATCATTAAGTCTATTGAATGTTATAAAACTTTTGAAAATAATGATAAAAATAATGAATTATTGTGTGATTCAGTGTGTGAAAAATGTAACTCGTACTAGGAAAACTACCAATTTTGGGGGAATGTGGGTCTTTTAGTTTCAGACGACTCCTTTTCTGAGTGACAGGTGTAGTTATGTGGTTCTCTAGCACTGCTACAAAAGCATGAAAAAATGTTGAACATAAGGCATTTGTGTTCTGTAATTTGGCTACTTTTATTCGAGCATGGTCATTTCCAAGAGAAATTACAAATTAAAAATTCAATAATACTTTTACAAAGACATTTCAGGAAAGATTTTCTTCAGTCATGGTATCATACATTGTATCTTAACAGTCCCTCTTCATTTTTTTAGCAAAAAAAAAAAGATGAAGAAAGTGGAATTTTTTTAGTTAAAAATACAGTGTTTTCACAATATTGTATAAAAGTTCCCAAATTTGGAATTTCCAGTAATTGGAAAATAAAGGAAATAAAACAAAATAATATAGTTGAAAATTCGCATTTCACAATTAATGTTTCAAAACACAATAAATGCTCTCTTTACGTAAAATTTGCCCCAATGATCAACGCCAAGTTCATTTTTACTAAAATATATCTATATATTGAAGAACTATAATACTGTACACTACAGTATGAAATAAATAAAATTAGGAAATATAAAATGGGCCACATAAATAAAATGTTATTCAACCTACAAACAAAATGAATGCAATTTTGTTGTTTCAAAAAATTGTTTGGTGAAATACTGACAAAAGTTAATGAAATAAACCTGAAAATTGCACAGACATATGTAAACTAAGGAACTGCTGCCTAGTGTACTAATACTGACATGGGTGCTTCAAAGATCAAGGTGAGCTATCTCTTAATACCGAAGCTGGTGAAGAGGTACCGTGTGTCACCCTCCTTTCACACAATACAAGGATGGCACTTGCAGAAACACACAGATTAAAAGGTTTGCATATAAGGCTTTTTCTTATCAAAAACACCTTACAAAGGCTTTCTCCTTAATTGTTCACACGATCCTTCCATCTACTGTACTGTACTGTCAAACCGTTTTCCCTTCATTTCAAGGTCTCTTTAAGACTTCATTACCTTAAAATCAAACAGGTAATATCTGTTAAGTTCCTTCACAGAGAAATTCTGAGGCCTAAAACTGTGTGGCTAGCTGGCCTGACGACAGGGCAAAACTATAGACAACACATTAAGTGAAAGATAAGTAATACAACTGATGGACTGTAGTGTGGAGACTACTTATTTTTTCAACACTGTATAAATATATACATAGGCAATACTTTTTTATTATTTTTGTAGTGATTATAGAAGCGAAGTGCAATTTGTACAAGTCACTAGTTTGTGCTATAAAGACTATGGAACACAGAGTTTTTAGGATGTTAGCACCACACATATTTTTAGGCCTTAATACTGTACAATATTTTAAATGTATTCATTTATTCATTTTTCATTTTTGCATAATGCAGCCTCTTCTTCCACAATTCTCCCCCCCACCCCACCCCACCCCACCCCACCCCAAAATCAAACTTCAAATCAATGTCTCCTTGGGCAGACATATACAACCACCACCCCTTGAGTCCTTCAATACAAAGCTTCCTAGAAGCTTCAGGCACGTGCATGTACAGCTTCAACAAAGCAGCGTTAAAAACCAAGCAGGTAACAATAATGAACAGAAAAGTAAGATGGGAAGCTTTTTAAATGCAGTAGTTTTATTACATGCCATTCCCCATATTGTCCTCGTGATCCGATTTGGTTTCTGTTTTCCCGTCCAACGAACTATCGTCCATCGAGTGCTCTCCGTTCTCCTCCTCATCCCTCAGCGTGTCTGGATCTGTGTCCATGCTCTTGTTCTCGCTCTCCTCTTCCTCTTCCTCAAAATCCTCTTCCCTACGTCCTATTTTCACATACGTTCCTTCAACTTCCTTCTGACGATCTCTCATTCCTCCGTTCATCCCTCCTTCCCTCAGAATGCCCTCGCGGTCCTCCAGGTCGGGGTAGCCCTGAGGAGTCATGCCCTGTAAGTAGGCCCGGCTCAATAGTAGCTCTGTGGGCTCTAGGTGGCCCTTCTCCCGGGCCTCTCTCTCGGCCGCCTCCCTCTCCTCGGCCTCCCTCTTGCAGTAAGAGTAACGGTGGTTCATGTGCTGGGAGTAAGAGCCCGAGTGAGAGAAGCGCTTCCCGCACTTGTCACACTGGTACGGTTTCTCGCCAGAGTGCAGTCGTGAATGTTCTATAAGGTGGTGCTTGTGTTTGAATGCCTTCTTGCAGATTTGACACTGGTGTGGCCGTTTACCTGAGGAGACACAAAAGGAGAGGAAAGCAGACATGAGTTTCCCAGCTCGCTACGTTGTTACTACATTTAACACAATTCAAAACATCAGGAGGAGAACAAACAGAAACTAAAGGTACATTCAGATGATTCGAATGGTATGAAGCAACTTGAACTATCATTACAATATCAATGCTAACTTTGTCATTACTTATTTGTTTATTCTAAATGAGAAGATAAACAGCTTAAATAAACCACAGGGTCTGTCAAGTGTTTACACTATGAAATTCCCTCCTATCGCTAAAGCATGGAGGAACAGAATCACAAACACTTAACAAACAGAAAGCTGTGACAAATAAAGAAACAAATAGGAGATGAAAATTGAACAAGAGACTCCTATGGCTACGCTGATAATCTCAGTAGAATAATTCAAGTGTCTAGATGCCTCTGTCCCTAAATTATTTTGGGACTCTACTCTACTCTGCTCACCATGTAAGATGGGATACCCTGAATGCAAAAGTGTGAGACGAGAAACTCGAGCCGCCCTACATTGATGGAGTGAAATTTCATTACATCATGCTACCAAATGATCTGGCTAAATAAAAACTCTCCCAGCAGCCAGCAATGGTGGCTCGTCATGGTGTATATCATGGGGTGGGGAGTGTGGGACAGTTGCACCCCTTTTGAATTTACTACACCTCAGCACATCCGGAAATATAACAGTCTATCTGACACAAATCATAAGATAGAGTTTCTCCTTTGGCATTTCAATCTTCTCGTGACGCCACGTGTGCCACCAAGCACAGACACCAACACATCTGGCCAATTCCTAGCCACAAATAGCCCTGGAATGCCTTCGACACCTTCCATAACTGCTATACTTGCAACACACACCTCTTAGTACCACAACTAGATACACCTGCGAGCTACATAAAGCATGCGGTATTCTGCTACGTGCTGCATGTAGTCATGTGTGTAAAGAATGATGCAACTTAGTGAAAGCGTTTCATGGTGAGAAGTGTAAAAAAAAAAAATGGCGTCAACACACACATGTTCAATGGGTTAAACCGACCTATCACTGATTAGAGTGATAGTCAATAAAGGACCGGTTTGGTCAAGTGAAACTTTCAGCAGTCTGTCTCTGTCTCTTTATTAGTTATATGTGGGTGCGCTTAGTGTGTTTTGTAAATAATAATAGGGTTAATAAAGGAGCATGTGATGGATATAATTAGAAATGGCCAAGGATGACATTTACCTCAGACAGTGCCCTCATGCATTATGCAAAGCAATGACACAACATTTAGTTAGGCTCTTTCTACCCCATTTTGATTTAAGTACGGAGCTTATATATTCAGAGAAAGGTATTTCTGGCATAACCCTAATAATGTAATGTTTTGCTCTACATATTTTAGTAAGTATATCTCCTCACCCCTGTCAATGAAGAAACAAGTTAGGTCTCGATTTACATACAACTGAAAAAGAACAAAGCAAGAAAGAAGTGGGGAATGAACAAAATTAAACAATCGAAAGGGTTTAGTAACACAAAACATTAGAAATAAAAGCAACGGGGTAAGATAAGTGTTCCAGAACAGTATATACCTGTGTGTTCATATTTGTGTCTTAGGAGGGAACTGCTCTTCTGGAATGTTTTGTCGCACAAGTCACACGCGTACATACCACTTTCTGTCTTCTTAATCTTCTTCCGGGACAGACAGGAGTCTGAATCGGTCATGTCATCCAGTCCTGACATATAATCTGCTGTTCCGTCTAGCAGCTCCCCCTAGAAAATGACACATTTATCAATCCACACGTCAACTCAATTTAGTACCTCCTGATGTTTGCCTGAATGAAAGATTGAATGGAACTTACGTTTTGGACCTAATTACTAACACTCCAATACAGAGCGCAGGTGTAAATATAAAAGGCAGACTACACTGTAATGGTTGACAATCTACCCTGAATGTTTTTTTTACATTTTTTAATCTGTCCTCCATATATTTGAATCAGTCTAATTTTATACTTGAAAGAGTTTTCATTCCATATCTATCTGTTCTTTATAAGGGAAGATTAACCCGATAGGCTTAAACTTAAATTAATGGCGGAAAATATTATTACATTAGAAGGTCATAATAATAAGAGAAATCCCTTTGCGGGGCATATTGTCATATTCTTCTAATTTCCAACTCATAATGATTAAATCAAGAGGTGTTCTAAATGACCAATATTGAGAAGCACAATTGCTCTCATTAAGAAGTGCTCGCTCTGGTCTGACAATGACTCCTTTGGCAGGGACACTTTTTTTCTTACACTGTTTTTAAAGAACAGATCTACTATCATTCCGCAATCAATTTGAGCTAAATGCCCGTAGCTGTATTTTTAAAATCTAATTTAATAACTTAGAATAGGAAACATTATTAATACTTTTTTATCAAAATGGTTCCCTCTATGTTAAACAGCCTTCAGCATTCAGTGGGAATGAACATGGAGCCTGTGCATTATTAATCTACATGTAGAAACTCATTTTGGCTTTAGAGTGCAACTCTCTTTAAAATAAAATACAAGACAGTGGCAGAGAATTGGAGTTGGAGTCAGATCCTCTGTGCTGTGTGCAGCTCCAGGGCTTACCCTTTGCCTATTGCACAGATCACATACACTTTGTCCCTCACACAATTCACACAAAAAAAATACATAAGGAAAAAAAGAAAAAAGAAAGTAGGCTGAGACAGATTGATTTTAAAGGGTACGTAGTCTATGTTTTACTCTGGAATAGACTACACTGAAGAGCTGGAGACGTGATGCTGCCTGCACTCTGTGGTAAGGACAATTGACGGTGGAGTCTGGCAACAACTGAATCCCCCACATCATAATCTCCTCTGAAACAGCAATTATGTGCTGATATCGCTAATGACGTCTGCTTGGAGAACTGACTCCAGGCGCGTTTGACAGCTGGTTATCTACCTGACTGTGTTTTCTCCACGGTTCAATGTGCTGCAGGTGAGCTCATTAGAGTACCTTTTAATTAGTGGCACAATGAGCAGATTATTTTAGAGAATTTGAGAGGAGAGAGAGAGAGAGAGAGAGAGAGAGAGAGAGAGAGAGAGAGAGAGAGAGAAGGTAAGGATGGAGAGAGAGAAAGAGAGGGTAAAGATGGAGAGAGAGAAAGAGAGGGTAAAGATGGAGAGAGAGAGAGAAAGAGAGAGAGAGAAAGAGAGAGAGAAAGAGAGAGAAGGTAAAGATGGAGAGAGAGAGAGAGAGAAGGTAAAGATGGAGAGAGAGAGAGAGAGAGAGAGAGAGAGTGAGAGAGAGAGAGAGAGAGGGTAAAGATGAAGAGAGAGAGAGCGAGAGAAGGTAAAGATGGAGAGAGAGAGAGAGAGAGAGAGAGAGAGAGAGAGATAGAGAGAGAGACAGAGAGACAGAGAGAGAGGATAAACCTGAGGCTTAAAAACTCAACCACAAGCGGCTTATCTATTTACCTGGAAACCTGGCTTTCGCTGGTATTTTCTCCTCTGCTGCTGCTGCATTTCAGCAAAGGTAGCTGCTCCTGTTGCATAAGTGTAGGCCATGTGTGGTAGGAAGCCCATCTGATCCAGACCTGGGTATGGCCTCAGCCCAGGCATGCTGGCCTGCATCGGAGACATGAAGGTGGCAGGTGGGAACGCGCTCTGTTGCGGAAGCGACGTGTACATAGGTTTGGCACCGAAGGGGTTCATCCCGAACAAGGGGCTGGTGCTTTTGTTGAGGTCTCCATTGTGGTGGTTCTGGCCTCTGGCTTCAAACTCCTTCTTGAGATAGGCCAGGTTAAGTGGCTCTTCGAAGTGTTCTCGTGGGGAGGGAACACTGGAGTGGTCATGGTGGTTAATACTGTTTAGTTTAGGTCTGCTCTTCACGGTCATGGCATGTTTGGGCTCCTTCATGAGCTTTGGCAGTGACAGGTCCAGTGGTTGTTCAGACAGGTTCATGTTGAGGTTCAGGTCCTCAGACATCAGGCTGTTTGGAGTATATGAGCTACTCTGGGAGTTTTTGGAAGATGTTGAGGAAAGGTTCAAAGGTGAAGGTGTGCTGCTCCTGGACTGGTGGTCCAATTTGGAGTGGTCACCCATGTGTTTGGTGTGTCCACTGAACGTATTAGCCTTCATGAGTCTGAGCTGGTTCTCACAGCTGCTGACGTTGTTATGGAGCTCTGCAATGGAGGGGGACGTGATACGGTGGTCCCGGTTGCGGTCACGGTCATTATACTTGATCAGGGACACTGGGGATCTAGCTGCCATTGAGTCTTTAGAGGGAGTGTGGTTGTGGTTGCTTGCGGCTAGAACCATATCTGCATGGTTGCTCCGTTGTTGTTCTAATGGTGGAGTTCTTGGGGTGCCGTACTGGTAAACTTTCCTCTGCTCGAACCACTCTTTGACGAATTCCTGAGGAAGGCCGACTGCTATGGAGATCTTCAGTAGTTCCTCTGAATTGGGCTCCATGTTCATAGCGAAGTAGGCCTTGAGCACTGACATGTGGTCCTTGTACGGGTTGATGGGGCTTTTCTCAGACAGCATGGACGAGAGCAGGAGGGCATGCTTCTCTGTAAACATCCCCTGTTTTGTGGGCATAAGGTTCTCGCTAGTCTGGAGAACTGTCTTGATCTCCTCATTCATTTTACACAGGTAACGTTCATGCTGATGCAAGGGAATTGGACCTGGGAAGGCTTCTTTGCAGTATTGGCAAGCAAAGGGTGTAAACATAATGTTGTTCTCATGCATCTTATCCTCTGTACCTAAATCTAGCATGTGGTTGGATTTCTCGCGTTTGATAGTGCTAATTTGTCTCTTTGAGTCTGTGGTCAAGCTCTGGAGACAAGCTTTGGCTTCGTTCACTTTTTCTAATGTGTAGTCGATGATGCTTTTAGTGGCACCATTATGGCTGACGACTGGAAGACCAACCTGGTGACCCCCCTGTGACGTCAGTCCCTGTTTCTGCTCCTCGATCTGGTTGCCGAGCTCCTTCATGTAAGCTTTGAGCCTGGAGATCTCCTCCGGTTTGCAGTCCATCTTCTGCCTGCACACAGTGTTGTCCACGATCTGGAGCACCTTCTGGACCTCGCTCAGGTTGTTGCTCAGGGACGGGTAGCCCAGGAGCTGTTGTTCGATCCCCATCCCCAGGTGCTGCATGGGGCTCTGGGCTGAGCAGTGGATCCCTAGCGGGCTGCTATTTCCCCCCATCCCTCCGTTCATGAAGGGCCCAGGTGCGCCGAAGCCATGGGAGGCCATCATGAGTTTGTAGTCGTTGAAGTCTAGTGGTTCTGTTTTGATGTTCAGGTGGTGGTTGTTCTGGTCCTGGTGGTGGCCCAGGAGCTTGCCGTTTCCGTTTCCGTTCTCTAGCTTGTGTCTCAGCTGGGTGATGGCGGTGTTAGTGGGGGAGGACGAGGCTGATGTAGGGGATGAGCCTGTTTTCATGTTGTTGCGCATCCTCCCGTTGACTGCTATAAGGCCGATGCACTTCTTGCTGCTGATGTGAGAGCTGTAGGAGCCTGAGTGGGAGAAGCGCTTCTTGCAGTTTGGGCATTCGTATGGCTTCTCACCTGAAAAGAGACAACAATGTATACTTTAAAAAGAAATATCTGCCATGAGCGCATTTAGAATGTCATAAGGAACACACATATTCTCAATGATTAAATATAAGTGGGCTAAGGGGAAATGTATCAACAATGAACACCTTTAATGAATGCCAAACTAAAGTGTAAACACTGAACTGCTCAATTGTGAGATTGGCAGATAGAAGGAAAATAAGTAGCTCAAGTCATCCATTGGAACAGTGGGAGAGAGAAAAGAAAAACGCAATCGATTTTTGTACACCCTGTGAAGTTCACCACAGCCTTAAATCAAGGTTATGCATATTCAAAGTGGAGTGCACAGGCCCCCTTGCAACCCACCACTGTGAATCCGCAGGTGTTCCTTCAGATGGTGCTTGTATTTGAAGGCCTTGCCACATTCTGTGCATTTGAACTTGCGGTTGCCAGCCCCCTGGTTCAGCAGTTGGTGCTATAGAGAAAGAAGCAGGTATTTACATAAGTTCCACTAACAACATCACAGGGGGAAAAGAGTTCACTAAACAATCACTATCAGCCCTCGGTGCAATCGACCGACAAGCCAAATGTCTCACATTGCTACACAGCCCATCTTGCCTCTTTCTACTTCCAACTCCAACGAGAGAGTACAAGAGTGGCGCTGATAACAGAGGGAATCACATACCTTTTAATTTCCTGCCTCTCGAGCCAAGGAAGCATGCCTTTAGAATTTGGCAGCCAATAAAATAAAATAAATGAAAGGGGCTCTTTTTTTTTTAATATAGTTTCCCCCTCATTAGAAACAAGCAATCTGATCTGCTTTTATTAATTTGGGGTAATCACTCGAAAGATAGTCTGACTATTTCACAAGAAGTCCTTCCCTGTATTTCACATACCTGCAAACAACAGTATTTTTACATGAAGAAACAACACATTTCCCTAAATATTGAAACGTCTTAATTGGAACAGATTTCCCCTCATCATTTGAATCCTCAAACGTCTCTTTAATAATCGTAGACTATAGGATGGGACTAGGCCTCGATTCTCTGTTCAAAGGTAAACCCCAGTTGCGGCCCCTCAAATTTGCAATTCAAACAGGGGGAGGCCTCTGCCTGTTTCAAAATCCAAATATACTAGTAACAACAACAACGATAATAGCGTACGTGCAAACGGGAGGCACGCCAGACGTGCACAATTAATTCTGAGTAGGAGGTGAACACGTTAAATGCTTAGGCAATACAAAATATCTCTCAGCAGCATTCGCTACCAAGGCAGGCATAGCAGGAAGAAGCAGCCAGCGTCCTGATCCAGCCTGACAACTGCTGGAGTGTGCTGACTCTACCCACATTCCTGGGGAGACAGATGGCGTAAGGGAGGACACAGGGAGGGATTGTTCAAACGGCAGCAACCTTCAAAGATCGAGCAGGAGTGGGTCTGTCTGTCGGTGGGGCCGCCAAGCGCCAGTCAAGGACCCCACCGCTCGTATGTTGCTGAGTTGCATAAACAAACAGCAACAGCTGCTTTGGCTCCCCCTGCTTCCCTCTGAGGACCGCAGTAAACTTTAGTTGTGCCAATAAGATACAATCATTCTCTAATCCTAATTGTCAATGGCACCAACAACAGCAAATGTGTTTTTGGCGGAGGGGGACATGCTATCCTACATGACTCAGGGAAGGTTGGGGATGGGATGTTGGATGTTGTGGGCGGGGCGCATGGGCTGGGTATTCAAATATTATTGGCTCGTATTAATGACACATTTTCTCTTGATTGGTTAATTGGAAAAGGAGTGTTACAGGTTATTTTATATTGTTTTGTGGTGTTTATGGCGAGGGCATATTTTCCTAGGTAGAGACAGTTCTCATGGGACATGGGATTAGGGCTTGCCTGTAAGCGATGACACAACGATTCACTAACTGCACAACACATTTTATTTATTTTTTCTTTCTTTTTTTTACCCCAAGAGGACTTCAATTATCACTACTGGTTTTGTTCAGATTCACTTATGTTTTTAAACACGGATGGCAAGCAAATGTAACATCTATGATTAGAAGGTTGCTTTCATCCACACAGGATGTTGGATGTGATGCATGCAAATTGTCAACAAATTCCCAGCTTAGTTTATCTAAAAGATAAAACATTGAGAGTGAGTGAGACTCAATAATAAGTGTACATGTTGATTCTGACAGAAAACTCAGCAAAAAAAAAGAAACGTCCTCTCACTGTCAACTGCGTTTATTTTCAGCAAACTTAACATGTGTAAATATTTGTATGAACATAACAAGATTCAAAAACTGAGACATAAAGTGAACAAGTTCCACAGACATGTGACGAACAGACATGGAATACTGTGTCCCTGAACAAAGGGGGGTTCAAAATCAAAAGTAACAGTCAGTATCTGGTGTGGCCACCAGCTGCATTAAGTACTGCAGTGCATCTCCTCCTCATGGACTGCACCAGATTTGCCAGTTACCCCACTATTCCACCAAGGCACCTGCAAGTTTCTGGGGGGAATGGCCTTAGCCCTCACCCTCCGATCCAACAGGTCCCAGGCGTGCTCAATGGGATTGAGATCCGGGCTCTTTGCTGGCCATGGCAGAACACTGACATTCCTGGCTTGCAGGAAATCACACACAGAACGAGCAGTATGGCTGGTGGCATTGTCATGCTGTAGGGTCATATCAGGATGAGCATGCAGGAAGGGGACCACATGAGGGAAGAGGATGTCTTCCCTGTAACGCACAGCGTTGAGATTGCCTGCAATGACAACAAGCTCAGTCCGATGATGCTGTGATACACCGCCACAGACCACCTCCAAATCGATCCCGCTCCAGAGTACAGGCCTCGGTGTAACGCTCATTCCTTTGACGATAACCGCGAATCCGACCATCACCCCTGGTGAGACAAAACCGCGACTCGTCAGTTTTTTTGCAGTCCTGTATGGTGGGTTTGTGCCCATAGGCAACGTTATTGCCGGTGATATCTGGTGAAGACCTGCCTTACAACAGGCCTACAAGCCCTCAGTCAAGCCTCTCTCAGCCTATTGCGGACAGTCTGAGCACTGATGGAGGGATTGTGCGTTTCTGGTGTAACTCGATCAGTTGTTGTTGCCATCCTGTACCTGTCCCACAGGTGTGATGTTCGGATGTACCGATCCTGTGCAGGTGTTGTTACACGTGGTCTGTCACTGCGAGGACAATCAGCTGTCCGTCCTGTCTCCCTGTAGCGCTATCTTAGGCGTCTCACAGTACGGACATTGCAAGTTCTTGCACTAGCCACATCTGCAGTCCTCATGCATCCTTGCATCATGCCTAAGGCATGTTCACGCAGATGAGCAGGGACCCTGGGCATCTTTCTTTTGGTGTTTTTCAGAGTCAGTAGAAAGGCCTCTTTAGTGTCCTAAATTTTCATAACTGTGACCTTAATTGCCTACCGTCTGTAAGCTCTTAAAGACCGTTCCACAGGTGCATGTTCATTAATTGTTTATGGTTCATTGAACAAGCATGGGAAACAGTGTTTAAACACTTTACAATGAAGATCTGTGAAGTTATTTGGATTTTTACGATTTATCTTTGAACGACAGGGTCCTGAAAAAGAGACATTTCTTTTTTTGCTGAGTTTAGTACTGCATAAAGGAAATGCTTGATTTTAAAGAACATAAAATCTACTAGTTGAAGTGAAATTAAGGAGCAGATAAAATGTCTAAATTGGAAATTAACATAATCATTTGATCGTGAACATAAGACTGCAAAATCATATCAGACGGGGCCATCAAAAAACCATTTAGGGCCTCAATTAAAGTTATTACCATTAAAAGATCTGCATCTCCAAAATGCCATGAAAAATTCATAATGATTGCCAATCAAAATGATATATTTTCCTCCAAGGGATCACAGCACATTAGAAACGAAGTAAGTGAGGGGAACGGGAAGGGGAGAGGAATAATAAAGGGATTGAGAGAAAAAAAGAAGGGAGAAGGGCCTACGATCCTGAAAGTGATTGAAAACAGCAACAGCAACAAAAAAACGAGGGCACATGATCCTCACCTGATCTCTGTCGGGCTTGTGCGTGGCCATATGTCGCTCAAGCTGAGTGCGGTAAGCAAACGTGTAGTTACACAGGGGGCAGGCGAAGTTCTCCTCGTTCTTCTCGTGGCGGTACTTGATGTGCTCCTTGAGCGATGTCAAGCGCTTGTAACCCCGGTCGCAGTAGGGGCAGGTCAACAGTTGGGCGAAAGCATCTGGAGTTCCAGGTGGCAGGTCTGGGTAAGGGAGGTGGGGGGAGAAATGGAGGGGGGTGGGGGGGGGAGAGAGAAAGCAGTCCAAAAGGTCAGCAAATCAATGACAGCTAATGGGCGTACTGCCCGGAATGGTATGGGAGGTATCACTGCAATCTGCTCTACAGAGTGCCGTCGTCTCAGGCTGGCATCCATGCCCTGACACGCACGCGCACACACACACACACACACACACACACACACACACACACACACACACACACACACACACACACACACACACACACACACACACACACACACACACACACACACACACAGACTCTGCCTCCCCCCTCTTTTTTTTATATCACATACTAAGACACACGGGAAAATTCACACATACTAAATTGAATTAGCTTTTAATTGACCTATAGACTTTAGAATGTGTTGCATAACATACTTTTGGCTTAAGTAATTGTGTTGTTTCTTTGACTTTTGATTTAAGACAAAAATGAAACGTGCTATCTAATCTTACACTGTTTTACACTGATATCGTACAAATGTCAGTCTGAAATAAAGCACCTTGACCTGGTTTTTAAGAACACTACCTCACCCACCCTCCCCCCTCGTCCTTCCTTGCTCCCCTTAACCATAGTCCCCTCGCCTAATTGCTTTTAAGTGGCTTATTTAATACCATTTTTCCCACACTTTCATAATTTCTGAAGTACGTATCATAAATCCATTCTAATTCAATCCCTGTTCCCCCGGGGTTTGAGAGGTGTACTATCTTATTTCAGACCTCTGGCAGCTGCTGCTGCTCAAAGACTGAAGGACCGAAGGTAAACACAGAGGCATCCAGTGAAGAATCTGTGAGACCAACAGCTGCCCATGTCACTGAGCCACAGAGACCAAGAAGAGTCCAGCCACACCACTGCTGCTCTGTTCTCTTCTGGTGACGTACGTAGCAAGAGTCTCAAAGGAGGAGTGCTGATCCAGGATCAGCTCCCCCATGTCTATGTAATCGTATTCATTGTGGTCTAAAAGGCAATACTGATCCTAGATCAGCACTCCTACTCGAAAACATTTCAAACATATGGCCCCAGCTCACCCTTGTCCATGTAGTCTTATTCATTGTGATCTAAATGTCAAAATGTATCCTAAATCAGCACTCCTACTCTGAGACGCTTCATACATACAGCCCCTGTCCCCTGGTTCTGTTCTCGCCGTCCCTGGCTGGTCTCTGGATTCTTACCATTTTCCTCCTGGCCGTTTGTTTCAGGCGCTTCGGGCGTGCCCAGACGGGACAGCTCCTCTCCCTCGGGTGCTTCTGGGTAAATGATGGCAGTGTCGCCCCGCTGCAGGTACTCAGCGATGCTGACCACGTGGCTGTGGCTCTCGCTCAGGCTCTCCTCCTGGAGCTTGCTGCGCTTAGCGAAGAACTCCTCAAACTCTGAAGTGCAATCAACAACATTCTTAACTGAAAAGAAGAAGAGAAAGAGAGAAGGAGGAGGAGGGAGAGCGAGAGAAAGAGAGAGAGAGAGAGAGATGGGTTTTGAGAAATTGAATTCTTCACTCCCCAAGAGAAATGTGTGTTACAGCAATACTGAGAATGTGTCGGGTCTAAATGGGATGAAGAAACTCCACAACAGACATTAAGGTAGTGGTTGTGGGAGAATACATCTGAATTACTGTGTTATCTTGTCACGCAACAGCCACTAAAACAAGACATATGAGTTCATCTTAGAAAAGTACCACCTTATATCGTGGGAATGTATTTCAGATAAACATATTGTATTTACTTGCAATGTATTACCAGTTACACAATAAATGTGGGGAACACAATTTAAACTGGTCAAATGACTTCTAATTCTTTTTCATACGTGAAATGAAAATAATTTGTATTTTACAATTTTGGATCTTTGAGATTATATCTATTTAATTAAGCCTCGGTGTTTAAGCCTCTCGAAAACAACATTTTATTTTCCCATTGTGTAGCAACAGTACAATCTAATTCCCTGTGTATTGACAAGGGGTCAATAAAATGGCTCTGGTTAGTGGATTGGCTGTGGAGCAGATTACAGAGGACAAACCACGATGTAGCACAAAAAAAGCTTTAACCATAGTCCTTAAAATACTTTCTGAAGCTGTCTTTCTGAAATTGCTGAAGTCACACATTGTGTGTTTTCTCATATTCTCCAGTCCCTTCTCTTTAGGGAATCCCAAAGCTGCAGAGTAGAGATAGCCGTGGCTCCAATAGCAAACAAAGCTAATCAAAAGCGGCAACCTTCATTAGTCAACAGCAGATGATAGACTCTCAAAGGTTCACGTTCATTCAAAGCTATACTATACGGCATTCCGACAACCTGAGGCAAGTCTATATTCTATTACCCCCTATCATATCACTGTCATAAAACTTGTCACGTATAACATTGTCGTGCTAAATGTTACAGGAAGTCACGCAAACTAGTTGATTTGACTGGATGTGGGTAGTTACTTATTTAATTAGACATGTCCAAGCCAAGATACATTTTTATATTTGTGATTTGTTTGGCAGTGATTATTTTATGGGTCCAATTTGTGAAAGGTCAAGGTAGTGTATTTGGTTGTCAAAAGTGGCATGGAAATGTCACTGGTGCCAAAGGATCTTGTATTAAATCGTATGAAACAACTGTTAACTGGGCAGCTCAATTTCCTGCATCCTCATTAGGACTTTGTCTGAACTATTTGAGAATCATCTAATGCATTTTAGAGACACAAAACTGTGAGGATGCTTGAGATCTCTATATTGGATTCACAACTCGCCGTTAAACAAATATGTATCTTCAGGTTATAAAAACACATCAAAAAGATCAAATTTAGACTAATTGGATTTTGCAAATGAAATGTCATTTTGGAAGTCACTGTGTTGCCAACTAGCTTCAAGCTCAACCTCGTGATGCCTCCCTTGAAATGACTTTCTTCTCTGTAATAGAGGAAATCACCTGGATAAAAGAGCTCTTAGGTGGCAAGACGTGATTGCAATTTTCCTTTCTTAAATGTAATCCCATGGTGGGTTCTTTCTTCCAATGCAATGCCAACACATTGTTTCCATGGCCTTAACGGAAACATTTGCGATGTCTACATTTCCACAAAAAATGTCACCACACATGCACAGGAATGCGTTTGCACGCACGCACGCACGCACACTCGCACACACAAAATCAACAAAATATATAAATAAATAAAAAGAAGAAAAGAAGATTCCTAAGGAAGTATTCCCCTTGTGTGGTGAGTGTTTACTCAAACGGTGCCGAGGCCAGTTGTCAGCAGCGGTCAGGATGATATCATGGAGGGAAAACTTAATGCCCAAGAGGCTTGTGGGTGGAAATCAGCTTTGTTTACTTAATTAAAAATGGCAGGTAGGATTAGGTTCCACAGTTCTGTGTAGAAAGGACCATGCAGGGACACTAATGCTCTACACGGACACAGAGATACACAGCCACCCACACAGGGATTGGAAGGGTGGTTGGTCTCGGCCTCGTCTTTCAACACAATACAGATGTAGGATCTTAATTTGAGCCAGTTTGCTTCAGCAGGGAAATAATCCTGCAGCAGCAGGAAATGTGGATTACAATTAATTCTGGTCCAGGACTATGCTTAATCTGTGTCTGGGAAACCGGCTCCACAAGTTTTAAATTTCCTGCATTGCAGGAAAGTTCTTCTGCAACAGGGTTATCAAATTAAGATCCTACGTCTGTACATCAAATCTCCTCACAATGGATTAAATCAACTCACCTGTACCGTTTCCAACTGTCTGAAGAGTGGCGTCAGGCCCCAAAGTGTCATAATCGTCTTTCATTTCATCTGTGGAGAAAAGAGGGGAGGGAGGAGGGGAGGGAGTAGGGAAGGAGAAGGAAAAGAGAAGTTCAGTTCAATGCTGCAGTGTACCAAGCAAACCCAAGCCTCACAATGAAGCCTTCAGAGGAAGGTACGGAGATATAAAGGGCTTGCTGTGTTGCACTGTGCCGAGGCTTTGTGTGGCATTCTTAATGAATGCTATCATCAGGACCAGACAGAGCCTTATTTACCTTAAAAACAACAACGAGCGGTGGGAAAGAAAGCTGCTCTGCCATTCCGGGGGTAGCGAGAGTCGCCAGAAAGAAAGATTAATTCAAGAAGCCAGCCCCATCCACCTGAACAATCAGAGAGGAGTAACCGGCACAAAAGGCCTTGCAGTTGTTATTCCCTCAATGTGACACTACTAACTATCTACATGCGGCAGAAAAAATGACAAACTATACAGGGGGTTTTCGCAGAAAATCCTGAATTGTGGGCTTAGAATCTATTACCAATCAACGTAATGCATAGTCTTAGGAACGCCAAGGGCAGACTTGCATTTTGTCCTGGCACAGGTAAGACAGCCATAAATAAAGGACCCCAGATTGACAGACAGGCTCATAAACAAGGGAGAGAACAACTTTTGACATTGGTGGGTAAATTCTCTTGCCGTGCAGGCAGCGGCGAACAAGAGGACATTGTTGGTGTTCATGTCCACAGACAATTAACTTAAGGAGTCCTCTGTGACTCCTTCCTTCCGTCCTGTCTTTGAAAATTAAATCAAGGTACTTCCGAGAAGATACTGGCTGGTAATAAAAATGGCTCCTGTCTCTCTCTGTTTCTCCTTGTTCTAGTCATGTGATTTCTATGGTCTCAAGGATACTGTGTTGCCATGAAGGGGTAAACAAACAAATCAGTGGATTAAGGGAATAGAGGAACTCTCTCCTTTACTGTCTCTTGCACCTTGGACTTAACAGAAAACATTTTGGAAATGAGTTTGAAAAGTACCTGACAAGTTGTGTGAAATCTTCAGAATAACAAGTTGGCTGAATATTTGTCATTGAATTAGTAATCACGAATCATATGCAGGAAAAACAAATATAATATATATCGTATATTTTGGTGCACAGTGAAAAATCTGGTGTTTTAATAGTTGGTTCATTTCAATAATTTTTCTGTTTCTTTCTGTTAAAGTGAGACTGTTTCCTTCTGCACCAAACAGATAAAAAAAAACAGCCAATAGCTTCAGAGAATAAAAAAATGGACTCTTTTGAACGAAAAGTACTCAACTTTCCCTTGACATGAAGCTTGACTGTGTGGTGGAGAAACATGCCAGACATTTTTCATTTGCATATGAGGGGGTTTGGAGTGCCGTTGTCTTCTCAGTAATGACATCAAACCAGGCTGCACTCTAAGGAAATGGCCCTTTAGCAATATTGTTGAAGATACACTGGAGTATTGTGAGCAATCAAAAAAATCCTCCACCACAGCCACAAATATAATTCTGGTGTTTAAGAGACCAGCATATATGGATAGTTACTTTTTTTGTCATTTCTAATTTACTGAATGTTAATGAAGCTCTCTTTTCTTCTTTCCCACACATTTCTTTTTCCTGGAAAGTGGGAGAGTTCGCATGGATGCAGCCATTTTGGTTTTCGCAGCCTTTAGTAATCCAATTTCACTGCATATTTTCGATATGACTCAAGGAGCACAAGTGGGGATTTGCTTTTTTGTCCCTTTTTGTCCCCTCTTTACCTTGAGCAGTCCCTATTATCTGTATGTGGTCAAGGAATGAGAGTGAGAGAACTTCCAGCAGGAGGTAGGCTAAGACCATTTACACCTACCTCACTCTATGGCCCTTTGCACAGATCCTTTTTTGGGCCATTTCTATTGCTTCCGACAGCTACACATCCATTGGAGAGAGACAGTTTTTATAGTTGAAAGTATAATGTGAGTCAAAAGCCAGTCTGCTCTCTCTGTCTGTCTCTACCTGATAAATCATGTAAGGAGAGGGGGAGTGTGAGAGAAGGCCTGCACTTAACTGAAGGATGTTTAAGTTTCTGACTGCGACCTAGGAGGGGTCCAGAATACCTTTCCCCTGCCATAAGTCCACCTATTTACTTAACGCCATTGATGCTGTTTGTTTTGAATACATTCCTATTTTGTATGGCCAGTTAGCATTGGAACAGGGCGCAATAAAAACAAAGGTCCTCCTCCTCCTCTCTGTTAGTTCTCTGAACGGCCTTGAACAGAGGCCGGGTCAGGAGAAGAAAGAGACACGGGCAGAAAGGGGAGAACGCAGGTGATTTGTTTTAGAATGATAGTGATGTCATGTTTTCCAGCCCACCGCATCCACCGCCCCATTGTGGGATGAAAGAATGTCAAGGACCATTCTAGAACACAGAACTCTGATTGTGCTGGCACCGGAAAGGCACAGCTAAGAAACATGTGCAGTGCTCTTCAATTCAAAACCTGTATCCTTTGGACAGAGTACTAAAGCTGACGTAGAAAAGGCAGGGAGAAAAGCACCGCTTATCTCAGGGGAAAGCTATGTGCTGAGGTATCATTGTAGACAGTAAGGCACCGTGAAAGAGGGAAAAAGGCAGACTAACATAGTGCCCACAAGCTTGGGAAAGAGAAGACTCCCATCATCTACACTAATTAACTACACTAGGTCTCAGAAATATGGCCGGCTACGTTCCATCACGTGAGAAGCAGATTATCTGGGAATTGCAACGTAGTTGAATTACAGACATTAAGGCACCACAGACTTTTATCAAATAAACAATTACTGTACGCTTTGACTACTTGTTTATTTTTCTTTTATCTTGAATTATTTGAACATTTCTATTTTGAAAGAATCGAACCCCATATGGATTGTTACGGGTGGGGGCAGAAATATAAACATCCGTAAACATAGCAAAATAATGCACCGATTGTCTACGACAGCTGTGTTTTACAGTTGTTATGGCGATAATCAGTAACCACAAAGTGAACTTCCTCCTTTTCAATAGATTAGCGTTTTTTTTTGGAGCGCAATAACATTTTAGATGGTGAAATATTTCCCCCCTTTTTTCAGCACTCTACAGAATCCAGTTCATTAGGAGAAATGAATAGCTAACACCGGCTCATGTAAATGGGGTGTCTTACATGAGTTCTCGCTACACTCTGTTTCTGTCACACCGCTGCAAGAATCATTGACTCTTATTATACATGTAAATGGCTATCATAAAAATAAAAATTTCATTTAAGATTGTTAATGACTTTTGCAGCAGTCTGGCTTCCTTTAATGATTATCCCCTAGCCCTAATTAAAATTATTTATCTTTCAAGCATCCATGACTAGGCTCTCTGCTATCAGTGATGCTCCAAAGGAAAAAGTAAGGCGTCTCCAAAGTTGTATGTATCACCTGCCCGAAATGATCTAAACTAGATTATTAGCAAATTGACCTATATCAATCATATACTGAAGCTCTGATCATATTGCAATTATAGAGACAATCAAAAGAGGTCATTCTAAGAAAATGTCATGTGCGCTCTTAATTTCATGATTGAAACGCTATCTGTTAATATCATCTTATGTAATTCTGGTTGACTTTAGTGAGGGTAAAAATATGTTCGAGATTTAGCGCTGGGACAAGCCGAGTGAGTTTCAGTCATGCGGGGTGTAGGAATCTTCACCATACCTCTGCCATCTTAAGTGGCACATCATACGTTTCCTATTTATCGTCAAGTTACAGTAATGTCTCCTGACTCTGCTTGCCTGTCAACTCACTGCATGTCAAAACGTGGTTTGATCTCATCCCCTTCTTATGACTGCCATGCACAGTCAATCTCTGCCCCTGTTACTGTGGAGGTGGGGGTGGTGGAAGGGGGAGGAGTTGGCTAGCCTATCATCTCATGGAAACCTAAATAAATCGGAAAACATTTAGGCCGTGTGTGACGCTCACCAGTACCGTCGACTGAGGCGTGCAGCATGTCGTTGTCATGCCAGACATGGTCTACTCCGCTGTCCCTCATGTCATCGTCCTCATCCTCCTTTGTCGTCAGGGCGTGGCCCACCCTCGGGGATCCAGCGTCGTGGTTATTCAGGCTGGCAGGGCTGCCCACCCCGTTAAGTAGGCCGTCCTCCTCTGATACCAGCAGCTTGTCCTCATCCTCTGTCTCTGAACCAGTATCCATCACGTTCTCATAATTCAACGCTGCAATGAGGGAGAACACAAAACAAAACAAGATAGGTCACTAGAGGAATTCACATTTGGTGCTCATTGTACTGACCTTGAAATGGAAAAAAGGTCATCGAGGATTATGTCCTTAGATGAAGTCATGATTGCACTGCACTGTTAGGAGCTAGTAACACAATCATTTCGCTGCACCTGTTATAACATCTGCTAAACTGCTCGAGTGACCAATAAACTTTAATTTTATTTGATTACAGGTTAAACCCATTCCCGTTTGGGACATGGGCCCTTTCTTGTGGGGGTACATCCCAATTACAAGAACACCCACAGCGACAGACTGGAATCTGTAACTTTACCCATCATGGTGTGTGGAGTCAGTCAGCTGCTACATAGACACGCCAAAATAGCCACAGATGTTCTCTCGCAGGTGACTGACTGCCTGAGATGCCAACCTAGCTACACCGTTCCGTTGGGCTCACAGATCTAAAGCATGCACGACGTGGCTGAGATACTCTGCACTTCTGATATTTACAAATGTCAAATAGTCATACCGCCCTGCATTGAAACTTCTTAACCCCAAATCATTTCATCACATTCACCACTCCTAAATAAGTGACGCACCGACTGTACTGCGTTTTTCGCCCAGAACTTGACAGATATCAACCGTCAAGTCAAATCTTTACAATGTTAAATGAAATAAAACATACAGTGTGAAAAGAACCCAAACTTAACCAAAACAGGACCTGCGCCCCACTCCTTTCCCTCCGTTCCCTCTCCTCTTGTCTTTTTCAGGGAGTGTTTTCAATGAGTCGTGGTTTGCGGAGAGAAATACTGCGCAGTCGAGCCGCACATTAAAATAACTCACACAAGTAGCGGCCCGCTTGATTCCACAACACTTGGTCCCAGACACATGGCGGCTTCTCTTAAAATAGGCAGCCTGTAAATAAGGGCTGTGAACTCAATTGAAGGTGGCTGTTTGGGAATTAGTCTGCCCTCACAAGGCTGGTTCTCTAGCCTCTCCAGTCTACACACAAGGTCCATAAATTGTCTGTCCTACGAAGGAAGTCGAAAGACTTATTAGAGGAATAAACACAGGACATTAGCTCAGCGAGAGAAACAGGGCCGCTACATCACCGCATCGTACACAGACACACCTCACTGCTAGTTCCTAAAACATTATTCTAGAGAAACAGACTCAAAACAACCGCAGAGGGGAAATCAGAGTATGACACCATGGGAACCAATTTCAAATGTGGCTAAGGGAAGGCGAGGAAAAAGCAGAGTGCAAACATTTTTAAGGTCCGTTTTAATTGCTGTACTGTAGCTGTGTATGACTACTAAATAAAACCTTAAAACCTTTGAAATTCCAAAACTGAGAAGGGAAAATAAATCTGATATTTATTTGTTTATATACTATGGAGAGTAATAAGATTACGGTGAGCATATGCAGTATGTTCATGCATGATCTTTGTATAATCCACGGGCCTGCACTTGCCTTCCGAACAACAGGTGCAAATTCAAATGAAAACAGCTACGTAGACAGGGCCAGCAGAATCAGCTGACCTGGTTAGAATACCAATTGACGGGGGAAACAAAACCTTTTCAAGAGGTGTGACCACAAGGGTTTAGGCAAGTGCAGACTGGGTAATGCTCTCAGACACGAAAAAAGAGAAAGCCAAAGAAAAGCTCAAAAGAAAGTGAGACATTCAAACTCATGCTGTGTGGTCCCAGATATACCTTGGTACACAATTGATAACATGTTATTATTATTATTATGATTACAATTCCCCTTTGGTCCCTTCCCAACTTACCCCGACACCCCCATTTCTTAGCAACACAACGTGCTGTGGACTCCCTACTCCCCTTTCTCCCAGGCAGGTTTCTAAGGGTGGCCTAGCAGGCGGGCGGCAGGGAGTAACAAAGAAGCAGGAGGCCTGGGAAGCTATTACCCCGCCCCTGCAGACCTGATCTCTGGACTCGGCCTGAATACCGACGAATACCCAGGAGGAGTGAATGACATTATCTAAGGATGGACAGGTTTTAAAAGGCCTTTCTTTACATCCCAAACCTCTCATAGAGCATTTTTCAGTGTGCTATAGGTCCATGTATAGCGTATAGGTTCGCGCATAAAGAGAGGCGCTACAATGTGACATCTTCAATATTGAGCAATGGACCTGGAGACAATGGGCCTTGGACATAGAGGAGAGGTGAAGATCATCCCACTCATCCCATAATCCCACTGCAAACCTCTAGACATCTACAATTGTCCAAACCAAACCATAAAAGCTACTAAACTCCAGGTTGGGGGATCTGTGCTTCCATACAGGTCCACATGTTTTAGGGGAGAGGTAGGGAGTAGGAGAGGGGAGCTCACTGGATGTGATCTCCAAGCTAGAACATTGGCTATCAGACAGAACATTACTCACCAAAGAGCTTGGAGAAGACAGAAATGACAGTGTGCGACTTGTCAATCAAAGGAGCAAGTAGCATTGACATCAGAAAGCCGGCTTTGTCTCGGTGACATCTCTGACAGACGCCTCAGTATACTATAAGCACCAGCCTGACGTCGGGCATTGTACTCTGAAACAAAGTCATTTCGAAACCTACTAATGTTAGCCTACACTCTGCCATTATTTTGTTCTATACCTCACCACTAATCAATCTTTTGTGTTTCTAGACGAGATAGACAAAGAAATCATCATGTTTACTTTCTAGGGCTACATTTTCTTTCAGATAACACTTTCTATTTTTCTCCTCCTTTATTTTAAGTGCCACCCTCAACAAAGGCAATTACAGCTGGCATTTTGACTGATGCTACCTGTTACCAGCTGATTTCACCAGCTCTCTTCTTTCTCCTGATTTGGAGGTAAATAAAGGGAACGACTTTTACAGATAATTAAAATGACACTTGTAATTGCTCGCTTGAGTCTTGCTTAATATCAGGCTTATTCGTGGCTGACATAACCCTTTCAGAGCTCTGGTATTAGGCTGTCAGGCATACCAGTAGAGGGCATTTTCAAAAGTGCATTGATTATGATGTCTATAACCTTCCAAAATTACCGTTTTTTTCCCGTTGATGGATGAGAGAGCGAGTTATCCTTTCAATGTATGTGACAAAAAGGAGTCTGATTTGAAATCTCAACATCTTTCTTAAAACAAATAAAGACGTTTGACAATCAATATTTCGACTGTGGCAGTTTCTCTGTACCCTTCTTATAAAAAAGGGCACATAATGTCATCAAAACCGGAAAGTGTTCTTCCAAAGAGAAAAGACAGGTTAAGAACCCAAAAATATAACTGTGTTTTACTGTTGAGCTGTTAAACAAACCATAACTCTCACACTACGAAATGTGCGTGACATACATTCAGACATCAACCATACAACCCTTGAGTCATACACTGACCCTCTGAACATACCCGAAACACACACTCAAATAAACATACCTTGGGTGAATTTGCTGCAAGCGTGCATCTGTGTGCCTACTCTTCTCCTTTCCCTACACTCTTCCACAAAGCCCTCTCAACAGGCTCCCGAGCTGGGAGGCGCTGGATCTGCACTCGATCCATAATGAACAACCCAGAAGAATATCCAAATAACCACTTCTGTCTCATGGAACAGGTGAGACAGAAGGCGCCAGAAGATCTATTCCACCCAGTAGGTCTCTATGTCCATCACAGTACCCTCTATTTGGAGGCGGAGACTTTCCAGTTCCCAACCAGCTTCCCGTTAGATGTGATGGGGAAAGGTGGTAGGTGACTCACACTGAAAGCCTGGCTAACTGGCCGTTGAGGCTTAGCTCCAGGTAATGTTGTGTTTTCTGTGGCTATCAGTGTCGGTAATGGGACAGGACTTTCACCCTATTGGAGGAAAACTGCCCTGTCTCATGAATGAGAAACATGCAGATCACCTGAATGGCTACAAGGGCAGAGAGGGATGGGGGGGGGGGGGGGGGGGGGGGGTAGAGGTGGAGAACGGGGGAATAGGAGAGGTAGAGAGGCATTAAGGTAGAAAATAGGTCAAAGCCTTGTGGCTACCCCACTGGAAGGGGTTTTAACAAGGACCTTTTAACTTTCACAATTCCTTTTCACGACAGAGTTTAGGGCTCTGAGTAGGCCGTTTAGGGTAGGAAGCGTTTGGGGGTTGTAGGTGGGAGGAACGGCGGGAAGGTTTAAATATATTCTTCTGTCTTCGGAATTTGAAATATGTCTAACTTTGGCTTTTTACTCATTAGGAAGACTTGCTGTTTTACATTCATTACATACCGAAAATGCTTTTGACTGTCTGTATTCCAGTGAGATACACAAGAACGATTGAGATCTTTTGCACGTCTACTAGCCTGGTGTTTCACAGGGGCCAGAACAAGCAAGCCGTAAGCAGTAAAAGGACAGTGGCAGAGGGCAAACAAAGAGCTGAAAGGAGAGGGGCAGCTTTGTAGAGGCGATGAATGGTGAAAATTCAGCGATGTGTAAACCAACCTGGGAGTGGGGAGTGTGTGTGTGTGTGTGTGTGTGTGTGTGTGTGTGTGTGTGTGTGTGTGTGTGTGTGTGTGTGTGTGTGTGTGTGTGTGTGTGTGTGTGTGTGTGTGTGTGTGTGTGTGTGTGTGGTTGTGTGTGGTTGTGTGTGTGTGTGTGTGTGTGTGTGTGTGTGTGTGTGTGTGTGTGTGTGTGTGTGTGTGTGTGTGTGTGTGTGTGTGTCTCTCTCTCTGTGTCTGTGTGCATGGGAGTGAGTAGTGAGTGATTCTGAGTGTGTCAGGAATAGGTTGGTTATGTTCAATAATGTCTGCCATGAGGCACTCACAGTAGCCTGACTCTAATTGAATTAAACTCCCATTTATTTGCAGAGGCCTGAGCAACAGGCTGGAGAAAGAAAGCTTCAAGGTTTGCTCAACTGCTCAGAGGGCCCACCTTTACTCGCCCTGTACAGATCCACCATCTGTGCATCACCGCGCACATGTTCCTCCTCCTCGACAAATGTTCTGGGCCCCCGCCTCCCCAACGCAGGAGCCAAAAAAAAAAGGGGGGGGGGGGAGAGAGGCAAGGCACACAAAAGCTCCCTAGGCTGCCCTCAGTACTCGAGGCAGAAAGCTGGGGAGGAATTAAAAAATAATATTTATAAATAAAAATAACAATCTCCCAAGATCACCGGCTCAGGTGAGATCGATTTCCAGCTGAAGGTTCCTCTGGCTGCTGAGATACATCAAGCAAAGGAAAAGGTTAAAATTAGAAAATTTAATTTATTTGATAATTTCCCAGAATAATTAGTGTTAATATGGGTTAATTAATATGCAAATCTCTCAGCAGATGTTCTGCAGCGGGTCCTTGCTCCGAGAGTGTGTGTGTGTGTGCATGTGTGTGTGTGTTTGTGTATGTGTGTGTGTGTGTATGTGTGCCTTTGCAGCCTCTACTTTCTCCTGTCTGATTTTGGCTGTCACTTATTGGCTATAATTACTGTAACTAACCAAATACACACAAAACCTTTCGGAGGAGGAAGGATGAAACACTTTCCAGTTTGAGTCGTTCATCGTGGGCAAACTGGTACTTTGCTCACACAATTTCAAATTTTCTTTGACTATAGTATAAAAGCCCCTTTTAGGCTTCTTACCAATTTTCCCAATGAATGCAGCAAGCGGGTACTTAAACTATTCGAAATGTGTGTGCTTTTGTACGTAAATGTGTACAAATGTAAATTGTATAGTAATCACTACTGGGAATACCAAGGGAGCACCACCTGCACATCAATGTCGATGTTGGACTGTTGACAAATCACCTATGCCTGCTCAATTTATGCAGATATTTATAAGCAGATAAATAATGAAATGTCCTGGAATAGGAATAGGGGATCAAATAAGTAAATTAATGGTGTTTTATCAAGAAGAATCAGGTTTCCTATCAAATATTAATGTTACCCCAAAAAGCGCTCAGCTGGAAGTCTCCCCACAAACACACAAACCCTTGCTTTAGTTTTATTCACAATCAAAATATTACATATAAATCCAATGTATATGGCACAAGGAGAATTCATCTTACAGTGCGTATAAATGTAACAAACTTCTTTTGGAATCGTATTATTTCTTGTTATTTTTTAGCTTCCTAGATGGTCTCAGCCTGCTAGCTGGGTACAGTGCTCTGCTCTGGAGGCCTGCTCACTCATGAAGAGAGTATCCATGTTCTGGATAGTGGAGTAGTGTGTTGCTATAAGCTGAGAATCTTATCTGGACCTGTCCTCTCTCTCTCTCTCGCTCTCTCTCTTTCTCTCTCTCTGTGGCCCTGTCTCTGTCGGGCCTCCCGTCTCTCCCTCTATCTCCCTCTCCCTCCCTCCCTCTCTCTCCAGCCCTCCTCACCAGTTGCAAAGGGACACCATGGCTCGCTGCCACAGGTTCACACCCCCCACCTCCACCTCCCCGCCCCAGTGTGCCCTCCCCTCTGAATGCTATTTTATAAGAGAAATACACACACACACACACACACACACACACACACACACACACACACACACACACACACACACACACACACACACACACACACACACACACACACACACACACACACACACACACACATAGAGAGAGAGAGATACACAGTTCCAGTTCCGTTCCAGGTAAAGGAATCTGCTGACGGGGCCAGAGCAGGGCCAGGGCCTGTTGTTGGCTTGATGTGGGGGAGAGGGGGGGGGGGGGGGGGGCGGTAGGCAGGCAGGCAGGCACCAAATTGATAGTCACAGCACAGTGTTATCAGCTAGCTGTTTAATATGACCTAACTCTGTTGCTCTGTCTGTTGTTGCCGTGAGTGAGCTCAGGCCCCCAGAGCGCCAGTGGGGCCTTGTCCCTTGTATACAGCCACCAGCATGATACCACTAGTTCTCCCTTTATGTATCCATGCATCACTGTCATCAATTACAGTCTACTGTACTACAAGTGAGTGCGTGCGTGCCTGTGTGCGTGTGTGCGTGCGTGCGTGCGTGCGTGTGTGCGTGCACGTCAGAGAGAGAGACAGAGGGAGGGCAAGAGAGAAAGAGAGATGTGCTTCGGAAAATGTCTTCTATCCCATTTCTATTTATCAGGGACAAAGAAAGGAAAGGGGCATCACGAGGAGTATCATCTACTCTTACCAAGGCCACAGAGCATGACAGAGTGACTGCAGTAGATGTCAGAGACATGCCTCTTCACAATGGAAAGTCTCAACTCTATCAAACTGACAAAATAGAGCCTTTTGTTGTTGGATACGGGTCATATTGATAAGTCATAACCTCTTCATATAAGGCAAACCTAACAGGAAGACGTTTTAGCTGGAGATTTTGCTTGCATAAAAATTGACATGCTATTTAATGCAACTAAAGTGAGGATGTTCTGTGGAATAAGCAGCGATGTTTTTTTTAGCTCAAGGGCCATATGCCCCATTTTAATAAAAAGGAATCCATGAAAATAAATTACTTGCACTAAGTATATGCAAATTCAAATGTAAGCAATCAGTGCAAAATTAATTTAGCCAGAACTGATTAAAAGATTTAATAAATCTATATACAGTATTGCTTCAATCTGATATTGTAAATGTATTACACTTCCTGTAAGATTAATTAGTATGCTACAATAACATATTGCACTGCCAAAATGGATTACTGTAGGTTTTTGTTAATAACAGCTAAGCAGAACCTGAGTTGTAATTATACACTCTTACAAAGTAATTTGATGGTGATTTCCTTTACAATGAGAATAAAATATGTACAAAAAAAGTAACAAAATGTATAGGCCTGAGGTTATTTTTTATTTATTTTTGCTGGCCTGTGAGAAGCTAAAACAGCTCAAATCCTTTCACAAGTCTGACAAGTTGAGTTGTTTTGTGTTCCCACAAATACTTTTCACCTTTCCTAACTCGCCATAACTATTGTACAGACCCTGAGATAAGTAAATGGGTAAAAACAACAGTTTGATCTGGTCAAGGTTGTTATGCATTCCTGACCAGGCGGCTGTAGCCTACAGCTACATTTATCTCAGGAACACTGAGTTTGCACCTGAAGCCTAACACAATCTGTCAGTTACTCTATTCTCTCTCTCTCTCTCTCTCTCTCTCTCTCTCTCTCTCTCTCTCTCTCTCTCTCTCTCTCTCTCTCTCTCTCTCTCTCTCTCTCTCTCACTGATCACTCACTCACTCACTCACTCACTCACTCACTCACTCACTCAATCACTCAATCACTCACTCATTCACTCACTCATTCACTCACTCTCTCTCTTCTCAATTCAATGGGGCATTATTGGCATGGGAAACACATGTTTACATTACCAAAGCAAGTGAAATAAACAATAAACAAAAGTGAGAAGAAAACTCTCTCTCTACTAGATTCCATTTCTCCCCCTCTCTTCTCTCACTCTCTCCCCCTCGTTCTCTCTCTCTCATTCTTTTCCCCTCCTATCTCGCTAATAGATTCTAATGGACAAAAACAAGAGAAACATTTGTATTCACACAGTTTTAAACACTGCAGGAGACAGCTTGTCAATCTGACTAAACCCATAAGAGAAACACTGAGCAAAGCCATTGCCATACAGCAAAGTTGATTTATTACCATTTCTTAACTAAAATAATTTACCGGCAGCCAAAACGATGACCACGTTTAATTCATGACCTTTTACCACATAAAATATTAGAGCTCTTTGTCGCCATTGAATGAAATGTATCCAACGTATGAAATAGAGGCTCACTGTCACAAGATGGCATCTTGGAAGACTTCCAAGCAAACCGGCATTGTTTGGGATTCATTGTTAGGGGCCGGGTTAGTAGAATTTTCCTGATGTGTATTAAACACAATGAACGAGGTAAAAAAAAAAAAAAATTGGTGTGAAGGCACACTTTCTGAATCGCATCTGTGCTCTGAGCTGGAGAGAGACAGAGAGACAGAGAGACAGAGAGACAGAGACAGAAAGAGAGAGAGTATAGAGAGGAGAATGAGAGAGCGAGAGGGAGAGAGAGAGGAGAGAGGAGAATGAGAGATAGAAGAGAAAGAGGTGAGAGAGGAGAGAGAGAGGTGAGAGAGGGGAGAGAGGAGAACGAGAGAGAGGAAAGACCGCTCACTGTCATAAAACTCTGCTGGTCTGCCAGTATGTCACCAGCTGGGGGCCAGGGGGAAGGGAGATGGAAGGTAGGGGGGTTTAGAGGGATCAGGCCCCTCAGATGTGAAAAAGATCAGAGGGGAGAAGGGGAACCCATCCACCCATCCAGGTGAGGACCAAGCCAGGCGGTGGGAGTAGGCACGGTCCCCCCCCATCCCCGGTCTAGTCTGCATAGCCCCCAATCTGATCTGATCCAGCCTGGGTCTCAGGCTTTTCATTCAGATGCTAATGAGTGTGTAAATCACATCTGGTCCCCCCTCTGTGCCTGAATCTTTGTCACCTGAATAGCATCCCCACCAGGTATCAAACGAGCTGCAGGAAATGGGCCTCTTTTCATCCCCTCATCCTCTCTTCCCCACCAACCTCTCTCCACCTCTCTCCAATCAGCAAATGAGCGGCGGGCGAACCCCCTGACAACAGGCCTCAGCAAGGCTCTGCGTCCTACAGGGAGGGAACAGCCTCGGGAGACTCAGAGGAACACAGACACAGAGCCTGATACTGTTACCACTTCCCAATTAGTCAGAGAGGCCAGGAGGACATGGCTTCCAAAGAGGACTCATCACCTGACACAGATGTAAACGAGGATACCAGGAAACACATTGGATGCAAAAACTACGACGCTCTTATTTGAACAGAGACACTGTATGACGAGTCACATAGATTTCAGAACCATGTGTACTGTATGAGAGATGAGTTGCATTAGTCGATAGTTCTTTAAGGAGGCAGACGAGAGGTGTAAGTCACCTCTCTCTCTCTCTCTCTCTCTCTCTCTCTCTCTCTGTCAAACTAAATGAACAACATCATCACGCGTCCCAGCCCATAAGTTATGGATGACGTGCGTGTGTCAACACTATCAGAGACACATTTTCTCACATTTTCTGCCTCCCGCCTACTACTCCCATGTTCCACCGGCCTTTTCACCACCCAGAGCAGAGCAGAAACGACGCCTTTAATTACGTCACAGGAGGGTCTCCCCGTCACCCCACCAGTCGGAGAAAACAGAGCTGCTTCTTCCAAGTCAATTATAAATCTGATTTCTGACCAACAGAGCGGCCATTCCAAAGAAGGACCCACGTGACACTTGGGAACCATTTAAGTGTCTTTTGTCATGCTAAACACACCTTTGTAAGACCTCACCTTTAACCAGGATTCTTAGACAGAACACACCAGCCTCTAGTTTATTACGCAACAGAGAGGTTTTAACATAACAAATAGCCACCTATACCCATCTACATCTGTTTCTTCGTCATTGGAACGAAGAACATCATGGCTTACTGATGTTGCGGTTTCAACAACATTGGAATTTCATTAAAAAAATAAAAATAATGATATCACAAATCATAGTTTCAAGTCACACTGTGACATTTTCTAACACGCACTGTAGAACTAATGCAAAACAAATGTTGCTTTTAAAGGCACGTAGTCCATCAAATCTGCAATAACTGAGACAATTTTGTTTGTTCAGTCGTTTTTTAATAATAAAGCAATTTCATTGAATATTGCCAAAACATGACCTCTTGCCTGTCAGGCCCCGTGAATAAAATGACCTGTGATTAAAAACAGTTGTTTTCCATGCTAACCACACAAACCCATTTCCCTGTCAATTATATGCATACTTGGGTACGTACTATATGATATATCGTATATGCTCGTGCCCCTTACATAATTGAGCAGTTTCTTTGGCATAGATGATGTGGAAAGGGACCTGGGAAACGTAACGGTGCGTCCGTACACACACTGAGAGTTTCTCTTTTCGTAAAAGAGTATAAAGGAAATTTTGATCTCAGGCTTTCCCCCCCCGCCTTAGCTCTACCCTTGGGTTCAGCTTCCCCGTGTTCCTGTCAATCCGTTTCCTTTTTTTGATCAGGAGCATGAAAGAGTGAGCATGTGTGAATGCTGCAGGTACCTGGGGTAATGCAAGGTGCTAATTAGCTCAGCAGGATAATTGATGTGTAGATCGCTCGGCGAACAAACGCTTCGACTTGTTTGCGCTTCTCACTTTTACCCTGCTCGCTCGCTCCCTCCCTCCTCGCCTCCCCTCCCAACACCCCCTCTTTACCTCAACCTTAATTAACAATTCACCTGCCTTGTTAAGAAGATGGCAGGGCATGCCAGGCTGCCAAAGCAGCAACACAAAGTGCTTTGTAGGAGGAGGAGGAGAATTCAGCTCCAACAGGTTGAGATACCTCACATTCTATAATCTACGTCAACCCCGGATCTATTCCCTGTGCCAATAGCCCGGCCTGGGGAGAAAAACAGCAGCTATTGCTGTTATATACTGAGAGACGAGAGCATTATAAAAGAGCAAGACAAGCACATGGAAATTCTAAAAGGAAACCATTTCTAAACGAAAGAGCATTCCATTAGAGTGCTTCCAATAGGCCTCTATTGTTATGCCCCCTATAATGCTATTTCCTTCATCTTTTGTCTTTGGGAAACTATTATTAGCTAAAGCACTCACAGCTGCCTGTGAATACGTTCAATAGAGGGGGTTTGAATTCGTTCATTAACAACTGAAAATCCGCTAACACATTTGCTGAGGCTTGCTAATAAACTAATAATGACTGTTACTTTTAATTGGGAAATTGGAATGAGGGAAGAAATGAAAAAGGTGCCTGAGGTTTGGTGAGACAGAGAGAGAGAGAGAGAGAGAGAGAGAGAGAGAGAGAGAGAGAGAGAGAGAGAGAGAGAGAGAGAGAGAGAGAGAGAGAGAGAGAGAGAGAGAGAGAGAGAGAGAGAGAGAGAGACCGGCCCATTAGCAGGACAGATGTGAAGGCAAAAGGTGAACAGTTGAAATGTCACCTCCTCACCTCCCTGCCAACCACCAGTAATCTGTCTCCGACTAGTTTACAAGTTAAACACATTATAGTGCTTATATAGTCTCATGTTGAGACCGCACCGAAACGCACACACGCACGCACGCGCGCACGCAAACACACACACACACACACACACGCACGCGCGCACGCAAACACACACACACACACACACACACACACACACACACACACACACACACACACACACACACACACACACACACACACACACACACACACACACACACACACACACACAGGGCTCAGTCACTGCCTGTGAGCTATCCCCATTCCTCTAAGACACCATTAGGACTAAAGGAGGAGCGCTAAGCCAGGCAAAGCATTAAGCTCATTGTTTCTTGATACTTCCTCAAAGTCCCTTGGAAACGTCCTTCTCTCTCTTTAAGAACCCCCAGTGACTTAGCTGGTATCAAATGTTCATCTAGACCGGAAGTCATATTCATTCTACTTTCCCTGTTAGGGCTCTCTCAGGCAGAATGATATGTACAATGTAAACTAGAGGAAATGTGCTTTGGGAGAAGACTTCCCTACTGGCCTCGTTGAACTCTATACCTGCTAGGAAACTGCTTTTCACTACACTTTACACTTTTTCACAGATCTAACTGAAGAAAATAAGGTTGGGACTTATGTCTATGCACACAATTGTCTACAACATAATCCCTAAATATTCTATAGTCATTGTATCTTTTCTTTATATATATTTCTTTCTTCGGTTTTCTTTTCAAGATAAAAGATATGTGGGGGGAAATTAGACTAGATCTATATGTTGAATTTTTTTTCACCCGTCCCCAATGTGCCTTTTCTCAGACAGATGACTGTTGTCCTCCAAAAGGTTCGAGAAACAGAGAAAGCGTATTTGTCCATATTTGAGTCAGACAAACTGGCAGTTTCCGTCACCAACCTGATAATTCTCCCAACATCCCTCACCCACCCTGGCCTTTTTGTTTTCCCTCCCTGCCTTTTTCCTGTCGCCATCTCGGTATTTGATCTAACACAGGCAGGCGGCACGAAGGGTTTACTTTCCCCCTCCAAGACAGGGTCGGCTACGCAAGAAGCAGGAGGAAGAGAGGGGAGCTAGGAACTTGCTCGAGACAGACAGGGGAGTTTAGCAGAAAGGCACGGGGAAACCTGTCCCGTGGGTGACTTTTAACAAAAACCTTTCATCTTCCCAGCTTTCCTCAAGACAGTGCACTTCCAACAGAGTTTCTCATTTGAACTATTACCTGATAAGGAAACTTCTCTTTTTTCCTTCTTCTTCTTTCGAGAGCCACAGAATGAAAAAGGGGAAAAGTATCCCCCTCTGTATCCACGTTAAACCTCTCATCGCATTGAACACGAGATATATGGCTATTAACTCCTTCAAACCAGGTAATTACAGCTGTGGTAAACAGAGCTGTGGCAGATCAGAGTAGAGCAGCAGCTCAGGACCCACGTCGTAGGCTTGCGTTCAAAATGGCACCCTATTCCCTATACAGAGCACTACTTTCGACCAGGGCCCCGGTCAAAAGTAGTGCCCTATAAGGGGGAATAGGATGCCATTTGGGACACGCATGCTACACTTAGTGCGTTAGGTAGTTAACAGGACAGAGGTAATAATGCCAGGCTGCTGTGGGATCCATTTGCGGATAACTGCTCCGTCTAATCCATTTAAGTCAGGAGGTCTTTGTGCAAGGAGAGGGCTGTGTGTGTGGAGACGGTGAGAGGGGAGAGCACCCGTGGGTATATCTGATGCGTGGGTCATAAATCACATGGAGAGAGAAGTGTGGAGCTCAGGCTCCCACAGTGAGGAGTGGATGTGGGGAACGCCCCTCAGAGGGAGAGGGGAGAGACTCTGAGCCTGAGACAAACACTGGGGCTATCAACACTGGGTTAAAACAGCAGTGAGCCCTGAGGAGTGGAAGGGGAGAACCATTGCTGCATGGTTACACCGTCACCCTCTCTCTCTTTCCCCTTCCTCTGCTCTACCCCTGGCTCCTCCCCTCCTAGCTGCACTCAAATACAGGGAGAGAAGGAGAGATGTTAACCCAAATAAAAAGAGGTGAAGTATTAGTTTGCTTCTCGCTGATCTAATCTTTCAGCGGTGCCCTTCAATTATCTCTCTCTCTCTCTCTCTCTCTCTCTCTCTCTCTCTCTCTCTCTCTCTCTCTCTCTCTCCTTCCCTCTCCTTCCCTCTCTCTCCCTCTCTCTCCCTCTCTCTCTCTCTCTCTCTCTCTCTCTCTCCTCTTTCTCAATTGTTGTTTCAGTTGATGAAAACAAAGAGCTGACGAGACATTTTATGTTGTTCTTGTGACACACACGACATGCAGAAGACTCCCACATGGGTGCTCAGGGTCGGACAGGAAGGGCCAGTCTGACAAGGTCCCTAAATGTTCTGGTAGTCTTTCCCTTTCTGTTTATGTTGTCAAACATACCCAGATACTGACGTATATATATATATATTTATAAATATATATATATATATATATATATATATATATATATATATATATATATATATATATATATATATACATGTGTTACTTTTCTAACATGAAAACACTAAATCCTCTGTAATGGACAGCTAGTACATCCCTGGGGCTTACACAGGGCAAAGATAGAGCTTTCTGTTGACTCTTGTGACAGACAGACAGACAGACAGACAGACAGACAGACAGACAGACAGACAGAAAGGTATTTGATTGGCTCAACCATTTCTTTGTGTAGCTGCTGTGTGGTGTTTCAAAGGTGCTATGTACTGTATGTCTGTTTGTTTCTTTTCTGGTTCTTATCTGTTTTGGTCGGTGTGAGGTGTGACAGAACGAACGGGCAACCAGTTCCCCTTTTAACTGTGTTCACAGGGTGACAACCACCCAGCCGATCTACTGCAGAGAGGGAACTAATCATGCATTGACACCTTGAACCGTTCAAGTCTCTCTCTCAGAGTGGAGCAGCCGCATCTCTCCCCCTGCCTGGCCTGTTCGCTCGCTGTCAGTGCTACAAATTGGCTTCAAACGTGAATCCAAGGTGCCAGAGAACCATTACACAGACAAAGGCTTGAATTCCACCAAGGGCCTAATGTGTCAAAATCCTTACCCTGCACTACAGAGGAATAAACCTCTTCATTATAGCTTGTTATGGACTCTGTTGTACATTTGCTTTGCCAATACCCGAGCACATTAGACTCAGCCAGACTACAGCTCTTTTCCTATTGCTTTTCCTATGTCCATGCATCACTCCAATATTTGTCTGTGTCTTATTTGAGAAAAGGATATTTGGCCACGAAATCACATGAAAAAACACCTGGGAAAATTCCTGACAGAAAAAGATGTTGTCATTTACCCACAAGAGCCGAACTATGTAGAAGTAGGAGGCTTTTCTAAACCTCAATTCTCAATAGGGTTAAAAAAACAAAACAGGACCGCAACAAGGGCATACCCAACCCAAACAGACACCTGCACCGTTCGGTAAACAGTCTACCGCTGACAGAAGGCTGTCTGTAATTAGACAAAGTAGTAATCTTGTTCTGACAGAGAGGATTATATTTGGTCCCGGTGTGACTGGGGAAGCCGATTTCATTTCCTGGAAAACCTTTCCTTCCTTCCTCCCTCTCCGCTCCTCTCCTCAGATCCTCTACAGTTACCTGACTCAGCTGCTTGTAGGAATCAAATTCAGTCAACAGATAACAGCTAATCATTTGTCACCCTGAGAAGCAATTCCCTGCAATTGCCAAGGAAGAGTGCGCCACTTTATTCCGGCGCTCTGTCAGATGGCGAAGAAATTGCATTCCGCCGCGCCGCGCCTAACCTCTTGCTCTCCAGAGTCACCCGTAACAACAGTTGACTTCATCAGGAGGAAGCCACCATGGCCAACCCTGAACAGCATCGATTTAGGCGAGGCTCACCCCTGGCCCCCTAAGCTCCCCTACCAATCCCCCACTACACCCAGACTTGGCAACCCAGTGGAAACACAGACAGACTCCACACAGCTGTTCCCTTCCAGTATCCCTTAAGGTGTTACACCGTGTTGCTCCTTCTACCGTCTTAATCAACTGATCGTCATTGTCGTAGCTACGGTATCAAAGTACCAGAACATATTCTGGAAACAGAATCCCATTCCAAATTCCAAAAGAGAATGTGTCCATGTTTGTTGGGACTGGAAGTAGCCTAGGCTGCTTATTGCAGAGAGAACTGTCAGGGCTTTGCTTTTCATGTGACCTGAAAAATAATTTAAGGTTTTAAGAGCGAGAAAAATGAAATAAATTCCCCAGGTTCATTAGGCTTTTAATTTGTGTTTGTTAACTGGCTCCTGGAATACAGCCACACAGCTACTTAATTGCATTATACATAGATAGCATGGAGATGTTCGTAGCAGACAGATGGCGAGAGAAAAAACATAATACTTCCAGTGTGCAAAAGTACCTTTAACAACTAGCAAATGTAGTGATTTATTTGAAAAGGACTATTCTATTAGATTAGCAATGGCATATTAGCGTAAAAGAGGCTAACCGAACAAAAGATATTTGAAACGGCAGAGTCTCCGAGAGAGCGCTCATGTTGATTACGCAATGCTACGTCTGTGTGTTGCAGATAAGAGCCAGGTACAGACACAGAGCTGGATGGTTTGTAGCCTACGTGTGTCTCAGTGAGTACAGAAGAGAGACAGTTGGAGGGAAGGTCAGAGGAATGAAACATCTGTTGAGTTGTTTTTTACCTAGAAAAAGGAATGAGTCGGCTCCTTCTGTCAAACAAGTGTCTAAGCACAAGCAGGAACTAGCGAACCCGACACCTTCACAAGGCCTCACCGTTTCACGCCGCGGTATAGGGTGCGACATTTCTGTCTGTCTTTACATAGTGTATCTACACTATTGTAGATATTTCTAGTAGATGAGTTATCATAAATCACTCACTACAGCCTCCATGTCAATGATAACTATTAGCTTGCCTTTGCAGAGTAAATGCAGTCAGAAATATAATGCATCCACCACTGAATGTTTAGAGAGGATTTTTCTTCCAAAATCTGAATATTTGACTATTTCCACATTTTTCAATCAATGACTTGATGTAGGCTTTAGCTATTGTGCTGGGAGGAAAGCAAACGTCCGCCCCTCTGAAATGGGCTGCAAACAGACACAAATTCCCAGGGAGAAGTCACATTTTCTCAGGTTCGACTAAATAATGTATGCATACATTTGGCATGATGAAGCAATTTTAGCCTTTAAAACCCAGGAGTACTCAGGAGGAACAAGGCCCAGCTTCCTGCATGGCTGAATAATTCAAACATCCAGGTGGAGGAGACTCAGAATACTTCTGGTTACATAGAGGAAGAAGAAAAGGTTTCAATTGGCCAATACCTAGGAGAGTGTCCAATCAAATCTCACAATATTTGCCTCTTCAAACAGATGTTAGAAGAAGATATTTTGTAAGAAGACAGATATTGACACAAGATAATAATTAACATCTGTGCCAATGACTAAAATAAACATGGTTTAGGAAATCGAACGTAAAAAAAAAAAAGACTAAAAAAGAAACGACAGACTAGGACGTCAACAGGCGAGGAAAAACACAAACGTGGCGAAATCAAAGGAGTTGTAATAAGAGGAGGTTTGGTTACCTCCCCACTCGGTCTGTCGGTCGCAGAGCGTCAGAAGTCAGAACCCAGATGAAGGTTAAAAATTGAATTCTGACTCAGTGTGTGTGTGTGTGTGTGTGTGTGTGTGTGTGTGTGCGTGCGTGCGTGCGTGCGTGCGTGCGTGTGTGCGCGCACGCGCGCGCGCGTGTGTGTGTGTGTGTGTGTGTAAAAATCGCATTGTGAGTCAACACCCTGCTGGCTTCTTGTCAGGTTTCAATATGTGCCACAGGGAAATTCATACGCCTTCTCTCTCACAAATCTGTGATGACATGCTCAGGATCACTCACAACTCACTGCTGTCTAGAAGTTGCTGGAGTTCAGGTTGCCTTTGGTGAAAGAAAATGCTTAAAAATACATTCATCCTGACTGAAAAAATATATATACAAAAGAGAATTGAGGTGTTTCAGACATCACACAAGATTGTGTCCTGCAGTTTTGATGTGGTACATGGTCTGGGGATGGATGGATGGACACCTAGTTAGTTTGTGCTCTGAACATATGTAGGCCTCCAAGATGGAACTGTGTGGGCGATTCTGCGACCAAAAGTGAGCGTGTTAAAGGGTATTAAATGAAGGACATAGCTCACTATCTGAATCCCAGGACAGCTCAATCCTATGGTTGCCAAAGTTCAAAATGAGCTGAGGTGTCCAAGAAGCCTTCACAAGTGAGCTCAATAAGGAGAGGGAACACCTCGATCATTACAGTTTAAATCTTCATAACAGCAACACTGGAATTGTGGTTTCATTATTGTTTGAAGCAATACAGAAACTAGAAAGGGAAGAGAAAAGGGAGGAGGGGGAGGGAGAGAACAAATGGAAAAAGAAAACAGCGGTTTCCCGGACTAGAGGAGGGCTGTGGAAGTGTTTATCCTTCTACCTCATACTTAACACCCCACCGGCACTCAGTATTTACTGCCCTTGGTGGCCAAACAAAGAGAAGTATGTCGTCAGAAAGTAATACAAATCAGTAAAGCAGGAACCCCCCCACCTGGCCAAAGGGCCACAGCGATAGGTTTTATATGTTGCAAGAGCTGGGATCATTTTCCACATCCGGGCAGCTAGGCCCTGGCTTCCTACGCCAAGCCAGAGCAGTGCGAGGAGAGTGGGGCCGCTGCTGCAAGTCCATCTGGGAGGGCCTGGAGCAACATGGTTCATCCCACAGAGTTGTCCGGATGCCAGCTCCATTACATCAGTGGCAGTACCGGAACGCAGGATCACGCACTCCGCGTGGAACAACAACTGGTCACCTTTGACCCCATTCCTTGAACCACATCGCCGCCACGATCTCGACCCCCAACCCAGTCACCACCTACTCAGCCTGGCAGGTCTGCATCGAACCTTCACAAAGTGCTAAAAAACTTCACAGGTCCCCAGGGATGAGTTCTTGCATGGCGGACTTGGTGGAGGTTGCCCTGGCTAATTTAATAGTCAGGCCTCCACACTCCCCCGTGGTGTGTGACCTCCCTCCCTCCCTCCCTCCACACACACACACACACACACACACACACACACACACACACACACACACACACACACACACACACACACACACACACACACACACACACACACACACACACACACACACACACACACACACACACACACACACACACACGCACACACACACACACACATACTCCTTCTCCCTGCTTAGGAAACAAGGCAACTGGCAACATGTGGCTAAACAACATAAAAAGCTGATGTGTTCCAACAGTGGTTTTAAACTAAACCTTGAATCATTCAAATACTAGGCCTATACAGCGTGTATTTGACTGAAGATCAGAGGAACCTTGGCTCAACTCTTATCCAAGGGAGCCTGTTACTGTTCATGTGTAACCACAACTAAGGGCAGGTGAGCAGTTGGATGCTCTTGTTGAAGACTGTCATATTTTACTTCTCAGTCCTCCGAGGATCCAGACTAATACATTGTGGGGGTGAGGTCAGTACTACTGGGTTGGAGGCTTGGCTTGCTGTTCATTCCTGGCATGCAATCTGTATTAAACACTAATCAAAAGGGGAGCATCGCGCTCTCCCAGAAGTTTGGTTGGAGCGAAAAACTTGTAAATTCAGATAAAAAAAGGTGTGATGGGTCGGCACCCAAAAAAGATGTCGCATAAAGCTTACTTTATTTTTTTTTTATTTTTTATTATTTTCACTGCATCAGGGATAGCGTACACAGATGTTTCGGCTTTGCAGCCTCCTTCAGTGTGTAGGTGCTAGGTGCTAAGCTTTGTGCAACATCTTCTTGAGGGCGGACCCATCAAACTTTTTTTTGTTTATGCAATCTGTAGACAGTCTTCAGTGGGCTGTTCTTTTCTCTCACAGGATCTGCTTCCCAAATGGCACCCTATGCCCTAGATGGCGGACTGCAAAAGTGGTGTAGCAAATAGGGAATAGGGTGCCATTTGGGATGTAGCCAGGGTCTGGCTGAGGATAAGCCACATTTGCCGAGTGAGATTCCTGGGATTTGCTGGGCCCGCCCACACATACTCTCCTCATCAGGAGTGGATATGCTCGGGTCACAGATATGAACACGACCTCAATTCCGTGGGTCTCCGGAGCTAAGGACATTACAATGTAGGTGGATGTTGTTCTGCTGGAGTCTGAATATCTCCACAATGCATTGTTGCTCCCCTGTGAACTGCATACAGTGCATTCTTGGTTCACTGTGAACTGTACATTATCTGCATAAATGCTTTAGGGATTTAACGTCATTAGCTATTTACCGAACAGGGGAAAAAAATGTTTTGGTACACTTTCTGGGCATGAGCTACTTCCTTTCATCTTTCTTCATCTCTAAGTGTTACCTGAAGCTAGTAAACAACATACATCTCTTACAAGAAGACGTGAACAGGGATTATTGAGCACGGTTGATAAATAAATGCATCAATAACTAGGTCTGTGGACTTTTTTGGTTGAAAAGAAGCAACAGAAGAAGAAAACAAGCTGAACATTTGTATTAAGCACCGAGGCTAAAATATATTTCCTCCAAGTGTATCACATCCCATACAAATATGCATTCATTAAGCCTTCCTCTGTCTTTTATCAGCTGCAGTGGGGAGAGAAAGAAAAGAGATTCAAGCATGATGTCTAATTACAGTCCCAAAAGGAGAGCTCCTCGCTCCCCCACTCTCGCCCCGCCTCCCCTCCAACCTTCCCTTTCAGAGAGACAGAACATTTTGAGGACAAGGGCAGGCATTTTTTTTTAAATAAACATGACCCTTGTGAATTCTCCCAAGGAAAGGAGTGACTATTTGCTATTGGCTCGGAAGGGCCTCGGAGCGAAAGAGAGGGAGGGCTCTTGGGCTCTTGACGGTGACACCTCCCCTAACAAAAAGACAAGGGGCTTTATCAGACAGAGGTTGCCCGTGATAGCACTCAGGCTACGGAAGTGCCACTCACTGGCACTTAAAGCTGTGCCACTCCATAGCCTCCATAGCCCCTAAGAATAGCATAAAGTTCAGTTAATAAATGAGGAATTATAACGCAACACAACTCTAGGCCTCCTTCCTTCTTGCAGGTTAGGATTGCAGAGGAGAGGGAGGGAAACTGGGTGAACAGAAGTTGTAAAAAGAAGCAAGAAGAGACTATTTGGAACTCTTCAATCCGATAAAGGATTATGACACAGATAATAAATATATTCAACCTTATAAATATTTTAGCTTGGCTACTCCCTGGGCTTAATGTGCTGTACAGCGTCTAATTAAGCATGTATCTGATAGATGCCACTACATAATGATGTGCTGATGTCTAGGGGGTTGGCCAGGAAGAGAAGTATCCATTGAAAGGCATGATTTGTAATAATGATAGCCATGATAATGATGCTACTACTACTTCAATTAAAAGTACTTACCAGTACAGCTGCTACTACTTCGACCAGTACAAGGCTACCCACGCACGCACACACGCACGCACGCACACGCACGCATGCACGCACACACGCACACACAGACACAGACACAGACTCCAATTGATAGGCATTGATTTACATGGATCAGTTACACTCTCTCCTCGATTATGTAGAAGTACCTTTTCAGCAGTTAAGGGGCAGTGTTATTTCAGTGCACCTATTTGTGTAAATGTCCTGCTAAATTTTGCAGTAGAGAAACTGGTCTGGGTTCTGCTGATCAGGGCAGTTTGGCCTCCAGGACATGCTTGGCCAAGCACTATTTGAGCTGTGATACACTGACGCTGAGGACTAACACACACACGCACACACACACACACACACAGACAGACACAAACACAGACACAAACACTCGCTCCAACCAGTGTCAGAATTGGAACACACATTTACACACACAAAACGGGAAGTGTCACGCTAGCAATAACATATCTTGACTGAGCAGGACAGAAGTGTGAAGTCCTGTGCCACTAAGTCACTCTAATAACAAGGACCAATAGCTCAACGACCCAAAAATGTTTCCTTTTTAGATAACAGATTTTTCAACTGTATGGGTCCTAAAGTCATTGGTGAAAGCCCATAAAAGGCCTAACAATCACAGTAAAGAAAGGAAACCTAGCATCGTTCTTACACAGGATCTTGAGACAATTTATAGTCCCTGATTACATACAAAAATCACCAATCGTTCTCTACTCTGGGGAAAATTCCAATTTGGACCCAAACTAGTTGATTCTTCTGAGCTTCCCTTTGTTTAAGGGTCAACGGGGTTAGCAGGGTAACATTGAGAATGCCCTTTTCAATGCCCTTGGATCAAAATGTTACCTATTGTCCCTTGAACTCCTGCATTAGCTCTGCCCTGAGTCAATTTAGACACTGTGAGAGAACGAAATGCTAGCTAGACAACAACAAATGACACGACTTCATTGCTCAATTATTTATACATTTGATTCATGTGCTAACCAGCTGATCGATGCAGATTAATACATGTAATTGTCATTTTGGCAGCGTTCCACGCCTCCAGCCACCTTTTAAAGAGCTAAGTGAAGCCTATAGACTAGACTGTGTTAGCGCAAGTGATAGACACAGCGATGGGGACTACACTATCCCCTCCGCTCAGGTAGACCGTACACACACTGGACTTTTTTTATCACACCAGTGCATTCCACTATTACACTCAGAGTGTAATGCCTGCAGTTGGATGCCCCTCCCTCCCTCTACATTAGTGACCTGGTCTGTGTCTGACAGGCTCTGCCCTGCTCTTAATTCCATGCAAACACGGCTGCCAAGTGCCCACGAAACAGGCCTAATGAGAACATCATTGTATTTACCTTAGATAAGGTGAGCTGCCTGAGTAGATAAAGCCAAGATAACACTATGTTTGAACGGAAAACGTGTAGGTAGTTTATACGTAGGTCTTTCGGCATTCGAAGCGCTCCTCGCGACTCCACGTTGTGCTGTACTCTATAGTTTTCAGAAATATATATGTGGCATATTAAATGTACTATCATTCTTTTTTCGTGGTGTAAAATTGTGTATCCGGTACATATTGGCTAGGGTATAAACTGGTGGGAAAAAACTGTCAACAATTCAAATAAGGGTCAGTTAGCAGTAGTTTTAAAGCAGTGTTTGTCCATGCGTGTTTGAGACCTCATATCGCCTCTGCGGTGTGCTAATTGCTAACTGATATTTCTCTACCAAGTGACCCAGTAATGCTCACACTGGAGGAAAGGTCATCGGTGAGTCCTTTATTTTATCTCTGGCCGCCCGCAACACATCGCCGCATTACTCCCTGGAGCGCTCTCTTCAGATTTAAGGCGTCTCTCTATCCGACGGGGATCCTTAAATGTGTCACCTATTGACCAAGGTTCAGCAGAAGGTCATAAATACATGGATGGACCTTGACAGATAGACAGATGGGACACTTGGAGTGTCTTGCAGCTCAATGATATACATAGGATACAGCCATTCATAGACGAGTAACAAAGCTGAAGTGTGGCACGCTCCATGGAGGAAAAGGAGGTATCCACCGCTGTCAATTTTATGTATTTTTACTCCCTGTTTCAAAGTATTTTGTCCCCCGGTGGCACCTATAGTGTGCCAGATGTGTGCCTCCTGCATGTGACCTGAGACAGCCCTGGAGCCAGGAGCTGGGGTAATTTCTCGCTCTCATTCTACACCGTCGATCGCTGCAGCTTTTTGAGGTGAGAGAAACTGACAGCATTAACTCTCCAGGGCAGAACTTTCCAGTCAAGTGGATCAGAGGACTGAAAAATCGCTTATGAATAGTCATTAGGCCTTCATTACAAACCCCTCACAACCCACTTCTTCCTGTGCAACACAATGCCTTTTGTCATCTTCACAAGGTGCATCATTTAATTGCCAATTGATTTTTTTCCCTATATGACAACATGTCACATAACAAAATGCAGCCTCGGATTCCCTTAGGGGCAAAACGGCAGTTGTTACTCTTGTCATCCTGCATGGCTGTTGAATAGTCTTTAAAAAATATATACTGTATATAAAAGAAAGAAGAGGATTTTTCGCTAAAAAAAGCTTAAAGATCCTTATATAATGTTTATAATGTATAACATGTTCTAGGAGGACCAATGCTCGTTTATGTGTCTTTGTGACCCCTTTTTGGTTTCACTCTATTTTCAAGGCATAACCTTCAATCTGTGTTGGCTTATGGTTTTACATAGTGGAGACAGACCATGTCTTGTGTTTGGAGACAGTAAAATGTACAAACATGTCCCTTCACTGAGGAATATACCCATCTCTGTCCATGACACTAAGAGATGTGGCATACCTATTTGTCGCACCATAAATAAAGGACAAATGCCTTGATCGCAATGGAGGCAAGCCATCAAAAGATGTTCAGGTTAACATTTTGGTGACAATTTATCTGACAGCCTTTCAAATATATCTTTTAGACATCCCCCTTTCCTGTCATGAGCATGCAAGATGGAAAGAGGAATCAAAAAAATTGCAAAGGCAAGTTACTTTCCTCCTGGTGCACAGTGTGTATAAACCTATCTGATATCGCAACATCCTTCTACATCTGTCCTGTTATTGTTATAACCCTACTGGTGTTCTGGACTAAATAATTGGAGTGTGTGTGCTCCCTATTGTAATGACATATAGTATCCAAATCAACAGGGTTATCAGTCAGATGCACTTTGCCTGGCTCCGTCTCCTGGGGACACCGGTATTGTGTCAGCTGGGCAAAATATTATAACATCCCCGTATTTACAGAACAATTTCATCTGCCTGCCTGCGCTGAACGGATTGAGCCTGAGCCTGCCTGCGTTCGTCGAGCCTGCCTTCAAATGTGGGTAAATCAACACAGTTCCCCTTTGACACAAAATGCAGTGCGATTACCGAGTTGGTACAGCCTTAATAAGCTGAATAATGAGGGAATTTCAGAAATGCACAAGCGCCATTATAGTCCAACAATAAGAGCTAGGAGTGAGTAAACCAGCGCAGGGCAGAAGGTAGGCGTGGGGATATAATGAGGCCAGTGTTGTAAGTAATGTACTCTCCATTGTGCTACCATGTAAATGCTGCTACCCATTTCTTCTTCACATTCATACACACACAGCCTCGGATTTAAGCCAGTCGCAATCTGAGATTTCTTCTCTTTCTTCGAAGAACGGCACAGTGGTGTCCCTTATGCTTTTCTCTCTTTCTCTTCTCCTTCACCCTCTCTCTCTCTCTCTCTCTCTCTCTCTCTCTCCCATTTTTTTCTCTGTTTAGTGACAGGCAGTGACAGAAACTGGCACCAGTCTTGCTTCTTGAAAGCAAACATTAAAGCTCATAGGATGAGCTGCAGGTGTGTTACTGCCAGACTCGTAAACACGCCACTAATTACATATTTTCCCCTCCGAATGACAATTAAGGTCAGTGAAATAATTGCAGTTCTTTATAATCCTTGCTGCTCTAACTGGGAATGATAGGGAGGAATGGACTTTCTGCTCCTACAGTGTTTGGACTTCTCTTCCTTTGTTGAGGTGCTCCTCCTTTCCCTGGTTTACTACTGTACCTAACACTGTCTGTGAAGCCCTGTGTCTCGTATACCTGACAACCCTCTTCTGATATCACAGGAAAATGTAAACAACTACAACTTGATCATTATCATCATTAATTACATTGACATTTCACGAGACAATATTTGTCTTACCATTTGAAGTACGAGTCTGCATGATACTAAATTATGTCACACCTCTCACAAATCACGTCTTTGGCCGGCTCAGTCATTTTCTCATTGGCAAATGGTTGGAGGAGTGCCTACATTTCAGCTAAAACAATCTCAACAATCTCAATCTCAATCTCTTCTGCTCTACTGTCAAGAGGCAGGGGGCACTTTGTGAACAGACACATGCATCCAAAGAACTGTCAAATAATTGTCTGTTTTTATTAATAAGTCCCAAATATTGCTGTTGGACAAGGCCAGTAGAAGTGCCTTGGCCTGCACTTCTTCTTCTTCTGTCCTCCTCCAACAACTTGTCTGTTATTGTAACACAACGTAGGTGCAGGATTTAACAACACATACTTGGTTGGTTGTCTTGACGAGGGCCATAAACTGTGCTTGACTATCAGGACCGCCCGGAGACCTGGATCTATTAAGACAAGCATCCAGCCGTGCTTGAATATCTGTCCTGTGTTTCTTGGCTTGGGCCTACGCCATCCAGGTGGATCACATTTAAAAGCGAAGTTCCACCAATGAAGAGATGGCCCTCTCTTGTCCATAGAATTCCATAGAACTAGTACCATTCCATAGAACTCTGCGAGCCTGAAACGGAGGATCAACCTTCCTTCCATGCTGGGAGTAAGGCAGATGCTGCATATGACATACCAAGGAATCTTTATAGGAACCCAACTAGTACAGAGTAAAACGATAACTTTTGAAAACTGAGGCTTGATTCAATGCACTTTGTTTAAGTATCTCTGTTCCATTTGTTGATGCTAATCTTTGCAGTACTTTTTACAAGCTGTTAATATTGATTGCTGCAGAGAGAGAGGATAGGAGGGAGGTGGTTCAATCCCAATAACAGCATTCCATTACGAAGACGCAACAAAGAACCGTGCAGAGTGTGCAGCGCCTCTCGCTCATATACCGTAAAGCCATGGTGTTTAGAATATTATCAAGTAGATACTGACTCAAATTGATTTGGGTAATGAATGCCTGCACCTTAAAATATAATAGCCACTTATAGTAATTACCTTCACAATTATCAAGGTCACCTAACAAAACAATAGCAGACATTTTGAGGACCCTAGCAGACACACATTTACTGTGACATGATGCTATCTTCGTATCTTCGTATCCACGTATCTCTTCGTAAGTGATACGTGGATTTTTTAAATATAATTTTTAACAAATACATTGGTTTATTTTCAAGTGTATCACATAACTATGGGTGTTGTATGCTGTACCAATTCACTTCAATTAATCTTAATTGTTTTAATTGGGGAAATTATTGAACTATGAGAGAGACACATTCAATTAATATTTTTTCTCCTATTCTTTCCTTTCTTTTTTTGAAATTGTCCGTCACTCTGTTTCCTTCACCCAAGCCCTCGACGCATGTCAACTTGTCAGCCAAATTGAGATGACAACAGCGACACAAGTGAACTGTCACTCAGAACACTTCAGCTTGCCCACTCCCAGATATCCGAACCTGTTTGTATCAAATCAAACATTTTCATATAAAATTGTGTACACGCTTGAAGAACACTGCCCCGTTTTAGAATACAAAATATATATTTAAAACTTCTTAGGGATCGGCGTCCCGTCAACTGGACAGTTATAAATCATGCAGCGCATTGTGTCAAGATCGCAGATTTTAGAGAAACAACAAATGTAGGTACATACAGTTGAAGTCGGAAGTTTACATACACCTTAGCCAAATACATTTAAAGTCAGTATTCAACAATTCCCGACATTTAATCCTAGTAAAAATTTCCTGTCTTAGGTTAGTTAACTTTTTATGGCTGCAGGGGCAGTATTGAGTAGCCAGATAATAGGTGCCCATTTCAAACGGCCTCGTACTCAATTCTTGCTCGTACAATATGCATATTATTGTTATTATTGGATAGAAAACACTCTCTAGTTTCTATAGCCGTTGAAATTTTGTCTCTGAGTGGAACAGAACTCATTCTACAGCACTTTCCCTGACATGGAGTCAGATTTCAGACATCTTGGCCCCTGATCTGGAGTCAGTTTAAAGGTCCCTGTGAATGCTATGAGGATACAAACACTGCTTACGTCTTCCCCTGGATGTCATTACGTGGTGACGCTTTGAATGGAGTCGATTGCGCAATCAGAGCCTCTATAAAACAACACAACGTGTAGGTAGTGTCCCTTTTCCAGCTGCGCCTGATGCAAGGTGGACACGGACCTGCTCTTTTTCCAAGCTTTAGTTTAGCCAGTAATATTTCTCCGGTCATGTTTTTGCTCGTTATAGGTGTTAAAAACATCATAAGGTAGTTAATTTAAACCGTTTTATAGCAATTTATATCCGTTTAGTGCGATTTTGAGGCATTGCTTTCTGAGACACTTTGAACCTCTGGGCACGTTTCCAGTTCATGCCGAACGCAGTGGGCATTTCCACATGGCAAGAGGACAGCTTTCGACCAAAAGACGATTAGACCCAAGAAAGGATTCTTTGCCCAAGATTCTGATGGAAGAACAGCTCAAAGTAAGAACAATTTATTATGATAAATCGTGTTTCTGTCGAAAAATGTTAATCGCTTATGCCGCCATTTTGTTAGATGTAGCTTCGCTTGGCGCAACCTGTATTGAAAAGTAAGGATAATTTAAAAAATGTAATTCAGCGATTGTATTAAGAATTAAATTGTCTATCAATCGCTGTCCACCCTATATTTTTTTAGTCACGTTTATGAGTATTTATGTATAAGACTAGATCACTGTCTAATATGGTGCACGACATTTTCTGACCAGCTGGGCTACTTTTGTCATTGTCTAACCATGATTTTGGTGGCTAAATATGCACATTTTCGAACAAACTCTATATGTATGTTGTAATATGATGTTACAGGAGTGTCATCGGAAGAATTCTGAGAAGGTTAGTGAAAAAATTAATATATTTTGGCGATGATTACGTTATCGCTCTCTTTGGCTAGAATCAATGCTCTGGTAACGTTTGCATATGTGGTATGCTAATATAACGATTTATTGTGTTTTCGCTGTAAAACACTTAGAACATCTGAAATATTGTCTGAATTCACAAGATCTGTGTCTTTCCATTGCTATGTGCTGTGTATTTTTAAGAAATGTTTTATGATGAGTAAATTGGTAATACACGTTGCTCTGTGTATTTATTCTAGTCGATTTGTGATGGTGGGTGCAATTGTAAACTATGATTTATACCTGAAATATGCACATTTTTCTAACAAAACCTATCCTATACAATAAATATGTTATCAGACTGTCATCTGATGAGGTTTTTTCTTGGTTAGTGGCTATCAATATCTTAGTTTAGCCGAATTGGTGATAGCTACTGGTGTTGAGAAAAAATGGTGGACAAAGAAAAATGGTGTCTTTTGCTAACATGGTTAGCTAATAGATTTACATATTTTGTCTTCCCTGTAAAACATTTTAAAAATCTGAAATGGTGGCTTTATTCACAAGATCTGTATCTTTCATTTGGTGTCTTGGACTTGTGATTTAATGATATTTAGATGCTACTATTTAATTGTGACGCTATGCTAGCGATGCTAATCAGTGTGGGGGGGGTGGGGGATGTTGTCATAGGTGTACCGACCTCGGGCTTGCAGCCATATTAAGATCACCACTTAATTTAAGAATGTAAAATGTCAGAATAGTAGTAGAGAGAATGATTTATTTCAGCTTTTATTTCTTTCATCACATTCCCAGTGGGTCAGAAGTTTACATACACTCAATTAGTATTTGGTAGCATTGCCTTTAAATTGTTTAACTTGGGTCAAACGTTTCGGGTAGCCTTCCACAAGCTTCCCACAATAAGTTGGGTGAATTTTGGCCCAATCCTCCTGACAGAGCTGGTGTAACTGAGTCAGGTTTATAAGCCTCCTCGCTCGCACACGCTTTTTCAGTTCTGCCCACACATTTTCTATAGGATTGAGCTTTGTGATTGCCACTCCAATACCTTGACTTTGTTGTCCTTAAGCCATTTTGCCACAACTTTGGAAGTATGCTTGGGGTCATTGTCCATTTGGAAGACCCATTTGCGACCAAGCTAAAGTCTTAAGTCTTGAGATGTTGCTTCAATATATCCACATAATTTTCCTGCCTCATGATGTCATCTATTTTGTGAAGTCCACCAAACCCTCCTGCAGCAAAGCAACCCCAAAACATGATGCCGCCACCCCCATGCTCACGGTTGGGATGGTGTTCTTCGGCTTGCAAGCATCCCCCTTTATCCTCCAAACATAACGATGGTCATAATGGCCAAACAGTTCTATTTTTGTTTCATCCGATCAGAGGACATTTCTCCAAAAAGTATGATCTTTGTCCCCATGTGCAGTTGCAAACCGTAGTCTGGCTTTTTTATGGCAGTTTTGGAGCAGGGGCTTCTTCCTTGCTGAGCAGCCTTTCAGGTTATGTCGATATAGGACTCGTTTTACTGTGGATATAGATACTTTGTACCTGTTTCCTCCAGCATCTTCACACGGTCCTTTGCTGTTGTTCTGGGATTGATTTGCACATTTCGCACACCAGAGTCTCTAGGAGACAGAATGCGTCTTCATCATGAGCGGTATGACGGCTGCGTGGTCCCATGGTGTTTACACTTGTGTACTATTGTTTGTACAGATGAACGTGGTACCTTCAGGCGTTTGGAAATTGCTCCCAAGGATGAGCCAGACTTGTGGTCTACAATTTTTTTTCTGAGGTCTTGTCTGATTTCTTTTGATTTTCCCATGATGTCAAGCAAAGAGGCACTGAGATTGAAGGCAGGCCTTCTGGCCTTGAAATACGTGCACAGGTACACCTTCAATTGACTCAAATGATGTCAATTAGCCTATCAGAAGCTTCTAAAGCCATAACATCACTTTCTGGAAATTTCCAAGCTGTTTAAAGGCACAGTCAACTTAGTGTATGTAAACTTCTGACCCACTGGAATAGAGATACAGTGAATTATAAGTGAAATAATCTGTCTGAAAACAATTGTTGAAAAAATTACTTGCGTCATGCACAAAGTAGATGTCCTAACTGACTTGCCAAAACTATAGTTTGTTAACAAGAAATTTGTGGAGTGGTTGAAAAACGAGTTTTAATGATTCCAACCTAAGTGTATGTACATTTTCGACTTCAACTGTATAAGTGTCTTATATCGGTTGAAAGCTTAAATTCTTGTTAATATAACTGCACTCTCCAATTTACAATAGCTATTACTGCGAAAAAATGCCATGCTATTGTTTGAGGAGAGCTCCTAATAACAAAACACTTTTTTCACCACGAAAATTTTGATAAATTCACCTCTGAAGGTGAAATGTGTACTTACATTCGGAAATTTTGCTCTGATTTATCATCCAAAGGGTCCCAGAGATAACATTCAGTGTCGTTTTGTTAGATAAAATCATTTTTCATATCCAAAAAAAGGTCCGTATCGCGATTATGTATTTCCACTTAGTTAATTTGCAAAGAAAGAAATCTGTGAAAATCTCAAACTAAACGTTGTTTCAACAAATCAATTCACATTCGTCTGTATTCCTCAGAGATCCTAGAACGTAACAAGACTTCACTATATCATTAGGGGTGTAGTATATCCTATAGGACACCATATTTGGTCAGAGAGCGACGCCTTCATGGCACGCCGATGAATCGGGCGGTCTTCACTTGAACGACTCTGACTTTGTTAAATAAGCACCAATTGGGGTCAAACAAAGCTAGTTAGATAGCCAATGAGCTGTGCTTCATGTGAGTATCCGGAAACGCTGTGTCTGTCGCAATATGTAGGTGCTAACCTTTCGCAACAGCATGCCTTTTCCTTTTGGACAAAAATTATTCGAATATTCAGAGTTATGAAGTTATGAAAACTGGTTGTTTTGCAAATGTTGAACTTATAATATGGCTACTAATACTGGAAAAGCTAAATCAAAGTCCAAGTATACGGATTTGACAATATTCTTGCAGAAAAATGTAATATGAATGCAACTGTCTCCTTCACGATTTGCCCAAATGTACCTGGGTGACTTCACACTAAATGTCATGGAGAACGCTCATACTTCAAGTATCCGTCTGAAACTTTGCACATACACTGCTGCCATCTTGTGGACACCATCGGAATTACAACCAGAGTGATGGCTAGAACTGGGACCTTTCTCTTGCATTTCAAAGACGGTGGTTGAAAAAAAATGGTTGTTTTTTTATTTGTATTTTCTTCTTCCAGATCTATTGTGTTATATTCTCCTACATTCAATTCACATTTACACAAACTTCAAAGTGTTTCCTTCAAATGGTACTGAGAATATGCATATCCTTGCTTCAGGGCCTGAGCTACAGGCAGTTAGATTTGGTATGTAATTTTAGGCGAAAATTGAAAAAAAGGGGGCTATCCCTAATTTAAAAACAGTCAAACAGCTGAGTCTGACATCTCTTTCATGACACATTCAGAATTCAGCGCAAGGGCAACACTCCATACTCCGGAATCGAAATGTCAATATGAAACATAAACCAACCTTAACTAATAAGAAACTTTTTACAGATTAGAATTAACTAGCTTGTTAGGAAAACCACACAGATAGCCAAGTCAGCTAGCCAATGGCTTTCCCAATGCAGTGCTGGAGTAGAGTATTACTCCCACAATCTTTTTAAGGATCATTTGACCATCAAACAATGTTGGAGTGGGTTTCCTTTCACACACAAAGCCCAGTAATAAACACTTGGCCTTTGTCTCACATACGCTCGGCTAGAAAGATGACCTCAGCTTCAAAACAATAAAGGCCCTGTAATGCACTCTCCAGAGGCCTGTTGCACTAACTTTGTTTCACTTCAATACAATTTCTGAGGAAAAAAAAGGAAATACGTTGGACCTTATCAACTCCTTCTGCTCTATCACAAAGTATGTCAAATCTGACATTAGGGCATACCAGCCGGAGAGACTACAACAAACTGGGACTATAATATGAGTGTAATGAGTTTCAGTGTGTGTGCGTGTGCGTGTGCGTGTGCGTGTGCGTGTGCGTGTGCGTGTGCGTGTGCGTGTGTGTGTGTGTGTGTGCGTGCGTGCGTGCGTGCGTGCGTGCGTGCGTGCGTGCGTGCGTGCGTGCGTGTGTGTGTGTGTGTGCAAGAGCGAGAGGGGGGAGATTGAGAGAGAGAGATCAACATAGAGAGAGGGAGAGCGTGACTGTGCATTTGGTGTGTGGTGGTATAGTGGTATTGGGGGGGTGAAGCAGGGGGGCAACCTGAACAGCTAAGAGGATCAAATATCTAAGCAAAACAAAGGCTGTGTCACAGGGGCGTTCAAGTCACAAGCTCTGTCACTCCTACAACAACAGACCCCTCCCCAAACGTCTAGTCCCGTTGCCCCGACAGCGACGGTCACAAAGAGACCCCAGATATTACAGAGAACAAAACAGCGGACAGATGTAGGTATTGTTATGCAGAGTATCTTCCTCTTCCCCCAGGGCTGACCATTTCCACTAAACGTCAACAGTGAAAAACTCTGATCTCTGCAATCCTTACCACTAAAAACAACAACAAAATATCTTGTGTTTCCTTTTTGACTTGGGCCTGTTTAGCAGTCTACGCTCTAGATCAAGCTAACCAACTTTCTATTTCTAAATGCTACTTTTTGTTTTGGCCTTACTATAGGCTGATGGAGTCTCGACTAGGACAATACGGCTCGGTCCCCCCCCCCCCCACCTCTCTCTTCATGGTAATCTCGTAGGATCTGACCCGTGCCTGAAGTGGCCTAAGATGAAGCTGTGTATTATTACAGCTGGGAGCCCAGCGAGACTCAGTGAGACTCGGGGATAGGACGAGCCCTGATTGATTAAGAGCAGATGGGCGTCGCCCACCGTCCACACATGGCAAACAACAGATATAGAAAGGCTGTGTCTACATTCCCGGAGTAACACTCACATTGGATGATTTGATTTGATCGCGCTCCTCTATAGTAGTCAGAGCTGGACCAACATTGTCTTCCTTATCCTCCTACACCCTAAGACCTTTGATCCATCTTTAACAATGAGGGAATATTACTTACAGTCAATCTTGGGATAGATTTGTTTTTTTTTTAAGCGTACAAATACTGTCCAAGCAAAAGGTTTGCTTTAAACCTGAGGCCCCTTATGGTCTTACCAAAGATAGGTTGAAACCTAGCAGGTTGAACCTGCCCTGACTGTTGTGGGTCTGTAAGTAAAGCTCTCTTAAATTAGACATGACTCTGTCTAATTGTTGAATGTCATGTGGTCCAAGCCACAGTGTAAATCCTACCCCAGTCTAGACAGAATTCTTGACAGTCCTACACGAATGTCTGCCGCAGTCAGATGAGGTAAATGCAGAATGGCAAGGTAATTTGACATAAGGCACTTCTCCCAGCGAGCAATATAACGTGGCAGCAGAAGCAGCTTTTTAAAGAAATCAATTAAGTTTTAAAACGGTGTTCCTGGCTGGCCAGGGTGAGGAGGGTTATTATTCTGGAGGATTGAAGGGGGTGGGTGGGGGCTGGTGGGTGGCTGGGTGGATTCTCTGGAGGCAGAGCAGACCTCCGTCTTTCAGTGGCAGTGGTCTCCCAGCCCTCACCCTCCTCCTCAAACGGCACCGAGGTTTATTTCCTGCTCACACTGTGGCCTTAAACTGCTACCTTCTCGTTATAAATCTTCTCAGGTTTCACCTCCAAGTGTCTGTGCTCCTGATCTCTGACTGGCGTTCCTAGCAGCTATGTATGACTCCGCGCCTGGAGGGCACTGATGAAGGGCCTTCTGCCCTTGCTCTGTCATACCCTGTTTAAGATGAGCTATCACTTTTCAAAGGGCTGCTGCGATTGGTTCGGAGGGGGGCTTTGTGATTGGGGTGCAGGGGTAACAGGGAAAATCTGGACTTCTGGCTTCTGACTCTGGGGAGGGTAAATGGGATAAAGTGGATTCATAACAGTTGGGTTCTGTTGGACTTTTTTTTATAAAACCCTCCGTCTTCGCTACATATGAGGTAAAACGAACTACTGTTGGATTTCAATTGGTTACTACATGTAGCCTTCCCTATCAAAGAGACAGACAGCTCAACAGGAAAAAAGGCTTGGTTCTTACAAACACCTTCGCAAACAATCACGTTGTCTTAAAGTTTTCTCTGTTTGATGTGCTCATAAACAGATAGTCTACTGCTTCATTGAGCGTAGACACGGTGTGTTGTACTCAGCAAAATAGCCATTGCTTCTTGAGCCTCTCAACCCCCTTTCTGCCCCCCCCCCCCCCTCCCAGTGCTTGCTAAGCTACATGGATACACATCAACCAAAAGGGGAACAGGCTAAACACATAACTCTTATTTATGACGTTCAATTCAGACTCAGCAATTCCGCAATTCATTTTCATGATCAATTACAAAACCTGAAGGCATCTGTAATGCAATTTGTGTGACAGCACACACACACACACATGCACACACCTACACTGACTAGCTGTTCATAGTGTTTGCCTAGTGTTCCTGCAGGAATACATTCAACTGCCTAATTTTCTTTTATGACATTTGTTTTGTGTTTTTCCCCAGAGAGCTTGAGAGACACCTAGATGTTTGGTAATTACTGCAGGATTTCTGTTCGCTTGAGACTGGTGAGTTTTGAGAGACACCTACATGTTTGGTAATTACTGCAGGATTTCTGTTCGCTTGAGACTGGTGAGTTTTGAGAGACACCTACATGTTTGGTAATTACTGCAGGATTTCTGTTCGCTTGAGACTGGTGAGTTTTGAGAGACACCTACATGTTTGGTAATTACTGCAGGATTTCTGTTCGCTTGAGACTGGTGAGTTTTGAGAGACACCTACATGTTTGGTAATTACTGCAGGATTTCTGTTCGGTTGAGGCTGCTGAGTTTTGAGAGACTGCTCAGGAAGTAGTCCAAATATTTTGGAATGAGAACGAGGTGAAAGCAAGGATGGAAGATAACGTGTAAAGGGAGCCAGGTACCAAACTCCTAAGACTTGACCTTCCACATTAATAATGTACTTGTAAGGTAAATATATATATTGGCTAATGTCAGCATTATTCAGTGCTTTATTTGAGATATTCAAATAAGCGAAACTCCCCTGCTGATGTGTTTTCCAACATTACTTCTCATAACATGTTAGATTTTATGAATCATTACTTGGTTGTCTAGGGAATATTCTGCATTGAGAAAGGATGGTCTGAACAGCTTCTTTCTCATGGACAGGAAAATTCATTTCAATATATTTATCTCCATGAATACATTTTTGCAGTGGAAAAATAATACAAAATCACAGAAGTGTGTTGGGGGATGAATAACCCAGATGCATGATGGTAGTTGGAAGCTCCACAAAACATTAGAAAGGGAAATTGCACTCAGCAGGAAGAAAAATCATTGTGTTACCCCAGGTGAAAAATATTGTTGCTTTGCTTAAAAGTGCATGCAAGGCAAAGGCAAGCCACATTATTAGAATGTTTAAATATTAATTATTCTGCTGGGTAGTAAAGATGATCGAGTCACAGTGTCAACTACTTTATTTTCCTTCCAGAAGCCAGAGGAACTCTTTTCTGTGAAACGTGATCCTGTATTGTTTCACCATCTTGGCAAACAAACAAATGTTTTTAAGGTTTTGCGGTTTTACTGTTTTTACAGATTTTGAGTTCTTCAAGGACTAATGGTACTTGCTTTTAATTTCTTCATTTTTATATATCTATAAATGTCTCAATGCTTTTAGCAGGACTACTGCATAATGTATATAGGAGAATGTGTGCAATCTTATATTTGGCACAACAGCTTTAGTACTTCTTTCAGGTGTTTCGGACAAACGACTCTACACGGAATCCGACATCTTAATTTAAAAGAATTTGGAAGGCAAATTAGAATTGATCTGATCTCAGTTGTCAATACTTACAGGTACCAGTCAATACCCAATAACTCAGATACATTCATATTCCCTTGCAACATAGTTACGAATTACTTTAGAGGAATTCATATGAATAGTGTCACTCCTTTTTCCTTTTCTACGGATGTTTGTTCAAATGGCTTTCTGCTATCTTTTGTCAGAAAGGCAATACAAATAGACTCAGATACATAGCGTTTGCCCAACAAAGTCCTGTATTATTTCTGAGGATCTTTTCTAGCTCTCAGGTAAATCAGAGAAAGCTGCTAGTTTCCCCGCTGTATGTCAGAGAGAGATTCAAAGCCGCTGGCTTACAGATAGGTATTAAGACTGTAAGATCTAAAACACTTTGGGAGCCTTCAGAGTGAAATGGATAAAGATACAGAGGGCTGAGGGCAGAGACTTGAGGGAGAGAAAGAGAGGGGGGACTAGAGAGAGAGAGAGAGAGGTGGGGGGGAGTGGTGGAGGGGAGCTAGAGAAAGAAGAGGCCCCGGCTTCAGCTCTCTGAGACTCCTCGCTCCTTGCTGTCACTCATGGCTGCCCTGCCAGTATTCCCCACCTGAGACGGATTGCGATGCATGTTCGAGTCACTCATGCACAAGAAGCAATACACAAGTTTGGTGTAAAGCCACTTTAAAAGCTCATCAGGCGCATACTTTGCTTGTAGGAAATACCTTATTCATGACGGAGGGAGCCGTAGCCTAGGTAATTACTTGAATCAAGGTGGCCTCGGAAATGTTTAAATCTACAAGGACGTGCAGGAGCATGAATAATGCAAAATAATTTGCATCTAAATTTTTTAAGTGTGCTTTATTCAAAAACTAAAATGCGGCTTTGATTAAAGTTTGATGAGTGGAAGCTGAGAGCTCTGTGCATGCTGGGAAAAGCTCCTTATTTGTAGAAATGATTTAGAATGGTGATAAAGGGGCAGGGAGAGGAGAAGAAGAAATGGGGGAGAATAAGGCCAGAAGAAGAAACTGCCAATAAATAATCATTAAGGTAGAAGAGCATTAGTGTGTCAGAGAGGGTGTATTGTATTGAGAGAGGGATATTGTAATACGCTGCCTTGTAAGAACAGTTCTTCAGACAAGATGTTTATAACCACATACAGTACATACAACCACACAAAGGAGAATACAGTATGCAGCTGTGTAATGCTCTTCCACACAATCATTATTTTTTCTTAAAGATGGCATTGTGAGAGATATTTGTTTTCTATGTGGATGCATGTCATATTCAAATATCTAGGGGTGTATATTTTCTCTAAAATCACGTCTCTTAAAAATAATCGTGCACACTTTCATTGCATGAAATGAAGTTCACAAAAGTTGACCTGTTTACCTTCTGTTTGTTTCACAAAGTACAGTTACAACATAAACCATTTCACAGTGCTTACCTGCTTCTTGACGAACGCACCCCCACAGCAAATTGGTCAGCACCGAGAAGAAAAAGAAGAAAAAAAACATTGATTAATAACGTGTCATAGGTCATGTTATTGAGACAAAAATAAGGAACTGTTTCCTTTAGAAATAAGGGAAAAAATGATGCTACACAATATTGTATTGACTATTGTGCTACAGAAAGGCACACGACAAGAGACAGTCATTGTAGGTTATGTAGTAAGGTCATGATAGGTGATTATACCATACAGGTCTAAACAGACATTGTACATTTTGAAAACGATTTACAATGACCTCTTAGCTTTGTCAAATGAGCACGGCACTTGGAAGAGCAAGTGAGAGTAATGTTTGATATTATTCCTTAATAGTAGGTGTGAGTTATTTTTTTGGTCATAGACACTATTTGATGTAATATAGTCATCTGTTGTCCTATAGATTGATTTAATGGGTAAATTCAGAAAATACCATCTCTTCATAACTCCTTCTGGTCCACAGCATATATATATACTGTAAGTAACACGTTAATTACTGCTATCTGGTACTCCTGTTTAATTTGCATTTAACCTTAACCTAGTCCCTGTTTTACTGCCTAGTGTTCACATTTCACACTCTCTCGTTTCCTCCAAACGTCCTCAATCTGGCTTGGCAGTCACTATTGAATATACTGAGGCTGAAAAAGGAGACCAAGGACTTATTTCTGATCTTAGGTCCCAGTGTGATTCTTACACTAAATATCATCCTAAAAGAAACAACCTGAACCGAGGCCATATTCTCCCCTCTATCCATCCACAGGCCCACCCAACCAACACACACACACAAATCAGCACACAACACACACACACACACAAATCAGCACCCCCCTTTTGTTAAACAAACCATATATCACCAACTTTTTTTCCTTCCTGCTTGCATTGCGTTGGCCAGCCAGACTAAAGAAGGGGGACTATTTTTAACGTGGGCAGTCTAGAAACAAAGGCCTCTCCTGAGGCAGACCCCCTGCCTAGTGGGTCACCTAGGTCTCTGCGACACTGCTTCTTTTCCCACGCTAACCTCAGGGCTCATTTGCATCGCGCTGGCTGTTGGGGCGATTATGTTCAGGTGAGCTGGTTTGTATGGGGCCGGGGCCATAAGATATGACAGGCAGAGAGGCTTGGGGGCTGGAGGCCTGCCGCCTACCCCTGATCCTGTCCTTAATTGCGACTGACTGGCACCCGACACAATCACCCTCTTGATTCAGCAAATTGTCCTCAGAGTAGCTTGTGGTGACCCCGGCCTGCGTAAATCATCTCACAGCAGCTGGCCCGAGGTAAACAAGGAGCAATCTCAATTCCCCCAGGACAAAAGAGAGGGCTTATATGTTATATATATTTTTTTATATTCTATCAGTACAGGTCCTCCTTTATGTAAGGACAGTTCCTGAGAAAGCATAGCACCAAAAGATCACAGCTCAGTGAATCCAACTGTATTTGCAATATTGCAATATAGCAATGCTGATGCCTACACAAATATACAAATGTCTTCATTAGTTGAAAACCAAACCCAATCGAATACAACTACATTTGAGATGTTACATACTAGATGTGACAAAGGGAAAGGTCCTGAAGTAGCCAGTGTGTGTGTATCGTGTACGTGTATTTCTCAAATATAATTGTCAGCATCTGGGCCTGTCCCTCCCAGTCTCAGAGTGCCAACAACGTCAGACAGGACAGGGTTCTGTGTTCACAGAGGAGTGTAATTATCATGTTTCCGAAAGGGAGGATGGAGGATGTAATCTCAGGCCTCTGATTAAAGGGGAAAGAATCGAAGTGAGCAAGTGAAGGCTCCCTTACAAGTGTGTTTAGAGGGAGACAAACCTTTCACAACCATAACACTTCCACTGACCACTGACCAAGGAGATTACGCTTACCAAGAAGGAAGGTTAGTTAGCATTTAACCAGAGGTGGAAGTCGGACTCACACTGTGAATAAATATGGCATCCAACTGATAATAGATTACAAATACAAGGTACTACAATGGGCACTTCAATGGGATCCTTTGAATATGCTGCTGTGGTATCTTTTTTATTGGCAATGCTAAATCTATGATACTCGTAGTTACCGTGTATTATCAGGAGAACATGGAATGTTAAAGGGGGTGCCGCTTTGCTTCCAACAAGATGGGGAGAGAAGTATAGAAAAACTGGATAACTGTCAACATTGCCCCTGCAAGGTTTTCAATCTGTCAGTGTGTCAAAGTTACCTTAATTTCCCTCTCCTCCCAGAGAACTGACCATTTGAACCCGCCCAGAGAAACCGCTCCAACACATTTCCGAAGCAACATCTCCTGTGACAGAATTCTTTTTTTTTTTAGACACCCTTTATTCACTCAGTCCAAGAAAAAGAAATCAGCATGAAGAATCGAGCACACTGCATTTGTTCCCAGAACATCGGCCTATCAGTCATGCCGTTTTATCAATGGTACATTTGGAATTAAGTTGAATTTCAAGATGTTATACCATCCCTCCCCACTTTCGAACAACTGGTATTCTCAATCTTCCCCCACAAGTATATAATTTTCTACCGTTTTGTCAGTTTTGTGTCCTTTTCCATAGATTCACCTGCGATTGTGATCTGTTTTCACTCTTCCAGAGAGGTTGGCATTGTGGGGAATGTGATGTTTATCTCTGGAAGACGTGCTAACACAAAGCATGACCAACAATGAGATGGGAAATACAAAAAGCCAAAGTGTAAGAAATGACAGATAAAACTCCATGAATTGTTGGGGGACGTTCCTCTTCTTCCTCACTTTCTTTCTTTTTCATGAACAGCTTTTCTTGTTTCACTCTGCTTCAGCTTCTATAGTGACATGTATGCTGCCTGTCTCTGATTGGATGAAAAGAGAAAACAACAAATAAAGCAGCCATTTAACCCGTATGCATTACCATGGCTACATCACATGATAACTCTACAGACAGAAGGTTGACTGGATGAAAGCTGAAACCTCGGAGCCAAATCCTCCATTTCAGTAGCATGGATGATCAAATAGCACTAATAAAGATCCGTAATGATGAAACAGAAGAGAACGTTTCTTGGAGGCCTCATTTGGTAAATAAATGAGCTGAAAGAACTGTGCAAAAGTTAAAAATTGTCTTTCAAGCTCTTCTAAACACGCCTGGGCTGAGTTACGCATCACCGAGGCTATAATCTTCACTCAATCTCAGAAAATTACCCCCATCCTCCTTCTTCCTCCTCCTTCCACCCCAAAAAACCTTATCAGCAGATACTCCCCTTCACTTTATTTCATTTATGAATTACAAGAAAGATGCTATTATATATTATTAATTTTGGTGCTGTTCTTTGGCTCTGGCTTCGTTCGGCGGCGAGCTGCGGATGTCAGAGCGGTGTAATTATGTTCTAGCCGGGCAGCCATCCGTTTCCTTTCAAAAATTTACAGGATTCTTAATCACGTTGCTCATTTGGGTGCACAGTAGCGAGGATGGCGCAACACAAACAGGGCACGTCTGTTTACACAGAAACACCTGCTTAGCATTGATAGCAGATGTCAGTCAGTGAACAGAACAAAAAAAGGAGGAAAATGGAATTAAAAAGGCAAGCATCACCAACTTCTTATTATTTACTTTACTGCGAAAATGAACTACTATAATGGTGGATAGAGAGAGAGAGGAGAGAGAGGAGGGAGCGCATTACAAACGCCAAGAAAACTAGGGCTCCTAATTATGCCTAGTTTTTTTTTTTATTCTCTCGTTTAAACATTTTTTTTCTCCCACCTTAATTTTTTTTTTTGCCCACCTGCATGGAATGAGAGCAGGCAAGCCAGCATCCTAGACATGATGAGATTTGGAGCCCGTTTTTATCTGCTCTTTTCCGGTTAAGAAAACATCTATGGCCTTATATTTCTCTCCGTTTGCATCAGTCTTTACTGCATTATTCATTTGCATTTTAGCGGGTTGGGTAATTAAATCTCTCCTAGCTGGGATGCTGTTTGTTCATTTTGTATTTAAATAAAATGTGAATATTTTTGTGATGAAAATGCCGAATGCTGTTAATCGACTTTCTTCACCTTATAAATGGATGACTATGGGCGAGCAAGCTTTGAAAATACTTTATTGTTCTTGCCAGTCTCACTAAATGGCTTCTTCTTAAGAGCAATAGTCACAAGTCAACAACTGCATTGACAAACATTATTTCACTGGATGAGTGAGCTCGGCCAGGGATATTGGATCCCATGGTGACCTGGCTTCCCCCCACCCTATAGTAAAATATCAACAACAAAATGGCCACCGAGGACCTTTGTGACACACTGAGAGACACAGACACAAAGATACAAATAGCGGAGACACTGTGCCTTTAAAGCCCATCTGGCCTGGAGACGTAATAAAATTGACGTATTGATTCCTTTGAATTTACGAATGCCTGTTTCATAAACTCCATTTCCAAAGCCTAGCCCTCTTTAGAGCGCTGTCATTTTCCCCCCCAAATGGATCAATTATGGGCCCACGTAATCCCGTTACCTGTGAAATCCACGCATACTTCCCCCATTTGCGGCGGTTCCCAGGCGGACAGACTCACATTAAGCACACATAAACAAACTAGAGGTTTTCCCTGATATTAAGGATTGTTTTCTCACTGTATATTATTCACTGAAGAACAGTGACTCCCTCAGGGTTTAGGAGAATAGGAGAAGGAAGCTCTCTCCTTTTTCTCTTCACATATGAGTAAGGGAGGCATACCCACCTTAATACATCCTATTCAACATCCCCTCCTCGCTAACCCTGCCTTGCTGCCCGCCTCGAAAAAAACTGAATACAATAATAATGTCTCGTCTTTATCTGCTCACAACAAGTTAGTACTAATCTATGACACAGCAAATAATACATCCAATAAACTGATCGATTTTTTTCTCTCAATCACACCATACAACTTCAATATGTGCCACTATACCCTCTAAACATTTAACATCTATCTTTTCATCACCTTGTTTTGAACATTGTATGAAAAATGACTACACTGTGTTCCTTTGCGTCCATTTTCACCTCCGCTGTGTCCCAGACACCTTACACGAGGCGGGAAGTGATAGCCTATACGGTATCTCCAGAAATGCAACATGTTTATGGGTTTCTGCCTTCTCTGTGTCACATTGAAAACAAAAGGTGGGAAACATCCGAGGTTGTAAAACGTTGGACCTACATTACCCGGTGTGTAGACGTAAATGTAATGAACTGTAGCAGGGCAAGGTAGCTAGGCATAATATGATAGGCTAGGCCCACTCCCTCCCACCCCATCTCCAGCCACTACAAATATGTTTTGATATCTTACATTCTTGAAGTAAAAAAAAAAAAGCAGAAAAGAATCTGTCCTGGATCTTATTTGCCACACTCCAGCGGGCAACAAGCGGCTCAGTTACACTACACTTGCACTGAACAATCTGTCTGGTAAAGGTTCACAAAATTCTGAAATACCTTGTCAGATACTGCCTGACCTGTTCAGCAGAGTGACTCTGAAAATAATAAAATAAATAATAATGAAGGGATATTCTGTGAAGGAGAGAGGTGAGGAGGGAGAGGAGGGAGGTGAGGAGGGAGAGGAGGGGGGAGAGGAGGAGGGGGAGGAGGGAGGTGAGGAGGGAGAGGAGGGGGTGAGGAGGGAGAGGGGGGAGGTGAGGAGGAAGAGGAGGGAGGTGAGGAGGGAAAGGAGGGAGGTGAGGAGGGAGAGGAGAGAGGTGAGGAGGGAGAGGAGAGAGGTGAGGAGGGAGAGGAGGGAGGTGAGGAGGGAGAGGAGGGAGGTGAGGAGGGAGAGGAGGGAGGTGAGGAGGGAGGGAAAGGAGGGAGGTGAGGAGGGAGAGGAGGGAGGTGAGGAGGGTGAGAAGGGAGGTGAGGAGGGAGAAGAGGGAGGTGAGGAGGGAGAGGAGGGAGGTGAGGAGGGAGAGGAGGGAGGTGGTGCGGCATATATGAAAGGAAGCACTTTCTGCCTTTCTACTCGGAAGCTCACTGCTCTCTCCTCACAATCAGCCATGCACACCCCAGCCATTGTGCGCAAGGGGCTTTAAAGATAAATGGCTGCATGTTAACCACATTTGACATGCTGTACAGTGGCAGCCACCTTGGGTCTCAGGATGCAGCCAAACAAAAAAAATACAACAAACAATCCCAGCAAGGATGTCAAACATGAGGAAAAGTACAAGAATTTGTCACATATCTGTAAAAGTTGTGGCTCGCTCGCTGAGTGCACCGGAGGTTGGAGAAAGAAGGGAGGTGTGTGTGTGTGTGTGTGTGTGTGTGTGTGTGTGTGTGTGTGTGTGTGTGTGTGTGTGTGTGTGTGTGTGTGTGTGTGTGTGTGTGTGTGTGTGTGTGTGTGTGTGTGTGTGTGTGTGTGTGTGTGTGTGTGTGTGTGTGTGTGTGCGTGTGTGTGTTGTGAGGCCAAGAGATTGATGAGCTGGGGATCTAAAGGCACATACTTGAGTAAATGTTGCCACTATCCCAGACTGACAAACTTGGGTCATATCACAAAACCTCTTTGATAAAACACCACAATCAAAAAGTGATATTGTGGGGAACGTCATGTAACATGTTATATCCCTCTCATGCCCGTGCTGACGTCACAAGGCCAGTCAAGTGATGAACACTTAGTTAATTAACAGACAACATATTCAGAAGTACAGGCCGTCAGTAGCTAGCCTGTAGTCTGCTCCTTCTATGGATTTATCTGGAAAATCGGACTGAGGTCGTAACTGAGGCCAAGAACCTGACCATAGAGTTCTGGAACCAAACCGAATGGTTCTGGAACCTGTAAAGTTCTTGGAACCAAACCAAGTGGTTCTGGAACCTGACCATAGAGTTCTGGAACCAAACCAAGTGGTTCTGGAACCTGACCATAGAGTTCTGGAACCAAACCAAGTGGTTCTGGAACCTGACCAAAGAGTTCCATCCCAATGTGCAGTGCTGCTAAGAAACTGTTGGATGGAACCGGACAATGGAGAGAACTCATTGTTTTTACAACTGGACAATTCTTCCATTATCCTAATGACACACATTACCTTATTCCTTGGCCCTGCTTCTCTGATGGATTTATCTGGGGAAAAACACCTAAAACACCTTTCAAATGCCACATGTTCCTATCTCTGGTGTTTATTTTATCAGTAGCAGCCGAGAGGAATTGCTAAAGGGATGCTAACGAAGACTGAATTCCAAATAGGTTCAGTGTTTTGCAAACAGTTTCACCTGCATGCTGGGAACAGGGAAGAGGAGGAGGATGTCAACCTCAGTTTGCACAGCCTCCTCAGTGCTGCTCCTTTTATAAATTACCTCATCAGTGACTGAAATTAACACCGATTCTTTCAGGCAATTTCTCAATTTCCAATGCTAATTACGTTTTTCTCTTTACTTTTAAATTCTGTACCACCTGTTTAGGGGGGGAGACATCTTAGGCAACGGAGACGCGTTTAATCACAATTTTAATTAACCACGGTGTAGATGTAAAAAAGAAGCAATTATAATGCAGATGAATGATGATTTTCCCACATTAAATTGTTTTGTTTCTTCGTTGTGTTGATTGCATAAACACAGGCGGTGAACAATTTTTATCTACTGTAATTTTGTAATTGTTTTGCGACAAAAAAAATTTGGGGACAGACAGACTGAATTCATCTGTTTACAGATTGTTTCATTTTGTTTAACCCTGTAATTGCTGCCAATACGTGTTTGGGTTAAAATGTAATTTTGACAAGCAGAAGCTAGGCAGCCCTGCTACTGATGTACTTAGACGGTATCAAGCCCAACATCCTAATGTCTGTACACATTGTGGCATCTCTGTACACTCACCCTCTCAAGAAAAAAAACAACAAAAACTTAACTACATCTTTACCTCCATTGACCTTATCCAACTATTTAACTAAATGAAAGTCACTCTCCCGCCTCCCTCCCCTTTTACAATTGAGCAGACAGTTGCAAATAAAAGCACAGATGGGTACTACAAGAATGGACTCATAATCTTTACAGGCTCATGAAAATATCATTGGGTTTGAAGAAGACTGGTGTCTTAGAGGACTTTTACCGGCTATGTTCTCAGGAACTTGCTTTTATATTAACGTCACAAGCGCTGCCACCATAAAGACTAAAAGACATCAACATTGCAAAATTCCCCTCAAATGGTATTGTTTCTTTCGCTAAAAGCATTTGTTGGCTAACAAACTCAACTGATATTGAGACGCACCTATAAGGCAGATGTGTTTGGCACAGAGGTGAATTAGATTGACCTGAGTCAGACACACACACTGTCATGGCTTGAAATGGTGGAACCAACATACCCATTAGAGACCAGAGAACTGTTCGCATTACTGCCCACATTTGATGGGGAGAGGAGATATCTGGCATGGCTGATGGCTTTGGGCCTACCGGCCTTTCACCCTGACCTGGCTAGCGTGGTCTGCTACCGGACATCTTTTCCCCCTTCCCCTGTCTACCTTCCCCCACATAGTTGCCTGCCTCCCCCTCCCCTTCACTAATCTCACTGCAAACAGCTTTCAGTTTGAGCAGAGACCATAAAGAGGAGGAGAGAAGGGAGGGGAGGCATCGGAGTCCTGCAGCCACAGGCAGTGCAGTGAAGCTTCTCTATTAAAAAAACTTCAGTATGAAATGGGGGGTGGGGGGGGGGGGGCTCAAGTACAGTATGTGTATGCAACTATAATTCGTTGCTTTTGTATGGGTTTTGAAAACTGGTTCGCGAGAGAGTTTGAGCACAGTGTGTAATTCCAAAAAACAACACCAAAATCCATAATACTGGTCATGAAAATAACCCATATATACTATGCAGTAAACACAGAACTTCTGAGCATACATCAACACAAAAAAATTGAATATTTATGAGTCTCTGCTCTTCTGACTTTCCAAGAGCACCTCAAGAGATTCACAGCAACACTTGGTATATATATAATCATATCTTTGGAGAAAAGAGGCAACCCCTTTCTGAATATTAGTGGTGATGGCTAGGAGTAAACAGAGCATAAAATCCTGAGGAACTGTGACAAGGCCCATATGCACGCAGACAATACCAGGCCAGCATCTCCATGCCTTTGTTCCCAGCTTAACAAAACTCTGCCGTCACACCACTTTGACTCAATGCTGCCTGTCGAACGGCCATCAACCCGTCAGGCCCTGGCTGTCACATGCAAAGCTCACAGAGAGAGAGAGAGAGGGGGAGTGAGAGACAGAGAGAGGGGAGAGATGGAGAGAGGGCAAGAAAGAGAGATTGAAAAAAAAAGACGTGAGAAAGTGTCATACTTCTCCCAAGCTCTATGGCTGTTAAAGGGGAAAATACATTTTAAGCATGTGTGCATAGGAAAGATTAAAAAAAAAAAAAAAAAAAAGAGAACATACAAGAAACAATGATAGTCACCTAGATCTTTGACTTCCCCTTTAATAAGAATATATGTTAAGAGGATTTCAACTCTTGCTCCTTAGGGGATTTGAAACATTTTACAGTCGAATTTCCGTCCTGCTTTGTGATGTCGCAGAGACAGAATTGGAGCAGTGCGGAATCACTAAAAGTTTCATCAAACAAATCCTTATCTCGATTTCTCTAAGGGGTATAGAGGAGAGTAATTCAAGAAGATAACGGTACTGCTCATCTGTGTCCTGCTACATCCCATTTCTATGTAACTCGGGCGATTCAAGGTGCTACAATTGCACTTGTTCTCTCTCTTTGTGTGTATGTGTGTGAGTGTGCGTGCGTGCATGTGTGTGTGCGTGTGTGTGTGTGTTTGCATGTGCACGTGTGTCTGTGCATGCATGTGTGTGAGTGTCCAACTTTGTCTGATGCACAGAGTAACTCTGAAAGCCTGACGCTCAATATCCACTACTGCACTCACTCACTGAGTGGTTTTTAACCTCAGCAAAATCATCCATTGCACTAAACCAATTTTTCCAAGTCACTATTCCAGCCAAGCAACAAATGTTTGTACTCAAATCCATCTCCCCCAAAACCCAATAAAAGACAACACTAAAGATGGCCATTACCACAGAGATTTGGAAGCAGAGGAGAAAAAGGGAAGAAAAAGGTAGAGAAAAAAGGCCTCATCCCTTCATCCGCCTAACTTTGCGCCCATTACCCCTGTGACCTAGCTCGCTCAGGGCCCGTTTCTCTCGCTTCTCTCCTCCACCCTGGCCAGCCAGGGAGAGATTTGTCTCACCCTCCCGCCCTGCCACTGTCAGTTCCCTGTCTCTTTCCCCGGTCCCTACCCTGGCTGTCAGGTTCTGGCCTGCCAATTTCAACTTGAAGCTTGACTGAGCTGATTTGATGCAAATACCTCAGGGGAGAATCCTGAAACTGATGAACAGTTATGTCAAGTCGATTTTGCACCGTTGGGAAAAGGTAACCTCTGCGTCGGAGAGGAAGAAAAAAACACAACAAGGTTAAAGAGAGAGAGAGAGAGAGAGTCGCTTTTGGTGCACATGTAATAGCGCCCAGCTCCGCGTCCCCCCGCCGCCCCGTGTCCCCTCGCTGCCTCTTACCGCTCCTCAGAAATGGTAACTGTCAGTAGAAGTACTAATTGCAGATGTGCCAAGCTGCCGTTATAATAAAATCAGAGGCAGTGTGGACATTAAAAATGGCTGCCTCATTTGCGAGACTGCTGAAAAGGTAGGCATAACTGAATATTTCATGACTTTAATTACTAAGGAATATTCCTTTCCGGCAGTATGGAACGAGTGTTGCTGTAACTAATTATGAAAAGTAATAACATTAGAGATCCTGTGATTGCCAGTTTACAAGGTAGCCTACTCGGCATGTTGAGATACTATAATATCCCAGACCCATATAATATTAGAATACATACAGGGAAAACCTCTGTTTCTCACACTCTCTCTCCCTCAACCTCACCACCTCTCCACGTGTCCCTGCCATTTGAATGAAAACCGACAGAATATCGAGAGACTTTCTCCTCCTACACATTTTCTTAACAAAGCCCTGATGCAACCAGGTACCTGGACCGTGAAGTGCAATTTGATTAATCCTTTAATTCACAAGACTAAGCACCTGTGTGGCTCTAACCGAACTTCCGCGTTACCAGCCATATATTTACACAACTTCATCATCCTGACTCCCTGTGATGTCAGCGGCTCAGTTCAATACGACTCTGCCCGTACATTATTCAACTATGCTGCTGCCAATGGCACATCCCAGGAGTAATGTACGACCACTGATATGGCCGTGGAGAGAAGGAAAGTACAAGGTCTGCTTTGATGGGCATGCTAATACTAATACCCCTAAGTAGTAAGAATAACAAAGTGATGGAGAATTTATCTCAGGAATGTTGGAACAAGACGCTGGAGTGATAAGAGTGAATCTTCCTTTGGGTAGGAAAGCAGGGAGTAGCCAGTAATTACTGACGGCTGGGGTCGAGCCTGGACTTACAGAGGGTAAACAGTCAGTGATAGTGCAGGTAGAGGCTAGGGTAGTCTAGGCACCGAGTCAGCCCAGGCCTTTTTTAGCCGCAACTAGTCCCAACCCCAGCCCCAACCCTAACCTTAGCCCTCCACCCCTACCCCATTCCCAGCAATATACCCTAGCCCTCAACCCCAGCCCTTTTCTCCTAACCCTGCCTCCACCCCATGGCTCTGGTCCTGTGTGTCAGAAAGGCTGAGGACAGGCCTGTCGGTGTGATTATCCTCCAGCTACCTGAGGAGGTGTTTGTTTGACATTGGTGTTTGACAGCGGCGGGACACAGGCCGTTCAGTGGGGGCTCCATCGCCAGTCAGAACCTATTAACACAAGAATTCACCACTGAGTTTTTACAAGGCCAGACTGGTTCTCACACTATCTTTACACGTGTCCTTACTACCGATGACATTTAAAGGGGGGCGGTGTGTGTTTTCTTCTCTCGTCTTGGCTCACTTTTACCAAAGGTTATGTTTGAATAACAAGGGGAAATGTAATTTCATACAATTTCCTCTATTGCTGCAGCGTTCAGTTAAGAGCTCATTTGATCAGGCGATAAGATGAAAGCATTTAAAGTGACAAAAATGTGGTGCTACAAATGACTGAATCTGCACGGCAATCAACTGCAATTGCATAGAAATAACAGTGGCACGGCTACCTTACATAATATTCTGAATGGACCCAGTATGTCCTTAATCAAGACAGACACAACCTTCTCCATTTCCAACCAGGCAAAGGTAGGAAAGTAGAAAATCTCTCTAGGTGACTTGGCTTCCAAATGATTCAAACAAATGAAAGGAAATGACCTGGAAAGAGGCAACATGTTCTATTAGGCGTTATTAAGGGTAATAGTATAACAGTGTAAAACGCATTGAGTCATGTGAAAAAGTCCTACATTTCCAAATGTCATGATACCTTAATCTGACAATCTCTTATTGATTGTCCCATGTGTCCATGACCTTGCCAGAAGTGCTCTTCCACCCGACAATCAAACATACAGCAAAGCGTGTGTGTGTGTGCGTGTGCGTGCGTGCGCGTGCGGGTGCGTGCGCACACGTCCGTGCGCGTGTGTGTGTGTGTGTGCGTGCATTTGTGGTCAGACCTGGTGAAAAAAACAAAATCTACCAACTTCAGAGGATCAAACAGGAAACTGAGGAATAGCTTTTAGCACTGTTTTACCATAAAGGTGACAACTTTGAACATGCAGATAACGAACAGTGGACCGAGAAATACGGTGCCATTCATACACTACCAACCACATCAAAAGCCATCTGATCAGATAAAGAGCCTTTTATTTTCTAGTGTTGCTGCCTTCCTTTTTAGCTTTTTAGTAGACCCCCTCCCCATCCCTGACAGCAGTATGGAGCGCTATGCTCTTAGTCATTATCATTAGCACACCAATATTTCTATAGGCCATAATACAGTCATTATTGAACTTGCGGAATACATGCTGTTTAGGCTATGGGGGATGTGGAGCAGCCACAAATGTCATGCATGTGGGCACTATACTTACTCACTCATGAGCAAAATCCAGATGTATATTGTAAGAGGACAATCAGCAGGATGGGATATTTTCATTGTGATTTCCATTGTATTTCTCTTGTTCTGAAGCACAGGCGGTGCATTGCGAGAACCGCCGAGTTGCTGTGTATTACGCTGACTGTAAGTCACATGCGAAACATCATAATGAAATGGAAGATTATGCGCACAAAACACGGTGCCTTTAGACTTGTAATTTGTTTAATTAAGAAATCGAAATGTTAGTTCACACCTGCTATGCAACCTGTCGCGAGTCATATCATGTGTACCTTGCAAATAGGAAAGTTGACACGTGGAACATTTTGAAAATCACACGCAAGCCATTGTAAACAACTAGATGTGTGCAAACAGTGGGATGGGAACCGAATGGATGGGCCGAATAAAGACTTCGCATTTTCACTTGAGAAAATGTCAAATGAGGCATGATATTTTTCTAACATGTATTTTTCTCACCCAATGCATAAAACATTGTGGGCTTAGGATAAGGAAGTACACAGAAAAATCGAAAGCCCAAATGCATGCAATTATTTGCCAGTCCACTGAAGTTTCAATTTCAGTGTTTGCCTTGTGTCTGTATCACACACACAGAAAAAAAGGAAAAGGAACGAACGAAAGAAAGAAGAGAAAGACCTTCGACTGAATATTTTCCAACTTCAGTTGTGTGTGAGTTCACATCACCTTACAGGGGAGTGGATATGAACTGTCAAATCACAAGAGGACGGTGACAGAGACGGGCTTAGAGGACGAGTCACGGCGGAATGGCACCGCAAACACCTTCAATTCTGTCACTTCTCCTCCATCATTCAATCTTTCACACCCGGGAGTCCTCACACACACACAACCTGAACTACGGACAACACACACACAACCCAGTACAGCATGATATGATCCAGCGCAGGACAAAGAATTAGAGGTGGATAAAGTGAACCCGGGTCTCAAATCAAGTCAAACTTAAGACTTAAGCCTCATCAAAACATTATCAAATGTCTATTCGCTTTAAGCATTATGATAATTGAGACATTAAATCAACATATTAAGCCCAGGGGCTTGAGGACTGCCTTCTCATTGGCTATGATTCATGCATTTTTCTTAGTCACTGATGACGCAAGAAACTCAGCAGTACTACTTGCATTCTGTGGTCCTCAGCAGTGACATATGTAAGCAGCACAGAAGACATTGCCAGCAGAACAGCAACTAGAGCTGAAGCTATTGCAGAGGGAAGGAATTTCAGCTATAATGATGGGTTGGCTATTCTATAAAGCCAAGCGAGTCCCCTATCCAAGATCTTGTAGCTTTTCCACACAAAAAATACCGAGCAGAACATGGAACAGGCTGTCCCGACTCTTTACTTCAGAAAACGTACATAAGAAGAAGGCATCGGAAGGGAGAGAGGGAAAGTTTTCAACAGAGCTGAGAAAATGGTCCATGCATGAGAAGAGCAGAAACCTGAACTGTCCAAGTAAAGAGTGAGTGTGTGTCCACAAAGAGTTAACCACTTCCCCTGGTATCGAAGCATGGGTTAATATCACGCCTGCCTAGTAAAGAATTATCCCTGCACCTCTCGGAACAAAAGACTCCTTTTGCAAACAGACTCCTACTTTCCCCCAGTGTCCAAAGGTATTTGCTGAAGTAAATCTGTCTAAATCCCGGTTAGCTTGGGAAAGGGGGAAGGTGTAATAATAACCATTTTTTTTTCTTATAAATAAAGTTTAGGTTGGAAAATAACAGAAAGAATATGGAATTCATATCACATGATGCATTTCAAGTTGTAGGCTGAAGCATCCCCCCCTTGGAAAGCTTGGCAACGGATTTGCATACATGATTCTTTAGTCTGATTGAGAGAGAGGAGAGAGAAGAAATAGATCTCACGACACAATAAAGATATCTCGCCAACCAACTTAAGAGAAGAGTGGAGGCATTGCGGTTAAACTTTGGTCCAGATTTCTAGGAGGGGGGGGGACCAAATCTAATCTTAAAGTAGAAAGAGTACTGAGCTATAAAAGTAAAGAGAAACAAAAATGGCAACTCTGTTTGAACGGGTTTTTATTTTAATCTCACAACACAACTACTAAACTTTTCTCAGTAAACCCGGCAGTGTATCAACTAACATGATACTTTGAAAGATCACAATGCAACAACTCCAGAAATAGTCTCTCCTATTGACCTCGTTCACACCTGCTCTTCTGGTGACATACAAAACACACATCCACAAGGAATCCCTACAATATCATGTGAGAATGCAAATTGACAAATAACAGTAGACGTAAGCACTGCTTTGCGCTCCAATTCTTATTTCAAAATGGACAAAAAAGAAACACCCCTAAAAAGTAATTGTGTCTGAACACACCTGCTCCTAGCTAGTACAGACCTCTTAAGTTAGAATCTGATCCGTCTCAGACACGTTTTCATTTTTTTACTTTAAGTGTGAGAGTGAGTGTCCATGAATAGTACAGGCATGCCATCTCGTAACACTATCTGACCGTCAGGAGGGCCAGGCCTACCCCGGTAGAGTAGGAGCTATATTAGGCTAGTAACCAGGGGACGCCCAACAAACAGCCACAAACACCTAAGTTATTTTGCTCACCACCCACCCTTCTGCCATTTTTTTTTGTTTTTTTTTTGCTATTGCTCTCCTTTCTTGCTTTCCTTTTTCCCCCCTTTTCATCTCGGCCTTTCTGATGCTGAATGCAAATGTAGCCTGCTGGCGGTGAAAGGGCTGAATTGTGATTAAGAAGAAGAAGAGCTCCTTTCTTTGTTCTCCCCTCGGGGGATGTTTACTGGGAGAGACACGGCGGATCAGATATGAAAGACATTCAGGTCAGCATTGATGTGAGCGAAAGTGAAATCGTACCTAAGGCATTCCAAAGACCGCGGTGTCAGGGGTTCAGCTAACGGTGCCTCTGCTGTGTGTGTTCTCCCCGTTAGGCGAAAATATCTTCATAAGCCAGAGAGGGAGAAGAAAATAGAGAACCCAAAACAAAAAAAATAAAATGGGAAAGATTTTTTTTTTAAACAGACAAAATTTTGGGGATAAAGTTGCGTATCGGTGTCCGACTGTAGAGATGGTGATGTTCTGTCCAAATCAGAATCATCTAATACTGGCGTGAATCTGGTTCGTCACAGCAAACACAACATGTGTTTGTGGCTGAATGTGATGTTAAGGAGATCTATGTAGTTTTGAATGAACTAAAACCTTTACTAAATCGAAAGTCACCACACTAGGCAATGGAATGCATATATTTTTTTTATTATTATTCCCGGAAGTTCTGAAATCTAACAGGTAGAGATCCGGTAACACAAAAGTGTTCAGTGGTGTACGTCCGACTACCGTAGTTTGAGCCGAAGGATATATTTAGCTTATGATGAGCCCCGTTTGATAAAGAATTATAAACATCAAACTACACTGATGCATCAACCAAACTGTATCTGCTTGAAAAGGGTGAAAAGGGCAACAAAGGTCTCGCATAACGACATGCCAGAAATCAGGATCCGGATGTTGTTTTTGGAAAAGTGCACAAAAACACACATCCTCAGACATGCTGTATCTACCATTACCAGATACCATCAGTCTATGAGTCTTAAGTAAACAATCTAATAATACCTCATCATATGAAATAGCTTTTCTAAAAACCCTGAGTCTGTCTGAACACCTCATGCCTCACCACTGTCACTGCTGCCATGCGAACAGTGCAGGCCCCTGCCCGAAAGGAGATCATTTCTTGCTGGCTCGTAGTATCTGCAGTAATTATTTCACTTGCTTAAACAAAATAATCCTTCTCTAAACACTGATGCACCACGGCAACACCGCCCTGTCCATTTTTTGCCCGAGTGAAAAAGCCATCAGGAAAGGTAACTAGCTTTGGCTGCTTAGACAATTGCACCCTTGTGGGAATGGCAGCATGAATGGTACAGTGGACACCCCAGCACTATTGACGTTATAAACATGTAAATGAAACACATTACGACTGACAATCAATTGTCCGTGAGCGCCAGCGAACCTGCCCTCCTTTTCCCTGTGACAGCAACAAAATAGGGCCTACCTTGGGAAGAGGAACAATTTGTGAAAAGGGAAAGGGGGGGGGGGGGGGGGGGGGGGGGGGGGGCGATGGGGGATTTTTCTCTTCGACTGGGGAGTAAATGCACCTTAAAAGCAAATGAATAATAGAGATGGACAAAATGTTTAGACTGGAAGGAATCTGCCATTGTTTGGGCTGAAAGCAGGGCTGAGGCTAAAGAATTAGTAGCACTCCTTTATATCTTTAGCGTGAATGCACACAGGCTTTTATAATCACATTCACAGCATTGTATTAAACTATTGGAGCCAGAGAGAGAGAGAGAGAGAGAGACAGAGAGAGAAGCTGGAAAGCTTCTTCTTTTTTTATATACCTTCAATTATGTAATCAATATATTCTGGAGCATGGGAACGTCTATGGAGAGGCTTTCTGTTGATTGAAAATGTATAGGTCTTTGTATTGTATTACAGGAAATATCAGACAAACGGACCTTTGGGAAAACTGAATGTCTACGTTTATATTTGAAACTTCCCCTGAAAAAAAGTGGTGCCATTTTTATGTACTGCCTCGTAAAATGGCACCACCCAATACAAGCGAAACCACATAACACACACAGCTCCAACATTACTCCAGAAGTTGAACGTAAACAAAATAGATGAGCGGGAGATACTGATCAGTACCACTGGCTGTCATTCCCCTAGCAAATGTCTCTTTACCCATACTGAGAGGGCAATAGAAATGTGGAAACGGAAAGTGTGCCATTCAAAAGTACTCATTTTTAACAGTATTGATTGACTAATCAAGTTAGAGGGGAAAAGGTTTGTGGAGTACTTTGTCAGCTGTACTTATAAACACACAGTGAGGTAGAGCCCCACAGCTGGGTCTGACTTGCAACACCTGGGAAGGCAGGCAGAGAGAAAACTCCAACAAAACTACAGGGTTGCCAATATCACGTTGCACCGAACTGTGAGATTGACTTTACACTCTTTAACTCTGGATGTGATAAGTATGTACAGTATCATATGTGGGCCTATAGAATCACACGCCAAAGTTGTGTTATCAACAAACAGCGAAGCTAGATACCACCATGCATGGCTAGAAAAGCATTATTACCTACTATAATGTGACCAAATAACCTAATCTGAATAAATTGACCTGGAATTCCAGAATCTCACTCTAAGGTCAGAATACTGGCTATAAAATTTAGCCGTAAATGTGAAACAAAACGTTGAAATCCTACTAAAAAATATTCTATAACTACAGAGAAATGTCTTCTGGATAACATGACAAACGATCATGCATAAAATAATTAATTTTTTCTACCCATATAGTAAATAAATAATTGACATCATCAATCTATCAATATTCAAAATATTTCAATTGATGGTCTATGTTTTCTGTCTTGTTTACTGCATTCAAGTAATCTCAGTATGTAGGCTATCGACCTGATAAGGATCCTCATATATAGCCATATAGTGGTGTTATCTATCGGCCAGACACACAAGCTCAGCTCCTATGACATCTCTCCATGCATCCAGGGGAGAAAATAAAATCCACTCTGTCTGAATAGCTCAACCACAGCATTCCCAAAGGGAGAGAGCTATTGAAGGCATCTCGTGACGAGAAAATGTAAATAGGGGGGCAACTCCGTGATCACAATGGCATATTAAAAAAATATGATAGAATCAAGAATGCCGAATTTCTACTTGCTCAGTCAGCCTATTATATGTGCACACTGCACACCACATCAGCACTGAGGGGGAAGCGACTAAAATACCATGCTAATTATTTTTGCATTGAGAGTGTGTGAGGCTGCTTGCTGCTGTTTCATAGAGGGAACTTGAAAGGATTCTTCTTTCTGACAAATGCAAATGTCAATCATCAGGTGTGTGTTGGTCAGAAAACACTTACTTGAATGGAGTGTTTTAAAGTAATCCAAACTTTTGTTTACTGGAACAGGTGGGAACTGGTGCTCAGAGGCAAGAAAGGAGGCAAGAACAATCTTATCTCCTAAAAACTACAGCGAAAAGGGGAACTTACTTTCACTCCTATCTTTTGTTATTCAGAACCACAACAAGCTTGAAGCAACGCTTGTAATTGTCAATGACTCTCCTTGTATTGATTGTACGAAATCAATACACAACATTTAATAAGGGAAAGAGCCACATAAAGGGAGACATTTCACAAGTACAAGCAAAATTCATACGCACTTGATAATGCCACTTTGTACAACAACAGAGACTGAAAATACCAGGTACAAAATAAAATGCTAAGCATTCCCGTGTAAGAAAAGATCTCGGGACCCAGACATGTGGTGATGCTGGATTTACTTGTGCACGGGGTGTATTGTAGTCTACAGTCTACAAAAGGGAAAGGGACAAACGTATATTCCCTACGAAAAGCCATCCACGACATGGTTCAATAACTCCAACGTGTAACACAGTTCGGTGGGTTGACAAACAGTTGACAATAGAGTGACAAACGTATCCTTCACCGCTATTTGCTCCATACAAGCACTTTATATTGCTAATAATAAAAGAAATAACACGAGACACACCACCGGTCAATATCACCATCTTAGCGCACATGCCATCTTATTTGTTTATAATAAATTAGTAAACTAAGCTACTACAGCATGTTCACAGCGAATTGTCCCCACGTGTTCTGTTTCATATTCTTGTCAGTTGCCAAAGGTGTGGGACACTAATCATTCCTTAGTAAAAGGGGACAATGTTTCGAGAGAAGGTAGATTTAACACTGTAACAAATCATTTGGGTACAACGCGAGAACTAAACATACCAATAACGTTTAGACATATACAAACGAATTACATTACTGGCATAATATACTCAGAAGTGTGAGAATCTTAGCAATGTGTAGCATAAGGAACAAACACTTGCTGGAAAAAAATGCTCAAACAACTAAATCTACAGGTACGTGAACTACAGAACAGCAAAAAAATCAGTCCTCATCTAACGGGTTTGTCTTGGTGGACAATAAGGGACTTCGCGACTGAACCGTTATATGGGCAGGGAAACTTTCTGAAATTCCTCTCACTGCTACTCAGTCTTTTCGCGCAACGATAAACTCTCAACTTATTACAACTTCCGTCAAATCGTCTCTGTAAAAATTACGAAATGAGCAAAGACGTTGTGCTCCTAATTTCACAATGAAGGAAAGACAGTCCCGCCTGTGTACACAGTACAATACGGACACATTACGCATTGTTTCCCAGTTAGAAGTGTCCCTTTATTTCCTATGAGACGAGAGCAGAGAAAAAACACGCATTTGGTAATTCGTAGCCAGCCCCTCTGAACCACAGTCACAGTGACAACATTACAGCTCTAGATCCACAACAAACATATTTTGCAAATGACAGTTTGTTATTTTTCATGTATCTTCTTACCGTTTTTCCTTCTTGGATTGGCTTGTTTTCGCCTCTTACACCTGGGGCCATCCGCCATGATCTCGTGCTTCATTGATAAGAGTGGATCAGATGGCAGCTCGCATGGACTCGACTCCTTGAATCAGCAGCAGCAGCAGCAGCAACACGCAGGCTCAATATCTAACAACCAAACACAGGCAGCAACAATGTGGGTACACTGGACTGACTAGGAGAAACGATTTAAATATCAGGCGCTAAGTAAAACAGAAAATATTACAAAACCCAATATACACATTTTATACCTATGCTAGAGTACGATAAGGGGTCGATCAATGTATTGTTGATCTGTATAATGCCAGTGATCGGGATGATGATAAGTGGAAGTGAACATGACGACGGGGAAGGAGAGGCAGAGAAAGGGGGAGACAGGGAGTTGCACCTTCAGTATGAGGCATAATTCACTAAGACATGGCCGTGCTGGGTTAAGCACGCGTTATACATTCTGTTAATTCAAACAAGAAAAGTTTTACCATTGATCATTTTCTTTCTTTTGTGCTGTTTTCATTTTATGTTCTGCTTCGATATAAAAAAAATAACTCGTATACCGCAAACAGTAGGCCTACATTGATTTCTCTGGGTTTATGTTTTTTAACCTACTTTTTTTTTTAAATTGAGAGTAACCTATATTTATGATGACAGACGCAAGGTTAAAGTTATGAGTTCAACAATAGGCTTTGTGTCAAATGTAAATATCACAGGGTTGAAAGTAGAGCAATTTCACTCCGCTAGGCCTATATCACTTACAACACAAAACAATAAAAATGAAAGATGATACAAAAAGCTATGTTGTGAAATACGTAAGGCTAAATGCATAAATGTAAATGTACTCCACAATTAATTTACGAAAATTACTACATTTGTTCATTTAAGATACATTTTAGATAGCATGCATATTTTACGTTTTAGGCCTATCATGCTGAAAAACGTACATACATAAATAAGTAAAAACAGACAAAACATGAAAACATTCATGCTTTCAATGGACTAATCGTGCAAAATGAGTGGGTTAAATTCTGCCAATGGATTGTATTACTATGGGGAACGACCCACGACAGGAAAAAACAAATAAACACACAAAAACTAACAAATACCACAAAATGATGTGTCAACAAAAATACAATTATCCAGACAGGAATTGAAACATATTACAGCTATATGAACAAAATAATGTAAATGACGTTGATATGACAAGCGAATATTTACCATATTGTGAGACACACAACTTCTACTCTACGAAACCAAAAGATACAGAAAGACACTAACAAGAACGAGTTGGATACAAAAGGGTGCGTGCTTGGCTCGGTGAAAGTGAATCCAAAGCTGAATAAGACCGGGCTTGTTTTTTTCTCGTGATTTTTCGGCTCGAAGAGTAGGCTTTTCATCAAATTCTATAAAACTGCATCTTCTCTGTTGGAACGCAATTTCAAGCCTAGATACTTAAAGCGCACCTCTACCTCATCCACCTGTGCAGGTAGAGAAAGTTTAAAGTGAACGCAATACTATAGCACCAAAGCCCTTATAAAAGCTCTAAGTCGCAATCTCTAAAATGATAAATGACCTATTTTATAAAGGTTATTAGTCGAGGTAAAGAAATGGACACATACCTGATTTCGTATAGTAGTATCTTTTCGGTTGACTTCGGTTGTAGTGATAACACAAGACTGCAGCGTTAAGAAATTGCGGAGAGAAATGTGCAGGGATCCTTGCAACGATAATAAAGCCTTAGAAATAGTGGTTCGGAAGGACCGTTATTCCTGCTAGGGCAGGTTAGGACTGATCTCTTTCAGACACTCCAGGAAACAAACCTGGGGACGGACTGACGTGTTACGCCTCTTCTAATGACATTTTTTTTCTTTTTCTTTTCTGTAATACGGAGGAGAGGAGAGAACCAACCCTGGGACACGCGCCACCTGTCTTCACGGGAGGGGATAATTGAGCAGGACCAAACGTGAGCATATTTTGGTAAACGTGATACGTTTTTTTTTCTCTCTCCCAGGCTGTTTGATCCGAGTGAAATGAACTGTGACTGTCGGACTACGACTACCACGTATAAGCAGCCGAAGAAGCAAGAATATTATCCGGAAGAGAAGAAAAGTTGGAACACTCTCATATTCAACCCACCCGACCACAACTGAAAGGGGGAAAAAGGACCAAAATGATAGCGTTGCAAGTTCGACTGACTCTCACACATACCAGGGATGAAAGAGTAAGGGTTGCAGAGTGTTAAGGAAGTGAGCATCAGCGGTTTGGGTTGTTAATGTTTTATATTTGTAAACGTTTATTTATTTGCCTCTATGGACGTGCGTTTATTTTTACTATCGTAATAACCACTGTGAGTGGCGCATGTATAACGACGCATGACCCATGCACCTACAAGAGCGACAGAGATGTGTATACTGAGGTGCTTCTCGCACGTGCCAGGTGGAGTCAGGTGCGTTCAGGTACTGTATTTGAAGTTTTCCCTGCGTGTTTTAAACAAAGTGTATGTAAACTCATCACTCTGACCAGGATTGAAAGACGTCAAGTGTGTACTTTATTCCTTTTTTTCACAGGTGTTATTCAAGGTTATATCGACCAAAATATTTCACTCTATTGCAACTATATGCCATGGTTATTACTCCAATTAAGGTTTCTCTATTTGATTTATTCATGTATTTCCTTGTGATGCCATTGTTTCTATTTCTGTCTGTCTCTCACTATAGATGGAGAGGGAGGCTCCACCTTTGCAACGCTGTGATTGGTTATGTAAATAAAGTATTATATTTTCTGTCCTGTCCTATGCACTTATCAACTGTATGGATAATTAAATCATCAATCAAGAGGCTCGACTGTTTGATGCCTTTGTCCAAAGCCAATCAGATTCCAGAGAACTCGGAAGCACAGCTCGAGAGGAAAAGGTGCTCAACATCTGGCATTAAATATTCCAAAAGGCGGTCGATATAGACAGCACAGCTGAAAATAGATTGATATTAGAGTATTTTTCAATCTTTTTATCTGCAATTAATTTGAATGAATTATATATAATTGTATTAATTACGATTATGATTATTATTAAGAATATTCATATATTTTTTTATTTGTAATATTGTGATTATTATGTTTATTATTACACGTACAGTATTGTGTTTATTTGTAGCATACTACTCTATTTATGTTGCACTGTTATATTTTCATTAGGTAGGTATGTACAAAATAACTTTGTTGTCATTTATGCAGCTGTTATTGGTCGCAGCCAGGTGATAGTGCGTTACAGACTGCTTACCGCTTTACTGCAGCTGGTAAGTAGGCTACTCCAAACTCAAGTTTTGCAGCTCCACGGAGTAATCTGCTTTGTGTGTTAATGTTATGTACAGCATGTGTGTGAGATTAAGACTGATGTAGTCGTGCGATTCGCTTCCGATTTTGACAGCAAATATTAGCCTGCAATTGCATGCCAGATAAAGACGCAAAGTCATTCATTTTAAGTGCGCACTGAATGTATGTCAAGCAAGTGCATGGTCTCTGTCTGACTTGCCAAATCCCTCTGTGCTGCCGCTTAACAACTGGAGCGGTGTCCCTGCTCATTCATTCCCGCGCGCTCTGAGTGACACCGCTCCTTGTTTCCAGCTTGAATATTTTATACAAACATATACAGCGTGAAAAGGGATTACTGACGATAGTTGACCTATAGGGGGACCTTAGAGTTAATGAATCTGTTAATTTAATTGAGAGGAAACACAACACACTCTTGTGGCTCTAGAAAGCAAGTGTCTTTATTTTTACGTGCCATGTTTGCTGGTATGAATTATATCAATACGGCAAATATATATCCTTTGTCAGTTTTATCATTACTTGTGCATTTAGCAAGGAATCAAATATGACCGTTTTATGAAGCAGTAAACACATATAGTCTATGTCAATTTCAACTAGGTTGACATTTAAATGATCATGTGGTGCAACAATAAAACTGTATAGCTTATATCCTATGCACCACAGAAACAGCATAGGCCCATGGTTTATAACATAGTGTTGCAGTACAGAATACACAGTGGAATCAGTAATGATCCTGGTATTTAACCTGGTACTTATTCACCCAGTCAACTGGTCTACACACCTGTCAGGTACAAGGATTACAGTGTTAAAATACACTGCACTAATATATTTAATAAGTGAGGATTGCAAAATATGTCAAAGTCATTACTGACCGCTTAGGGTCCCGAAATCACCCTCGTCAGGTGGAACATATTTTGAAAGAAAAAGGAGGGAAGGTGGAGGATGATGAGTGAAGCCAAGGCCTTTTTTTTCCTGCCACACAGAGAACAGACGGTGACTCCGTTCAGTTAATAGACTACACTGCTGAAGCACACTACGGTTCATGATTGTATCAGGCGCCAGATGTTACCTCTCACCTGCTATAACAGTATCATAAGCATAACACGTTTTTTCTTTGTATACTAATATGACGTTTTATCTGACCGTTGCCAAGATAACTTGTCGGGTAAAAGTACAGCAGTTACACAAATCCTAGTCTATTGTATAATTACAAAACCAGCCACAAATTATTCTATTTTCCAAAGATATATAATTGATGTTGTCCTCCCCATACAGTCGCATGGAAACACAGCTATCTTGGGATTCCAAGTCCCTGCAGGACTGCTGTTCTGTGCTGGGAAAGGAGCAGCTTTCGTGATGGAATTGCTCCCCTGAAATGTTACATCTGTGCTAAAACTTAGGAGGAGGAGAATGCACAGGTGGTGGTGGGAAAAGAATCTAATGGAATGGAATCCCCAAACTAAATAAGAGAGGGGGATGAGAGGAGGAGGAGGAGGAGGATGAGAACAGGACTGTGTCATTTCCTGTACATGAGAACATACCCCAGAGCTGCTCTACATTTCACTGTTTTAATGTCGCCCTTAAATAAGTTCACAAACCACAAGTATGGTATATGGTACATCACGGTAAGTAAGATTTATGTTGAAGATAATTTAACGTCTTACATAAAGTATGACTGCATATATCCTATATACCGCTGACAGCTTCTAACAACGACGGTGAGTATACAGTATGTCTGAGGCCCTAAACATACAGTTGACAGCCTTCTAAAGATGTTTGGTATACAATACAATGTATAAGGGCCTAAATGATAATGGTGTGACACAAAGCATCTTCTTTACCAGATCACATCTATCCCTCTAGTTTGTTTGTAACTCTCCCTCTCTCTCCCGACACTACAATCACCACAACAACATCGACTGTCGGTCTCTCTATGGGACCCGTTCTGTGATATTTTGATCCCACTGCTGTAGATAGCTGTAGATACTATGCCATTTAATGCTCCACCGTTGCTCGCAGTGTAACAGAGTGAAGAACATGAGAGATTGATGGACAATTAGAGAACAGAGGCGACCGTGTGTGTGTGTGTGTGATCTTCGAGGAGAAGTCTCAAACACGGAAAATGAATTTAGTTTACATTCGCTACAGGCCTTACAGGCAAATGAGCACGTCTCCTTTGCTTGTGCTTTTCTCAAAACCACTTCAGATGTTTCTCGGTGTATATAAAAGAAAGTGAGACAGAGAGAGAGAGGAGAGAGAGAGAGATCGCAAAGTAACAGAACAGATTGCTTCGAAGCAAAAAGTTTACATCAGAAACATATAGATTTTTCTTCTGTTAGTTGCTCTTGTTAAAATCAACAGTGTGAGTGCATGGTGACTCTCTCTGAGACTGTGAACAAAAAGCTGACGTCAGAAACGTATAGATTGTTCTTCTGTTGGTTGCTCTTGTTAAAATCAACAGAGTGAGTGCATGGTGACTCGATCTGAGACTGCGAATTACAACTTGTTCATTTGAGCTGCTCAAATAAGAGACGGATCAGATGCTCTGCTTTACTTTGAGTCTTTCCTGTGGAAAGGGGTCAGGTCCCCAGTGGCCAGAAAAGTAACAGATTGGTGGAGGGAGGCTGTGAGGGACTCAGAAAACCAGCGTTTCCGTTTTAAAATGTTGATATTCCCTCTTTGCGAAGTATTTATACCCAGAAGAGATAAAGACATAAAACACAATAAGTTCATATTTGACATGGACAAAAGTTAGTCCTCTTTCACACAAAGTGTGTTTAAAAAAAAAAAAAAGGAAAGCTGCTCAGGAAAACAGGAAAACGTGTTTCACTCTCGACTCGAAAGATGACTTATCGCTCCCTGGAATTAATAAATGAGGGGGGCGATGATGCATTATTAATCAAACATTTGAATAATTGTTGTATCTCTAATCTCTTCCCTATATTTGCATATCAGCCTTTTAATATCTGCTTCCATATATGATGCTAGCTACTTCCTCTTAGGACATAGAAATATAATTAATATAACTAACTTATTTCCTCAAACCAAACCATGTCTACTCTCTCTCTCTCTCTCTCTCTCTCTCTCTCTCTCTCTCTCTCTCTCTCTCTCTCTCTCTCTCTCTCTCTCTCTCTCTCTCTCTCAATTCAATTATATATGCTTTATTGGCATGACGTAACAATGTACATATTGCCAAAGCTTACTTTGGATATTTACAATATTAAAATAATAATACTCAATATTGTCAACGGGATAACAGTAACAACAATAATCAAAGTTCAAAATAACCATACATTGAACAATAACAATAAGCATAGAGGACATGTGCAGGTTGGTTGGTCTGTCAGACACTGTCCCTATGGCAGGCAGCAATGTAGTGTGCTGCCAACCCATAGCTCTATGCGTCCTCCCCCAACAGGACGGGTAGCTTATTCTCATCAGAGCGGTCTTTGAAACCTTGAATAAGGGTTTCAATTTTGGGGAAATGACACTCTCTAATTGTTAGACTTTTTTTGGACATTTCGTCAGGAAATGCAGCTCTGTCTCAGGTTCTGCTGTTGTGCAGTGGTTGCACAGCCTTTCCTCTACAGGGAGCCAGGTTTTCCTGTGTCTACCCTTCTCATTGGCAAGACTGTGTGTGCTCACTGAGCCTGTACTTTGTCAAGGTTTTTCAAAGGTTTTGAACAGTAACCATGGTCAAATAGTTAGCCATGGTGTACTGTCGATTTAGGGCCAGATAGCACTGCATTTTGCTTTGTGCTTCTGCTTGTGTTTCCCAATAAGCAATGTAGTTTTGTTTTTGACTGTGTTGTAATTTGTTTTATTCTGATTGGATGTTCTGGTACTGAGGCTTCAGTGTGTTAGTAGAACAGGTTTGTGAACTCAGCCCCAGGACCAGCTGGATGAGGGGACTCTTTTCTTTGCTCAGCTCTTGGAATTGCAGGGCTTGGTAATGGTATGAGAGGGGGTCACCGTATTTTAGTTGTTTCCAAAACTGAATTGCTCTTTTTTGAGTTTTTATTATTAGTGGATATTGGCCTAATTCTGCCCTGTCTCTCTCTCTCTCGCTCAACAATTTCAATACGGTGTGTTCGTTTACACTAACCTGGTGCATAGCAAGGGTAATATGTCTTGGATAAAAACCCAAGAAACTCAAATTGATGTGGCTGAATAACAATACAGAAAATTACATGTAATTCTCCCCACCCTCCCAACTACCAGCCACTGTTTATTTAATGGAATTATGGTAGGATAATTATCAGGTTGGATATCTACCAAGCATCAGTGTTCATCAAGGTTCAGTCCTCCTAAGAGGGGGGGGGGGGGGGGGTTACTTTGACTCTTAAATGACCAGGATGTAAAATAATAGAGAATACCTTAGTCATTGTGAGTTGTAACACTGTCTATTGTTTGTGATTTATTTTCATCCTGAGAAAAATAATAGTCCCAGTGAAGCTGCTGGTCACCACAGGGTAGGTAAAGAGCGCTCAAGGCTTTTTATTTGATTTAACAAGGCAAGTCAGTTAAGAACAAATTCTTATTTACAATGACGGCCTACCCCAGCCAAACCCTCCCTTAACACTGGGCCAATTGTGCACCACTGCTATGCAATGGGACTTCCCATCACGGCAGGTGGGGATTGAACCAGGGTCTGTAATGACACCTTTAGCACTGCTATGCAATGCCTTAGACCGCTGCGCCACTCGGGAGCCCCACAGTTAACAGGTATACCTGCAATGGTTTCTCCTACACTGGCAAATTTAAACGGTTTAGGCAAATATAGGTGTAGATATAGTCTTGTTTCGCTTTCGTCAAGAAGAAATTACAATTGCTATTAAAATACTCTGTCACACAATACATAATGTATCAATATGTGAGTCAAGCTTGTTATCAGCTGTAACTGTCCTGTGTATGGAGCACATCAATACAGGACAACTGTCAAATATCAGGGTTATAGAACTATAATGAACAAATTACTATTGTGATGTGATAATTTCCCCTCTCTCTCTCTCTTCTCTCTCTTTCTGTAAAGCACTGGTCTGGTGCCCTCTCACTCTCACCTCTCACTGCAGTCTTTTTGGCACTTCCATAAATAGAGAGAAATTGAAGGGAGTTGATTCCTCTTTGATCCTGGTGCTTGTTGTCAAAGCGCCTGGGATTGAAGAGACTGTTGGCCACAATTGACTGCGACAATTAGGAGATGATCAGAGCCCTGGAGTGGAGCACTTAAAGGGTAATTTACATGTCAGTTTGTTGAATAAAAAAAAAAGAAGAGGGAAATGAAAAAAGATATTCAGCTCAGAATTTTTTTTTTTTTTTCATTTTTTTTTTCTTCTATGCCCGCCTTGTAAACTGTAATTTGTCCTCTTGCTAAGGAAAAACCTGGCAGAGGAGCTAGGATGTCCATTACCATTTGAAAAGAAGCAATCATGGGACCACTGCTGAGCCTATTGTCCAGTGAAAATGCTGATTTGCAGGCAGTGAGTGAAGGGAAACCTTCTGCTGAGGTAACTCCTATAGTAGCATCCTAATGGTCTCTTCTCTCTTCTTCTGAGGTTTCTATTCTAAACACCTTCAACCCCCAACACTGCCTGTCCCATTATTGGGCTGTTTTATAGCTAGGGGAAGACAGTGGACTCAAGGCAACCTCCTGGTCACTGAAAAAGAAGAGAGGAGGGGACGTAGGGAGGGAGGGAGGGAGGGAGGGAGGGAGGGAGGGAGGGAGGGAGGGAGGGAGGGAGGGAGGGAGGGAGGGAGGGAGGGAGGGAGGGGGTGTAAAGCTAACAGCAGGTTGATAGGATAATACCCGTCATCTGTTGCCTAGGATCATTCATATTGTGCCCACCCGTGCGCCTGGTCACTCCCTTCACTCCATTTCTCCTGACTGCCATGTCAAGTCCTCTACCTCTGTCTGACTTGGGTTGTAAACTTAGTGGGACAATACAGGGACTAGGGAGAGAAGGTGGAAGGGCTTCGAGGTGTTTTTGTCCAGTCAGGTCTCCCTGTTTAAATAATCTCCCACAATAATTTAACTCCCCTCTTTTTTTGACTGTATATGAACTAATCCAGATATTCTTCTTTCCTGTCAACATATAAACATATCCCTAATCTGAATCTGTCTAATGCCCATATAAGTGTAAATGAGTAAAACGAGTAACGGAATCTATACTGAAAAAAATACATAAATATAAAATCTAAGCGCAACATTGAACAATTCCATTGGTTTTACTGAGTTACAGTTTATATGAGGAAATCAGTCAATTGAAATAAATGCATTAAGCCCTAATCGATGGGAATACAGATATACATCTGTTGGTCACAGATACAACAACAAGAAAATGGGCTAATGCGCACCCACACGACGCCTGCAGTTGTGAGGCCGGTTGAAAGTACTGCCAAAATCTCTAAAACGACATTGGAGGCGGCTTAAGGTAGTGAAATTTATCAAGGCGAGACACAGATGCAGATACAGGAGGCAGATGGTAGGAGTCTTACAATGTTTAATAATCCAAAGGGGTAGGCAAGAGAATGGTCGTGGACAGGCAAGAGGTCAAAACCAGATCAGAGTCCAGAAGGTACAGAGTGGCAGACAGGCTCGTGGTCAAGGCAGGCAGAATGGTCAGGCAGGTGGGTACAGAGTACAGAAACAGGCAAGGGTCAAAACCGGCAGGACTAGAAAAGGAGAATAGCAAAAATAAGTGCAGGAAAAACATGCTGGTTGACTTGACTAAACATACAAAACAACTGGCAAAGAGAGACAGGAAACACAGGGATAAATACACTGGGGAGAATAAGCGACACCTGGAGGGGGTGGAGACAATCACAGGAACAGGTGAAACAGATCAGGGCGTGACAGTACCCCCCTCCCCTCCCCCAGCGACGCCACTTGGCGTCCTACCTGGGCGCATATCTGGCTGACCGGGGTGTCAGCGGTGGAAATCAGCAATGAGGACCGGGTCCAAGATGTCTTTAGCCGGGACCCAGCACCTCTCCTCCGGGCCATAACCCTCCCAATCAACCAGGTGCTGGAAACCCTGCCCTGTGGTCGAACCTTCAGGAGGCGTCTCACCGTATATGCTGGCTGGTCACCGTTAACCCGGGGGGAGGGATGGGCCTGGAGACAGAAGACAAAGGACAGTGAGACACGGGCTTAATCCTAGACACATGGAGGGTAGGGTGAATACGGAGGGTATGGGATAACACAAGACGGACAGCAGTAGAACTCAGGACTCTGGAGATGTGAAAAGGACCAAGGAACCCAGAAGACAGCTTGCGGGACTCTACCCGAAGGGGCAGATCCCGAGGGGAAAGCCATACCCTCTGCCCAATGCGGTAGTGGGGAGCTGGGGTCCGGCGACGGTCCGCTTGTCGACGATACCTGGAGTTGGTCTTGAGAATAGCCACCCTGACTCTTCTCCAGGTACGTCAACAGTGGCGGACAAACATCTGGGCCGAGGGTACGCTGACCTCCTGCTCTTGTTCAGGGAAGAGTGGAGGCTGATTCCCCATGGAGCACTCGAAAGGGGAGAGTCCCGTGGCAGAAATGGGAAGGCTGTTCCGGGCATACTCCACCCAGACCAGTTGACGGCTCCAGGTAGTGGGGTTGGTTGAGACCAGGCACCTTAAGGTGGTCTCCAGGTCTTGGTTGGCTCGCTCCGACTGATCGACTACCATCAGAATTACAGTGTCACCATCAGACGGAGGGAGCCCAGTGACAAAGTCCAGAGATATATGAGACCAGGGACGATGAGGGACCGGTAGTGACTCGAGGCCAGAAGGAGCTTGCCGTGGAGTCTTGTTCTGATTACACACTGTGCATGCGGCAACGAAGGCAGAGACGTCAGGGACCTTTGTGGGCCACCAGAAATGTTGTCGGAAGAAGGCTAGTGTATGACGGGACCCTGGATGACAGGCCAGCCTGGAGGAATGTGCCCCATTCCAGGACCGGACTGGATTAGGGACAAACAGCCTATTAGCCGGGCCCCCTTCAGGTCCAGGATGGGAGCCTTGCGCCTCGCGGACCAGGTTCTCAATACCCCAATCCACAGTGGCAGCAAGTCATGAGGTAGGGAGAATGGTTTCAGAGGTCGAGGGTGTTGCAGAGGAACTGTATTGGCGGGAGTGGTGTCAGGCTTCACATTCTTTGACCCTGGGCGGTGGGAGAGGGTGAAGTTAAATCTGGTGAACAGGAGGGCCCACCGGGCCTGCCAGGTGTTAAGGCGCTTGGCTGTATGGAGATATTCCAGGTTATGGTCGGTCTAGACCAGGAATGGCTGTTCTGCTCTTTCCTGCCAGTGCCTTCACTCTTCCAATGCCATCTTTACCGCCAGGAGTTCTCGGTTCCTTTCAGCAGGATTGAGACGATGGGACAGGAAGGCACAGGGATGAAGCTTCTGGTCCTGGGCAGATCACTGGGACAGGATGGCCCCCACTCCAACATCCGAAGCATCCACTTCCACCACAAATTGATGCGAGGGGTCCGGATGGATGAGGATGGGTGCTGTTGTGAACCGATGCTTCAGGTCCACAAAGGCTTTGTCGACAGCTGGAGACCATTTGAACGGTACCTTGGGAGAGTTGAGTACCGATAGGGGGGCCGCCAGGGTGCTGTAGTCTCACGTGAAATGGCGGTAGAAGTTTTCAAACCCAAGAAACCATTGCAACTGCACCCTGGACGTTGGTTGAGGCCAATCCACCACTGCTTTCACCTTTCCAGGATCCATCTGAACATTGCCCTCAGCAATGACATATCCCAGAAAGATGATTGTAGAGCAGTGGAACTCACTTCTCGGCTTTCACGAACAATTGGTTCTCCAGGAGGCGCAGAAGGACCTGTCTGACATGAAGAACATGTTTTTGTGCAGATCGGGAAAAAAAACAGGATGTCTTCAAGGTACACAAACACGAACCGGTTTAGCATGTCCCGAAGCACATCATTGACCAAAGCCTGGAAAATAGCAGGGGCGTTGGTGATTCCAAATGGCATGACCTGGTACTCATAATGTCCACTGGATGTGTTGAAGGCTGTCTTTACCTCCTCAGATAATCTGTGCAAAAAAGTATCGAAAAGAGACTCCGGATTCCAGGCACTCTTGGCGGCCAACGTACGAAAATCAACGCGTAGTCTGCCACACTACAGGAGTTTTGACGTAAGTCAAGCAGTTTACTGGCCACCTTTCTCCCGGAAACTCAAATACCTTTCTCACTTTTGCCATGAATTCCTCCAGATGACCACAAATGCCACAAATGGCAAACCCAGGCAGGTACAAGGATTCCCCGTATCGCTCCGGAGGTGGTAAGCGGGGTTCTCGGGGAGCCGGGATAGAATGTACAAACTCACCACAGATAGGGGAAAAATTACTGGATGATTGGGGTTTTTCAGAGATAACTCCCTGATTTGCTCCATAATAGCCTTTAACCCATGGTTGTGGCGTTCCGTCAAGGACCCGAGCCCTTCCAAAAGGCCCTGTACCAATTCCTCATGTCTCCTAATGGTGGCTCCCTGCAGGGAGACAGTACAGAAACAGGCAAGGGTCAAAACCGGGAGGACTAGAAAAGGAGAATAGCAAAAATAAGTGCAGGAAAAACATGCTGGTTGACTTGACTAAACATACAAGACGAATTGGCAAAGAGAGACAGGAAACACAGGGATAAATACACTGGGGAAAATAAGCGACACCTGCAGGGGGTGGAGACAATCACAGGAACAGGTGAAACAGATCAGGGCGTGATAGAAATTAACATTAAATTCTCTGGCAACAGCTCTGTTGGACATTCCTGTTGTCAGCATGCCAATTGCACGCTCCCTCAAAACTTGAGACATCTGTGGCATTGTGTTGTGTGACAAAACTGCACATTTTAGAGTGGTCTTTTATTGTCCCCAGCACAAGCTGCACCTGTGTAATGATCATGCTGTTTAATCAGTTTATTGATATGCCACACCTGTCAGGTGCACAAAATTTGAGAGAAATAAGCTTTTTTGTACGGAACATTTCTGGAATATTTTATTTCAGCTCATGAAACATGGGACCAATACTTTACATGTTGTGCTTATATTTTTGTTCAGTGTAGTTTACTAATCCCAGGAAAATAAGATTGATTAATCTCTCTGCTCTGGTTATTAAACTCAGCTGAATTAGGAATATAGAGACAGGTGGAGGTGGGATTACAGATGACAGATTTCCCCAGATTGGGAATATATGCCCAGTCATTCCGTTCACACTCAAACTACCATACTGTATGGATCTACACAAACATACACAATAATAAAGACATGCATGAATAAAAATATCACAATTTGTAATGCATTTATTCCTGAAACACCACAATTTGTGTTAAAGTGTTTAAACTCTTAAATCCTCACCACTTAATTATGTTGTTAAATGGACTGGCTATATATAATGCTATATTCTAAACAGGCAAGAAGGTATTTTGTAAAACATACACAAATAAATACAAACACACACACGCACGCACGCACGCACGCGCACACACACACACACACACACACACACACACACACACACACACACACACACACACACACACACACACACACACACACACACACACACACACACACACACACACACACACACACGACTTCCGCCGGAATCGGTTCCTCTCCTTGTTCGGGCGGCGTTCGGCGTCACCGGTCTTCTAGCCATCGCCAATCCACCTTTCATTTTCCATTTGTTTTGTCTTGTTTTCCCACACACCTGGTTTACATTCCCTCATTACGTGACGTGTATATAACCCTCTGTTCCCCCCATGTCTGTGTGTGGAATTGTTTGTTGTAAAGTGTTTGTGCATTATAGACTGGTTTGCGACGGGTTATTTTAACCCATATTTTGTTGTTCTGGGTGCCATCGGTTTTGCCTCATTAAACTGCTCCGGTTATTACCCAGTTCTGCTCCCCTGCGCCTGACTTCCCTGCAGCCAGTTACGCACCTCTTACTTACACACACACACACACACACACACACACACACACACACACACACACACACACACACACACACACACACACACACACACACACACACACACACACACACAAACACACACACACACCTCCTTCACCTTCCTTTGCCTTGTTTATCTTTAAAGTCTTATTTTCCTTCGCTGCAAAGGTGACAAACAGAGAGCAAAGTAGCTCTACAGGGGGAATAAAAGCAGACATTAAGACACACACACACACACACACACACACACACACACACACACACACACACACACACACACACACACACACACACACACACACACACACACACACACACACACACACACACACACACACACACACACACACACAGGGTAATGAGAGCTGGAGACACACAGACCGATATGTGTGTGTGTGTGTGTGTGTGTGTGTTTGAGTCTTCGCCTTGTTCCGTCAGAGTAGACACAGAGAGGCGCTGGCAAATCTGTATCAAACCTCAGACACAGCAGGAGGTGTAGGTCTCCCAGGTAATGGTTAAATGACGAGCAGATGAACTGTCATCCTATTGATTTAAGTGTTTTGTTCCAGCCAGTCACTATTAACTTTGACTTGTTTTGTCCCTTATATTCCCAGTGAGGTACTGAATAAATAGGTGGGTGTAACAAAATACCAGGAATTCAAACACCCTTTTGCTTGTTCGATGTGTGTGATGACAGACAAATAGAGGTGTTTCCTTTAAGTAAATGGTTATGTCTGTGCTCTGCGCATGGGGCCTTTCTGCTTTTGTTTAGTGCATACTATATCTGTTGTCAGAGCATTAAACTACATAAACTACTATCCATTTAACCATTGCCCCTGACCTGATCTTTGACATTGGGGCTAATCAGTTGTCCCGACACTCATTTTGCAAAGTTGTTTCCAAATACAGGTAGGTTGTGGGTGGCTCAAACCTTTTCTCATCCCTATGTTCACCTCTTTGGTCACTTTGACATGTTCTCCCTCAACCCAGCGTACAAGTCTAAGCCCCGGTATGAGACAGTTCTCAGTAGCCTGGTCTAAGGGACAGTCCTCAGTAGCCTGGTCTAAGGGACAGTCATCAGTAGCCTGGTCTAAGGGACAGGATCAGGACCTGAGCTTGTGGGTTTTGAGGTCTGTGGCCTTGAACCATAAGCATGACCTGGTCACTGGAAAACACTGTTAGAATCCCCCCTTCTCTTTTCTCGCCGTCTCACTCTCTAACTCACCTCCTCTCTCTTTCCCTCACTCACTCCCTCCCTCTCTTTCTCCCTCTCCACCTCTTTCTCTCCCTCTCTCACTCACTTGCATCACTGCCTGGTATGGCAACTGCTCAGCCTCCGACCGCAAGGCACTACAGAGGGTGGTGCGTACGGCCCAGTACATCACTGGGGCCAAACTTCCAGCCACCCAGGACCTCTACACCAGGCGGTGTCAGAGGAAGGCCCTAAAAATTGTCAAAGACTCCAGCCACCCTAGTCATAGACTGTTCTCTCTGCTATCGCACGGCAAGCGGTACCGGAGCGCCAAGTCTACTTCCAAGAGGTTTCTAAACAGCTTCTACCCCCAAGCCATAAGACTCCGGAACATTTAATCAAATGGCTACCCAGACTATTTTCATTGCCCCCGTCCCTCTTTTACGCCGCTGCTACTCTCTGTTATTATCTATGCATAGTCACTTTACAGTTTTTTCCAATTGCTAACACACTAAAATGACATGCACAGTACAATTATTTAAACTGACACAGAGAGCAAAACCTCTTCTCAAGTCTCCAAAAGTCTAAACACATTTTCTGCTTTACACACATTTTGCAATTCAAAATGGCACTTTTTAAATGCACTGCACACGGTTCTCTGCATAAGACACAACAATCTGACATAAAGTCACATGTTTGCCATTTAAAAACACTGCCATTCAAAATGACACTACATGAGCTAATTGGCCAATACATGTGCCACCTGGCCAAACACCTCAATGGTTAATTGTTACCACTTCAATCAGGAAGTAAGCACTATGAAAAGACCACAGGTGAGCATCTTTTGTTTTACAACAACAATGGAAGCCGTTGCAGAGAGAGGAAGAGGAAGAGGAAGAGGGAGGGTGAGAATGAGAGGGGGAGGAAGAGTGAGAGGTAGGGGTAGAGCTGATAGAGGAGTTCATGGCCAAAGAAGAGAACAACTTTCAAATGAAATCAGAGCAACCTTAGTTGATCATGTCATCAACCATAGGCTGACAATGCGAGAGGCTGGACAGAGAGTGCTGCCCTACTTGAGCCGTTTTACTCTCGCCTGTGTCATCTGGACATTTAGACTGGAGTACAGGTATGTAACCAACATTTCTTTCACACTATGTAGTACACCCCATGTCATAGTGTATCAGTTGGGTGACACCTGTTTACTTCATGAATGGCTGATGTCATACACTAACTGCACAAATTTCCTGTAGAATTTACTCTACTGTGGGGGAAATATCTTTAGGCTGCATTGTCCAAGCCCTATATTTTAGTTATTTTGTTTTTCTAAAGGACTGAGAGACGCAACCATGGTGGAGGAAGGGGCCAAATGTTCACCGGGGTACAGGAAGCTGCCATTGTAAACTTGGTTTTGGAAAATAATGAAATCAGATTACGAGAAATTCAAAGCCACACCATCCAAGACAACACCATATTCAACAACGTTCAACGAGTCAGTCTGTCCACATTGGCTTGCATTCTCAAGCGAAACCAAATCAGAATGAAACAACATTATAAGGAGCCGTTTGAGAGAAACTCTCGAAGAAACAAAGAGGTCAGACGAGCATATGTGGATGTAAGTACAATATTGACTGCAGTAAACTACACGCAGCATTGTTTCCCAGTGTACTGGATAACACCATATTGACTGCTTTTGTTCTTTGTTTTCAGGGAGTACTGGAAATGGATGCTCATGCAATACCACATGAGTTCATCTTTATAGATGAGGCTGGGTTCAACCTAGCAAAGACCAGAAGAAGGGGGAGAAACGTCATTGGCCACAGAGCCATTATAGATGTTCCTGGCCAACGTGGTGGGAACATCACAATGTGCGCTGCCATCTCCAATACGCATGGTGTCCTCCACCGTCATGCCAACCTTGGACCATACAACACAGCCCATATTCTCACATTTCTGGACAGACTCCACAACATTCTCATACCACCAGAGCGTATGAATGATGCAGACCATCAAAGAACCCGGTACGTTGTAGTATGGGACAACATGAGCTTTCATCGTGCAGCCCCAGTCCAAAACTGGTTTGCTGACCACCCACCATTTCTCGTGCAATACCTCCCACCATACTCACCATTTCTGAACCCCATAGAAGAGTTATTTTCGGCATGGCGGTGGAAGGTATACGACCGGCAGCCCTTTGGGCGCATGCCTCTTGTGCAGGCTATGGAAGAGGCATGTGATGAGATTGATGTGGGTGCGATTCAGGGATGGATAAGGCCCTCAAGGCGCTTCTTCCCTCGATGTCTGGCAAGGGAAGATATTGCCTGTGATGTGGACGAGGCGTTGTGGCCAGACCCAGCTGTGCGGCAAGATGCTGCCTAATTATTTTTCTAGATATTTTTTCTGCACATTTTTTCTGCAATTTTTCTTTTTCAGTTTACTGTTTTTTTGTGAGCATATTTTTGTTCAGTCCAATGTAAATCTATCTGCTGTGCATATGTTGCACTGACTTGTTTGGTGAAAAATAAAAAATGTAATGTTTCAACAGCATGTGTGTGTATCTGCAAATATTTCTGTGCATCTGAAGAATTTTCTACAATTTGAACTATTTTAGTATTATGGCAAAGCATACTAAAGATGAGAGTGCTTTTCATTATGCCCAACAGTGTGTAGTTGGTTAGACAAAAATCTGGTAATATGAATGAAGTGTGTGCCATTTCGTGCAAACGTTTGATTTTGGTAATGCTATATGTAGTTTTGGTTGCAGTGCTTCATTTTGCAGGATATATGAGGTATTTTGCAGTGTGGGTGTGTGGTTTTGTGAATTGTGTTAAGTATTTTGATAAAACCAGCCTAATTTGCAAAATTGTGTTTTAGCAATTGGGAAAAACTGTGATAACTCTACCTACATGTACATATTACCTCAATACCTCGACTAACCTGTGCCCCACACATTGACTCTGTACCGGTACCCCCTGTATAAATTCTCGCTATTGTTATTTTACTAATGCTCTTTAACTACTTGTTACTTTTATTTCTTATTCTTATTCATATTTTTTAAACTGCATTGTTGGTTAGGGGCTTGTAAGTAAGCATTTCACTGTAAGGTGAAATCTCCATACCAGTTGTATTCGTTGTATTCGTTGTTGTATTCGGCACGTGTGACTGATACAATTTGATTTGACTTCCACTCCCCCCTCTCTCTTGCTGACCTCCCCCCTCTCTCTCACCCCTATCCCTCTCTCTCTCTCTCTCTCTCTCTCTCTCTCTCTCTCTCACTCACTTCCACTCCCCTTCTTTCTCCCTCTCTCTCACCCCCCTCCCTTCCCTCCTCCCTTACTCCCTCTCTCCCTCTTTTCCTCTCTCCTGTTGGTTTAGCTCTATCCTATCAAATAGGTGTTTGTATCCCAAACAGTGTCACAGTAAATTTATGTTTGATCTTCTGCCAGCGATGGCATGGTCCACGGATATTACAGTCCATTGTCTGACCTGATGCTTTTTTAAAAGGTGGAATGCTTTATCAATTACTATTAATGTTCTGTAAATAGATAAATACTTGCATTTTCTCAGATCGTTTACATAAAAACGTATTTGTTGTATTTCAGTGCGCAACAAAAACATTATAGTTTCACTACCTATAAAGTGCCAATAGGTCTTTGAAAGTGGCAGGTAGCCTAGTGGTTAGAGCGTTGGGCCAGCAACCGAAAGGTTGCTTGATTTAATCCCTGAGCTGACAAGGTAAAAATCTGTCCTTCTGCCCCTGAACCAGGCAGTTAACCCACTGTTCCTAGGCCGTAATTGTAAATAATAATTTGTTCTTAACTGACTTGCCTAGTTAAATAAAGGTTAAAAAAATTACATAAATATTTCCCCAAATATTTTGGTGAAATAATTAGGTGACGATGAATGTTTTTTTTACTGAGACTTATCCAATTCTATATTATTTTTCTTGACAAAATAAAAAAGCTTTTACCCTAAACCCAAGAATTCTTCTCTGCCCTGGTATTCTGTCTCCCTCCCCAGCTTCCTCCAGCGAGTTATATTTGGCTTTTTTGCCCCTCATTACAGAATTGTTTATCAATAGGTGCACCAAGTGTCAGTCGTTTTTCTCATCAAACAAGGTCTGACAAAGAGAGTGCGGTGCATGGGAAAGAGGCAGCTAGGTGAAACTAATGCCATAGATGTTTGATTCATCAGGGGCTTATTGTTAACAGGGACGTCTGATTGTAAAGGCTCAGTCAAGCAAAAGAGTGCAGAGTAATCAGTCGGATTTATAGTTTGCAGGGTTCAGGAAAATCAACGGCAGAAACGTTTTGGTCTGGCCGAGATGGGTCTGACCAAACCCCCCCACCCTAACCCCCTCACGCACGGGGGCACGCATATGGGGCACACGCATACAAACACACACACACACACACACACACACACACACACACACACACACACACACACACACACACACACACACACACACACACACACACACACACCAGGCAGTTCTACTAACCTGCACCCTGCATGCCAAATAAGGGCTTCCTGTCAGGTGGTAAGAGGTACAGTGGGATTGCAGCTGTATGGCGTGGCCTATCAACCTATCATACCTTCTGACTTAAAGATAACAAAAACCTGCTTTGTACTCAGCTGTGTTCTTGTTTTCCTGTTCTTCCTTGTGGACAACGTTTGTATTTTTGTTATTCCTCGCTCATCTCGAGAGATCAGGGGGCACAGAAATAGGGTCAGTGGTGTGGCGGGGGTTGGGAGTGAGTCGGAAGTGTGTGTGTGTATGTGTGTGTGCGTGCGGGTCTGTATTTGGGCATGTGCGGAAGAGAGAGAGAGAGTAAGAGAGAAAGAGAGCAAGAAAGAGAGATTAAGAGAGTAAGACTGACAGAGAGAATGGGATAGATGGAGATGGACAGAGGGAAGGAGAGAGAGGAAGTGAGGGAGGAAAAACTGCCAAGTGTATGAACACATGCTATGTTGCACTGGATTCCTCAAAGCTGGCTTTGTGTTTCCACATTCTCAGATTTTGAGAGAGAGACAGAGAGGGAGAGAGAGAGAGAGAGAGAGAGTGAGAGACAGAGAGAGACAGAGAGAGAGAGAGAGAGAGAGAGCGAGAGAGAGACAGAGAGAGAGAGAGAGATGGGTGACTACGCCCACTTCATCCACCCACCACCACCCATCCCCCAACAACTGTCACACACTGCCTACCCTGCCCCTGACATCCCTCTCTACAGCTCTGCCCCCTCCCCTTTTCACTCTGTACCTTGCAAATTAGAGACAGGCCTTATTGAGAGGCAGATGCAGGCCTCCTAGCGAATGAGCGGTAAGCTGTTGTACTTTAAGCCTAATGGGAAGTTTTATATGCAAGAGGCCTTGAACTGATTAGTATAATTCCTGCTTTAATACAGCAGTCCCTCCAGATTAAGGTAAACCAAATGTTGCAATCAGAGATTAGTGTACCTTGCTGGTTATTAACATCCCTGCTTGTTCCCAGCAAAGCGCGTCAGAGAGAAGAGAGAGAGAAAGAGAGAGAGAAGGAAAGTGAGAGAAGGAGAGAGATAAAGAGAGAAGGAGCCTTTACTGAAGCTGTGCATTAATTCCAAAGGAGCTCCCCCCCCCCCAAAAAAAATGCTGAAACTTGAACTTCTGCACCTGTTGGGATCTTGGCGGTGTGTGCTGGAAAGGAGCTTGCTATGGGGGAGGTGTGGGGACTGGAGTGGAGAGAGTAGGGAGAGTGTTCGGAAGGAAGCAGAAGTGTTCTAGCTGAAGTACCTGTGCACCTGTTTGGTCGTGTCACGTCTTCAGGGGAGCTCTGCCAAATGTCACATCCTGACTGGACTCTTAGAACGCTTTGTCCGTCGACTCCGCTCGACACACTTGGCCTCTTGTGTCTCTAATCCCATTTCCTTCCACTTCAAGACACACAACGTTAAACAAACACGGGTCAGCAGCAAGCGGGCACGTCCAAGACAGACGCGTTAGGCTTCATAAACAAGACGTTTCTTCTCACAAATATCCCAAAGATGTGTCCGTGTCGGGTGTCTAAAAACATTTCCAAAAGCATAGACGAGAGAGAGCAAACTTGTGTTATGTTTAACCATTGGCTGTGACATGTTTGCCGGCTGAATATGTGCCAGGCCAGGCATTGGGTATTTGTCTTTTGGTTAGCACTGTTTGGAGGAACATAATTGGAGTTTTGCAGTTCAGTGAGAATGCTGAAATGCCTCTGCAGCATTTCCATAGCTAACTCGCTCGCTAAGAGCATCTATGAGATCTACCAAAGGTTGCAGCACCACTCCTTCTGCCTCTCTGACATTGGTTAAGACGGTTCGCTAGCTAATCCTCTATGATAATGCAGGATATCAAGGTCAGCTCTGTGTCAGAGGAGAAGCCATTATTATGGACGGTGACCCAAACAAACAGATAATTAGACTACAAACAACGCTTCACCCCCCCCCCTGAGTACGTGCAGGAATAGATTTGTACATCAAATGGCATGTTTAGACATTCCGCGCTGCGTTCCAGTTCACCTGAGTATCGGACGGTTGATTGCAGACAGGCTAATAGGTAAAAGGTTAACAACACTTGACTCATCAGCCGCTGCAATCGTCTATGCAGCTTCAATGTCGAGCACAGGCTTAACACTGTAGATCCCATTAACCTGGCAAAGACCATTTAAACACTCCGACTGAAAAGCCTATTAGGTTCAATTTGAAACGCTTCGCTAACCGGCCTATACCGTTCGACTGAAGTGATCCTTAAATGACCGTGTCATCTATCGTGTATAGTTCAACTTTCCGTTGAAGAACTAACTAAACGTTCGACATGAGCACAGACTTCGTTCGTACAAGGCGTTCAATGATCGTTACCAACCGACTGTCGCTGAGAGCGTTGTACTATCTGAACCCTTGTCCACATGCCAGTCAACCTGCAGTGTGTTTCAAGTCAATGCCAAGGACAAAGACCTCGCAGAGGTAACAGTAAAAATGTGTTTCCCGTAACGTGTTCATGTTGAAAGCCTTGTTGTAGAGGAGCTGTTATGCCCGTGAGTCTAGATGTAAGAGTAAAGCTCAACATTTGCACCACTGCACTGTGCGCGGCTGATTGTATTAAGGTTAGATGCCGGAGTGGAGGTAAGTGAGGATGCCTTTCATGCATCATGCTCCTTCACAATGTTCACACACATCTGATTCAATCTGGGCGACGTACAATAATGTGCGCAGCGCAAGGTAGGCCTATGCTAATGTTCTGCCCCATATTTTAGAATAACATTCTCATGTAACAAGCACAATTCTGACTCACTCTACCGTGCCGTCACCTTATGACGAGGCCTCTAGGCTACTTAGGAGTTAGGAGTTAGGAGTTAGGAGTTAGGAGCTAGGAGAATTATAATAAGGTGCATCACTCTGGTTCGTTAACCTGTTCCGAGGTGAATAAAAATATGAATGAATGATTCCTTTGATAATTGTTAAGAGAAATATTGTGCCACACTATTCTTATCCTACGTTTGTGCTTATCTGGTGCAGTGCATGTGCTTCTAGTGTCTATTAAAGTACTCTAAATATTCTGTTATAGTCTTCATTCATTTGCTAGAGAGAAACGGATACAGTTGAGCTCTTCATTTCAGAGCCGTACTGAAACATGCAGGAGAACAATACAAAACTGAGCCCCACGCGACTCCTCACAACATAATCAAATGGGGACATGGTGACAGTACGAGCGTCTGACAGGTCGATAGTTCGGATGGGTGCCTGCCAAGCAAGCCATCGCTAAATATACACAAGGGTCAGTCTTTGGCAGCTCTTCTCCATTGTCAGTTGCTGGGGCTTCAGGTTTTCTGATAAAAGAGGGCTGGTTGCGAAAGTCAAGTGACAGCCATGACAGTGGAGAGGGCGTGGGTTGGGGCCTCCTCGGCTGGGCTGCGGGTGTGGGATTGTGGGGGCTGGTGGTGGACGTGTGTAGAGGGACCTGGTGGTCGTGACCTGTGGGAGGTTAATAGCTAGGCCCAGGCGGCCGGTAGGGAGATAGGACTTGTCATGGAGGTCTCCAGACGTTGTGGCCAGCTAGAGTGATGGTCCTGACTGCTGTGGTTGTCCTGCTCTTTCCTGTCCTGTCGGGAATCTGTGGCTCTGGGCCGTGGCCGCATTGCTTTGATGAACACAGCACAATGTTGAATGGGAGTGTTTTGGCAGCTGAGGCAGTGGGGCTAAAGCTGCTGGTCAGAGATAACACAACCTTACAGAGCTCCCTGTGTGCGCCCACTAGTGATGGCCGTCCCATCACAGAGGAGGAACAGGAAACAGTCCAACAGGCTGTAGTTAAATAGGCTAAACTTCTGGGCCCCTCTTCTCCTTTTGTCTTCCTTAATTTTGGGGGGGGTTGTTGTCTAAATGTATTCTGATAAATAGGGGCAACTCCTCCCCCTGACTGTACCAGTTAAACACACACACACACGCACGCACACGCACGCACGCACGCACGCACGCACGCACACATTCACACACAGATGCACACACGCACACGCACCCACACACACACACACACACACACACACACACACACACACACACACACACACACACACACACACACACACACACACACACACACACACACACACACACCACTTTTGGTATTAATCTTAAATTGTGTCACCCAAATACGTCCTTTAAGAAACGGAAAAGCTCTCAGTATAGTGACGCAGGTCTTGAGATGTTGTACACATGAAATTGTTTCATTATGATCTTTATCCTCAACGTCATATTCCATTTTGTGCGACTCGAGCTGTTTCCCCTGTCCAACTGTTCCATTCTCCGTGTAGCCTGCTGCTAGAATGGACGGAGAGTTTTTTTTTATTTTTTGTTATTTTTTTATTTTTTTATATCTTTAATTATTATTATTTTTTTTTATTTATTTATTTATTTATTTTTTTTATCCCATTTTCTCCCCAATTTTCGTGGTATCCAATCGCTAGTAATTACTATCTTGTCTCATCGCTACAACTCCCGTACGGGCTCGGGAGAGACGAAGGTCGAAAGCCATGCGTCCTCCGAAGCACAACCCAACCAAGCCGCACTGCTTCTTAACACAGCGCGCCTCCAACCCGGAAGCCAGCCGCACCAATGTGTCGGAGGAAACACCGTGTACCTGGCCCCCTTGGTTAGCGCGCACTGCGCCCGGCCCACCACAGGAGTCGCTTGGAGCGCGATGAGACAAGGATATCCCTGCCGGCCAAACCCTCCCTAACCCGGACGACGCTATGCCAATTGTGCGTCGCCCCACGGACCTCCCGGTCGCGGCCGGCTGCGACAGAGGCTGGGCGCGAACCCAGAGACTCTGGTGGCGCAGTTAGCACTGCGATGCAGTGCCCTAGACCACTGCGCCACCCGGGAGGCTGGACGGAGAGGTTTTGCTCGAGTCGCAACAAAATGGAATATGACATTGGGGATACAGTTCGGAATGAAACAATTTCATGTGTACAACATCTAACGACCTGCATCACTGTACTGATAGATTTTCAGTTTCTAAAAGGACATATTTAGGTGGTTTTTTAGAGCCAAGGATGAGGAAGCGACTCGCTGGTTGCGGTACATTTCTCAAAAAATAACTGAAATCGCTATAATATGCCATTTACATTTGGTTGTAAAAAAAGCTACATTCTCCTTCACCTCTGAAGCAGTCATCAGGAAGCAAGGCCTAATCTCAGTAAGAAAGGTGATGCTTGACTTTTCAGTGGGAAAACAGAGAGGATGTGACGGGCCAATGGAAGCACGCAAGACCTGTCGACCTTGTCAGTGTGTGTGTGTGTGTGTGTGTGTGTGTGTGTGTGTGTGTGTGTGTGTGTGTGTGTGTGTGTGTGTGTGTGTGTGTGTGTGTGTGTGTGTGTGTGTGTGTGTGTGTGTGTGTGTGTGTGTGTGTGTGTGTGTGTGCGTGTGTGTGTGTGCGTGTCATGGTCTCTAGGAGAAAAACAGGACTGTGTCTCAGTCAGGAAGGAAGTGAACGCAAGGTATGATAATAAAACACTATCAATTATAAATGTGCACACCTATGTAAGTCAACAGTTCATGCCTCTGTCTATGTCTCGTCATGTCCAACCATTGTTGTGAGATTTCATTACTGAAATATTCCTTTAATGCAGTAGAAATTGCACATTTCACTGAAATTGCAGTGTTTCTCAGCGTCTTGCTGAGTTCTGGTGACGTATCAAAACTCGGAGAAAAGCGGTATTATCACACAAGATTATACAGTGTTTGCCTTGTTGTTCAAGGAAAGCCCACACGTGCTGTATCTATCACACAAAAAACATGACAAACGTTCAACGAACATAATCTGAGCGACACCGCGCTCACGCTCCGTTTTGACGGCGGCTGATCTCTCACCAGGTATCAAAATGTTGGATTTGGCCTTTTCGCGACAACATAGGAACCTCGATGCTACAGTAACCCGGCAACACAAGCAATGGGATAAGTGCTTGATCTCCCCTCCGAGAGAGAGAAAGAGAGAGAGAGAGAGAGAGAACGGGAGGAAGATAGGGAGAGAGAGAGCAAAGGAGGGGGTGGGGGGGGGGGGTGTCTTCCTGACAGTTCCGAAACTGAATTAAATCAGAGGGATTAAGGTTACCTGTAAAGAGCTGTCAGGTAGATTTACAGGGCCTGCTGATAAGTCGAGCAGGAGGGTCTAAATACATGCTGGCATCCCGTTGCTAACAGCCAGTCAAAGGAAAAGAAAATGCTCTCATACACACACACACAGACACAGAGCACACACGGACGCACAAACACACACACAGCCACCACCCACTTTAATATCTGCCATAATGGGGGGAACAGCTGCCTTGATCCAGGGGAAAAGACACACATTTCAGGCAGAGAACACTGACATACAGGATTGGTCTCCAACGTACACAGCAACACAGCCCAGAACCTGTCCCCCATGAACCCCTGCTTTGCTAGATCCAAGCCCTGGCCTGTCCATGGAGGCACAGCTGCAGTATAAGCAATCATTCAATGCCACCAGATAGCTGCACCATATCACTGTCGTACGGGATATCTTCTTCTATGGGCTTTCAAGGGCTGCAATGAACATTTAGTAGAACTATCAATTCGAAGGCATTGGGGCTATTCAACGTTTCTTACAAGCTAAACACACCGTTTAGTACTTATATTGAAGATACAAGGTAGCAAACAAAAGTAGACTAAACTGTGAATCATGGATTGTTATGTCACGTGTACAGCTAAGACACATGCACACTCTGTCACTGCTTTTGAGAGTCTTCACCTGATAACACACTGTAGGAAAGAGTGATTAACAGTGTTGTGGTAGAGAATGTGCCAAGGGTGGAGCACTGTTACATCACCAGTAGGCCTACAACAACATCCTCGGTCCTCGTGAGGAACTGTACAGTCATCTGAGAGCAAAAGTGACTAAAGGTTCCTCCCACTAATCTTTGCATATCTTGAACTGATATTTTCAGTGAGTCTTTGCTATATGAGTCGTTGCTATATGAGTCTGCGCTATATGAGTCTTTGCTATATGAGTCTTTGCTATATGAGTCTTTGCTATATGAGTCTTTGCCATATGAGTCTTTGCCATATGAGTCTTTGCTATATGAGTCGTTGCTATATGAGTCGTTGCTATATGAGTCTGCGCTATATGGGTCTTTGCTATATGAGTCTTTGCTATATGAGTCTTTGCTATATGAGTCTTTGCCATATGAGTCTTTGCTATATGAGTCTTTGCTGTATGAGTCTTTGCCATATGAGTCTTTGCTATATGAGTCTTTGCTGTATGAGTCTTTGCTATATGAGTCTTTGCTATATGAGTCTTTGCTATATAAGTCTTTGCTATATGAGTCTTTGCTATATGAGTCTTTGCTATATGAGTCTTTGCTATATGGGTCTTTGCTATATGAGTCTTTGCTGTATGAGTCTTTGCTATATGAGTCTTTGCTGTATGAGTCTTTGCTATATGAGTCTTTCCGCTATCTTGAACTGATACTCAGGACAATCATAACTTTCTGTGGCCGTCATGGACAGAGTTAAGGGAGGTAATTATTTGGAGCTAATCAGGTATGCAGGGTTATCTCCTGAGTAAAGCAAAGGCTTTTGAAAATGTTTTCCTACACGAGGAGGTCAACCCCCACCCTAGCAGTCTGCACAGGTAGTTCAAGATATTTTCCCCAATGTAAAATAGATTTAACATATGGTAGCCCCCAAAAGGCAAAGTAGCAGTTAAAATGTAACATGAATGGCAATGTACAGTATTTGTTAATATAATGCTGTAGTATATTTTAATTACTTTTTCATTAGGTTATTGTTGGCGGTTAGATCTAGTTCTAAAAATACTTCCTACAATCAAATCGACCATGCAGTAATCTACACTCTTAGAGAAAAAGGTGCTATCTAGAACCTAAAAGGGTTCTTTGGCTGTCACAATATGAAAACCCTTTCAATAACCCTTTTTGGTTCCAGGTAGAACCCTTTGGGATACCCTCTGTGGAAAAAGTTCTACACGGAAGCCAAAAGTGTTGCTACCTGGAACCAATAACGGCTTCTACCTGGAACCAAAAATGATTCTCCTACGGGGACAGCCGAAGAACCCTTTTGGAACGCTTTTTTCTAAGAGTGTAGTGTGTACACTGCCATAGTATTTTCCATAAGAATAGGGGTGAATTGCATTGTGTAAAATAAAATAAATCTCATTGCAATGACCTGTCAGCTAGTGTCAGTTACAGCCTCATGTTAACCAGTCCTTCAAGACCACTCAGAGGCTATGTGAAGTGGTTCAGGTCCAATTGGGGCAAAGATCTCCTTTGGTGTGTGGCTAACTTCACCTCCACTATATGCTGTCTTCCCCGTGAAACCATATTTCCTCATAACATCTGAGTTATGGCTTGTTGAATTATGCTTCCCAAATGCCACCCTATTACACCCCATGGTATCTGGTCAAAAGTAGTGCGCTATATAGTGAATAGGGTGCCATTTGGGACTACACCGAAAAGCCATTAAAGCTCAGAGCAATGGATTAAAAGGCCTTTGCTTATTTTAGGCATCAAGGGTACGAACCCAACCATTTCTGAGTCATTCTAATTGAAAACATCAGTTTGCAACATTTACAAGGCCCCCGTAAAAAGGGTATTCCCCCGTGCTGTATTAAGTCACTGCACCTCGGTGTATCCACAAAATATATCATCCCTCCTCTCACCGCCTGCCGCTGAGGTTTGTATGGGAAAGCAATTGACGATTGTTGAGCTATTTAGCCTACTTTTCCCACTTTATTTATGTCCTCGTTGTAGCCAAGCATCCTTGCAAGGGTTGGCTTAGAGGGAATTGCTACAGGTCGACTTTCAAAATGCTTGGAAAATACAAGTTAAGATAGAGGCCAAGTCCCTTGTGGAAATGTTCTCACCCCTACACGATTAGGTAATACATAATGTATACAAATGTTATTTTATTTGATATCATGTCAGAGACCTGCAGGTGGGGAATGCTAGCTAGGAAACTAACGTTACAGACTGATTTTGCATCAGGTGGTTTGACTCAAACTAAATTTGAGCGAAGCTTGGAAAGATTATGTACAATGAATAAGAAAAGGTTTGTTGGTTCATGGTGTCTCACAGTATTCTAAAGTAATATTTATAAACATAGCCTGTTATAGGTTACAGAACCTGCATAGATTCGCATATTTAGGTGTATTTGGAGACATGATAAAACAAAACAAAACAAAATTCAATACATATACATGAATATCCTCTAGAGCATAACTTGGCAGACTGATACACAATAGGTGGTCACAGGTGAAGAGAACATTCTGTCTTCGTTTTCCAGGATATATCAAGAGCAATACATTACCTTAACAATCACCTCAACCTACAGAACCACCCACCATCCTGCTCTCCTCCCACTTCCTCAGAATACTCTACGTCTGAGAGAGGTAATGTTTTCTAAACACGACAAAAATGTGTTTAGCTTGGACCAGGGAACGTTCTCTAGATTTAACACAGACTAGGAGCTGATAGGTCGGGATGGGTCAGACCCAGTTTTTTTTCTTCTTCCATGAAGATTGCTGGCATCCCACACGACTGGTCATAGAATACTCGACAGCCATAAAAGGTTTGGTTTGAATATCTGACAGGTATTAGCTGCTGGTACAAAACTATACAGAGCCTTTAGGACATTTCTTGGACTGCATTTTGACGTTTCAGACAGTTATTTATCAAGAACAAGAAAGATACAATATTGAGGGATGCAATTGTATTGAAGGCATCAGTTATTACATCAGCGCACATGGCACATGCGGTTGGCTATACAACACAGTGAAACAAAGCTACTAGTAGGCCACGGGCGACCATGTTTCCAGCGATTCCACTGATAATCACTGCAACTCAGGAGGAGCTTTTTGAGCCTTTCGGTCTTTGTGGAGCGGCTGGTGGAGACAGATGAAAGCAGCGGGCCAGAGTTCACATCGCACCTGTACAACAGACACATAAACGGTTGCACGACGGAACACAAAAAGCTTTACGCCGGCAAGGCTTTGCCAACGCCAGGAGCTTCATCAGCGAGCGGTCACAAAGAAACCGAGAGCTAAACGGCCTCTCTCGTTGAAGAGGGAACAGGCATTGAAATGCAGATTGGGTAACTATCAACTGTCACCTGTTCAGAGCACTCCGACTCCGAGGTTACATCCCAAACGGCAACATAGTCTCTATGTAGTGCACTGCTTCTCAAAGGGCCCTGGTCAAAAGAAGCGCACTATATAGGGAATAGGGTGCCATTTGGGATGAAACCCTGATGTAGCCGCAGCAACTGAAATGAGTATATTCAAGGAACACTGTTTGATCTTTATCAACCGGCAAAGTCAATTGGGGATGATAGCTCTATTATTGCTGTCATGACGGAGTAAGGTGTTTTATCCTCAGTCACTATGAGTTCTAGTGCCATTTCAGTTATGACCAAAAGGGATAGCCTACAACCATATATCACAAGGGAAACAATTTATCTTCACTATAACGTCATAAACCTTTAGAATTTTTACAATATTAAAATCAGAGTTTTGAGCTAGAAAGCAGTAGTTTTTTTGCATACAGGTTTAATGGTTGGTCTTTACTGTGTTAGCCTAGTGTGTTTTGTCCTTTTTTCAAGTGGAAGTACTTCCAGCGATTTGACACAATTACACCGTCTCTTCCCTCTGCATTACCGTACGTCCCATTGGAAATTGCTCATTATCACGAGGCTTTGCCTTTTAGATAACTTATAATGAGGATGGTGGTGCTACATTTTGCTTTTCTGAGTACACCCGACTTCAAACAGACCTACTTCAGCCCAATTAGCATTAGCACTGAAATGCCTTTTTTTCTTCCACGTAGATATACTGTAGGGGCAAGCCACGGTCAGCCAGTTGCCACTTGATATCGTGACACATTCAGTCAGTCAGTCAGTCAGTCATTCATTCATTCATTCATTCATTTGTTTTTTAATTCCTTTGTTTTTATTTTCATGCATTCCTTCATTCATTGATGTTGAATCTATGACACCTATCGTTCATGCCCTCTTGTAACAATCTCATTGGGTGTCATGGTATCTACTCTGATAGGTAGATATTTCACATAATTACAATAATAAAGAAGACCCCCCCCCCCTTGCCCTTGTTTGACTTGACACATTTCAGCTTTGCGCTAGGTGTGTTTGGTTCGTGAGCGCTAGGTGTGTTTGGTTCGTGAGCGCTAGGTGTGTTTGGTTCGTGAGCGCCAGATTGTTTCAGTTGAAATGAGCAGCACTGAGCTGGTCCCTGAGCCCAGTGCTTTACCTGCCTGTCTGTCTGTCTGTCTGTCTGTCTGTCTGTCTGTCTGTCTGTCTGTCTGTCTGTCTGTCTGTCTGTCTGTCTGTCTGTCTGTCTGTCTGTCTGTCTGTCTGTCTGTCTGTCTGTCTGTCTGTCTGTCTGTCTGTCTGTCTGTCTGTCTGTCTGTCTGTCTGTCTGTCTGGGACAAGAGCCAGCTTCCTTTCCCATAATGCAGTTCCTCTATCCGGGGCACAGAGCCTATAAAGCTGTCAGTGAGCATGTAGGCCACGTCGCCTTTGCCACGGTTTTACAGACAAACAAAAAAATCCACCTTACTCACTCACACACACATGGACGGACGGACTTGCGAACGGCCAATGAATGAAGGTCAATGAATTCGGTCAATGAATTCCTAAAACAACAAGGATTTTGGAGTCACCTCTTCCCAAATAAGGCCATGCAACACATTTCACTTTCCAAAGAAGTATTGCATTATGAAATGGATTTCATATCAGTGGCCAGTAAAAGTAACTTACGATGAAGCATTGACTGCCATGTTACTACTGCCATGTTACAAGAACCAAGAGTCAGAACGATCTGGATAGATGAGCTGATAAATGTCTTTCCTCTTTTCCTGTGTTGTAGCAGTCCATCACACACACACACACACACACACACACACACACACACACACACACACACACACACACACACACACACACACACACACACACACACACACACACACACACACACACACACACACACACACACACACACACAGAGAGAGAGAGAGAGAGAGAGAGAGAGAGAGAGAGAGAGAGAGAGAGAGAGAGAGAGAGAGAGAGAGACCGTAGACTAGCAGTCCATCCAGTGTAGTGGGGGAGCAGGAGGGCGGGCAGGAGGCCTGCAGTCCAGTCCAGGCAGAGTAGAGTATAGTATGCAGGGCCAATGGCTCCTTGCCCTGACAAGGGATTATAGAAAACAGATGACTTACGCTTCTAATTTGTGGGCTTAAATTGCAAACAGGGTTTCAGGAGTCTGGGAGAGTAATACATGGCAGTAGCGGAGAAGCCACACACAGCCACATCACTATGTGGTCATTGCAGGTGAAAGTAAATGAGAACAGACAGGTTATGACGGTTTAGCGTATTACCATACACAAATTTTGAATTACCACAGTGGCTATGGAAGCTAGGTGAGACGTTGTCGCCGTGAAGGAGACATCAATATACTGAATGGGGGGAAACCAACACTAACAGCAACGATTTACTATCAGTTATTTAAGCATAATTATCTGCTTATTGTCATAACCCCAGTACATAATGAAAGTTAAATCCCATACCAACCGACAGGAGATAGAGGCTAGTAGGATAGGCAGTAGAAGTGCGTCTTTTCCTTGTAGTGTGGTCTTGGTTGCATCTACGTTAATGGAAGTGCTCAAGCAAAGTTGCATTGAAAGTACATGTGAAAATATTCAAGCGATGTGACTTACATAGCTGCAGCATGATTTGTAGGGCGTTAAAAGCCACAGTCAGCAGCACGTTAAACCTCCACCTGTTAGCAATTACCCTCTTTACTGGTCTTCAAGGTATGGAGAGAGACATATCTGGTTGCTGTGGCTGTTCCGGAAGAGTTGCGTGGATGGGACTATGAATGTGGCACTGGGGTCTTGAAAAAGGTCTCGGGAACCGAAACATTGACAATAAATGTGAGGTGAAATTGGCACCGGGGGGGGCATCGAGTCAGATCGAACTGAATCTTCCAGTTAAACAAGGGCTTGGAGGCTTGAACGGTTGGATGCCACAGAAGCACAGATCAAGAGGAATGGAAATATACTCCTCGTCTGGGACAGATGCAAGAGGTGGGTGGGGGGGGGGGGGGGGGGGGGTTGCCACCTGGCACCTGTTTGGGTCCTGCTGGGGGGGTTACAATGTTGGCCTTGTGGCCAGGGGGTTCCTGGATACACCACAGGATAAGCCCCTAACCTGCTGCACCGTCTGAATCCATAGTCCTGCGGTAACGGAACACGCCGGTAGGTAAAGCGTTCCATAAGCACTTGAGTTATTATGAAGGCTTATAGTCGGTGTTATAACACATGATCGGTGTTTTGTAAGGCATTGCAAAGGATGTTGTATGCATGCTCTTCAAATAAAAGTGTTACTGATAACTGTAAGCAGATTGCTTATGAATTTAGAGGAGCTTCTGTTCTGATTCTGACTGAGGAACAGGGGAGAGGGGGAGACTGACTGTGACAAATGATAAATACGTTATGTCTTATGACTGTGTAGTGAAGTCCATATGTAGGTATTCTTTAAAAAAGGGTTACCCCTTATTGCGTATGTATTTAGAGGGCTTCGGATCTCATTGTGAATGAGGAACAGGTCAGGGGAGACAGGCCACATCACTGACTGTCCAGTCTAGTTGTCAGCAGTAGAATGGTTGGGTAGACCTGGATAGACACTAATTTCCACATTGTGCACAACAAATGACATCCCATCAAGTTGATATTGGACTTGAAATGTCGATCGGGGGCTTGCTGAGAGGGCTGAAGATTCGGTACGAATTTATTTGAACTCCCGGGTTAAAGGAGATGTCATTGTGCTGATTTCATTGGTGTCTAAATAATAGTCTTGGGATAAATATGTCCCAAGCTAAACATACAGTATATTACATCTAGGTTTCATTTGGATTCACATGGAATACAAATGTGGAAGAATAGAGAAGGTATTTGCTAACACACACACACACACCCCACACACACACTCAAACACATGCATAGGGTAAATGCAATTTACTAGAGTGCCATACTTTATAAATTCAATGTTAAGAGGCCTGTCTTTTTACAATGTTCGTGGTGAATCCTTGACAACCATCCAAACACTGAAAGAGATATAAGACCTCTTTTCGCAGCGTGGGTTCTATATTTAACAGAAGAATGTTGTGCTCTTAGAGTAAAGGGTGGGGGAATAAAGGGCCATTTCAAAGTAGCGGCAAACGAAAACACACCAAATGTTTTACGCACTTATGAACTCACACACACAAAACAACTATAAAAAAAAGGCTTTTGAAAGGGTGACTTGATGTTGAAGCATTTTTCTTAAAACATAATAAAACATCCCATTCAAATATGAGTGGATTATTCAGTCTGGTAAAGTTCCCCGATCATAAGTGAATTAATAAGCAGGAATAGTCCTGTAAAATTCCCCATTAATGTTCCTGGTTATTCATGGCGTACAAGGAGATAACAGAATGCTAATAAAGGAAATATTCATTGGCCAAGGGTAAGCCACATTAGAGCTAGACCGCACACACACACACGCGCGCGCGCGCGGTCCCGCAGTCGGCCCTGTTGAAAGGTACATTTCTCCAGACATCACACACGCTATTTCACATTGCCCAGACAACACAGCCTGGCCTCCATGGTTAATTGTGCAAAGGTTGGCGGACAATCGCAATGGTGGTCCACACTGTACTTGACACTGGGGGTGAAGCTGGCTGCCTGCTCAACGTAGTCCATTTAGCAGCACAGCTGAAGTGTTTACATTCGGTGTGTCTGTCGCCCCATTGTCTCAGAATGAGGACATTGAAATCACCTGGTGGGAGGAAAAGGGTCCCATAGAAGAAAGCCTTTGTCTGAGCCGGGGGTGGACTGGGGGAACCCAGGCACCTTCCCTGTCGCCCTCTCCCAGGGTATTTTTTTGTTGTTGTTTTAAACCCTTCCTCAGTCAGTCATTAGTCGGCTACAGTGGGGAGGGAAACGTGAGGCCCTTAGCGGGACCTCAGCCTTTTCAAACAGGAGGAACGCCTTTTGTTTTTGCACCCTGTCAAAAACGGTCACCTAATTAAACCTGATATCTCTGGCCAAAGAGAAACCATTTGTTAATGGCTCTTTTGGAATTTACTTAATGAGTTTAGATGCCCATTGTGTTGGCACGGGAGCTCCTGTAAGACGACGCTCTGAACAAGAACGCACACACAAGCGCACACACACACATAAATGAGGGGCAAAGATTGAGCAATGGAAGCAACGAGCTGACATGACTGTGGTCTAAGTAGACAAGGTGAAGCATGAGGGAAGAGGGCTATGGAATCAAGGCAGGTCATTAAAAGGGGGAACAAAAGGGTATAATACCCAGGGGCCTGGTTCTACAGTTCCAGCCTGCCTGGCATTGTGTTGGTGCACGGCGGATATTTCAGGAGCTATCTGAACAACACCTTGATCATATCAAGTCGCTGACCCCGTTTTCTTCCGCAAACTCCAGCGGCTTCTTTTGGGGGCCCTATCAGTTGTCCCCCCCCCCCCCACGCACTTCTATGCTTTTGTTCATGTCTCAAGGCTTCGGGTCTCTCTTTCTTCTTGGATCTTTGGAGAGGGAACAAGCTTGTTAGCTGGCGTGGATATTTTGACTGGAGTTACACTTTGGCCACTTGCCTATGGAAACAGTGTCAAGGAACAACCTGACATAATTGTCACACGGGCAAGTCCTGGGAGAGGTCTTTGGTGAGGTTCAGCCTGATAAATATCAAAAGATCCTCACATCTCTTTTCTTTATCCCTCCTTTATTTTTCCAGTGAAGGAAACTTGTAAATTAATCTTAGAGTCAAAACAAGATTTATTTATTTTTTGCTTTGGATTCTCTCTCTAGTTATTTTTCAGTTTTTTGTCCCAGAAGTTTTCATCAAAGGGGGATAGTGTCTGAAACCTAGTGTAAGACCATGCTTGCAATTCAAAGATTTGATGTTTATTGAGGTTTGCAGGCCACAGTTTATTTAATGAGAGTCAGACTCTAAGCTTCAGGAAAGAAATAAACAAATAAAATGTGGATTTTGGTTTGGGAAAGACCATGGAATGGAGAAAAAGTCAGAAAGAAGGGTGAATGACATTACTGCGAACACAAACAAATAATTAAGGCATATAGTATGAGGATATTTGGAATGTGTAATATACAGGTAGATTTATGTTGCACGTACGCACGTTACAGCAACAACTGTGCGTTTTCACTTATGCGGCATTACAAAACACGTTCTGTTTCAATGCCATAATATATTCACAAACATAATATACATAATCAATACACTTTCGACCCTAGTCTTCAATATCATCATATTAATAATAGTAGTATCAAATGTTTTTTCATCATTGCTCTCTGAATTATGGCTGACGCAATACGTCCAAAATATATTTGAACCATTTTAATGTATGCTTCTTAGCATCTTCAATATGCTATTGCATGTGAAGTACATTCAGTGCCAACGTCACAGAGGCCTTGGCCTTGGTTGTTGAACCTGACGCATGTCAAGCTATTACTGGCCCGGGTAAAAGCACACTCTGTTGCTGCTGAGGTTTCCGACAGAGACACTATCCTCTCGCAAACAGCCACACCACCAGGAAATGCAACTGAGAAAGGCAGATGGTTCAGATACTTCTTCCAATTAATGAAGAAAGGAAAGCATAGGAAGATTGGAGGGAGAGAGGGAGAGAGAGAGAGAGAGAGGAAAAGAGGAGTGCGGCTAGGATTTTTTTATAACCCCACTCTTGTTCGTGCCCTTGCCTTAGTTAAACCAGTTAGGCCTGTTACATTAGCCATTGGAATGGTTTATGTACTTGTACCAATTCAATTATTTGTTTCGGCGAGTCAGCTGTGGAGGAAGCCAGGGAAGGCACTCACATAAATTCTAGCTGTTAATTTCCAAGTAATGCAGTGGCCGTGATCATTTAAGACAGGACAATTGATACTGCTGTCAGTGGAGAGGCCTCCGTAAAGGATGTTTTTACAGAACATCATGGTGACACTTTGCTCAGATGAATGTCCAGGAAAGGCGTTTGATGAATGTAATGTAGTAAAATAAATGGGGGCTAAAATGCCTCCGCACGTCTTGTTAAGAATATTTGATTCATCATATGAAATTCCGAACAGTTCTAGTTCCCCCAGTCGTCCGCCGAGGACCTTTCTATCATTTTCTGTTGTTGTTGTCATCAGTCAATATATGTGACATTGACAACACTTAAAGTCCCCCTCCCTCTCTCTCCCTACAGCATTTTATAGCTTCTCATTGTCAGGGCCCGCCGTAGATATACATTTCCATGTCAACTTTCGGGAGGTGTCAGATTCAGAGAGATGGTGGTGGATCGTGGGCGAAACAGTAATGTCAGTTCATGTATGTCACTCTGAGCTGGAGATGAGGAGGGTTGGGGCGGAACACTTACATCAAAACACACAAGAAACGCCCCGCGTCGGGAATATTAGCCGACACAAGGCGATAATATTCCGTGCTGAAGCACCCATTCAGTTGTGTGACTTGACCCTCGTGTCACACTCATGACAGTGTTTGGACGTGACGTCTGAACCTTATTGATCTCTCTTTGTGACTCTTTGTAGCGCAGAGGCTTGACAAAAAGGAAAGTTCTGAACGTCAACAGAAGGCTGCAAAGCTCCGTCGACTGCCAAGAACAAGAAACTATTTCCATGTCACAGATCTACACCAGGTTGGCTTCTCTCTCTGTTCACTTGCGAAGTCAGTCTGCGCCACTCCAGAAAATGAGCTCCTTTCTTCCTCGTCCCGTGGATCTGCTTCTGTTAACCAAATTCACTACCAAGATAAATCCCCTCCATTGTGGCTAAAGATTCGGTTTACATTCACGATGTAGTATACAGTATATCTTGTCTATGTTTGCAGTAGGCAGCACTAACATTTGCTCGCTATACCGCCTCAATGGAGCATGTCTTTTCTTCTGTTTTAAGGGGAGCATCAGCAGACCACTGTGGAGTGGTAACTCCAGCTGTGAAAGTAACCCCAGCTGTGAAAGTAACTCCAGCTGTGAACTATATGAATATGTTACTCATCCGTGCCGCTCTCGCGAATAACTAAGGCCACCGTCCTTAGGTGTCATCAGTTTTGGGGCCTAACAAGTCATATATTTTTCAACCTGAGTAACTTTTAAACATATCATGTTCATGAATAAGTATTCACTTTATTGAATGTCACCATTTTGCAACTCACCTGAAAAACAACTAAGGTAAGGTAGCACGGGATGTATTGGCCCGCTGAAGAAGTTACATATTAGAACATAGTTCCATACTGTATCTCAGGTGGGTCTGTTAAATTGTGGCCAGCACCACCTCAGTAATGTCATGATGAAGTTTACCTCGAGACAGCAGGTTAACCATTTTCTGCAGAGATACTGATTGAATATTATCTTCCAACCTACTAGATGTTCCCTGAAAAACTCATTCTCAGATTGACAAAAAATAGTAATCTTGGTATACATGTGTACATTTTACCCAGAGCTAAGAGTTAATAGTACGCCTAGCATTTCCCAGCATTTGGTTCATAACATAGAGAAAAATATACATGTATTTTTGGAGTATTTAAGGTGACACCTTGCTTGGTAATCCACTTACTGTCTAATTTCTGGCTTCTTGTAAACAAATTGATGTTATCAATTGTGATGTTGGCAAATATGGCATCCGATCATCTGCTTGTTGAATGTTTATCTACCCTCACACTCTCCCACCTGCTAAGAGGTGCCACGCTTTAATGAAATTGTTTGAATATCCCGGCCTGGTTGCTAAGGAACAGTGCTTCTTGTTCCTGAGGATGTGATGCTTACAGATTTCTGTCATCAAATAATGATTAGAGATGTGCTAACCTCAAGGTGTGCGGAGCACTGAAGGATGTATTCAGATGGAGATTTGTAAACAGCTCCAAGAAAGGGGGGGGGGGGGGGGGGGGGGGCTTTGTGTGTGTGCGTGTGTGTGTGTGCGCGTATGTGTGTTTTGCAAGTCTTGGCTTAGGCGCCAGTTCCAGGTCTGGCACTTTCAAAGGGAATATGATGGTTTTCTCTGTGAACCAAGGGTTTGTCATAGCTACAGTACCTCTGATGGCTTCATAGCCTAATGTCATTGGCAATGGTTTACTGTTGACATTATTGTAAGGGATAGCTAGACAGATTTCTGTAGTTTACAGAATTACGTCAGTGAGGAATTTGTTATATTTGTTGACAAGGTTGCTATGAAAAAAAACAAATGTCAACAACATATTTTCAGCGATTATAACTTGTCACGGTCAACTTAACACAGGACTCATTTTTGATCCTTTTTTCTTGTTTGATCTCTTCTCTTCAATCACATCCTTTCACATATTCATATCAGAAAATGTATCGCTGCTGAACACAACCTTACACAAAACTGGTACTATACAAAAATGTTGGACATCAGGTATTCATGAATGCATCTATGAATAATATACATTTATGTGTGAATGGTTGGCAAGTTATTATTTACATTTTTTTTCATTTCAAACAGACAGAAAAGGTCTTATGAAATGCTCATGTACTACATATGAATGTGTTAGGAAGTCCTAATCTAGCTACCCTTCAAAAACAATGTTACAGAGTGCTACCTAAGAAGTCCAGTCTTGTTTTATCCAACTCTGTGACGGACAGTCTGTCCACTGTCTTCCAGCTTGGCTTCCTGTTTGCGTCACATTGATTGTTGTCCCCCCTGACTGCAGGCGAGCCTTTGAACAATGGCATACAGAGAGCAGCACCTCTCCACCGGCTCTCAGAGTGGGATTCAATCAACATGAGGCAGGAGGTCCTCAGATTGCATAGCTCCAGAGCCTCCGATCCATGGGGGCACTAACTCCCATGCACCACCCTCCAAAACGTGAAGCCTTTCAATGTATCATTATTGGCTTACTCACCACTGGTTTGGATCAATTGTTCCTTCGTTAATGGATAATAATTGAAGTGTGAGTTCCGTCGTGCTACCATAGCGCCTCATACAAAGACAACACTAAAGGATGCGTTTAATTCAAGTTCAGAGTAGCATTAACGGGAGCAGGACCTAAATTGACATCTCTGTACGCTCAGAGTAAAGACATTTCCTTCATTCACTAAGGCTCCGAGGCACACTCTTGATAATTACAAAATCCAAGCTATAGGCTTCCTTCCCTTCTGACTGCATGCCTGAAACGCAGACACATCAAGACTAGAGTCATGCAGAAATGGCTCCTCTTGTGGGCTATGCATTAACGCCCATATCAATTGAACGGTGTTTAAGTGCTGTGAAAGGAGCCCAGTGCCAGACGTGAGGGCCAGAGGCGCGCCGCGTTACACAGAGCAGCACACGTTCGGTCAGCACATCCTGTGATCTGCGTCTCTAATGTGGATCGAGAGGAACGTTAACTGTGAAAAAGAAATGTCATCGTCGAGTCCTTTCATTCAAGATGTTCCCCTCAGATAAGAATTTCTATGGTTCCGGACTCAGCAACTCAAATCAATCGACACAATTAGAGGCCCGAGGCTATTACCATTGTGCGCACTAACACATTCGCTACACTGAATAACCTCTCCTCATTGAGAACAGAAGAAAGCCAGTGGAGGTGAGTGACTCAATGGGGTGAGGAAACCTGACCAGATACAGCTTCTAATCGGAGCCAATAAAACCCCCGTGACTGGAGCCGAATCGCTGTTAACCTCAGTCGCGCCGTACACGAATACAGTCAGAGGTTTATAGCCACAAAACACAAACATACAGGAAGTTCCTAGCCACCCAGTAGGATACGGTAATCAAACACAAGTGTTTTGGAGAAGTTAAGGGGATCACAAGATCAACTGCGGATGGTAAGGAGGGGTAAGGAGAGCGGATCTGAGGTGAGTGACTCATCATCAGCAATGGTTAACAGGAAAATGGGGTTGTGCAACCGTGACCATTGGCCATCAAACACACACACGCACACACGCACATGCACATATAGCGGCTGTTTTTATCCCGTGGCACGAGCTGAATGGTGGTGGCCGATTATACACACCTGTTCTTCTGCCTGGGAGATTTTGCAACCAGGGGAAAGAAAAGGAACAGCCCAAAACCACGGCTGTGCTTGCAGTTAAACAGATAGAGGAGGCCGGCCGCGATTATGTAACCTTAGTGTAACACTTGGTATGGTGTGTGGGCAGAGAGGGAGGGAGGGAGAGAGAGAGAGAGAGAGAGAGAGAGAGAGAGAGAGAGAGAGAGAGAGAGAGAGAGAGAGAGAGAGAGAGAGAGAGAGAGAGAGAGAGAGAGAGAGAGAGAGAGAGAGAGAGAGAGAGAGAGCGAGAGAGAGAGAGAGAGAGAGAGAGAGAGAGAGAGAGAGAGCGAGAGAGAGAGAGCGAGAGAGAGAGAGAGAGAGAGAGAGAGAGAGAGAGAGAGAGAGAGAGAGAGAGAGAGAGAGAGAGAGAGAGAGATGAGGCATGGGAGATTACACATAATTTTTATTGCATTTCTCACCAAATGTTTGCCAAATAAGAAAAAATGAGAACAAATCTGTCAGCATGAACAAATACAAGATACGTTTCTGATTGGTATTGTATCGTGGTTTATCACTGAGAAATGCCCAAAGGCACAACAATAGTATGTAATGTCTAATATGCTTCAAACAGTAAATAATTAGTCATTAAGATTAGGAGTGAAAATAATTACAAGTACTTGCTAAATGCTCATTATTGCTAATTATGGTTTATACAGCAACAGCAACAGCTGTATATAGAAAGTTGAACTGGCATTGTTTACCTGTTTTTACAGATAACGAAAATCTATTTCCTAAATGACTATTTCTATAGGACAACTTCTATAATGACTATTTCTATAGGACAACTTCTATAATGACTATTTCAATAAAATAAATGTTCTACCATGACATGGCATAAATGAATACTTACGTATGTATATACTATCTCTTCCAGGACCTTTTCTACACGGACTGTTTCGATAAGGATTATTTATATCAGAACTTATTGATTTAAGGACTGTTTCTATAATGACATTTCAATAAGGACAGTTGTCACTGCATATTTTCCCTCCAGAGGTCACGCTTCTTTCTTAAAAACGAACAGGCAATAGTTGGGATCTTGCGTAACGGAATGCAATTAAAACCTGCCGGTGTCAGATGCCAGGGTTTCAATCTTAAAAGGCTCCAGAGCCGAGACTTCCTCAACTAAATGAACATCGGGACAGGCACAGATTAGCCCTTAATTGAGAGGTTTGTCTAAATACCGCTCTGAAACCTGTGGTAGAAGAAGTCTCATCGAGCCTGATTGCCCTTGTGTTACACCATCCACCATCCACCCACAGTGGGTTCATAAACACAGAGCACAACAGTAGGTAAGAGAATGGAAAGAGGATTCCCTTCCAGACCTTGGAATGATGAAACAGCCCATTCACACAGCAAGCCTAGTGATAACAGGGTGTATGAGGGGGAGGACTCGCTTGGTGCCAGCCAGCCAGCCAGCCAGTCACAACAGTTCCCCCTCTCATCTCTCTCTCTGTTACTGTGCATAATCAGGTGTAACGTCATCCCCACCTCCACAGCCCTGCGTAGTAACATCAGCGATCTCTCTATTGACAGGAGAAGGTAAAGTCCCACTTCATATGTGGCTGATGACTGATGACTCTCCCCTGGAGGGAGCTGACGGGAGGTGGTGTGATGGCATGTGGCAGCGTGGAAGGAACGGGGTACAGGTGAGAAAGGAAAGGGGGCAGTTAGGCCACGCTAGCGGGCAGGTTGGGGGAACGCTCGCTGTCAAAAGGGTAATAATTAATGATCAAATTTTAATGGTGGAGGCGGTGGGCGGGCCTGGCGGGGCCAGGACTAGCGGGGCTGCTGATGCCATTAATTCAGCCCAGTGGAGCCAGGCTCTGCTCAGGACCTGCCGCAGCTGTCACCGCACTTGCTTAATTATCCGCCCGCCCGCGGCCGCCTCTCCTCTCCGCTCGCCGTGCCTCGCCGCACCGTACACTCTCTGACGCTGACTGTAGGACAGGACAGTACGGTGGCAGTCAAGCAGCAAAGGGACACACACAGATTCCTGGGCACTGCCATGCAGGCTAAGAGGCATAGCAGAGAGGGCAGGGCATTATGGGTGAGCAAGAAGGCCCTGTTCTTTGTGTAGACGTGGAGTGTCAATGCATAGTACTGCTGATGGATTGGAGTGGGAATACACTATATATACAAAAGTATGTGGACACCCCTTCAAATTAGTGGATTCGGCTATTTCAGCCACACCCGTTGCTGACAGGTGTAAAAAATGAAACACACAGCCAGGCAATCTCCATAGACAAACATTGGCAGTAGAATGGCCTTCCTGAAGAGCTGTGACTTTCAACGTGCCCCCATCATAGGATGCCACCTTTCCAACAAGTCAGTTCGTCACATTTCTGCCCTGATAGAGTTGCCCAGGTCAACTGTAAGTGCTGCTATTGTGAAGTGGAAACGTCTTGGAGCAACAACGGCTGAGCCACGAAGTGGTAGGCCACACAAGCTCACAGAACGGGACCGCCGAGTGCTGAAGCGCGTACTGCGCAAAAATTGTCTGTCCTCGACTGCAACACTCACTACCAAGTTCCAAACTGCCTCTGGAAGCAACGTCAGCACAATAACTGTTTGTCAGGAGCTTCATAAAATGGTTTCCATGACCGCACAGCCGCACACAAGCCTAAGATCACCATGCGCAATGTCAAGCGTCGGCTGGAGTGGTGTAAAGATTGCCGCCATTGGATTCTGGAGCAGTGGAAATGCGTTTTCTGAGTGATGACTCACGCTTCACCATCTGGCAGTCCAACGGACGAATCTGGGTTTGGCGGATGCCAGGAGAACGCTACCTGCCTGAATGCATAGTGACAACTGTAAAGTTTGGTGGAGGAGGAATAATGGTCTGGGGCTGTTTTTCATGGTCCAGGATAGGCCCTTTAGTTCCAGTGAAGGGAAATCCTAACACTACAGCATACAATGACATTCTAGACGATTCTGCGCTTCCAACTTTGTGGCAAAAGTTTGTGGAAGGCCCTTTCCTGTTTCAGCATGACAATGCCCCGTGCACAAAGAGAGGTCCATACATAAATAGTTTGTCGAGATCTGTGTGGAAGAACTTGACTGGCCCACACAGAGCCCTGACCTCAACCCCACTGAACACCTTTGGGATGAATTGGAACGCCGACTGCGAGCCAGGCCTAATCGCCCAACATCAGTGCCCGACCTCACTAATGCTCTTGTGGCTGAATGGAAGCAAGTCCCCACAGCAATGTTCCAACATCTAGTGGAAAGCCTTCCCAGAAGAGTGGAGGCTGTTATAGCAACAAAGGAGGGACCAACTCCATATTAATGCCCATGATTTTGGAATGAGATGTTCGACGAGCAGGTGTCCATATACTTTTGGTCATGTAGTGTATCATGTGTTTACATCCCGCGTAAATGGTAAGTCATGGATGATTTAATGGTAAGTCTATATACGTCTCACACTAAAATATATTTTCTAAAATATACTTCTATAATTGAGTTTATTCCAAGAGTAAAACGCAGGGAACCTTGGGCCAAGAAGATGAACAAGAAGAGAGCATCCTTGGCTAACACACACTTGCATCTAATATTTACTAGTGTCCGATATCTCAACCTGTCTACCCTGAAAGAGAGAGGAAAGTTTACCTGCTCCTCTCAGTGCTATCCGAGGGCATGCTCTCACGCTAACCAATAACCTTTAATATTTTATCCTGCACTGGGGTGATATGTTTAGAGAGGTTGTTGTCTAGGAGGATGAGACAGAAGAGTGGGAGAGGGAGCAGCCTGGCCTCAAAGACTAGACGTAACATACTAAATGTAAGTCTGTGACACTCAAATCAGTATGATACATTTTGTTACGTTTGGTATGGTTACATAAGACAGATGGTTCCCATAGGTCCAATGCAGCTGTTTTCATCTAAATATCAAATCATTTCTGGGTAACAAATGAAGTGCCTTTCTATTATTGTTTTCAATGAAAATGTTCAAAAAGAAACAAAAGTTGTTTCGTAGCAAAGGGCAATTTCTCAAGCAAGAATTTTGCTTAGACAGTCTGGGAGTGGTCTGAGTGGGGAGGGGAAGACTAAAATGAGCTGTTATTGGCAGAGAGGTTTAGAACTCTCTTTCTTATTGGTCTATTAACTCATTTACTGCATAGTGACATCACCATGGAAGGCCAAAACTCCATCCCAGCAAGACAGGCTGATATTTCAGGCAGTCTTTTCAAACAGCTGTTACACTGAACAAATAGAAAAAGGCATTATCATAATTTTCACAATTTCACAGTATTATTCCAACCTCATATTGTGAAAATGTGTATAAAACACAGGAAAAGGACATTTTTGACCGCACTGGGATTTTAAGACAAAAAAGAAAAGAGGGAGGTTGGTCAAGGGTTGCATGTTTGAATCACATCAAGGACAACTGTATAAATTTAGCTAATTAGCTAAATTTGCAACTACTTGCTTCTTTTTAGCTACTTCGAACTACAAAGGATGTTAGCTAACTCTTCCTCTAACCCTACCCTTAACCTCCCATAACCCCTAGCCTAGCTAACATTAGCCACAACAAAATGGAATTCGTATGATGTTACGTATGATCGTGCCGACAGAGATGGTCGCCTCGCTTCAGGTCCTTAGGAAACTATGCAGTAATTCGTTTTTTTATTAATTATTTCTTACATGTTAGCCCAGAAAATCTCAAGTGTTATTACATTCAGCCGGGAAGAACTATTGGATATAAAAGCGACGTCAATTACCAACATTACGACCAGGAATACTGGTCAGACTTAGAAGGCGAGCACACCATCGACCTCTTCCAAGCATATTACTCGCCAATGTCCAATTTCTAGACGACAAGGTGGATGAAATTAGGGCACAAGTTGCCTTCCAGAGAGAGATCAGAGATTGTAACATTCTCTGTTTCACGGAAACATGGTTCCCTCGGGATATGTTGTCAGAGTCGGTACAGCCACCGGTTTCTTCATGCATCGCAACGACAGAAGAAAACATCTCTCTGGTAAGAAGAAGGATAGGGGTGTATGCCTTATGATTAAGGACTCATGGTGTAATCATAACAACATACAGGAAGTCAACTGAAATGGTCCACCCACCACAGACAGCATGGTGAAGAATGCGCAACAGCGCCTCTTTAACCTCAGGAGGCTGAAGAAATTTGGCTTGTCACCTAAAACACTCACAAACTTTTACAGATGCACAATCGAGAGCATCCTGTCGGGCTATATCACCGCCTGGTACAGGCAACTGCTCCTCCCACAACCGCAAGGCTCTCCAGAAGGTAGTGTGGTCTGCACAACGCATTACTGGGGGCAAACTACCTGCCCTCCAGGACACCTACAGCACCCGATGTCACAGGGAGGCCAGAAAGATCATCAAGGACAACAACCACCTGAGCCACTGCCTGGTCACCCCACTATCATCCAGAAGGCGGGGTCAGTACTAGTGCATCAAAGCTGGGACCGAGAGACTGAAAAACAGCTTCTATCCCAAGGCCACAGACTGTTAAACAGCCATCACTAACATAGCGCGGCTGCTGCCAACATACAGACTCAAATCTCTGGCCACTTAAATACATTTAATGAATGGATTTAATTAAGGTATCACTAGTCACTTTAAATAACGCCACTTTAATATTGTCTACATATCCTACGTTACTCATCTCATATATATATATACTGTATTCTATACCATCTACAGCATCTTGCCTATGCCGCACGGCCATCGCTCATCCATATATTTATATGAACATGTTCTTATTCATCCCTTTAAATTTGTGTGTATAAGGTAGTCGTTGTGAATTTGTTAGATTACTTGCTAGATATTACTGCAGTCGGAACTAGAAGCACAAGCATTTCGCTACACTCGGATTAACATCCGCTAACCATGTGTATGTGACCAATAAAACTTGATTTGATTTGTATTGCAAATGTCTAACATATTGTACACATTTATTTTCGTAACATATCACATGAATGGTAATTCGTAACATATTTTTATGAAATGATGGACGATGATGGATCTCCACAAATTAATACGTTCCAATACGAAACATAACATACACTAAATGGAGGGAGACAAGTTTACGTTTATTATATTACATCTTTCCAGGTTGGAGGGAGAGAGACGGAGAAAGAAAGAGACATAGAGAGAAAGAGAGAGAGATGGTGTGAGAGAGAAAGGGAAAGAGAGGGAGACAGAGACAGAGACAGTAAAAGAGAGAGAGATAGAGAGTGACGGTGAGAAAGATATCCACTCTCGCTTTCCTGGAGGATTATTTCCGTACCTGTTCAAACATACTCCTGTAAATAATTCATCTTGTTGAGCCCCGGATCTCTTGTACATACTCATGCTTTTACCTCTCCGGTGGATATGTACCTAGTCTCATGGACAAAAAGGGCAAGGGACAACATCAAAGCAGCGATGTCTGCCTATGGGAGCGGCAAAACAACATTGCTTTTGTAAGAAACAAATGCACCACTCTTCACAACCTGTGTTCGCAAGTTGTAGTGGGTTGTGAGTTATATTAATTATAGATACCTTAACTATGCCATACTCTCACAAAATGGATCACGTAAGGTTGAGCTGCGTGTTGCATACCCAGAGTTAACTTGATACTCCCCATACCTCCCCTTACAGACAAAGTGAGCTTCTATTTTAGTCCACTTTTGATGTGTTTTGAGGAAAGATTTCAGGTGAAGTGTTAAGTGAGAAACAAAGTACACTGGATTGGCCATGTACAGTATGCAGTGGCAATATTAGCATTTACGTCTTGGTGGAGGAACTTAGATGCATGCCAGCAAAGTTACTACACAACACTAAACAATACATTAATTGGACTATAACGATGACAAACGGTGCCCACATACTGTTAGGGCCTACATCAAGCTGTCCCAACAACAGTCCCAAGACCTTACCATTGTTTACTAGGCTACCAGCGGAGCCTTCTCTGGCAGTGAAACAGTTCATTCCGACTCATTTACTGCCTTTAAAAAACATACAGTTTTGAGATGTACAAACTGTGGTATAAGGTGACAACAACCAGATAAGAGGCAATTCGTAATTTCGATTAAGACATTAATGAGTGAGCTAGGATGGACGTAGTCAATATAACTATTTGTTCAGCACTTTTGAATGTACAGCAAAATAATTCAGAACATGGGCCGTTCTATACAGTATTCAGAACAGTCAGACAAATAAAGGGGGCATATAAGCAGACAATGAAAGCTCTTGCAATATTTGATGATGACATTTCTCTAAAACAAGCTATAGGCTACATGTGCACCACCAAGTCAGAACAGTAGGCTAAATTATGTGGGGAAAAGGGACCAAATTATTTGGGTGAGGCACAATTGGCTACTAACAGCTTACTACACAACATACACTTAGTATTACTTTATTAGCTACAGTATACATATCTCCCTGGCATAAATGCCTTACTCAAGAAAGCAAAAAAGAGACCGTGTTTGTATGACAGTATGTCAGACAGCCAAAGAGTATATACCATGGTGACTAAGCCAAATGAAGCACATTGCATACTAAATGCTACTCTGTAGGGTCCCTCTTATGGGGAGAACAATCGGAAGTGCTCTAATTGCAAGATGGGACGTGATCTTTTTATAACTATGGTGTGGGCCTCTTCACTTTGGTATAATCAGGGAAGAGTGTCTTGAGATGAAAGATTATCAAAGGGACCGCTCTGCGATAGCTCACAAATGAATACTAACAAATGCTCTCAATGTACACTTGTCTGAAAGGTTGCATGGTAATTAAATTAAATTTTAAAAATGCACATTATCATGATTAGAGCTAGTTTATCGCAATGGAACATTTCATTTTCTATGCAAGGACAATCAGGAGAACTTAATAGCAATGTGATTAAAGACAGATCTTTAGTATGTCCAGAATCTATCCCAGCATAATGTACTATAGTACAATTTATGATAGAGAAGGTCTAGATATTGTAAACCAAAAATATTCATCCAACAGAGGAGCAAGGCTTTAATGATGTATGTTGAACTGATGGACTAATTCAGTTGCATTGTACATTATTCTTGCTGACAGTTTACTGTCTCGGATAAAACTGAGGCCTCTCTCTTTGACAACAGTGTATTTCAGAATCCAAAATCCTCTTGAAAATGCATTTATTCAATTATATATCATCATCATTTCTGACACAGTTATTCAACAACTACAGTGTTTAAAATGAAATTTTATCCAGTGGGAATGTTATTACACTATGGCAAGACTTCAAACATTAAATTTTTTTTAGGGTGGGGGGGGGAGTTTGTGATTTTTGTTTAATTAAGTCTTATATGTTGTCAATAAATAGATATATCACAGTGACAACAACGATCCTGGTCTTACAAGTTACAAAAAAATGCCGTAAAAACAGCAAGGTCTCAGTGTAGGATCACAGTTCAGCCATCCCCAACACTCAGGAAGTCCCTTTATTGTTCCTCCTCTTTAGCCAGCCACATCACTGCAGCATGAAGGTTCGCCTCTCCTACTTCTCTCCTCCCTTCCTCCCCTCTCTGCACTAGGGGCAGCTTTCTGCATCAGAAGAATTCTTGGCAAATTAATGCGCTACCTCTTGGGCTAATTCAATTAGAAAGGATCACAACTACAGAGCAGCTTTTGTGGTGGACACAATGTTGTGCTTCATGCGTCTTTGCTCAGGGTGGAAATTCTGCCATTTAGCCCCTACTTTGCCCGCAGCAGGATTCTGGACTTTCTAACACAGTCAAGTTTGCTCATTTGCTTGAATTAAAAATAATTATTAACTGATAATAAGAAAGGGAGCAGCGAGGGCTCAGGGCAGGGATGAGTGGAAAGGGTGAACTCTGCAGCAATTTTTATGAATTCCTGCCTAAAACGAGGCATTCAGGAGTAAAATTGCTGTGCAACTGACAAGAACGATTATGGTCGTAATTCCTCTGCTTTGTAAATGTGTGTAGCTTTGTTTCAGCTCTAACAGGATGACATTACTAACAAGTACACCACTTGCTTTGTTATTAACCGCATATTTCCGACCCCTCTAAGGCTTGGTCTTTCATTCAAAGGTTAGTGCTTAACGTGGGAGACTGAGTACAGTGCTTTAAAATGGTGGTGTACATGATAAGATACATGTATTATTTTGAAGTGTCCTTCTGCATCTTTGTTTAAAACAAACTGCCGACATGGATTTTAATGTAAGTAGTACTGCTAGATACGCATTGAAAATAGTCAGTGTACTATATCGAAAATAAAAATGTGTACACTTTTCAATGAAAAATTTGGAATATGCATAGAATAGCTGTGTTAATATATAAGGGTAAAGTTACACTCAGTGTGAATTATATCGTGACATCTATGGAACTAATAAAGACATGCATTTTAATGGTAAACATTTTAATGTGGCATAATCACAACAAGTCATGATGTTTTCATCTGATTGTTGAACTAATCCCTTCAAAAAGTAGGCTACCTGTGCACGTTCGTCCACTCCAAAATAATTCCAGCATCCACTGTGCACCCGCCATTTGACGAAGGAAAAGAGGCATCTGCTACAAAACACCGCAAAATGTAATGACATTAGGCCTAGCCTGAATTAATCAAATTGACCTTTTTCCTAAAAAGAGAAGTCGGGGCACTGTGCATGTAAACATACTCAATGACAAATATATTATGAAAACATGACTACTTAGTCAGGTTACTAGCTATCTAGCTAAGCAGTTGATGTTGGTATTGCATTTGCAACATTTAGTTGACCCACCGATGGCTAGCTAGCTGCCTAGCCATATTTTAGTGCTAGCTAGCTAACCTCACTAGCTACAGGTGGAAAAAACTCCTTTGTAGCACATTATATATTAACATCCTCTTTCACTTACACTTTAAACGCAATTGCCTTTTCATTTATTTAACACTTACTAGCCAACATTATTATTATCCATGTTATTTGCTGTGGCTAGGTTTGCTAGCTACATGAGTCGACATCTGTCTCTTCTCCAGTGTTAAATTAGTCCTAACCTAACGTAGCAGGAAAAGGAAGACATATTCTTCCCACTTTTCTTCTTCCAATTTCAGCGATATGATCAGCTGGAATAAGAGCTCGAAATAACTTTTAATTGTATCTCCAAACAGTCCATGAAGTTTCAACTATATGATTCGCTGACACAAATGGAAAGTTTATACAGTGCTCTTGTGTCAGGGAATCATATTGGTGAAATATGAAGAAGAAGGGTTGGACTTACCATCATAACAACAACGATGACACATGGAAAGGGAGATGATCAACCCATGGCAAACCAACAGCGAAGAACATGTAAAGATAACATTAGTTAGATTGAGTTAAACAATGTGTAATACGATAAAAAAGCAATTGCATTTAATAAAGTGTATGTGAAAGAGAATGTATTGTGTGATGTGCTGCAAAGTCAGCTTTATAATTTGGGATTCCTCCTGCTGTAGCTAACTAGCTAACCTTAGCTAGCACTAGCTCTACTTAGTAAGCTAGCTATGCATTGATGGGGGCACAGTGGGGCTGCTAGTGCTCATGTCATGGCCATACAGGTGAATGAATGGCTAGCTAGCTTTTACATTTTTTTTATATTTTGTATTTATTTAACCTTTATTTAACCCTTGTGCTTTGCTGAAAAACAATTACGTCCATTGTGGTATGGGTCAGATTGACCCGCACAGTTTAAACACACTCAAGACAGTCAAAGAATCAAGTAAAAATGGTCAAAACTTTATTTTGTCTCGTCAGACGTTTCAGAAAGAAGAAATACAAGAATATTTGATTTCAAAAACTCTATATTGAAGAAATATTTGTTAAACATTAAAAAAAAATGTATTTCCCAGTGACAGTAACACTTAGGTGTGATTTGACCCTATTCACAATGCAGAATTTGATAAGGCTTCATTGACTGAAAAACTTTTGGAGCTCTTTTTTGAGAGTCTATGTCAGAGATCTGCTGCTCTCGCACTGAGAAGGAGACGCTTGGGAAACTCCTTTTCACCCAAACATAAAAGTGCAACCAGAACCAGTCAAAACAAAATATGTCAAAGACACTTGTTTATTTTGGACCTGTGCAAATATCTATACACATGAACACCTCCGGGTCAAAATGACCCACAACATCATGTTTGGATACAAAATCTACGCAGACATTCCACAACACATTTTGAAGTTAGGTTCATGTCCCTAAATGAAGAAATGTAATGTAATTTCATGGAGAAAAAGAGAGGTTAACTAGTATTTTAGACAACTGAAAAGTGGATATGGGCCTAATTGACCCACAACATAACAGGAGGGGTAACTAGGCAAGTCAGTTAAGAACAAATTCTTATTTACAATGACGGCCTACACCGGCCAAACCCGGACGACGCTGGGCCAATTGTGCGTCGCTCTATGGGACTCCCAATCACGGCTTGTTGTGATACAGCCTGGATACGAACCAGGGTATCTGTAGTGACGCCTCAAGCACTGAGATGCAGTGCCTAAGAACCGTTGTGCCCCTCGGGAGCCCAGTGCCAATACTTTCAAATGAGTGTAAAAAAAAAACAGTGTGTTTGGACTGTGTAGAGCAGGGCTCTCCAACCCTGTTCCCAGAGAGCTACATGTTGCAATTTCTTAGTGAGCTAGCTACCTTCCCCATTTATGTCATTGTTACTGTAGCCTGCACAACTTTTTCAAAGCTGTCGCAAATTCTGTTGAGCCCCAGAGTTTGATATGTTCATTGCTCCCATTTGTCCATGTTTCTTTGAGATCCTGCGTGGTTTTGTGATACTCTCAACTCATCTTTTGGTACTAAGAACATTTATAACTGTTTTATAACACTATAATGGCATATGACATGGTTATGATGCCCATCATTCCCTTCAATGTGATAATGTGACACAGAGTTTGGTAAATTATACAACACCGTGTAACATGTAATAACATATGACATCAGTTGCCACGCAGTCTGTGTAATAGCAATTGTTATTAACAGTTGACATTAGAGCATATGACAATAGGATGAACAGTCATCTATAACAACCATTATAACTACTTTTATAACATCGTGTACCATTACTCATAACTATTTAAAACGACTTATGACAGCTTATGACAAATGTTATAATATGTTATATAGCTGTTATAAATACTTTATAAATGAATGAATAAAGACACCTACAGTAAAGTGTTACCCAAGTTTGCTAGAGTACTGGACCCAGATGGTAATGTTGCAAGTTCGCTACCAAGCTGGACCTAGTGGATACAATTGTTGCAAGTTTGCTAGCGAAAGCTCAAGACAGACACAGGCAGACAAGCGGAGTAGAGAGATGAATGCGATTGAAAGAACCTGAACCAACTGTCACTGGTTTAATCCACGACAGAGAGGTGGGGGTGTTCGTTTCATTTGGAATTTTCATATTTACCACTGTAGCAGTAGAACATTGCATTTCATAAAAATAGGAGAAGAGACCCCACAACACTTTTACTTTGGTTGCATTCATGTCTCATTTGAAGGGCTGAGCCCACCCCCTGGCCCCCTGTAATTCGCAAACTGGTTACAGCGAAATCAAGTTACACTATAAGGCGTAGATTCACATTTGGCATGGAGAGGAGAAAAGGGGGAAAGTGGGGGATGGCTTTTAAAATATAATAATGTAACACAAGATAGTCACAGATTATGACCAATTTACCCCAGACTTAATCAATTGAACAAAGTTGCCTTTAAGTGGCTTCTGGGCAAAAAAAATACAAAAAATCTGATTTGGATCAGCAACAAAAAGTCTTGAGCATGTTTTGCATGCCTTCAGGAAATCTCTTAGAAGTCTGAGGAAGTACCTCCCACTACAAGGCTCTGGTCGTGTTGAGAGGTTTGTGCCAAAGGATTAGGAATTAATTCAGTCATCAAAGCCCCTTTACCTTGTCATTAAAGGTGGGGTCCTCCTCTTTTGCTGCTGATGAAGAGACATCTGCATTCCCTTGTTCAGCCCTGCCTCCTTCATTACAATATGCCTAATGTAATACACCACAACACAAAAGGGCCAAGCCGTTTTATAACTAGTTGGTATTGCTAATCAGCTTCTATTCTTTAAATAAAAAAAAGATTGAAAACAATTTTCAGGTGTTCTGGAGAAAAAAACTCAAGCAAATATATGAAGAAAACTCACATGTCATACGTCTATTTCAATCAGAACTGTAAATCCATTTTTATCATAGACCTGGGATTCAGAAAGCAACATTTCCCCAGAGAGGTCACAACTACTCTGCCCTGCATTCTCCTTTTTTACTTAATTTCATTAAATCTAGTGGTAAATGAGAGTATATATTTTCAAGGGTAACTCTTAAGTAAATCAATCTCTCCAGCACGTTCACTCACATGGTACTAAGGCTATTTAAGTTTTTATTAGTCCATGGCAAGGGTCCTAGAAATGTGCGATGTTCACTTTACTAAATGCAACCCAACTCATCACAATATAAACCTTTTTCTTTTTTTGTGTGTGTGCCAGTTCACTTCTAGGTGGGATTTGAGCAGGTGAAAGTAGAGCTTTCACCCATACATGAAAACAAAAAGAATCCCAGTCCAAACAGATTATATTTGACTGATAAAAAGAGTAATATGTATCATGACAAGAACAACCAAAACACATACAGGGCCTTGAATTGACACACACAGCGAACTAGGCCTGGTCTAACAAGGATGTAGGCAGCCGTCTAAATTGCAAGTTGTGTACTAATTCTGTGTGAATTAAGTCCTTCCTGTGTACCAGAGGCTTCTCTCGGTCAGTTCCCGCTGTTTAGATCTGTGAGGATGATAAACCTAGACAGCCAACAGGTCTGTTATGAGTGGGAACAAAAACTCAGGGAGGGTTAGATTTCCTCATAGCTAATGTCAACCGGGGAGATAATACCTCGCCTCTACTGGGGCTCAGGGCAGGCATTATCTGCTCACCAAAAATTTTGTGACTTCCTTTTTAGTCATGTGGAAGGAGTTTGTTTAGACCCCTCAGAAATGGCCCGGCCCTAACGCAGGACCTGTTTGGATTGGGCTGCTAAAATGTTTCAGGTAGGTGAACCAATGAACGAGGGGACAGGAATTTAGGCAAACTATATCATCAGGAAATGAAATAAGCTGCTCTGTAAAATAGTTATCCATCTCTACTTCCCCTGTCTGTCTTACTTGTGCATGGAGATATAAGCCTTATTTGAGCATTCCTGTGATAACACAGCGATGGCGATGAGCAGTAGACACAGTCACAGTCAACCCAGGTCTGGTTATTATGGTCTGGATGGAAGTGGAGGTGTCACTACGGTGAGAGAGCTGTTTGGATGGCAGAGATTAAATAATGATTCCTGTTAGAATGAATTAGGGGGCTGTTGCAAAAGCTGCGGTGTGGCACACACCTTGGAAAGCAAAATTGCTATTTAAAATGATTACGAGGTCATTATACAGTGCAGGGAGCTAATGGCACCCATCTAAACTTGTCTATCACTTGGGCTTAAATACAGCGTCAACATACACACACACACACACACACACTTAGCTTTTAGATACGCATTAGTTTCAACCAACGTGTATTCGCTGTCCATAAATTCTGACAGATTCATTTCAATGTCATCATTTTCCCATCAAGAAAAATGTGGCAAAATATTTTCCTGTGAAAGCCGGTCGTATTTGTCAAATCCCTCAGCAGACAGACTAATTTCCCAATATTGAACTATGAATATTCCTATGGAAGGGAAAGGGAGGGGTGAGGGCATTGGAGATTTTAATAAGGATAGTTTATCTTGAAGACAGGAAATAAAATAGGAATGGGTAGAGGGCTCTGTCTGTCTGCATCTCCTGTTCCTCTCACAGGTGATGGAGGAGGCACAAAGACTGTTGCACCATAACGACAGCCACTCTAGCTGTGTTTCTCTGAACAGATGGTGATGAGCCTGTTGCTAGGATAAGGCCTGAAGAATTTTTTAATTCCACATTATTTGCCTCGCTGCCACGGTTGGTTTCCTCAGGCAAAAAAATACAAAGACAAAGAAGGAATTAAAGCAAGGAAAGAGGGTCTGAGCCAGGTCAATGGAGGATTCTGGGTAAGATTGTCTGTTCAGCTGCTGAAGATCACCTGGGTTGTTTTCATTATCGCACACCGTAGCAAATCTGAAAGTACAAATCTGATTCCTCATTGGACAAGGTCAGGCAGTACCTCCCCATTTCGAGACGTTTTCTTTCTACTAAACAGAGCCCTGGGTTTGGGAAGCAGAAACAGGAAGGAAGATTTGGTTTGGCATCACAGCTAGGCCATTGATGGCTGCGATAGCACTGTAGAAATAGTCAAATCCTCACCATTGCGAGTCTGTTGCCCTTTTCTAATTAAGAATAACATGTTCTTGAGGAAAAGTTAGCCTCATGTTAGTGGGTTTATCAAAACAACCAGAGACCAGATAAATAAAACACACACGCACGCACGCACGCACGTGCACACACACACACACACACACACACACACACACACACACACACACACACACACACACACACACACACACACACACACACACACACACACACACACGCACGCACACACACAGTATGGCCCCAATGAAGTGAAGTGTTGGTGGTCTCACCAAATATTTAAGTGCTTTACTGAACTTTCAGCATTTATTTTATCACAGACATTGTTGTGTTGGCTCATTTGTCAAATTATCCTGAAACAAAAGTCTTTGAACTCGACCCTGGAATACTGTCATCCAAAAATAACAAAGAGAAACACCCATGGAGGCTCTTCAATGCCCGGCTCCTTGCAATTGCTGAGAACTAGGAACTAAAAAGAGATCAGAATATTGTGAATTCACAGCATCCACTGCAAGTTATCAAGCTTGAAAAACAAAATGTTGTTGGGGATGTGGCTTCTTTTTTTTTCTTAGCTAGTTAAGCATACTCCTTGGCTAGTTAAGCATAATCCTTAGCTAGTTAAGCATAATCCTTAGCTAGTTAAGCATACTCCTTGGCTAGTTAAGCATAGTCCTTGGCTAGTTAAGCATAATCCTTAGCTAGTTAAGCATACTCCTTGGCTAGTTAAGCATAGTCCTTGGCTAGTTAAGCATAATCCTTGGCTAGTTAAGCATACTCCTTGGCTAGTTAAGCATAGTCCTTGGCTAGTTAAGCATAATCCTTAGCTAGTTAAGCATACTCCTTGGCTAGTTAAGCATAGTCCTTGGCTAGTTAAGCATAATCCTTAGCTAGTTAAGCATACTCCTTGGCTAGTTAAGCATAGTCCTTGGCTAGTTAAGCATAATCCTTAGCTAGTTAAGCATACTCCTTGGCTAGTTAAGCATAGTCCTTGGCTAGTTAAGCATAATCCTTGGCTAGTTAAGCATACTCCTTGGCTAGTTAAGCATAGTCCTTGGCTAGTTAAGCATAATCCTTAGCTAGTTAAGCATACTCCTTGGCTAGTTAAGCATACTCCTTGGCTAGTTAAGCATACTCCCTGGCTAGTTAAGCATACTCCTTGGCTAGTTAAGCATACTCCTTGGCTAGTTAAGCATAATCCTTAGCTAGTTAAGCATACTCCTTGGCTAGTTAAGCATACTCCTTGGCTAGTTAAGCATACTCCTTGGCTAGTTAAGCATACTCCTTGGCTAAGCATACTCCTTGGCTAGTTAAGCATGCTCCTTGGCTAAGCATACTCCTTGGCTAGTTAAGCATACTCCTTGGCTAGTTAAGCATACTCCTTGGCTAAGCATACTCCTTGGCTAGTTAAGCATACTCCTTGGCTAGTTAAGCATACTCCTTGGCTAGTTAAGCATAATCCTTAGCTAGTTAAGCATACTCCTTGGCTAGTTAAGCATAGTCCTTGGCTAGTTAAGCATAATCCTTAGCTAGTTAAGCATACTCCTTGGCTAGTTAAGCATAGTCCTTGGCTAGTTAAGCATAATCCTTGGCTAGTTAAGCATACTCCTTGGCTAGTTAAGCATAGTCCTTGGCTAGTTAAGCATAATCCTTAGCTAGTTAAGCATACTCCTTGGCTAGTTAAGCATAGTCCTTGGCTAGTTAAGCATAATCCTTAGCTAGTTAAGCATACTCCTTGGCTAGTTAAGCATAGTCCTTGGCTAGTTAAGCATAATCCTTAGCTAGTTAAGCATACTCCTTGGCTAGTTAAGCATAGTCCTTGGCTAGTTAAGCATAATCCTTGGCTAGTTAAGCATACTCCTTGGCTAGTTAAGCATAGTCCTTGGCTAGTTAAGCATAATCCTTAGCTAGTTAAGCATACTCCTTGGCTAGTTAAGCATACTCCTTGGCTAGTTAAGCATACTCCCTGGCTAGTTAAGCATACTCCTTGGCTAGTTAAGCATACTCCTTGGCTAGTTAAGCATAATCCTTAGCTAGTTAAGCATACTCCTTGGCTAGTTAAGCATACTCCTTGGCTAGTTAAGCATACTCCTTGGCTAGTTAAGCATACTCCTTGGCTAAGCATACTCCTTGGCTAGTTAAGCATGCTCCTTGGCTAAGCATACTCCTTGGCTAGTTAAGCATACTCCTTGGCTAGTTAAGCATACTCCTTGGCTAAGCATACTCCTTGGCTAGTTAAGCATACTCCTTGGCTAGTTAAGCATACTCCTTGGCTAGTTAAGCATAATCCTTAGCTAGTTAAGCATACTCCTTGGCTAGTTAAGCATTCTCCTTGGCTAGTTAAGCATACTCCTTGGCTAGTTAAGCATAATCCTTAGCTAGTTAAGCATACTTCTTGGCTAGTTAAGCATACTCCTTGGCTAGTTAAGCATACTCATTGGCTAGTTAAGCATACTACTTGGCTAGTTAAGCATACTCCTTAGCTAGTTAAAAACTTATTCGGGATCGGTGTCGCTTCCACGGGACGGTTGAGCTAACGTAGGCTAATGCGATTAGCATGAGTTTGTAAGTAACAATAACATTTCCCAAGACAGACATATCTGATATTGGCTGAAAGCTTAAATTCTTGTTAATCTAACTGCACTGTCCAAATAACAGTAGCTATCACAGTGAAAGAATACCATGCTATTGTTTGAGGAAAGTGCACAGTTTTGAACATGAAAAGTTATTAACGATCAGGCGTTTTTTTTCAATTTCCGACAAAAATTAAATATCCTGTAGCTGCCTGTAGCTCAGGATCTGAAGCAAGGATATGCATATTATTTATACCATTTCAAAGGAAACACTTTGAAGTTTGTGGAAACGTGAAATTAATATAGGTGAAATTAATTAAATTAAATGTGAAATTAATGTAATTAATAACACATTAGATCTGGTAAAAGAAAATAGAAACAGGGGATCAAACTGTAGAACCCAGTTCCTAGATTTCTACATAAAAATATATTTTATCAAACAAAACTATGCTACATGTTATCTCTGGGAGCCTCAGGATGACAAATCAGAGCGAGATTACTGAATATAAGTACGTTATTTACCTTCAGAGGTGAATGTATCAAACCAGTTGCCGTGATGAAAGTTTTTTGTTGTTGTGCACTCCCCTCAAACAATAGCATGGTATTATTTCACTGTAATCGCTACTGTAAATTGGACACCCAGATAGATTAACAATAATTTAAGCTTTCTGCCAATATAAGACATGTCTATGTCCTGGAAAGTTTTCTGTTACTTACAGCGTCATTCTAGTCACATTAGCGCACGTTAGCAGCAACCGTCCCTGTATAGGGACACCGATCCCATAGATCCTTAAGAGGTTTTAACCAGGTAGGCCAGTTGAGAACAAGTTCTCATTTACAACTGCGACCTGGCCAAGTTAAAGCAAAGCAGTGTGACACAAACGACACAGAGTTACACAGAGTTACACATGGAATGAAGAAACATACAGTCAATAACACAATAGAAAAGTCTATATACAGTGTGTGCAAACGAAGTAAGATTAGGGAGGTAAGGCAATAAATAGGCCATAGTGGCAAAATAGTAACAATTTAGCAATTAAACACTGGAGTGATAGATGTGCAGAAGATGAATGTGCAAGTAGAGATACAGGGGTGCAAAGGAGAAAACAAAACAATATGGGGATGAGGTAGTTGGGTGGGCTATTTACAGATGGGCTATGTACAGGTGCACTGATCTGTAAGCTGCTTTCACAGCTGATGCTTAAAGTTAGTGAGGGAGATATGAGTCTCCAGCTTCAGTGATTTTTGCAGTTTGTTCCAGTCATTGGCAGCAGAGAACTGGAAGGAAAGGCGGCCAAAGGAGGAACTGGCTTTGGGGGTGACCAGTGAAATATACTTGCTGGAGAGCGTGCTACGGGTGGGTGCTGCTATGGTGAACAGTGAGCTGAGACAAGACGGGGCTTTACCTAGCAAAGACTTAGAGACTTATAGCCAGTGGGTTTGGTGACGAATATGAAGCGAGGGCCAGCCAACAAGAGCATACAGGTCACAGTGGTGGGTAGTATATGGGGCTTTGGTGACAAAACGGATGGCACTGCAATAAACTGTATCCAATTTTCTGAGTAGAGTGTTGGAGCCTACTTTGTAAATAACATCACCGAAGTCAAGGATCGGTAGGATAGTCAGATTTACGAGGGTATGTTTAGCAGCATGAGTGAAGGATGCTTTGTTGTGAAATAGGAAGCTGATTCTAGATTTAATTTTGGATTGGAGATGCTTAATGTGAGTCTGGAAGGAGAGTTTACAGTCTAACCAGACACCTAAGTATTTGTAGTTGTCCAGATATTTTAAGTCAGAACCGTCCAGAGTAGTGATATTAGACGGGAGGGCAGGTGCGTGCAGCGATCGGTTGAAGAGCATGTATTTATTTTTACTTGCATTTAAGAGCAGTTGGAATGCCACGGAAGGAGAGTTGCATGGCATTGAAGCTCGTCTGGAGGTTAGTTAACACATTGGCCAAAAAGGGCCAGAAGTATACAGAATGGTGTCGTCTGCGTAGAGGTGGATCAGAGAATCCCCAGCAGAAAGAGCGACATCATTGATGTATACAGAGAAAAGAGTCGGCCCGAAAATTGAACCCTGTGGCACCCGCAAAGAGACTGCCAGAGGTCCGACAGGCCCGCCGATTTGACACACTGAACTCTGTCTGAGAAGTAGTTGATGAACCAGGCGAGGCAGTCAATTGAGAAACCAAGGCTGTTGAGTCTGCTGATAAGAATGCGGTGATTGACAGAGTTGAACGCCTTGGCCAGGTAGATGAATATGGCTGCACAGTATTGTCTTTTATCGATGGAAGTTATGATGTCGTTTAGGACCTTGAGCATGGCTGAGGTGCACCTATGACCAGAAACGGAAACCAGATTGCATAGCGGAGAAGGTACGGTGGGATTCAAAATGGTGGGTGATCTGTTTGTTAACTTGGCTTTCGAAGACCTTAGAAAGGCAGAGTAGGATAGATATAGGTCTGTAACAGTTTGGGTCTAGGGTATCTCCCCCTTTGAAGAAGGGGGTGACCGCGGCAGCTTTCCAATCTTTGGAGATCTCAGACGATACGAAAGAGAGGTTGAACAGGCCAGTAATAGGGTTGCAACAATTGCGGCAGATAATTTTAGAAAGAGAGGGCCTAGATTGTCTAGCCCAGCTGATTTGTAGGGGTCCAGATTTTGTAGCTCTTTCAGAACATCAGCTATCTGGATATGGGTGAAGGAGAAATGGGGGAGGCTTGGGCAAGTTGCTGTGGGGGGTGCAGAGCTGTTGACCGGGATAGGGGTAGCCGTGGAAAGCATGGCCAGTCGTAGAAAAATGCTTATTGAAATTCTCAATTATCGTGGATTTATCAGTGGTGACAGTGCCTCAGTGCAGTGGGCAGCTGGGAGGAGGTGCTCTTATTCTCCATGGACTTTACAGTGTCCCAGAACTTTTGGGAGTTTGTGCTACAGGATGCAAATTTCTGTTTGAAAAAGCTAGCCTTTGCTTTCCTGCCTGTGTATATTGGTTCCAAACTTCCCTGAACAGTTGCATATCGCGGGGGCTATCCGATGCTAATGCAGAACACCACCGGATGTTTTTGTGCTGGTCAAGTGCAGTCAGGTCTGTAGTGAACCAAGGGCTTTATCTGTTCCAGGTTCTACATTTTTTGAATGGGGCATGCTTATTTAAGATGGTGAGGAAAGCACTTTTAAAGAATAACCAGGCATCCTCTACTGATCGAATGAGGTCAATATTCTTCCAGGATACCCGGGCCAGGTCGATTAGAAAGGCCTGCTCGCTGAAGTGTTTTAGGAAGCGTTTGACAGTGATGAGGGGTAGTCGTTTGACTGCGGACCCATTACGAATGCAGGTAATGAGGCGGTGATCGCTGAGATCCTGGTTGAAGACAGCAGAGGTGTATTTAGAGGGCAGGTTGGTCAGGATGATATCAATGAGGGTGCCCGTGTTTACGGATTTGGGGTTGTACCTGGTAGGTTTATTGATAATTTGGGGGAGATTGAGGGCATCTATCTTAGATTGTAGGACGGTCGGGGTGTTAAGCATATCCCAGTTTGGGTCACCTAACAGAACGAACTCTGAAGATAAATGGGGGGCAATTAATTCACATATGGTGTTCAGGGCACAGCTGGGGCCTGAGGGGGGTCTGTAACAAGCGGCAACGGTGAGAGACTTATTTCTGGAAAGGTGGATTTTTAAAGTAGAAGCTCAAACAGTTTGGGCACAGACCTGGATAGCATGACAGAACTCTGCAGGCTGTCTCTGCAGTAGATTGGAACTCCACTCCCTTTGGCAGTTCTATCTTGGCGGAAACTGTTGTAGTTAGGGATGGAAATGTCAGAATTTTTGGTGGCCTTCCTAAGCCAGGATTCAGACACTGCTAGGACATCAGGGTTGGCGGAGTGTGCTAAAGCAGTGAAAAGAAACACACTTAGGGAGGAGGCTTCTGATGTTAACATGCATGAAACCAAGGCTTTTACAGTTACAGAAGTCAACAAACAACTCAGCCGACCTCAAACCAGTTGAGATGGTTTGGGATGAGTTGAACTGCAGAGTGAAAGATAAGCAGCCAACAAGTGCTCAGCATATGTGGGAACTCCTTCAAGACTGTTGGAAAAGCATTCCAGGTGAAGCTGGTTGAGAGAATGCCAAGAGTGTGCAAAGCTGTCATCAAGGCAAAGGGTGGCTACTTTGAAGAATCTCAAATATAAAATATATTTTGATTTGTTTAACACTTTTTTTGCTTACTACATGATTCCATATGTGCTATTTGATAATGTTGATGTCTTCACTATTATTGTACAATGAAGAAAATAGTACAAATATCAAAAACCCTTGAATGAGTAGGTGTGTCCAAACCTTTGACTGGTATGTATAACTCATTTTCTTTGGTCTGACATCTACTAGCTCATACAAATGCATCGAATAAAAGATTCACTACATGGAACAGATTGTCCCCCAAAAAGATAAAAAGGAGGTTTGTTCTGAATTGTCTCTCCTATATTTGAGAGATATAAGAAAGATCAGGAAACATATACAGTATACATTTTTTTTTACATACAGTATGTACATTTTTTCAACTGGTACCGGAGGGACTTTCAGATGAGTCTTGTGAGGCCAGTGGGCATCCTGGAGCAAAACAACCGACATGTAAATGTTTGTGAGAGTCTCACCTTTGCACAGATTAGTGTGTAGCGCAAACGGTTCGGACGCTAAAGACAAAAGTTGGCAGAGAAGAGTCTCCTGACACTTGTGGAGGTCATAGAGAAAAACGGAGAACACCATCGTGTTCACGAGAGTCTCGGGAGAGGAGATTCTAGTTTAAACTGACCGATTGTTTTATGCTAATTAGATTTCCGCGAGGCGCGGACATATACCTTAGGGAACCCATGTCCACATGCACTCCACAACTACAAATATGCTGTTTTACAAGGATTTCTTAATCATGCAACATCAGAAACAGTTCCACTATATAAACAATTATTGGCCTCTGCTGCAACACGTCAGTATCTCACACAGAGGATTTCTAACTTTCCCTTTCCCCCTCCTTTCCCTCTCTCCCTCCCTTCCCTCTCTCCCTCCCTTCCCTCTCTCCCTCCTTTCCCTCCATTCCCTCCATTCTCTTCCCTCCTCTCTCTTTTCTGTTCCTCCCACAGTTTTAACTTTCCCACATACAAAAAATGTAGGGCTTTCAGCACATACTGCCGCCCTATCTCACTGTGTACAGGACCCTGTCGGCCTGTATCCTCCTTTGCACTTTTTTTGTTTGTTCTACTGTAATCATTTGGCTGGCCCAGATCCGTGTGGGTGTGCTGGCAGCCGTACAAAAAGAGGAGGGGAAAAAAACTACATGGGAACAGAGTTAAGGTTGAATATTTATTACAAGAAGCCATCTGGCGTCAGACTGTCTGTACAGGGGGCTCTCTTCTTATAATAGTCACTCTTCTCACGTTTACTATTCCTTTATCTCTCTCTGCCTCTCTCTCTCTTTCTCTCTCTCTCTCCTTCCCCCAGTGTCCCATTGCAAATATTCAGGCTAAGCCACATTGCTTGCATAGCCCTTATTATTATTGTATCATTATGTCATTAAAGGCCCTGACTTAATTTATGTGGAAAGAGAGCTAAGATTTATCTTCCCCTAACCGGCTCTGGGTAGCTTTGGGAGGGATCCTCAGGCACTTTCCAGGGTCATTTGACACATCAATCTGTAAGTTCATGAAAGTGTGCAGATGTAGGATCTTATTTTGACCTATATTGTCACAGCAAAATAATCCTGCAGCAGCAGGATTTGAACATTTAGTCCATAATGCTGCTTGATTGGTGGTTATGTGTTAGTGTGGTTTTTCTGCGAATTTATGTAAATCACAAAGCTCATCTGCATTTCCTGCGGTGCAAAAAAATTCTAAGCAACAAAAGAGTGATCAAATGAAGATTCTACATCTGTATCATAGCACTACCAAACATCAAGTTACTACACACCTGTATTGTAGCTACTGTATGTCTGTGTAGCAACCAAATCCTTTAGTGAATTCTATGTATGTAAGGCAGATTGAGTGTGTATATGTGTGTGTGTGTGTGTGTGTGTGTGTGTGTGTGTGTGTGTGTGTGTGTGTGTGTGTGTGTGTGTGTGTGTGTGTGTGTGTGTGTGTGTGTGTGTGTGTGTGTGTGTGTGTGTCTGCAATGTGTGTACATTCAGACTTCCTGGTTGTGTAATCCCATTGGGAATTGGAGTAGGAACCAGCTGCATGTCACCCTCAAATCTCTATGGAATGTGTGGCATTCCCAAGGGAAAGAAACCCACACAGCAAGTCAAGCATTTCTACCACTGAATTCTACCATTGATTAGGGCATATATAGTCAATGGTAGAAACCACACACTTACGTGCATTGCTTCCTCTCAATGTGTCTGGGTACTTATCTCCATTAAGCAAACTCACAATCATTTTCTTTGATTAGCACCATACCATAGTTATTTAATTCAGACTTTCACCATACATCAAAAGGGAAATGTATAATTTTCAACTAATCCAATGAACACTAACAAATATAGTAACAATCAGGACAACGCTTTAGTGTTATGAAATGGTGTGTTAATAAATCAATTGTATCACATAGTATGCAAATAGTTGTTCATATACATAAACTCTTGCGCTACATTATTTTACCCAAAGTGCCTTGCGGGTACAGCTGTAGCCCTCTGGACGTAATCTGTGATGATCTCATTGAAACTTTTTCATCGTGGAATGTCAGGCATCTAAATATCCATGGAAAGGACATTTCCGGCATGACACTCACAGAAGACAAGATGCAGCAGTAGAATTAATATCACGTACCTCACAATTGATGTGTTCTACAACGGAGGTGTTTACTTGCATGTGTCTGTATCTGCTGGTTTAATATACTCTTAAACACTGTTATTATCTACTCAGTGTGTACGAAAACCAGTTTCACTGCTTAAAGTTAATCATCTGTTCGTGTAACAGAGGAAGAAAGGCATTGTATTTGTTTCTATTGAATGTGTTGTATTAAATCGGTAAGTTCTGTCATGTGGCTTCTAAATTGCACGAGGAGCTCATGTGGAAAGCAATAAGCTTACATCAGGATTGAATAAACAAATGAGTGGGTAATGTTTATAAAACGATTTTGCCATTTGCAGGTACACAACATGCATCCCAATTACAGAGAAATAAAACAAAATGAAAATTTCATCTCCATTCAGGAACATAAATGTGCAATTTATGAGGAGAAAAGTGCCAAGGAGGTAAGTACCTTGCCAGCTCCATGAAAAATGATACCAATTAAAGCTTAAATTGCTTGTTTTCTCATAACAATCATATTTTCATAACTCTGAAATCAAATAATTGTTGCTTTTATATTAAGCACAATAAAACAGAAAAAAAGATGGTGTTTGAGGAGAGATAGTGAGAGAGAGAGAGCTAGAGAAAGAGAGGGAATGTTAGTTAGAGAGCGAGAGAGAGAGAGCTAGAGAAAAAGAGGGAATGTTAGTTAGAGAGAGAGAGAGAGAGAGAGAGAGAGAGAGAGAGAGAGAGAGAGAGAGAGAGAGAGAGAGAGAGAGACAGAGAGAATAGCCTCTGAATATTTTTACTGAATTTCAGAAGAAAGTTTCAGGAAAACAAGGAGGGAAGAGGAGAACATGTGGAAAAGTGTGACGCATATGTAAAAGTTCCTAAAGAAAACTCCACCGAAATATTGCATCATTTGTCTTTTGAGGCTGTTGGAAATGTGCATATGATTTCATGTTTGATTAAATGCCAAAAGCAGCACACTGGGCTCTTACAGATTACCAAATGTATTTATTTCAGAGACAGAGAGACACAGAGGCAAAGAGAGAGAGAGAGAGAGAGAGAGAGAGAGAGAGAGAGAGAGAGAGAGAGAGAGAGAGAGAGAGAGAGAGAGAGAGAGAGAGAGAGAGAGAGAGAGAGAGAGAGAGAAAGATAGAGAGAGAGAGAATGCTTTGCTTCAGTTTAGTCCCAGAAAGAAATTGTACATTATTTTCAAAAACACAACCAATTAATGCATCTACTTTTTGCTGTCATGTCCCTTCTTCTGTCCTGAAGTTTCTCAAGTAACTGCAATCTGGCTCTGTCCAATACTTCCCCCACGGATTGAAACACAGCACCAAGACTTCATTGTACAGTACAAAGGAGCACTTTGATAGGTTTCAATAACTTTCAGCCCATTTATGCATACACATTTTGTCAAACTTAGTACATCTGCATACATTCTATTATTGTCTGAATCAAATCAAACTGAAGAAGGACAAATCACTGTCCATAATTGCCAGGGCCGATAAGCTGTCATCTGTACCTATCAAACTGAAATATCCTAGGGAATCTTAATATCAGGGGGAGACAAAGCGGTCTTCCAGCACATACACATTGATTAATGCACCACTAAGAACAAACACAAGCAATTATATTAAAATATGTTGTTAACTGTGTTTGTAACCAACTTTGTCTCATGTTGCAATACACACGATAGGCCCAGCAATTAGTGATGTCATTTTGTGTAGATATTGTTCACTGTAATAAGCATCATTTACATTTATTAATACTTTAAAGTGTATCACTTATCCATACACAAAATAGACTGCAAAATGCTACATTGTATTAGCCTGCCTCCTTTACAATCCAATTTGCTAGGGTAAACGACTTATACTGTAGGTTTACGTGAGTTGTGAATTCATATAATGTAAATGTAGGTTAATTATTGAGTTCATTTATTTATGGGTGTCTTTCCTAAGGCCTAGAGGTTAAGTAAGTCTACTCTTCTGTCTATTCTTTAAAACCAAATGAACACAGAGCTCTCAGGAGTTTGGATTAATTGCAAATAAAGAGGTTATTCTCCGAAGAGATGTGACTCAATTCCAGGTTTGGGTGGGTTACTTTGTAAATGTAATCCATTACAGTTACTAGGTACCTGTCCAAAATTGTAATCAGTAACGTAACTTTTGGATTACCCAAACTCAGTAAAGTAATCTGATTATTTTCCATTACTTTTGGGCATAAGAAGAACACAAAAATAATCCATCCAACACATTTGGTGTGTCGTTTTAGTGGTCTCTGACTTCTGGTCAGACTCTAAAACGTGCACCTTTTTCAAAGCTGAATTGAATGTCATTGAGAAAACAGAAAGGTGTTACATGATTACATGTAATCAGTTACTCCCAAACTCTGCTCAATTCCTCTCCCCTCAGAGAAGGAAAGTTGAACTTGGAACTGTTGGTTAAATTCTATAACAGTTAAACTACTGTAGTTTCCTGGTGGAAATAAAAGGGACAAAGATACTTAAGTAATTTTACCATTCTCTTATAGATATTTAACATGTGTAGGAGATCCATGCTGTTATTCAAATGACATACTTAACAATATTCATTACATTGTGTTTACACTGCTGCATACAGTACATACTGAACTTGAGACACCCAAATAAGAGTCACCTCCTGAACCAAACTTTGGCCAAAAAACAAAGAAAGAAAACAAACGCTTGATCCATCTCCGCACTCCTGAACTGTGACGATTAGTGGTTCTAATAACGTCACTTATGTCATACACTCTAACGATCTGTGTCACCATTAACTGGCTCTTCCATTTGTTGCGCCTGTTTCTAACTAAGGCCAAGTCTATAGAAGTGCCCAGAAACGCACTACAATATGGCTATGTCCCCAATGGCACCCTATTCCCTACAAAATGCACTACTTTTTAACAGAGACTTATGGGACCTGATTAAAAGAAGTGCACTAAATACAGAATAGGGTGCCATTTGGGATGAATCCTATTCTAAATGATTTATATGATCAGTGTTAGGCCTTCCCTGACACAGCCATTTGATCTTCAGCAGGGTTACACTCGGCTTGGCTCTGTTCACTGTGAGATCCACCCACCCCTAATTGTCAATGTAATTTTGCAAGCATCTTGATTCTTTACCACTGGAAAGGGAGAGGATTCCATAGAGTTGTCCATCCCAAATGGCATCCTATTCCCTATACAGTATACTACATTTTACCAGAGCGCTATGGGCTCTCATCAAAAGTAGAGCACTATAAAGGGAATAGGGTACCATTTGGGACAGTAACTCAGTAGGCAAAAATGAATGCCATGTGCTGAGAGAGTGCCCAACCACAGTGGAGTATTGAGGTGGCGCCATTAAGCCTGGGCCCATAACTGTACTCGGAGCTGCCAAAATAACATTATTAAAACGTTAGAATTTTAGAGAACACTCCTCTCTCTCTCTCGCTCTCTCTCTCTCTCTCTCTCTCTCTCTCTCTCTCTCTCTCTCTTTCTTTCACTCTCTCTTTTTTCACTTTCTCTCTCACTCAACCACTTAAGGATCATTGCTTGATGTCACCAATCGATAAAGATGAAGAGATCCCAAACTTTCTATGTGTGAGAACGTATCTTTTTTACATTTTATTTTGCACAAGGAATGACTTTTCTATCTCTTTCATCTGTCATAAGGAACCACAGTTGGAAATTGTTCTGTTCTTTTTAACTGCTGTGTGCTCTTCTGGAAAATGCATCTAATATGTTTCATCTCTCTCTCTCTCTCTCTCTCTCTCTCTCTCTCTCTCTCTCTCTCTCTCTCTCTCTCTCTCTCTCTCTCTCTCTCTCTCTCTAACGTTCCCTCTCTCTCTCTCTAACGTTCCCTCTCACAAGCACATTCTATTTCCGTTTCTGTCACACAGCTGGTCAACAGGAATAAAACCTGAGAAAATGCCTTACATACAGTACAATGTAAATATAAATAAACACTGTATAGCCTCAAATATGGTTAAAACTATAATTTTTATTTCATGGATGGTCAGTCCTTGTCTCTGTTTATGAATTTGAGAGTGGTTACATTTCTCCAGGACCATCCTTCAGCTTTTTACCAAAACTGAGGTGGGTTGATCGCTTTGTTATTGTTTCAATTAAGGATTGTAGCTTGAACAGTTTGAAAACAAATCGTATTTTGTGATATGCAGGAATCACCTCTATCTGAATGTTTATCCTAAAGATGTTTGATTTCTGCATATGGCTCACTCCACAGGGACCACAGCACTTACAGAACATGTGTGAGAGAAAGAGAGAGACAATATTTGGCACCAAGGACTGATCACCCCAAATTCACAAAAATGGAGTCAAATTTGATCCCAATAACTACCGTGGGATATGCGTCAACAGCAGGAAAAATCCTCTGCATTATCATTAACAGCAGACTCGTATATTTCCTCAGAGAAAACAATGTACTGAGCAAATGTCAAATTGCCGTACAACAGACCACGTATTCACCCTGCACACCCTAATTTACAAAATAACTAATCAAAACAAAAGCTTTTGACTCAATATGACGTCAGGGTCTGCTATACAAATTGATGGAAAGTGGTGTCGGGGAAAAACCTACGACATTATAAAATCCAAGTAAACAAACAACAAGTGTGTGGTTAAAATTGGTAAAAAGCACACATTTCTTTCCACAGGGTCGTGGGGTGAGACAGGGATGCAGCTTAAGCCCCACCCTCTTCAACATATATATCAACGAACTGGTGAGGGCACTAGAACAGTCTGCAGCACCCGGCCTCACCCTACTAAAATCTGAAGTCAAATGTCTACTGTTTGCTGATGATCTGGTCGATTTTTTTAGGTATTTGTACTTTACTTTACTATTTATATTTTTGCCTACTTTTACTTTTACTTCACTGCATTCCTTAAGAAAATATTGTACTTTTTACTCCATACATTTTCCTTGACACCCAAAAGTACTCATTACAGTTTGAATGCTTAGCATGACAATTCAAGCACTTATCAACAGAACATCCCTGGTCAACCCTACTGCCTCTGATCTGGCAGACTCATTAAACACACATGCTTTGTTTGTAAATGATGTCTGAATGTTGGAGTGTGCCTCTGGCTATCCGTACATTTAAAAAAAAAAAAAAAATGGTGCAGTCTGGTTTGCTTAAGATAAGGAATTAGAAATTATTTATATTTTAGTAATTACATTTTCTTTTGATACTTAAGTATATTTTAAACTTTCAATCAAGTAGAATTATACAAGTAGAATTGATTACTTTTACTTTTACTTGAGTCATTTCTATTAATGTATCTTTACTTTTACTCAAGTATGACAATTGGGTACTTTTTCCACCACTGCCTAGATCTTCAGCACAGATTCTGTCAGACCTCAAGAATTCACAAAAAGGGACAAACAACAAATTGAGACTGCATGCAGAATTCTTCAAAAATATCCTCCGTGTACAACGTAAAACACAAAATATTGCATGCAGAGCAAAATTAGGCCGATACCCGCCAATGATCAAAATCCAGGAAAGAGACGTTAAATTCTCCAACCACCTATAAGGAAGCAATTCCCAAACCTTCTATAACAAAGCCATCACCTACAGAGAGATGAACCTGGAAAAGAGTCCCCGAAGCAAGCTTGTCCTGGGGCTCTGTTCACAAACACAAACAGACGCCACAGAGCCCCAGGACAGCAATTCAGTTAGAACCAACCAAATCATGAGAAAACAAAAAAGATAACTACTTGATACATTGTAAAGAATTAAAAAACAGAGCAAACTAGAATGCTATTTGACCCTAAACAGAGAGTACACAGTGGCAAAATACCTGACCACAGTGACTGACCCAAACTTAAGGAAAGCTTTGACTATGTAAAGACTCAGTGAGCGTAGCCTTGCTATTAAGAAGGCTGCCGTAGGCAGACCTGGCTCTCAAGAGAAGACACGCTACTGTATGTGCACACTGCCCACAAAATTATGTGTAAACTGAGCTGCACTTCCTAACCTCCTGCCAAATGTATGACAATATTAGAGACACATATTTCCCTCAGATTACACAGATCCACAAAGAATTCAAAAACAAACAAATTTGGATGAACTCCCATATCTATTGGGTGAAATACCACAGTGTGCCATGACAGCAGCACAATTTGTGACCTGTTGCCACGAGAAAAGGGCAACCAGTGAAGAACAATCACCATTTTAAGTACAACCCATATTTATGTTGATTTATTTTCCCTTTAACAATCTTCCACATAATATGACTTTTGTAATGTATTCATTCTTTTGGAATTTTTGTGTGTGTAAATGTTTAATGTTCATTTTGATTGTTTATTTCACTTCTGTTTATTATCTAGTTCACTTGCAATGTTAATGTTTCCCATGCCAATAAAGCCCTTGTCACGTTCCTGACCTTATTTCCTTTGTTTAGCCTTGTTTAGTTGGTCAGGACGTGAGCTGGGTGGGCATTCTATGTTATATGTGTCTATGTTGGGTTCATTGCATTAGCCTGATATGGTTCTCAATCAGGGGCAGGTGTTTTACGTTTCCTCTGATTGAGAACCATATTAAGGTAGGCTGTTCTCACTGTTTGTTTGTGGGTGATTGTTGCTGTGTCTGTGTTTGTTCGCCACACGGTACTGTTTCGTTTCGTTCGTTCGTTTGTTTCTTCCTGTTCGTGCGTTCATTTTTATATGTTCTCAAGTTCAGGTCTGTTCACGTCGTTTATTGTTTTGTAGTTTGTTTAAGTGTTTTTTCGTCTTCGTTATTATTATTAAAATAAGTATGTATTCAAACCACGCTGCATTTTGGTCCGATCCTTGCTCCTCCTCAGACGAGGAGGAAGACGAGCGTTACAGCCCTTCAATTTAATTGAAATTGAAGTTGAAATTGAATTGAGAGAGAAAAAAAGAAAGAAAGAAAGAAAGAAAGAAAGAAAGAAAGAAAGAAAGAAAGAAAGAAAGAAAGAAAGAAAGAAAGAAAGAAAGAAAGAAAGAAAGAAAGAAAGAAAGAAAGAAAGAACGGGGGTCACAACAACCTGAAACACTTGGGCCAAGTTGGGTGGCAATTTTCTTCGTAGACTTTCTGAGTGGGTGAGAGAAAAAGGAAACACAACTAAACATAGCCACTCTGGCCGCTCTCTCCCCAACACTGTGGCACATGCTGAGATCACAAGGAACAGGCGACGTGTCAATAAACAAGGATGAAGACAGGGTCATGGTGACCACACATGGTGGAGCGGTCAAGGTTGTCCCACGCAGGTCTGGTCGGGACGGTCGGGAATCCACTCCTTTCGGAACGTAACCTGCAGAGAGACTGCTGTTTCAGCTGGGTCCACATGTCCAGAATTGTCCAGAAATACACAGCCCCATACTGACCACTCTGATAACAGAGACTCCATCACATGATCCCATGCTGGTGGTCTCATCTCAGGACACACTATGCCTCTTCTTTTAGAAAGGTTGCATTGTGTAGGTGACATTACATACACTTTTAGCAATCCATCCAAATACAGTGTAAAAACATCTCTACCTGAGTTACCGTATTACAATAGTGAAGAAAAGATATCTGACAAGGCCTCGATGGAGAATGGTCTCAGGCAAGTTGTAAAGCTGAATGAAAAGACAGTGGGAGTGAGCCTATAAAGAAACCAAGATCAGCCAAGATTAGCCAGGATACTAAATATAGTTGAATTTAATGAGACATAATGAGGAGAGGATGTTCCCCCAAAGTGAATGCGAGGCATTCATTCAATACAAGGACGTTTCGTGTTCGTTACAGTTTTCTCATGTGAAAGTTTTAATAAACTGCCTATGGCAGAGACGGTAGAACCCGTCAAAACACTTTGTGTTAAGAATCTGGCAATATGTCCAAAAAAGGGAAAGTGTCCAAAAAAAGATTTGCTTTTAGTGTATTTACCTCCAGCCTTCTTAGGACGTGCTATTTCGATTTTCAGTGATATGGATTTTTTAGCAGATAATTTCCATTTTCTCCTGCTAAAGCACAGAGGGAGTGATTCAAGATGTTCTATCAATTCCTAGATGTTCTATTTTATTAAAAACGATTTGTAACACACAGTAAAAAGGTGTGACTGACAAGAGAGAGGCTTGTTGTGTTGTACGTTATCTTGTGGTTGAGAATACAGGCGGGAGCCATGTCTAAGCGGCTCCACGATCTACCCACATCCACTGTTGTTACCTCCTTGCCACATCATTAAGCGGCGGGAAATGTTCAAACGTTATTTCACATTTCACACAAAATGCTTCTTTTTTGTTGCTACTTAAAAAAAAAAAATGCTGTTAGGGGATACAGCATTAACATGTCACTCCATCGGTCGAGGCCCTCTTTAAGGAGAAGGGAAGTGAATAACCTTTAAGAACTGCAATGACTTCGATAATGAACTCCGCTTTCCTAACAGCCTGTCACCGGCCTGTCACCAGGTTTTTACAAGCATCAGCTCCTCTGGAACGATGAGGAAGGACGGAAGGAAGAAAGGAGGAGGGATGAGGGAAAAAAAGTGCCCTTCAAACCAGAGGTGCACGGTGGAATCTCTGGCTCTTAACACATTTCATCAGATTCGTTCCATTTGTGAAATATTCAACCAGAAAATGAATTGATTAGCAGGTTGGGTAGATTGAGAGGAAAAGGCGGTAAAGGGTTGTGGAGGTGGTGGTGTCGTGGCGTATCGCCTATTGGGACGATGTGTCAAAACACCATATATCCATCTGATTTAAACGATGTAACACTTAGATTCGTTGTAGAGGGAGAATATGAACCTAGAAACTATTTGAGGTCACACAGCAAGTAGAGAGTGATACAGTAGTGGTGTCAATAACAGGCAAGAATGACAGGAAGTGGAGTTGTTATGCTGAATGTTAGAAACAAGATTTTACTCAGAAAGTGAAACTATCACTTAAAGTAAAAAAAAAAAAAAAGTAAACTATCACTAAATGTGGTCTGCTGGGACCACCCATATGGAAATGTATGCACGCACTACTGTTGGACGCTTTGGATAAAAGCGTCTGCCAAATGCCAGATATACTCTGTGTCACCATAAAAGGTCTCAGTCTCACTGCTAAATAGGCTTAACTTCCAGTTTATTATTGATAGTTCAAAGTTGCGTGAGAACAATTGCCAATAGGCAAGCTGTGTGTGACCTGGGTCCCTGTGTGACTTTCTTTCTTTCTTTAGTGCATTCTGTTGCGAAATGTCAAAGAATGTATGACCATCGTCCTCCCAGGAGTGACAAATACATGTTGTTGTTAAGAACAAACATCTGGTCTCCCCATCTTGAGAAATGGTTAAGCGGTTTCTGAGTTCCATTCTTATTTCAACATTGTTTAAAAGCCCAGGTTGCAGAGCACTGTTTCAAACTATGCCCCACTGTCTTGAACCCTCTCTTCAGAAGAGTACAATCGTTAAACGTGTGCTGGGGAAATATCTGCTTTGAATCATCAGAAGACATTATTTTATCTAAAGAGCCCTTTTGAAGGAGGGATACACTCGTCTCATTCTACAGCTGTGATATGGTTCAGCTGACAGAGACATCATTCAAATAGTGAAGTAGCATTACCTGTGTGTTGAGTGTGTGTGTGTGTGTGTGTGTGTGTGTGTGTGTGTGTGTGTGTGTGTGTGTGTGTGTGTGTGTGTGTGTGTGTGTGTGTGTGTGTGTGTGTGTGTGTGTGTGTGTGTGTGTGTGTGTGTGTGCATAGAAGTGTGCTTGCATGTGTGTTGTTTGTGTGTGTGTGAGTGTGTGTGTGCACAAGTGTGCTCACCAGTATGCGTCTGTGTCAGCAAGTTGAGCTGTGTAGACTGTGTATCCGTGTGTGTGCACACTCAACCGCATGCGTCTGTGCCTGTGTTTGAGTGTCAGCGTGCATTCAATAGATTTGTTACACCATACGGCTGTTAGAGAAGAAGACAGCCACACTGATCACTCGTCAAAACGCTTCTGGCTGCAGGTACAGCATGTAAAAGGTTTTTGCTTTGAGAGTACCTGTCAGCTCCGCACAGCACACAACATCAAGAGCCTTGCTTTCTGTCACTCCACTCTCTATCCCTCTCTTCTTCACCGAATGATCCAAAAGATCCAGATATTATGCCATCTGTAAAGGCAACATCAAATGAAAACACATCTCACAAAAGCACAAGCGGTTAAGATTGGCACATTAAACAGGCACAGGAAAAATACTATTAAAAAGGCCTGCCAACCTGCTCCATGGAATCAACAAATATGTATTCAAGCGCCTGATATTAGCTCCATTTGAAATGACAAATTCTAATTTGTTTTAATTCATATTATTTCATAGCATACCTTATTGGAGATTTGTTACCATTGCTCTTTCTTAGAAGACAAACGTGGTGGGTAAGCTTATCATTCCCCCCAGCCCAGTCAGCTATCAACAGCATCTTGGCATTGTATTTCAATACCTTGAGAATTAAAAAAAAAAGAGGTAGTAGTTTTAATTGCAAAGTTAATTAGAACCATTAAAAACCATTCAAATTACAAATGCTATTAATAAAACGTATTTGCATTTCATTTGGCTATTTTATTTTATTAAATGTGTATTTTGCCATATTATGGAGGAATTTCAAAGCCTGGGACAGAATACAGAAGGGTAAAAGGTAAGCTACAGCACGTACTGTATGTATTGTAGAGTGTATGTTGGATCACTCCATAGTGCTTGAATCGAATCTTGATTAATGAACCGTCTAGTGAGGTGACACTGACAGATATGTTAGTAGGTTCTCTCCAAAGCACACTGTAGTATATTATTTAAATTGAGCATTCTCTGTCTGTCGAAGTAATGTTATTAGAGGGACTATACGGAAAGACCTTTGTCATATTCATGGAAAAGTATCAACTCTAAAAATGGCTTAGCAAATACAGACAGACCTACTGTATCTCTGCTTGATGTGTGCTGGGCTTTGGGTATGAACCTACAATATCAAAAGCAATCCAGGCATAGAGAATAGACCAAAAAACGGCATTTTACCTTCTATATTTCTCAGAAATGCATGATTTTCTTTTCATTTCTTCCCACATTATTTTGGGAATGTTACCCAACTGCTCCACGTTTGCAGGGACAAAGGAACGGAACAAAAAACAAGAATGAAAACATTAGTGTCTCTCTGACGTGTTAATGTTTTCAGAGCCGCTGACTGTAACATGCAAAGAGTTGCTAGTTAGATAATAATTACAACAATAATACAGACTGACCTCGCAGGCTACACTGCCCTCCGGCTCTGGCTAGTCTAATACACACTGGTGTCTCTGTAACTACACCCACCGAGGTGACATCTACTGTACAGTCTACAAGCTGGAAAACACGCACACAGACACACACACACACACACAAACACACATATCTGCATCGCCAAGCTGAATAGTTAAATAAGGGCCGCAACTGGGACATCACCTTACATCAAGGAAGGGAGGAGAGAAAAGTGGTTCCTCCTAAAGACAATCAGTGAAAGTGGCCCTGGACAAATATAGAACAGAACTGGCCTGCCTACTGTCGTTTGCCTCTGCTATCGGCCTATGAGATCAGTACGTACCCACAGATGTGAGTAAGGTGGCAGAAACAGTCACAGTGTCGGAGAACAATACACTGACCGGTTAGGATCGTGCTGGCCTGGCCTTTTCATGGTCACTCAGGCACGATGGGAGATATCCCAATATGATCCCCAATGTTCTCTGATTGGATGTCACAAACACACAATAGGATTCCAGGAAAAAGGAGGACCTGAGAGGACAGATGAATTTACATCATGCGATGTTTAGGAGATTTGACCATGAGGGTGGTTCTGGACTTGGAAAATGTAAATACAGCTAAGATATGCCGGCGCCACTAAAGGCTTCAATGGAATGGGATACGCATCCGGGTAAAGTCATTCCAAAAAAATGTAAGGTGATGGCATCTCTCGAAAATGTCTAAGCTAACATATGGAATTGTTTTAAGATCGTCATACCAAGGATCATTTAGCTATTTTATTTCGAATTTTAAGACACCTTAAGTTAAGGTATCAAAAGAATTATTGGATGAACATTTAATTCGGCATTACAATAACATATCCACTACTTGGAACAACAGAGTCTCCCAAATTTTTTTAAGGAAGTTTGTTTTTAAGTGTCTGTCCTATATCTGAGAGACATAAGAAATATCAGGAAACGGAAATTCGGAAAAGTATTTAGACCCCTTGACTTTTCCCACATTTTGTTACGTTAGAGACTTGTTCTAAAATGTATTAAAATAACATTTCCTCATCAATGTACACACAATACACCAAAGCTGAAATATTACATTTATGTAAGTATTCAGACCCTTTACTCAATGCTTTGTTAAAGCAGAGATTACAGCCTCGAGTCTCCTTGGGTATGACGCTACAAGTTTGTCACATCTGTATTTGGGGAGTTTCTCCCATTCTTCACTACAGATCCTCTCAAGCTCTGTCAGGTTGGATGGGGAGCGTTGCTGCACAGCTATTTTCAGGTCTCTCCAGAGATGTTTGATTGGGTTCAAGTCTGGACTCTGGCTGGGCCACTCAAGAACATTCAGAGACTTGTCCCGAAGCCACTCCTGTGTTGTCTTGGCTGTGTCCTTATGGTTGTTGTCCTGTTGGAAGGTGAACCTTTGCCCCTCTCTGAGGTACTGAGCGTTCTGGAGCAGGTTTTCAGTCAAGGATCTCGCTGTACTTAGCTCTGTTCATCTTTTCCTCAACCCTGACTAGTCTACCAGTCCCTGCTGCTGAAAATCATCCCCACAGCATGATGCTGCCACCAGCATGCTTCACAGTAGAGATGGTACCAGGTTTCCTCCAGATGGGACGCTTGGCATTCAGGACAAACAGTTCAATCTTGGTTACATCAGACCAGAGACTCTGGTTTCTCATGGTCTGTGAGCACTATGGGACTCCCAACCACGGCCGGATGTGATACAGCCTGGATTCGAACCAGGGTGTCTGTAGTGACGCCTCAAGCACTGAGATAAAGTGCCTTAGACTGCTGCACCACTCGGGAGCCCTTAGTACGCTTCCCCAGATCTCTGCCTCGACACAATCCTGTCTCGGAGCTCTACAGACAATTCCTTCAACCTCATGGCTTAGTTTTTGCTCTGACATGCACTGTCAACTGTGGGACCTTATATAGACAGGTGTGTGCCTTTCCAAATCATGTCCGATCAATTGAAATTACCACAGGTGGACTCCAATAAAGGTGTAGAAACATCTCAAGGATGACTAATTTAAATGGATGCACCTGATCTCAAATTTGAGTCTCATAGCAAAGGGTCTGAATACGTATGTTAATTTATGTTTTTTTGTTGTGTTTTTTTTATACATTTACAAACCTTCTAAAAACCTGTTTTTTCTTTGTCATTATGGGGTATTGTGTGTAGATTTGATGAGTAAGAAAATGTATTTAATTCATTTTAGAATAAGGCTGTAACGTACACAATTGTCCAAAAAGTCAAGGTGACTGAATACTTTCCGAAGGCACCGTATTTATCCCCTTATTTTAGGCACTAAACTATCTCCATATATACTTCCATAATTTTTTTAAACTGGTATCGGGACCTTCAGACAAGTCTTGTGGGCCAAACGGAGAACACCCTCATGTTCATGAGAGTCTCAGCTTTTAATATAGGGGTCATAATAGGTTATAGGCCAAACCGTACCGAAGCTATAGACGTTTTTTGTGAGAAGACCGATTTTCGGGATGTCTCATGGTCTGACAAACACTGCTCTAGCTCTGCTACCTTTCACTGCAGATGCGGAAGGGCGATATTGGCGGATGTGGTGATTGAAACATGCAAAAAAACTAACATTCAGTTGAAGTCGGAAGTTTACATACACCTTAGCCAAATACATTTAAACTCCGTTTTTCACAATTCCTGACATTTAATCCTAGTAAAAATTCCCTCTTAGGTCGGTTAGGATCACCACTTTATTTTAAGAATGTGAAATGTCAGAATAATAGTAGAGAGAATGATTTATTTCAGCTTTTATTTATTTCATCTCATTCCCAGTGAGTCAGAAGTTTACATACACTCAATTAGAATTTGGTAGCATTGCCACTAAATTGTTTAACTTGGGTCAAACGTTTCGGGTAGCCTTCCACAAGCTTCCCACAATAAGTTGGGTGAATTTTGGACCATTCCTCCTGACAGAGCTAGTGTAACTGAGTCAGGTTTGTAGGCCTCCTTGCTCGCACACGCTTTTTCAGTTCTGCCCACAAATGTTCTATGGGATTGAAGTCAGGGCTTTGTGATGGCCACTCCAATCCCTTGACCTTGTTGTAATTAAGCTATTTTGCCATAACTTTGGAAGTATGCTTGGGGTCATTGTCCATTTGGAAGACCCATTTGCGACCAAGCTTTAACTTCCTGACTGATGTCTTGAGATGTTGCTTCAATAAATCCACATAATTTTCCTCCCTCATGATGCCATCTATTTTGTGAAGTGCACCAGTCCCTCCTGCAGCAAAGCACCCCCACAACATGATGCTGCCACCCCTGTGCTTCACAGTTTGGATGGTGTTCTTTCGGCTTGCAAGACTCCCCCTTTTTCCCCCAAACGTAACGATGGTCATTATGGCCAAACAGTTCTATTTTTGTTTCATCAGACCAGAGGACATTTCTCCAAAAAGTACGATCTTTGTCCCCATCTGCAGTTGCAAACCATAGTCTGGCTTTTTTATGGTGGTTTTGGAGTAGTGGCTTCTTCCTTGCTGAGCGACCTTTCAGGTTATGTCGATATAGGACTTGTATTACTGTGGATATAGATACTTTTGTACCTGTTTCCTCCAGCATCTTCACAAGGTCCTTTGCTGTTGTTCTGGGATTGATTTGCACTTTTCGCACCAAAGTACGTTCATCTCTAGGAGACAGAACCCGTCTTCTTCCTGGGCGGTATGACGGCTGCGTGGTTCCATGGTGTTTATACTTGCGTACCATTGTTTGTACAGATGAACGTGGTACCTTCAGGCATTTGGAAATTGCTTCTAAGGATGACCCAGAATTGTGGAGGTCTACAATTTTTTTTCTGAGGTCTTGGCTGATTTCTTTTGATTTTCTCATGATGTCAAGCAAAGAGGCACTGAGTTTGAAGGTAGGCCTTGAAATACATCCACAGGTACACATCCAATTGACTCAAATGTTATCAATTAGCCTATCAGAAGCTTCTAAAGCCATGACATCATTTTCTGGAATTTTCCAAGCTGTTTAAAGGCACAGTCAACTTAGTGTATGTAAACTTCTGACCCACTGGAATTGTGATACAGTTAATTTTAAGTGAAATAATCTGTCTGTTAACGTTGGAAAAATGACTTGTGTCATGCACAAAGTAGATGTCCTAACCGACTTGCGAAAACTACAGTTTGTTAACAAGACATTTGAGGAGTGGTTGAAAAACGCGTTTTAATGACTCCAACCTAACACGGAACCCAAACCGGCTGCGCGCTTGCGCCATCGTGCGCCATCGTGCATGAATGTATTTTGTCCACCCACACCAAACGCGATCACTTTACGCAGGTTAAAATATCAAAGCAAACTCTGAGCCAATTATATTAATTTGGAGACAGGTCGAAAAGCATTAAACAGTTATGGCAATTTAGCTAGCTAGCTTGCACTTTCTAGCTAATTTGTACTATTTAGCTAGCTTGCTATTGCTAGCTAATTTGTCCTGGGATATAAACATTGAGTTGTTATTTTACCTGAAATGCACAAGGTCCTCTACTCCGCCAATTAATCCACACATAAAACGGTCAACTGAATCGTTTCTAGTCGTCTCTCCTCCTTCCAGGCTTTTTCTTCTCTTGACTTTATATTGCGATTAGCAACTTTCATAAATTAGGTGCATTACCACCACCGACCTCATTCGTCTTTCAGTCACCGACGTGGGTATAACCAATTAGGAGATGGCACGTGGGTACATGCTTCTATAAACCAATGGGGAGATGGGAGAGGCAGGACTAGCAGCGCGATCTGCGTCACAAATAGAACTGACTTCTATTTTAGCCCTTGGCAACGCAGACGCTTGATGACGCGTGCGAGCAGAGTGGATGCAATAATTGAATAATATAGATTTCTAAATTTATTTTGCAACGCATACACTGTCAGTGTATGTAAACTTCCGACTTCAACTGTATCTCTATCTTAAATAGACACGTTTTTATGGGAATGTTTGTATTATGCTAATTCGATTTCTGCGTGGGCACGACCATCGTAGGCCAAGGGTTAACTGATGACCTGGAATGAAATAAAATACAATTTAAGCACAGGCCATTTTCTTCTCTAGTTCATATTGCTTTTGTAATATTAGCAAAATATCAACACGTGATTGAATGTTTGAAAATGATATATGATCATTAGAATTATGCATTAATCAATTGATCAGCTTCTCACATAAGCTTTTATCAAGAGGTCAGTGGTTAAAAATATATATCTTTATGATTCTGGGGGTCAATAACCTTGTATCAAGCAAAATAAATGTGATAAGCATGATGAGTTGGCCTTTTGTGGCGAGAATAAAGACATTTATTTTATCAAGACACGAGGAGCGCGCATGGCAAGGACAACTGGAGCTAACATGATTGGTAGGGCTAAGCATGAATAGTAATTGAAAATGGTGAAAAACATCTCCTATGGCATTTCCATTAAAGTGAGATGAGAAAGATATGGTTAATATAGCAATTATGTAATCCATTTTAGTCCGATTAATATTGTAAGGCAAAATATTGCGGCTGCGCAACATTGCGATGTTGACGCATGGTTCATTTTTATACACTTAGATCCTATAGCATTATTTATTCAAATCGACATGAACATGACATGATCGCTGATAGTACATTTGTTGAAAGTAACGAGCATTACAAAACAGAAACACGGAGATAAGACAGATATTGTGCACTTTTCGCCAGCTGTTACTTCTGTCTCAAAGAGGTGTTACTCCCACCCCGCAGGCAGGTACAAAAGTAACATTATGGGACTTCTGTTCTCTGTCTAATGATACTGAACAACAAAATGAACGCAACATACAACAATTTCAACGATTTTACTGAGTTACAGTTCATAAAAGGAAATCAGTCAATTGAAATGAATTCATTAGGCCCTATTCTACGGATTTAACATGACTGGGCAGGGACGCAGCCAAGGATGGGCTTGGGAATGCATAGACCCACCCAATTGGGAGCCAGGCCAATTAGAATTCGTTTTTGCACACAAAAGGGCTTTATTACATACAGAAATACTCCTCAGTTTCATCAGCTGTCCAGGTGGCTGGTCTCAGATGATCCTGCAGGTGAAGAAGCCGAATGTGGATGTCCTGGGCTGGGCTGGTGTGGTTACACATGGTCTGCGGTTGTGAGGCCAGTTGGACGTACTGAGAAATTCTCTTAAAACGATGTTGGAGGAGGCTTATGGTAGAGAAATTAACGTTAAATTCTCTGGCAGCAACTCTGGTGGACATTCCTGCAGTCAGCATGCCAATCAGTGGAGGCTTCCCAGAGGAGGATGGGCAGGACCATCATCCTCAGTGAATTTCATAAAAATATATATTTTTAAAGATTTCAAAAGTTATCCTTTTTAGATAAAACTATACTAAATATAATCATGTCACCAAATAATTTATTTAAACACACTATTTTGCGAGGAAGGTCTACAGTATCCTCAACAGCACTATGGGTACGCTATACCTAGGGTAGCACCATGGTGTAGCCAGAGGAAAGCTACAGTAGTTTCCGTCCTCCTCTGGGTACATTGACTTCAATACAAAACCTAGGAGGCTCATGGTTCTCACACCCTTCCATAGACTTACACAGTCATTATGACAACTTCCATAGGACTTCCTCCAACCTGTCAGAGGTCTTTTCAACATATTGTCCACCCAATCAAAGGGTCAGAGAATGAATCTAGTACTGAAAGCATAAGCTATAACTAGCTAGCACTGCAGTGCATAAATGTGGTGAGTAGTTGACTCAAAGAGAGAGAAAGACAATATTTGAAAAATTTTGAACAAATGAATTTCTTCTAAAATGAAGGAGAAGCAAGAGAGACATAGAGAGAGCGAGAGATTGTCACATGTCACTTTCAGCTTCACTTATTTAGCTAAAAAATGCAGCTTCCTAGGTTAGCCTACTCAAACACCCTGCTCAAACAAAGGGATGCTATGTTAACTAGCTGGCTATGACTATCCAACACAACAATTGAACTCTTCCAAGTAAAGGTACGCTTTTACAAATGTTTTTACAAATGTTTTGCCACCGGGGCCCGCCTGTGTAACTGCTTACTGACTGTACACTGTAAAGTTACTGCATGATTGTAGAGGGTTTACTAACGAGTTAGTTGTATTAGCTATGTTGAATATGATGTTACTTTAGCAAATATGGTGACAACGATGTAGACTATGGCTAGCGATTATGATATGGTTTGGCTTGGAAAGGTTTTTTAGCCTGATCATATACAGCTGATGTGTTTTTAGCACTGAAGTCCACAAGCGAAGGGACAAGGTGAGAGGAGGAGAGTGCATAGATGCAAGAAAGAATACAACATGGCTACTATGAAAGTGAACTGTGTTTATGCGTGATCAAGAGTCAAATCAAATCAAATTGTTTTTGTCACATGCGCCGAATACAACAGGTGTAGACCTTACCGTGAAATGCTTACTTACAAGCCTTAACCAACAATGCAGTTCAAGAAATAGAGTTAAGAAATGATTTGCTAAATTATCTAAAGTAAAAAAATAAAAATAATACAAGAAAATGACATAACAATAATGAGGCTATATACAGGGGGTACCGATATCGGGTCAATGTGGGAGGTACAGGTTATTCGAGGTAATTTTTTAAGTGCCTATGCATAGATAATAAACAGTGAGTACAAGCAGTGTAAAAACAAAGGGGGGTGTAAATAGTTGGGGTGGCCATTGATTCATTGTTCAGCCGTCTTATGGCTTGTGCGTAGAAGCTGTTAAGGAGGCTTTTGGTTCTAGACTTGGCGCGCGGTAGCAGAGAGAACAGTCTATGACTTGGGTGACTGGGTGAATGGAGTCTTTGACCATTTTTGGGGCCTTCCTCTGAGTGTATTCATTCTGCCAATTCTGTTGAAAAATGTTACTTAAACTGAAGTTAAAGGAACAAAACGGGGATGAACATACCTGAATTTATAGAAACTCTTCTTTGCAACTGTTGGACTAATGATTACACACTATCTCAGCTAGATGTAGGCAAGACTGTGCAAGGTCGTACTGAATGTGTCACTGTCTGTCACCTCAAAATTTTCTCTCAACCTGTGTGCACCTACGTTGTAAACTTTCATTCATAGGCTAGGTTATAGCAACCTCATGATGGGTATCGGGAAAATTTGAGTATCTTGTAGTAGCCTAAACCTATCCATGATATATTGAACTGGGTGAATCGAATATGAATAACAGTCATCCAATATGCTGTAATAGAAATAAGGCCAAGCTAATGAAAAAAAAATCATCCTCCCTTATAGTAAACGGCACTGACTGCCACTGATGCCAATTGCACACTCCCTCACAACTAGAGTGCCATTTTATTGTTCCCAGCACAAGGTGCACCTGTTTAATGATCATGCTGTTTAATCAGATTCTTGATATGCCACACCTGTCAGGTGGATGAATCTTAGCAAAGGACAAATGCTCACTAACAGGGATGTAAACAAATTGGAGAGAAAAATTGGAGAGAAATAAGCTTTTTGTGCGTATGGAACATTTCTGGGATCTTTTAGTTGCTAAAGGTAGAGAAAATATATAAGTTCTTTGTCATAAATATGGTGTCTCTAGCTGTTACTTTCGTTCCAGTTCTCCCCTACTGTCATGACTTCCACCGGAGGTGGTTCCTCTCCTTGTTCGGGCGGTGCTCGGCGGTCGGCGTCGCCGGCCTACTAGCCATCAACGATCCATTTTTGTTTTTCCATTTGTTTTGTCTTTGGTTCATTCACACCTGGTTTTCATTTACTTTAATTTCTGTGTGTATATTTACCCCTGTTTCCCGCTTAGGTTTGTGCGGGATTATTTTCATATTGCTCGTTGAGGTTTTCCTCAGTTTATTCACGTGTGTACAGTGTTGTAGGAGAAGTAAGGACCGTTGTTTTTTCTCCTTCCGTGAGTGACTGTGTGTTCCTATGTCCTGGGCGTTTATTGGTATTGTACCTGACCCATTTTTGGACCTGCCTATTAAAGACGCTACTTTGACATCTCTGCTCTCCTGCGCTTGACTACCTTAGCTACCTCAGTACAAAGCCGCAACACCTACAACATACTGTATGACATTGACCTTGTTTTCTCTAACAGAGACAGGACTAACTGATGTACAGGTGTAGGATCTTAATTTGACTTTTATTGTCGCAGCAAAATAATCCTGCAGCAACAGGATTTTAAAGTTTAGTCCATAATGTTGCTTGATCGGTGGTTAGGCTATTAGCTGATCAAAATTAGGCTACATGGAAAGTGGATTCGTTTTCATATAACTGTGTGTTAGTGCTGGTTTTCAGTGATTTTATGTTAACACAGGAACATTCTCAGCAGCAAAGAGTGAAATATTCACATAGCGGCGTCTTCCCTCTGACCCTACACAGTGAGTTAGTAAAGACACCATCATTGCATTCATCGTTTCAATGCTGGTTTTGACATAGATCTATTTTTAGATGAACTTCTGAAGTATCCATGGACTCTAAATGTGGGAAAAGTCTGTCCTTTTCCCTCCCTGGGCATTTGATGTTTCCCAGCCATACTCCCCTCTCAGCCCTCTGTGTGCGTGTGTGTGTGTGTGTGTGTGTGTGTGTGTGTGTGTGTGTGTGTGTGTGTGTGTGTGTGTGTGTGTGTGTGTGTGTGTGTGTGTGTGTGTGTGTGTGTGTGTGTGTGTGTGTGTGTGTGTGTGTGTGTGTGTGTGTGTGTGTGCGTGTGCGTGTTAGTGTTCCCCTGCACGTCCGTGTGTGCATCCACGTATGAGCGTGTTAGTGTTTTTGCGTACATGTAGAATCAGAGAGCTTCCTCTTTGGATCCTCTCTGTTTTCTTTTCAAAGAATGACATTCCTAAGCTGTTTCACTTTCTGACAGGAAGTTGATCCAAGCCAACAATGATTAAAGCTGGAGATAAAACATAACTGTAGCACAAGAGCTACAGTGGCTCCTCGGGAGTTGGGAGTTTGACATTGTTTCAAACACATGAAATAGTGTTAAATACCTTGGAATAACACAGCAATAGAGATAGTAGTGAGATTTTGGCTCGAAAGTATCTGGGAAAGCTTATTGGGAGATGTGTAAAAGGATGTAGGTTTGTAATTAGTGTATCTATGCACATTATAATGCAGTGTATGTCCAAATAAACACCAGTGGTGGAAAGAATACCCAATTGTCCTACTTTGGTAAAAGTAAAGATAAGTTCCTAGAAAATGACTCAAGTGAAAGTGAAAGTCACTCAGTAAAATACTACTTGAGTAAAAGTAAAACATTATTTGTTTTAAATATACTTAAGTATCAAAAGTAAATGTAATTGCTAAAATACTTCAGTATCAAAAGTAAAAGTAAAATGATGAATATATATAACCAGGCGACACAATTTTTGAGTTTTTACATTTCATTTACAGATAGCCAGGGGCACACTCCAAAACTCAGACATAATTTACAAATGAAACATTTGTGTTTAGTGAGTCCACCAGATCAGAGGCAGTAGGGATGACCAGGGATGTTCTCTTGATAAGTGTGTGAATTGGACCATTTTCTGTCCTGCTAAGCATTCACAATGTAAGGAGTACTTTTGAGTGTCAGGGAAAATGTATGGAGTAAAAAGTACATTATTTTCTTTAGGAATGTAGTGAAAGTTTACAAAAACATTGTAAAGTACAGATACCCCCCAAAACGACTTAAGTAGTACTTTAAACTATTTTTACTTAAGTACTTTACACCACTGATAAACACAATAAAAAGAGATCTATTTAGACTCCCATTGCAGGCACCATGCGTTGATGAAGAAAGTAATAAGAACACTTAATCACATTAAAATGTTAAACATACCCACAATAACGTTGCTCAGCCGATCTCAAGGTGCGCTTTTGGTTCAGACGACACACGTACAACCTATAGTATATTTATAGTTTATTTACAAGGGTTCACTATGCAAAAAGAGACATACAATATGTATTTTTAAATAAAGCATAGTCACCCCTATATCCCAAAGTATTTTGTGTTTAAAAATGCATGAGCCATGGTAGGATTTAAAACCAACGTGCATGTATTCTTTATGATACTCTATAACCCTGCCTATGACACAGGTACATGATGAGTGCGAAACACATCCTCGTTGTTTCAAAAACTAGCGTCCAGATTATCATGAAATATTGATCAGCTTACAGATGTGGTCTGATGAGCAGCTACCGTCTACTATGCACCTGGCAACTAAAAATAGGTTGTACGCCTTCAAATTAAGAACTAACTATATATTTGGTATATACTGTATATATTCCTTTGTTGTTGTTGTATGTTCAATGGGTAGAGTGTACAATTGCCCATTAGTGCTTAAGAACAGAACTGTAGCGTTCCATGTAGAGCAGACTTCCACCCATTATGTTCTGCAAATATCAGTAAATATAATCTAGTATTGACCTGCAGAAGCTTTCCAATTTGTGACACTATGAAGTCTATATAACGGAAGAGAACAAGAGATGAAGGATAAATATTTATCCACTCAAAAAAAACAAACAAACAGAAGAGCAGTAGTTGAAATGATCCTGCATTTCCTACTCAAGTGGATGTTTATATTAACTAAGGACATCGTAAAGCCCTGACAGATACATATGATAGCAACACTGCCACCATTAGGGCACAAATCTAATAAGATTCTATATAAAAACACAACATGTTATAGAATTTTCTACTGAAATGAAGAGAGCTCTCAGATTTACTGACTGGATAGAGTGGTCAGACTTTCCGAACTGCTTGAGTGTGCTAGTGATCCCCTAGGCTGCATCCCAAATGGTACCCTATTTCCTATATAGTGCACTACATTTGGGCTAAGGTGATTTATCCTTTCCAGTTTCCAGGTCTACTCCCTCCTAGCCAGCCTTTCCTCTCCTCTCTGCGAGAGAAGGAGGAAAGAATTTGGATTAGGTAGTTATGATGTATTGTCAGTCCCGGCCCCTGTCATAATATGACAGCAGATCCGGAGCCACTTTGCAGACAAGTCGAATTGATTAGAGGAGTCAGTCAATAATGTCAAGGGGAAAGACTCGTCACTTTTCCAAGGGCAGCTCATATTCAAGTGCCGTTTAAATACGCCCCAATCCCGGCGCCGTCCGACCATCCGTCCGTCGGATAAATCACATCAAACATCGCAAATAGATACCCGTTGCATCCTGTTCGACACTTTCTCCCTTTATCAGTAATTGCAACCGTCCTGTCTTGTCACTTTGGTTCAATCCCTCCATCCTTCCTTAACCGAGTGGCTTTGACAAGGGAAAAAGTCGCTCCTGTCAAAACTGTTAAGGAGGACGATATTTAAGAGGTGTGTGCACTAATAGATATCTATCATAATATCCCTGTACTGTACAAGCCATTCATTCACCACTACGCTGGTCTGGATCTGGAATATCACTTAACTAGATCAAGATGTCTCTTTGGCTGAAAGTAAAGTTATTACTTCCCTTTTATGACTCCGTGTTTTTGGTGAGAGGGATGTGACAGGTATGGAGGAGAACATGCGGGAGTAGGCCCATAGAACATGAATAAGTCAACATGAGCTGTTAAATATTTATCCCCACAGAAATCTCTCTTTGTCACATCCTTTTTCAACAATGAGGACAGGAGTAAGATGTTACTTCCCTGAGCTGAGCAGGAGAGGAGAGTCATGTGGCACAGGGCCACAGATGGCTAGGGCTGCTTCCCAAATGGCACCCTACTCCCTACATAGTGCACTACGTTTGACCAGGGCCCATAGGGATATAGGGTGTCATTTGGAACAAACTCTTGGTTTCTGTCTATCTGTGATGCCATGAATGGCTTGCCTGTAACTGTAGTTTGACAACCTGCGGAAATCAAAATGAAGGCCAATAAATATTAATGAGCTACAGTAATACACTGTAAAATGGTACTGGAACTTTATTTGCATTGCCAATGCACCTCCTTCATGAAGAAAACATGTTTCATACAGTAAAACCAATTACACAGGGAATCTAGCTGCAACTTTGACACTGACAACAGCAATCTGCTAGTGTACACTATGTAGACACTTGCTCGTCGAAAATCTCATTCCAAAAGGTAATTCTAAGGCAAACAACGTCAGGATAAAAAGGGCAATGGTAGAGTATGTTGCAGTCACAAGAATAAACTCACAATGGAGATACACATCACAATATACACTGAACAAAAATATAAATGCAACAAAGTGTTAGTCCCATGTTTCATGAGCTGAAATAAAAGATCCCAGAAATGTTCCATAGGCACAAAAAGCTTATTTCTCTTAGAAATGTGTTTACATCTCTGTTAGTGAGCATTTCTCCTTTGCCAAGATAATTCATCCACCTGACAAGTGTGGCATATCAAAAAGCTGATTAAACAGCATCGTCATTACACAGGTGCACCTTGTGTTGGGGACAATAAAAGGCCGCTCTAAAATGTGCAGTTTTGTCACACAACACAATGCCACAGATGTCTCAAGTTTTTAGGGAGTGTGCAATTGACAGGCTGACTGCAAGAATGTCCACCTGAGCTGTTGCCAGAGAATGCTATGTTATTTTCTCTACCATAAGCCGCCTCCAATGTCGTTTTAGAGAGTTTGGCAGTACGTCTGACCGGTATATGACCGCAGACCACATTGTGTGGGCGAGCGATTTGCTGATGTCAACATTGTGAACAGAGTGCCCCGTGGTGGCGGTGGGTTTATGGTATGGGCAGGCAGGCAGGCATAAACTACAGACAACGAACACAATTGCATTTTATCGATGGCAATTTGAATCCACAGAGATACCGTGATCAGATCCTGATGCCCATTGTCGTGCCATTCATCCGCTGCCATCACCTCATGTTTCAGCATGATAATGCTAGGCCCCATGTCACAAGGTTCTGTACACAATTCCTAGAACCTGAAAATGGCCCAGTTCTTCCATGGCCTGCATACTCACCAGACATGTCATCCATTGAGCATGTTTGGGATGCTCTGGACGACAGTGTGTTCCACTTCCCGCCAATATCCAGCAACTTCGCACAGCCATTGAAGAGGAGTGGGACAACATTCCACAAGGAACGATCAACAGCCTGAAGGAGCATGATTGAGTCTAATACCTACATGTTTCCAGCAGACCACCATAGTCCCTCTGCCCAAGAACACGAAGGCAACCTGCCTAAATTACTACAGACCCGTAGCACTCACATCTGTAGCCATGAAGTGCTTTGAAAGGCTCACTTCAACACCATTATCCTAGAAACCCGAGACCCACTTCAATTTGCATCCCGCCCAAACAGATCCACAGATGATGCAATCTCTATTGCACTCTTCACTGCCCTTTCCCACCTGGACCAAAGGAACACCTATGTGAGAATGCTATTCATTGACTACAGCTCAGCGTTCAACACCATAGTACCCTCAAAGCTCATCACTAAGCTAAGGACCTTGGGACTAAACACCTCCCTCTGCAACTGGATCCTGTACTTCCTGGCGGTCCGCCCCCAGGTGGTGAGGGTAGGTAGCAACACATCTGCCACGCTGATCTTCAACACTGGAGCCCCCCAGGGGTGCGTGCTCAGTCCCTTCCTGTACTCCCTGTTCACCCACGACTGCATGGTCAGGCACGACTCCAACACCGTCATTAAGTTTTCAGACGACACAACAGCGGTAGGCCTGATCACCGACAACGATGAGACAGCCTATAGGGGGGGGTCAGAGACCTGACCGGGTGGTTCCAGAATAACAACCTATCCCTCAACGTAACCAAGACTAAGGAGATGATTGTGGACTACAGGAAAAGGAGGACCGAGCACGCCCCCATTCTCATCGACGGGGCTGTAGTGGAGCAGGTTGAGAGCTTCAAGTTCTTTGGTGGCCACATCACCAACAAAATATCATGGTCCAAACACACCAAGACAGTCGTGAAGAGGGCACGACAAAGCCTATTCCCCCTCAGGAAACTAAAAAGATTTGGCATGGGTCCTCATATCCTCAAAAGGTTCTACAGCTGCAACATCGAGAGGATCCTGACTGGTTGCATCACTGCCTGGTACAGCAATTGCTCGGCCTCCGACCACAAGGCACTACAGAGCGTAGTGCGTACGGCCCAGTACATCACTGGGGCTAAGCTGCCTGCCATCCAGGACCTCTACACCAGGCGGTGTCAGAGGAAGGCCCTAAAAATTGTCAAGACCCCAGCCACCCCAGTCATAGACTGTTCTCTCTACTACTAAGCGGTACCGGAGAGCCAATTCTAGGACAAATAGGCTTCTCAACAGTTTTTACCCTCAAGCCATAAGACTCCTGAACAGGTAATCAAATGGCTACCCAGACTATTTGCATTGTGTGCCCCCCCCCCCCCCCCCCAACCCCTCTTTATGCTGCTGTTACTCTCTGTTTATCATATATGCATAGTCACTTTAACTATACATTCATGTAAACACTACCTCAATTGGCCCGACCAACCAGTGCTCCCGCACATTGGCTAACCGGGCTATCTGCATTGTGTCCCGCCACCCACCACCCGCTAACCCCTCTTTTACGCTACTGCTACTCTCTGTTTATCATATATGCATAGTCACTTTAGCCATATCTACATGTACATATAACCTCAATCAGCCCAACTAACCGGTGCCTGTATGTAGCCTACTGAATATAGCCTCGCTACTGTTATTTTTCACTGTCTTTTTACTGTTGTTTTTATTTCTTTACTTACCTATTGTTCACCTAATACCTTTTTGCACTGTTGGTTAGATCCTGTAAGTAAGCATTTCACTGTAAGGTCTACACCTGTTGTATTCGGCGCACGTGACAAATCAACGTTGATTTGATTTGATTTGAGATGTGTCGCGCTGTATGAGGAAAATGGTGGTCACACCAGATACTGACTGGTTTTCTGATCCACGCCCTTACCTTTTTTTTTAAGGTATCTGTGAACAACAGATGCACATCTGTATTCCCAGTTATGTGAAATCCATAGATTAGGGCCTAATGAATTCATTTCAATTGAATGATTTCCTTATATGAACTGTAAACTTGCGTTTACATTTTTGTCCAGATTAGTTACAGAAACTGCAAACAGGTATCACTGTTGTAACTGTGTAACTGCTGTCTAACAATGTGTACCTATACACTTTAATTACATTATATTACCTTAACCACCACCTGACTATCAAAGTAAATACATGGTTTTACCAGCACTTGGTATGAAGTGGTTTATAAATATCTCTCTCCTCGCTCCGTGACATAAAAGAAGATATCTGCTTAATGTAATATCTACGGTACATGTGTGGTTAGGGCAACTTCAGCAGCAGGACTAGACTATGATTCATCAACATGCATTTATGCTGGCGCTACGAACACAAATGCCTCTTCTCTATAGTGCAATGCGGAACACAGGGACACGGTAGAGCACAGTCTTAATAATGAAATACGCCTGAGTTAAGGACAAGCACGATGCACGAAATCCAGGAGAGAAGATTATATACAGCAGCCTGCCAAGATGCACCACTGTAGCTCCATAGCTTTCCTGCAATGGTATCCACACGGAGAGCCACAATTCCCATCCCTCATATTATTACACTGTTAAATCAGAAGTCGTCAGAGAGAGAAAGCCTCTTAATGCACCCTGTAAATGCCAAAATCAAAACTCAGCATCCTTCCTTCCGTCCGTCCGTTCCTAAATGCACGTCTGTCATAAAAGCGTTTTCATCGACAAACGAGTCCTCGAGAAAAGGTCAATAGTTAATTGAATAATCTATCACCTTGGGATGGAGAGTGTACCGCGACACGCAATCAATGACACAGACATTAGAAGGTCAGGCGGCAGAGTTTTAGGATAAGTCACCTGGTTAATGTTTTCTTTGGGAATAAAGTGGGCGAGCGAGTCCTGTTAGACAACAGCTAACATTTACAGTACTCTCTCTCTCTCTCTCTCTTTAGCTGCGACGTATAGGTCACTCAATATCTCTGTTACACAACAACTAAGACTCACTCACTCTCTTTAGCTGCGACCTGGGCCATTCAATTTCAAATGTCTTGGGTCTTGGGCCTTGGTCAGTGCAATGACAGTGCATAACTGTTCCACATTACCAGTGCAACACGGACGCTCATTTACAGCAACTTGCATCTGGCATATTACCGTGTGACCCACACCATTAATTATACATGAGGAGCGTTTGCTCATAAGGCCTTATTTATTCTTATTCATTTGTGTACTTCGAAAGCAAGAAGGTAACCTACGCTATCGCCAGTCTTGTTGGAACCAAAGAAAAGGACTGTAATTTCAACAATTATTATGCAAATCGGAAAGAGAATAATCACAATCATATTCATTATTTATGGGTTTATTTTTGCTTCTTTCTATTAAATACTAGCTATGAGGTGAATGTGATCGTAGTTTTTCTCGCCTTTAATTGTGCCCATGGTATTATGTCATTTTTTCCAACATTATTATTACCATGGGGTACAATCATGATGATTGCCAATTTGGCTGTGAAAGAAATTGGTATTTTCTATGCATATATTTACAGACTCTTCATGAATGCAACAACAATGTACACACGGAAGTACTGGATGATGGAATCCAAAATAACAAGTCAACAATATTTCTCCAGTACCGTAGGTGTTTACAAAGCACTTCTTTCATCTGCAGTTTTGTAATCTTCTTCAGTTTCATAGTATTAGACACAACTACTGTTCCTGTAAAATAGGTCAACCCCCCCCCAAACATCCTATAATAAGACGTCCATAGGTTATAAGGTTATAAGACATAGGAAACATCAGTGGTAGATGGTATTATTTGTTAGGCTTTCATGTCCTCTTGTTATTGAAAAAATAGGCTTTCTCTAGTCTAACTGATCCTCTGTGTCATTTGCATTTGTATGTCACCGAACCCGACATCCCTGTCAAAATAAAGCCGACCCTCGTCCTTCATGCATGCCACCATTTTGAAAAAGATTTAAACGTGCAACAAAGCTGACATATTCAATTAGTCACACTGATAGAGTCAATCAATGGTAAGCAATAATAATGTTGTCCAAATCAACTTACAGTTTTGCCTTTGAAACTCTGAGATTTTCTACGTAAATTGATATGATTTGTATAAAAATAGAGATATGTTAATGTTGGGGTCCCAAACATACAATGTAAGTTAAAGTCTATGAAATGTGCTTACGAATAGTGCCAGTCTTAATTAGTCTGCCACACAGTGTCATGGCTGTCACTAGCTCACGGAAATGCATCTTTGATCTCCTTGCTGCACATTCTTTAGGGGCCAAATAATGGGTTCTCTCTCTCTCTCTCTCTCTCTCTCTCTCTCTCTGTCTCTCTGTCTCTCTGTCTCTCTGTCTCTCTGTCTCTCTGTCTCTGTCTCTCTCTCTGTCTCTCTCTCTGTCTCTCTCTCTGTCTCTCTCTCTGTCTCTCTCTCTGTGTCTCGTCTCTGGTAATGGTTTACAACAAGAAAGATACAGATAGAGTGTATTCTAATGCTATCATATCAAATACATTTTTTCACATACACATGTTTAGCAGATGTTATTGTGGGTGTAGCGAAATGCATGTGCTTCTAGCTCCAACAGTGCAGTAATATCTAACAATCCACAACAGTAAATACACACAACCCAGCGGTGATACAGCCCGACAGGATGCCCTCAAATGTGCATCTGTAAAAGTTTGTGAGAGTTTTAGGTGCCAAGCCAAATTTCCTCAGCCTCTTGAGGTTGAAGAGGCGTGGTTGCGCCTTCTTCACCACACTGTCTGTGTGAGTGGACCATTCCAGATCGTCAGTGATGTGTGCACCGAGGATATTTCCACTTGCTCTACTACGGTCCCGTCGATGTGGATAGGGGCGTGCTCCCTCTGCTGTTTCCTGAAGTCCACGATCAGCTCCTTTGTTTTGTCGACATTGAGTGAGATGTTATTTTCCCTGCACCACTCTCCCAGGGCCCTCACCTCCTCTCTGTAGGCTGCCTCGTCATTGTTGGTAATCAGGGAGTACAGGAGGTGGCTGAGCACGCACACTTTTTAGGGCCCCTGTGTTGAGGATGAGCGAAGTGGAGGTGTTGTTTCCTACCTTCACCACCTGGGGTATCAAGGCACAAGGTGAGACCCAAATGCAGACACAGGAGGCAGATGGTTGGAGTCTTACAATGTTCGTGGACAGGCAAAAACATCAAAACCAGATCAGAGTCCAGGAGGTACAGAGTGGCAGACAGGCTCGTGGTCAAGGCAGGCAGAATGGTCAAGCAGGCAGGTACAAAGTCCAGAAACCGGGAGGACTAGAAAAAGGAGAATGCAAAAAGCAGGAGAATGGGAAAAAAGCTGGTTGACTTGGAAACATACAAGACAAACTGGCACAGAGAGACAGGAAACACAGGGATAAATACACTGGGGAAAATAAGCGACACCTGGAGGGGGTGGAGACAATTACAAGGACAGATGTCCCAGTTGCAAAGGGCGGGGTTCAGACCCAGGGTGCCGAGCTTAATGATGAGCTTGAAAGGTACTATGGTGTTGAATGCTGAGCTATAGTCAATGAACAGCATTCTTACGTAGGTATTCCTCTTGTCCGGATGGGACAGGGCAGTGTGCAGTGCGATGGCAATTGCATCGTCTGTAGATCTATTGGTGTGGTAAGCAAATTGAAGTAGGTCTAGGGTGTCAGGTAAGGTAGAGGTGATATGATCCTTAACTAGCCTCTCAAAGCACTTCATGATGACAGAAGTGAGTGTTATGGAGCGATAGTCATGTAGTTCAGTTACCTTTGCTTTCTTGGGTACAGGAACAATGGTGGACATCTTGAAGGAAGTGGGGACAGCAGACTGGGATAGGGAGAGATTGAATATGTCCGTAAACACTCCAGCCAGCTGGTCTGTGCATGCTCTGATGACGCGACTAGCGATGCCGTCTGGGCCGACAGCCTTTGCTAGGGTTAACACGTTTAAATGTCTTACTAACGTCGGCCACTGTGAAGGAGATCCCACAGTCCTTGGTAGCGGGCCGCATCAGTGGCACTGTGTTATTCTCAAAGCAGGCGAAAAAGGTATTTAGCTTGTCTGGAAGCAAGACGTCGGTGTCTGCGACGTGGCTGGTTTTCCCTTTGTAGTCCGTGATTATCTGTAGACCCTGCCACATAGTATGTCTCATGTCTGAGCCATTGAATTGCAACTCCCCTTTGTCTCTATACTGATGTTTTTCCTGTTTGATTGCCTTACGGAGGGAATAACTACACTGTTTGTATTCTGCCATATTCCCAGTGACCTTGCCATGGTTAAATGGAGGTTCGCACTTTCAGTTTTGAGAGAATGTTGCCATTTATCCACAGTTTCTGGTTAGGGTAGGTATAAATAGTCACAGTTGGTACAACATCTCCTATCCACTTCCTGATAAACTCAGTCACCGTATCCATGTATTCGTTGATGTTACTATCAGAAGCTACCCGGAACATAACCCAGTCCGTGTTATCAAAACAATCTTGAAGCGTGGATTCCGATTGGTCAGACCAGTGTTGAATATTCCTTGATATGCAGTATGCTTCAAACATACTGCATATCACATAAAAAACCTCAAACTCACTCACTTTCGCTAGCTCCTAGGAGTGTAGCGCTTTGACATTTGGATCTCCACACCGTCCTATTATAAAACCCTCACTCACAAGTCAAACGCAACCTGACAAAAATCAAGCAAGTTGACTGTTGTGTTAAGGGCCATTACAAGGTAAATGTTGAGTAGGCTTAAGTCCTAAGTGAGGCTTAGAGTGAACATGCTTGTTTTCCACAAACAATAAATGGCACAATAAATTGATGCATGATATGCTTGTCAAATCAAATCAAATCAAACGTCATGTGCCGAATACAACAAATGTAGACTTTACAGTAGGAGGGGGTGAAGTGACTATGCATAGATAATAAACAGCGAGTAGCAGCAGTGTACAAAATCAAAAAAGGGGGGTCAGTGTAAATTGTCCGGTGGCGATTTTATTAATTGTTCAGCAGTCTTATGGCTTGGGGGTAGAAGCTGTTGAGGAGCCTTTTGGTCCTAGACTTGGCGCTCCGGTACCGCCTTCCGTGCGGTAGCAGAGAAAACAGTTTATACTGGAGTGACTGGAGTCTGACAATTTAATGGGCTTTCCTCTGACACCGCCTATTGTATAGGTCCTGGATGGCAGGAAGCTTGGCCCCAGTGATGTACTGGACCGTTCGCACTACCCTCTGTAGCGCCATACCAGGCGGTGATGCAACCGGTCAGGATGCTCTCGATGGTGCAGCTGTAGAACCTTTTGAGGATCTGGGGACCCATGCCAAATCTTTTCAGTCTCCTGGGGGGGCCAAAAGGTTTTGTTGTGCCCTCTTCATGACTGTCTTGGTATGTTTGGACCATGATAGTTCGTTGGTGATGTGGACACCATGGAACTTGAAACTCTCGACCCGCTCCACTACAGCCCCGTCGATGTTAATGGGGGCCTGTTCGGCCCGACTTTTCCTGTAGTCCACAATCAGCTCCTTTGTCTTGCTAACATTGAGGGAGAGGTTCTTGTCCTGGCACCACACTGACAGTTCTCTGACCTCCTCCCTATAGGCCGTCTCATCGTTGTTTGTGATCAGGCCTACCACTGTTGTGTCATCAGCAAACTTAATGATGGTATTGGAGTCGTGTTTGGCCACGCAATCGTGGGTGAACAGGGAATAAAGGAGGGGACTAAGTATACACCCCTGAGGTATCCCAGTGTTAAGGATCAGCGTGGCAGACGTGTTATTGCCTACTCTTACCACCTGGGGGCGGCCCTTCAGGAAGTCCAGGATCCAGTTGCAGAGGGAGGTGTTTAGTCCCAGTGTTCTTAGCTTAGTGATGAGCTTCATGGTCACTATGGTGTTGAATGCTGAGCTGTAGTCAATGAACAGCATTCTCACATAGGTGTTCCTTTTGTCCAGGTGAGAAATGGCAGGGTGGAGTGTGATTGAGATTGCATCATCTGTGGATCATTTGGGGCGGTATGCGATTTGGAGTGGGACTAGGGTGTCCGGGAGGATGCTGTTGATGTGAGCCATGACCAGCCTTTCAAAGCTCTTCATGGCTACCGATGTGAGTGCCAGGGGGCGGTAATCATTTAGGCAGGTTACCTTCTCTTCCTTGAGCACAGGGACTATGGCGGTCTGCTTGAGACATGTAGGTATTACAGACTCGGTCAGGTTGGGCCAGACTCAGAGGTTAAAAATGTCATTGAAGACACTTGTCAGCTGGTTCACGCATGCTTTGAGTACACGTCCTGGTAATCCGTCTGGCCCAGCGGCTTGGGCAATGTTGACCTGTTTAAAGGTTTTGTTCACATCGGCTACCGAGAGAGTGATCACACAGTCATCCAGAACTGCTGGTGCACTCGTGCATTCTTCAGTGTTGCTTGCCTCAAAGCGAGCATAAAATGCATTTAGCTCGTCTGGTAGGCTCGCGTCACTGTGCAGCTCTGTGTCTGGGTTTCCCTTTGTAGCCCGTAATAGTTTTCAGGCCCTGCCACATCCGACGAGCGTCAGAGCCGGGGTAGTAGGATTAAATCTTTATCCTGTATTGATGCTTTGCTTGTTTGATGGTTCGTCTGAGGGCATAGTGGGATTTCTTATAAGCGTCCAGATTAGTCTCTCGCTCCTTGAAAGCGGCAGCTCTAGCCTTTAGCTCGATGCGGATGTTGCCTGTAATTCATGACTTCTGGTTGGGATATGTACCCACAGTCACTGTGGGGAGGACGTCGTCGATGCACTTACTGATGAAGCCGATGACTGAGGTGGTGCCATTGGATGAATCCCGGAACATATTCCAGCCTGTGCTAGCAAAACAGTCCTGTAGTGTAGCATCTACGTCATCTGACCACTTCCGTATTGAGCGAGTCACTGGTACTTCCGGCTTTAGTTTTTGCTTGTAAGCAGGAATCCGGAGGATATAATTATGGTCAGATTTGCCAAATGGAGGGTGGGGGAGAGCTTTGTATGCATCTCTGTGTGTGGAGTAAAGGTGGTTTAGGATTTATATTTTTCTCTGGTTGCACATGCAAACGTGACATGCTGGTAAAACTTTGGTAAAACTGATTTAAGTTTGCCTGCATTAAAGTCGCCGGCCACTAGGAGCGTCGCTTTCTGGGTGAGCATTTTCTTCTTTGCTTATGGCCTTATAGAGTTGGTTGAGAGCGGTCTTAGTGCCAGCTTTTTTCTGTGGTGGTAAATAGACGGCTACAAATAATATAGATGAGAACTCTCTTGGTAGATAGTGTGGTCTACAGTTTATCATATGGTACGAGCAATACCTTGAGACCACCATCGCTGCCAGCTGTTATTGACAAAAAGACACACACGCCCACCCATCATCTTGCCAGATGTAGCGTCTCTGTTCTGCCGGTTCATGGAAAATCCCGCCAGCTCTATATTGTCCGTATCGTTGTTCAGCCACGTCTCGGTGAAACATAAGATGTTACAGTTTTTGATGTCCCGTTGGTAGGATAATCTCATTCGTAGGTCATCAATTATATTTTCCAATGATTGCACGTTAGCAAGAAGAACGGATGGCAATGGGAGTTCTCGCTCACCTACGGATTCTCAGAAGGCTGCCCGATCTGCGACCCCTAACAAAATAGCACAATTGTTTGGGAGAATGTAAAACGTCAGCCATGTTCTTTGGCGCCATCTTTGTCAGCCATGCTTCTTGTGCCTTCTAATAAGCAAAAGTATCGAATGAGGGGTTATTAATGTAGAAAAGCCCATTTACACTGATAGAGTTACAGTAACTGTGAGAATTCCATCACATGGAGACAGACTGCTGTTGAAAGCATATAGCGAAATGTCCATAACTCAACCAGAACTTGGCTGTGCCTCAGACCACCGTTTCACTCTATAAGTACCATATTTCATAGTACTTTATGTGCCATCACCTCTTCTGAGGAACAGGGTGTATGTAGTAAGCAGTGGACTGAACAAATGTCTGGGTCCTATCCAGGAAATGTTCAATGGCGTTTCCCTTGAATCTCATTATATAAGATATGATGGTTGTACTGGTAGTCAGTGATATGTTCTAGAATAAAATACAGCGCAAGGTTCTAGAGCAGAACATTAGATCCTAATTTGTGTTACATGTCGGTGCTGAAATAAAGGTCAGACACAGATATTATTGGGTCATATCACCTTTGTCGATCACTGACCATGTTGATCATTTAACACCACCCAATTGTCTGATGTTTGTTCTCCTCTGATATCTGTCTCTTTATCATATTTTCCTCCTCCAGTATTGCCCTTCGGAGAGAGAGAGAAAGATCACTAAAAGAGATACAAAGGTCGGATTTCATCCATCTTATAGCCAGAGTAAATCTTCTATGGAAGACGAGATGTACAGTCTTCTCCCCTCTCTATTTCAGCACGGTTCAAGCTCATCCATTAATGCTGCTGTGGCCCGGTCTCACAGGAGAGCAGTCAATGTAAACAGGGAACTGAATAAGTGAGAGGGAAGGTAGTTGAAAGGGGAGAGAAATGTTTCCTTGGAGGTCAACCCAGACCAAATTGAAAGTCTCAGGTAGTGGCTGCCGGAAAACAGATAGAATTTACATTTACCCTCAGCATTCTTAATGTATTGTCCTTGTGTAGCGAGACAGAGGGAATGAGTCAGGAGCCATATTTACAGACAAAAATCATCGTAAATTGAGAATGTCACCTTTAAGCCAAGGCATTTTTATTATTGTTAGTGGAGCTGCTGAGTGAGTTTGATGTTTTATTCTCCTGGGGATCCAGTCGTTCCCCGAGCAGTGTAGTCCTGTCTTTATCGGGTCGGCGGCGCGGCGAAGGAGAGGAGAGGGGACTTTAGCAAACTTGCGTTCCCATACTTCTCTGTGATTGATAGCAGATGGCATGCTTTCAAATAAACCTATCCGTTAACAGCACTCAGTATTTTTTACTCAAGGCATTTACAACTGTCTGAGGCAGCCAGAAGAGCAGGAGGGAGAAAACACATCCACATCTTGGTCCTCGACACCCAGCGGACCTGTGTGTTGTACAGGTGTAAGCCTCTTATTTAGTGCTGTTATTTGGATGTTACAGAGCCCGTGTGTTTTATAGGAGAAACTTTATGGATCTTCACTTCCCCTGGAATATTAACTGAGCGCAACTTCGTGGTTCAATGTGACAGGGAAGGCCTATGGAGAGTTGTAGATCTAGACCCAGGTACCTGTCTAATTGAAGTCCCTTGAGGATGGGATAGCATGTAAATTGCGTGGACAGTGAGCTGGCTAGCTTCCCAACATTGACAAAGGTCTTCCTGCTCCCCAGTCAGTTACAATGCAAAGCTCAATATTTTCCATTTGGCTCTAATACGGCTAAGTCATTTCAGCAAAATGGACAAAGCAAACATTCATATATTTAAATTAGATTTGAAACACTTGACTGGCTCCAGTGTTTGTTGAAGTCACTGGGCCTGTTTACTCGTTCTGTTTTGCATTATATGTGAGTGTCTGTGCAAATTAACTCAGGGTCTGTATGTTCTACTCTATGATAATTGCCAGGAAATAATATTAAGGATGTGGTGATGCTTTTGCTTGTGCATATTGCATTATAATAAGTTCAGGAACATTACTGGGCACACAGCTTATTAAGGACAAGCTAGGTACATTCTGCCTGGATAGAGATAGATTTAAATGTAATATACCTAATCCTGAATATATTATCAATTTGCATGCAAAACGTTATGAATAATTACAATATTAATTGAAACATGGAGATTATGTATATGTTAGTAATGAGTACTGATTTAGACATATAATTGGACAAAAACTTTTTGGGAGTACAGGTTTCTTAAAATATGCAATGTGAAACAAATATGCATATTCTTGGCTGAGTTCTACGCTCTTTGTACTGACAGAATTGGTTTAGAGTCATTTTTGGGTGAACTATGTTACGTACTGTATATGTGTGTCACGGATCCCTCTGGAACTGTGTCATTACGCACACCTGGTTCCCATTTCCCTGATTGTAATTGTATAAATGTGCCCTTTGGTTTCCATTGGGCTGTCGATTACTGTTACAATGTCTGTTGGTCGTGTGAGTACCTGTACTGTGTTGTTTTGGCTTTCGTGCCACTTGTATTGTGCAGATGATTACGGCTTCGTCCTGTGTGGAATCATTGTGTGCATGTGTGTGTTCGGGTCTCGTCCCGTGTATTTATTAGAGGTACTCCTCGCTCTTTTGTTTGGATTTCAACCCTGTGTTTTGTATACGTGTTCACCCAATGTGACGATGTGAGAATAAATTACAGGAACAAGAATTATAGTACTATAATTATAGAATTATAGTAGTCCTGTAGTTATTCAGTGTAGTGGTCATCCTAACTGTTTTGTTTCCTTTTTGATTTGAAAGAAAGAAACAATTTGTAGATAATTTTTTATACTTGATCACTTTTAAAATACCAGGATTTTCAGTAGGATATGACAGGAATATAGTCTGCCATGATCATTTGAATAAATACACAGTACCTACACTGTATATACATTTGAGGTCGGAAGTTTACATACACCTTAGCCAAATACATTTAAACTCAGTAGTTCAATATTCCTGACATTTATTCCAAGTAAAAATTCCCTGTCTTAGGTCGGTTAGGATCACCACTTTATTTTAAGAATGTGAAATGTCAAAATAATAGTAGAGAGAATGATTTATTTCAGCTTTTATTTCTTTCATCACATTCCCAGTGGGTCAGAAGTTTAAATACACTCAATTAGTATTTGGTAGTATTGCCTTTAAATTGTTTAACTTGGGTCAAACGTTTCGGGTAGCCTTCCACAAGCTTCCCACAAAATGTTGGGTGAATTATGGCACATTCCTCCTGACAGAGCTGGTGTAACTGAGTCAGGTTTGTAGGCCTCCTTGCTCGCAAACGCTTTTTCAGTTCTGCCCACATATTTTCTATAGGATTGAGGTCAGGGCTTTGTGATGGCCACTCCAATACCTTGACCTTGTTGTCCTTAAGCCATTTTGCCACAACTTTGGAAGTATGCTTGGGGTCATTGTCCATTTGGATGACCCATTTGCGACCAAGCTTTAACTTCCTGATTGATGTCTTGAGATGTTGCTTCAATATATCCACATCATTTTCCTCCCTCATGATGCCATCTATTTTGTGAAGTGCACCAGTCCCTCCTGCAGCAAAGCACCCCCACAACATGATGCTGCCACCCCCGTGCTTCACGGTTTGGATGTTGTTCTTTCGGCTTGCAAGCATCCCCCTTTTTCCTCCAAACATAACGAAGGTCATTATGGCCAAACAGTTCTATTTTTGTTATATCAGACCAGAGGATATTTCTCCAAAAAGTACGATCTCTGTCCCCATGTGCAGTTGCAAAGCGTAGTCTGGCTTTTTTATGGTGGTTTTGGAGCAGTGGCTTCTTCCTTGCTGAGAGGCCTTTCAGGTTATGTCGATATAGGACTTGTTTTAATGTGGATATAGATATGTTTGTACCTGTTTCCTCCAGCATCTTCACAAGGTCCTTTGCTGTTGTTCTGGGATTGATTTGCAATTTTCGCACCAAAGTACATTCATCTCTAGGAGACAGAACGCGTCTCCTTCCTGAGCAGTATGATGGCTGCGTGGTCCCATGGTGTTTATACTTGCATACTATTGTTTGTACAGATGAACGTGGTACCTTCAGGCATTTGGAAATTGCTCACAAGGATGAACCAGACTTGTGGAGGTCTACAATTTGGCTGGTTTCTTTTGATTTTCCCATGATGTCAAGCAAAGAGGCACTGAGTTTGAAGGTAGGCCTTGAATTACATCCACAGGTTTTACCTCCAATTGACTCAATTATGTCAATTAGCCTATCAGAAGCTTCTAAAGCCAAGTACAAAATGGCCGGAAATACAATTAAGCTTGTGACCCAGATTCCTGTGCAGACCCATATCATAACCCAAATCATCCCTAGTGGCATCCCCCTGTTTAGGCATATACATGATAAGGAAAGAAAGAACTCATCACAGAGGGGACTTAAGAAGCACTCATCAGCCAAGAGATGGAGACCAGGTCACGACCACCCCAGGCTCTTACAGCACAGCCTTTGATACTGAGACTTATGTGCACACACAGTTGCACAGAACTGTATGGAATAGGAGAGTACACTACACTACAGCCCCACTGCAGAATAATATAATTGATCATTTCTGTCTTGAATAATGACAGTTTGAATCAGTGTTTGTTGAAGCAACTTTCTGTTGCAGAAGTTGTTGGTGTGGTGGCTGGGCAGCATCGTGTGTGTACACTTGGTTTTGCATGTATGTTGTTTTAAGAGATGTTGAAGCTCAATATTTGTTTAGTCGGTCTGGCTGCGGTCGCTCGGCAGATCTCATGATAAATATTAGCTCTCAAATATGTGAGTAGGCCATTTATTGAAAGTTATCATGCCATACATTGGTTGTGTCCCACATGGCACCCTACTGCCTATATAGTGCAAAACTGCACCCTAGGGCTCTGGTCGAAAGTAGTGTACCATATAGGGAATAGGGTATAATTTGGGATGCCACCATTGTTTGTTTATCCACAGAAGTATAGTGTCCGCACTCTACTCAATTGAGATGGAAGAGTTGGAGTTGTATTTACCTTAGAAACTATTCAGATGTGACTAATCCACTTGGTATTTCTTTCTGTTTGTCCTTCTCTCAGAGAAATAACAGAAGGCAATACGAATTTTGGGCAAATCCAGGGAAGAAAATATGTCAATTTGGTACTATGATGATTTCCTACACTCAACAATATAAATGCCTCAAGAGATATTAGGTCCATACATAATAATGCACGTTTAAAGAGTTGAGAGTAGAAATCGAAGTCCACCCACCACATCATCTTCACACAGGATTACGAGGCCGAGCCCTTCAGCCAAGAATCCTCTAGTAGAACATGGGGGAGTGAAAGAAGCAGGGAGGGAGCGAGATAGAGAGAGAGAGAGAAAGTGCAAAAATGCATGTCTTCTGATTCAAATTAGTGAGAGATTTTAGAGCTAAAGGGTCCAGGAAGTGGAGAGAGAAAGAGAGAGAGTGAAAGATTGAGAGAGCGAGAGAGAGAGTGAAAGATTGAGAGAGCGAGAGAGAGAAAGAGAGAGTGAGTGAGTGGGTGAGGGAGTGAGGGAGTGAGAGTGTGAGAGAGAGAGAGAAAGAAAAAGAAAGAAAGAAAGAAAGTGGGTTGGGACGGTGGGAGGCAGCTCTTTACAGCTGTTCTCTCACAGGTACACCCTCTAAGTGAATCTGCAGAGTTACTTTTTTTTGTCATTATTCGACCCCTGGTGGCTTTTTGTAATATTTTAAGTTGTGTATACAGATAAGTACATACAGTCCAGGACTCCGCAGTGGTTCAGCATATTGAAAAGGCATTAGGTGATACAACACTATACCTTCTCTCCAAGAAGTGTTCCAGTTTATATGGGAATCGGTAGAGAGGAGGGTTTTTTTTCTGCAAAAGTCGTCAATCTTATGAGCCCTGTGGGGCTGGGAAAGTGTTTAATTATTAAAGGTGTTTGAACAAAAGGCTATTCTAGGCTTGACGGAGCCACCAACTGGACATCCTATACAGTATTTGATAGATTACGTTCTTCAGCACCAGTACATTCCTGCTTCCACAACAAATGTCCCCCAAAAGACTCTTGCAAGAGCTGAGGGATCATTTACAAATCAGTGAGTGTTAGCGTGTGTGCGTGTGCGTGTGCGTGTGCGTGTGCGTGTGCGTGTGCGTGTGTGTGTGTGTGTGTGTGTGTGTGTGTGTGCATGTGTGTGTGTGTGCGTGTGTGTGTGTACAGTTTTATTCTATAGTTGACGTAAGAAAAAAAGTTTCAGCTGTAATATTGGCAGTGAAAACACACAAAGTAAAGACAAACCCAAGCAACCTTTCCTAGGTCCTGTCTAAATTAAATAGCTGTTTGAATTCCCATTTAATAACAGGTTTGGGGATAGTCTGGAGACGATATTCTGCTGTGGTTCCTCTTTTATAAGTTTCATCAGATTTTTCCACACATAAAACATTCATCGGAAACCACGCGAAACCATCATGCGAAATGGCAATACCTGCACAGTCAGGAGTATTGACTCAATAAAATACAGGTTGAGAAAATATTAAATGGGAAGTTCAGGATTTTACAACTTGATTATATGGTTCTATGGGCAAGAGGAAACTGTAGCCCATGGTTCGGTTTTCTCTAAAGAGCCACAACAAACTTTAGCTAACTTTAGCGACAAAGACAGCTACTAGGAACCATCTCACATCAAGATACAAAATATTGAACTTCCCCTTTAAGGATCAGTAGAGCAATTATCATTAGAGGGCATCTACTGGGTTGAAGGCAGTGTCAGAGGGATGCTGTTTTAAAGAGAAACTCAGTAAGTCAAAGGAAGATGAATCAGTTCGTTCAAATATTAATGTTATTAAGGGGTTGGAGTTGACACCACTAAGTCAACCTACAGGGTGAGACATGAGGCTTGAGGGTGTCCAAAAATGTGCACCGTACGCAAGAATGACAAAGAGTATTGTACCTAAATCACAAAAGCCACTGTCCTTGCTTTTGAATAGGTTACACAAGATTGGGCTCGGTTCCTCTGCAATTGTTTGGTTCAAAGATTACCTCATGAATAGATCACAATGTATATTTGCAGATGGTGTTAAATTATACATCTCTTATTTATTGAGAAGGCTAATATGTTGTATTTCTTATATTATCTTGTGCTGCAGCTGCAAGACACTGTCTGCATAGCGTGTACAGAATTCTACCGTACTTGGAAGGGACTCTCCTCCCTGTTGTGTTCTGAACGCGTCAGTACTGTAAAACTACAGCTTTGACCCAGTGACTCCACACCAGAGGGCCCCTGGAGATCCCTAGCATCAAATGATCTCTGTGGATGCCATGTCATGGTCAGGTCTGTTCACTCACTCCCTGCCTATCTCCAGCACACCAGGGTTCAGACACTATTTGAAATAATTTCAAATCCTTTTTCAGTTTTTTCTTTGAGCTTGTCTGGGATTAATGGACCAATAGAATACTCTGAAAAACGTTTAATTCTGCCCCTGGGGCACTCAAGACATGCTAAAGTGAACAATCAAAGTATTTGAATTTTTTTAAATAGTTTTTGAACCCAGGTTTGCTTTCCCGGAGAAAGGGGAAAGGGAACACTTTACTTGACCAACTCCTGACTCTCAGGCTCCAGCCCAGTGTCAGGGAGAGGTGAATCTAACGAGCTCCACTCGCAAATCTTCCTCTGGGGACCCCTGGAGCCTGATCACTTCTCCATCTCCACCTCCTCCTTCTCCCACCTCCCACCAACATCCTTTTAGAAAGGCCATCAACCAACGAGTATGGCCCTCACCTCTCCTGCCACTCCTGGAGGGATATCCGACGGGAGAAAAGGTGTGACCAATACTCCTCTTAGAGAGAGATGGCCTTTTGGAACTAGCTACCATCGTGTCTGTCTCACTGTCATCCTCTGTCAGAGTCCAACCCAGGTAGATAAATATACTGTACGCTAAATTAAACAAGAAAGAGTCATTTTTCCAGAAGAAAACCTACATGAGCTAAATCTTAACATTCACAACCTTTAGAAGATTGGACAATTTCTGAACGGTTACACATACAGCATAATGCTTTGCGTTTGATAAAAATGCATAAAAGGTATGCCTTGTTTAGAATTATTGAGGGAAGAATCAAGGGATAAAGTGGGGGGAAATCCTGAGAATTTCCTTTTTTTAATAGGTTGCATCCCAAACTGCACCCTGTTCCCGATATACTGTACCATCTACTGTACAGTGCATTTGGAAAGTATTCAGACCCCTTGACTTTTTCCAAATGTTGTTACGTTACAGTCTTATTCTAAAATGGATTAAAATTTGTATTTTCCTCAACAATCTACACACAATAACCCATAACAACAAAGCAAAAACAGGTTTTTAGAAATGTTTGCAAATTTATGAAACATAAAAACTGAAATATTACATTTACATAAGTATTCAGACGCTTTATTAGTACTTTGTTTAAGCACATTCGGCAGTGATTACAGCCTTGAGTCTTCTTGGGTATGACGCTACAAGCTTGGCACACCTGTATTTGGGGAGTTTCTCCCATTCCTCTCTGCAGATCCTCTCAAGCTCTGTCAGGTTGGATGGGGAGCTTCGCTGCACAGCTATTTTCAGGTCTCTCCAGAGAAGTTTGATCAGGTTCAAGTCCTGGCTCTGACTGGGCCACTTAAGGTCATTCAGAGACTTGTCCCGAATCCACTACTTTGCTCCGTTCATCGATGCCTCGATCCTGACTAGTCTCCCAGTTCCTGCCGCTGAAAAACACCCCCACAGCATGATGCTGCCACCACAATGCTTCACCGTAGGGATGAGAGTTCAATCTTGGTTTCATCAGACCAGAGAATCTTGTTTCTCATGATCTGAGAGTCTTTAGGTGCCTTTTGGCAAACTCCAAGTGGGCTGTCATGTGCCTTTTACTGAGGAGTGGCTTCCGTCTGGCCACTCTACCATAAAGGCCTGATTGGTAGAGTGCTGCAGAGATGGTTGTCTTTCTGGAAGGTTCTCCCATCTCCACAGAGGAACTATAGAGCTCTGTCAGAGTGACCATCGGGTTCTTGGTCACCTCCCTGACCAAGGCCCTTCTCCCCCGATTGCTCAGTTTGGCCGGGGGGGCAGCTCTCAGAAGAGTCTTGGTGGTTCCAAACTTCTTCCATTTCAGAATGATGGAGGCCACTATGTTATTGGGAACATTGCACTTTTTTTGGTACCCTTCTCCATATCTGTGCCTCGACACAATCCTGTCTGGGAGCTCTGCGGACAATTCCTTCTGCCTCCTTCGAGCTCAATTTCGAGTCTCATACAAAGCGTCTGAAAACTTACATGGAGAAGGTATTTCTGTCTTTCATTTTCAATACATTTGCAAAAATGTCTGAAAACCTGTTTTCGCTTTGTCATTACGGGGGTATTGTGTGTAGATTAATGAGGATTATTTCTTTTTTTTATCCATTTGAGATTAAGGCTGTAATGTGACAAAATGTGAAAAAAGTCAGCCGGTCCTAATACTTTCCAAAGGCACTGTACATGGGAAATAGGGTGCTATTTGGGTACACACCCATGCCTACCTCACAGTGAGTAATGGAAGATAGGTGGGCTCCTGTACAGTATGCATGCACACTAGCGTGAGTGTGAGTGTGAGTGTGTGTTTGAGTGTGCGTGTGTTTGTGTGTGCGTGTGTTTGTGTGTGTACCCAAGTGTGCGTGCGTGTGTGTGCGTGCGTGTGTGTAATAAAGACAGAAAGAAGAAAGAGAGAGAGATAGAGAGATATAGAGAGAGTCTGGATTAAAGGGAGAGACTAATAATGTCTCACATGTGTACTGGCAAATTGGCTGCTAACACTACTAACACACACTAGTAGAGAATGTGGCAGCGGCTTCCCTAATAAGCTCATACACTATTTATGATCACAAACTAGGAGCAAAGAGGGTGGGCACTGTCAAAATAAAAAACATGTCAATCATAGCTCCCTACTGTTGCCCTTTACATGTTGCCTGTCTGTTTAAAGCAATTTTGTATGTTTACTTATGATGTAAAAAGGCAGGGGGAAATCACATCAAAACCTGTGGTTTCTTAAAAATGTCAACATGTCCAAAAGAAAATCAAACGGAATATCAAAGTTTGAGAAGTGTAGCTGTGTATCTTAAAAAAAATACATATTTTTGACCTGATGGAGTACACTTTAAAGAAAGTATATATTGAAACTGTGGAATAGCCTAGTGAAATAACCAGATGCAGCCATGAAAGGAAGGTGAGAAGTGTAACAAGTTAAAACCAGGGCAAAATGAGCTTCAATACTTCATAGAGCATTGAAAATTCCCTCTGAATTCCAAAGTTCTACTCCAAGCCCTGTATATAGATATACTGTAATTATGCATTATAATTATCAACAATGGATTTGTCTTATTCTTATGATATTTGAATTTTTCCTTAAACAGAAAGACTGAAAGCAATTGACAGTAAACACAAATACCATCACATGAAACAGCTGCTTTACTGAGTAATATCGTATTAGCATGGCAGATATTTACATATATATTTCATAAGTCTCACAGGAGAATATTCAAAGCAGAGGATGAGGTATATCTTCTTCTTCAAAAAGAGTGGATTTAACTCTATGTGACACAAGTAACACGTTGATTAGTTTCCCTGGGCCCAAAAACTCCAGATCTAACAAGCCAAGTCCTTTCTTCTGCCAGTCCTTCCCTTCCTACTGAACCACCACTGGTCACAAGAGGAATGAGAGGGGGGGGCGGGGGGGTGGAGAGAGGGAGGGAGATCGAGTGACCAAGGGAGAGGGGAAGAGAGAAAGAATGAGTGGATGACAGAGAGAGAGAGAAAAGAAAGAAACGGTGCATAATTCCAGTGATGTAACATGCATTAGAATACTGCGTGGGAGACACGACCAGGGGACATGGAGGCTTTGGAGTATAATACAAAAATCAGAGCCCACCAATTTCCTTTCAACAGCTGAGCACCTACAAGTCATTACTTCCTGTGCTGTGATGTGCTGTGTGTGCGCTTGTGCATGTGTGTGTTGCTGATGTGAAAGTCCCATGGCCAAGCCAGGAACTTTCCGCCCCTGTTGATTCAACACAAAATAATGACCCGGAGAGAGAGGGGTGACTTACTTTGCCGACCTCTTACTGGTGTAACAGTTTATAGAATGCCATTTCTTAGTTTCTTACTCATAACCCATCATAATACAGTGACAAAGTCTATGGGTCACAATTCTGTTTGAGGAATTCTGTTTAGTGTGAGGAAAATGCCACCGTATAAGGTTCATAAACAAACCCATCTTCCCCCACCCCCTCCAACCTCATACAAAAACCGACATTTTGGGGGGTAAAGAAGCATGTAAACAACACTGCTCTAGGGGAACAGGCTAATGAACGTGTGTGGACAGGAGAGATGTGTATTCCATAAGTCCGCCCCCACATAGGTCACTGGCCTTCATTTGTCTACATCCTGGCCTGCACGTAAAGGAAAAAAAGCATAACTGCCTGGGATCTGAAGAAAGAATGCGATAGGGCATGGGAAGAACAGTGTCACGGTAGTTGCCAGAGCATACTTTGGCTCGGCCTGAAACACCCTTCTATTCCATTGCCCAAACAGACCCCTGAAAACTCCCGGCAAATTGTTGCTGCTATCGAGGCACCTATCAGGGCCTCGGAGGCTTGAGAAAAAGTATGTGGGTTAATTATTTATTTATGTTTAGAGACTAAATCTTGGTCATTGGAACCCCACCCAACTCCTCCTCCCCCTCTTCTATCTGCCTCCTTGGACCTCTCCATGGCTTAGGATGGGAAGAAGATCTATTAACTAACCTCAGACTACAGTCCTGTACTGTTACGATTTATTTCAATTATATGTAGTGCTGAGGCTATGGATGACAGGGTCTTTACTCTGTCAGGGAGAGGAGCACATAGTTCCCATGGAACGGAGAGGAGGAGAGGTTAAAGGAAGTAGACTAAATACGATACTGACACTATGTACATTCATGCCATGATAGAGGAGCATCAAAGTGGGAATTATGACTTCAGGGAACACTATGAACATTCAGGAAACACCTAATATTTAATTATAGTGTTATTAATAATGGCCATAAAATGTTTTGGCAATCACTACGTTTATGTATCTGGTATATGTTTTCAACTATTGCTCCTAATGGTTCGAAAGTTGGGCTCGTAACCAAAAGGTTGCTGGTTCAAATACCCGAGCCGACAAGGTAAGCAATGTGTCGATGTGCCCTTGAGCAAGGCACTTAACCCTAATTTGCTCCAGGGGCGCCGTACTTCTATGGCTGACGCTGTAAAACAACACATTTCACTGCGCTTATCCGGTGTATTATAAAATAAAATATTTATGTATACATTTTTTCCATTTGGTTCATATATTTAAACGTTTATTTAGAGTTGCTTTAGTAGGGAAACCCTTTGTATCTATACATTGAGAAAGTTCTCATACAATGGCGCCGTTATTCATTTAAGATCATGGCAATAATTACAATAGATATGATCATTTGGATACATTTTATGTGGCATAATCAAGAATAAACAATACTGGCAAAACTATGCTTTGTGTATTTTGGGATTACATTTTAAATGCAAAAAAAGATGGATAAATGGTATACTTCCGAATGGGAAAAATTATAAAATTGATAAATGGTCTTGATATGTTCTCTGTATAAAATAAAAGTTAATTAACAAACTCTTAATTGAATACAAGTTCTTATAATTGTTGTATTACCAGCATAAACATAATTTTCCTCAAATATTATGAATGCGTTTTTTGTTGCACCTATTAGAGATTCTTGTCTCCAAGTTAATTTCATTATGGTAATGAGATCCCATCCTTACAGAACCTACGCTTTGATCCATGTTAATTGTCGTGATCTTCAAAGACAAAGTCACCACTTACTTTAAATGAATTTTACATTTTTTAAGGAATCTTATGGAAATGAGATAGAAGTAATTAAATTTTTATGATGTATCTCGATATTTTTTTTACGGGAAAGTCAATGGTACTGGCTGGATTTCGTTTCAACATCTAACTGGGGAAAACCGAGAGATGAGGAGGAGAGAAGAAGAAAAAGAAACAACTTTCAGATGCTAAAGATTAAAGGAACTGTGAATCCAAGACTTAATTTGTACTGATAAACTTTAGTGTTTAATATGCTCTTTTGTGTTCCCAGCATGAAATCCTTGCATTGGGGGCTGGCAAAAACTTTTTTCCTCTTTCTTCCCACATCTCTTCCTCTTAACTTTTATCTTGTTGGAGGTTTCCTGTCTGCCCTTGACATGTGAAACAGTCATGATAACACTTGAACCTGCAGAAGAGTGAGGGAAGAGCCAGACCCCTGGAAAATTCTACATCCCATATGGCACCCCATTCCCTATATATTCCCTACTTTTGACCAGGGCCCATAGGGTAGTGCACTATATCGGGGGATGGTGCCACATGGGATGCAACCAGAGAGGCCTCTCGAGATGAGAGTAAGAGAAAACCAACCACCCGCAATCCTCTCCTCTCGTTTCACCCCTGCATCATTAAAATTGGCCAGAGCTGCAAATCAAGACTCTGAAAACTCGTATTAAAATCTGGCCTGAGGCTGCCCAAACGATCAAAAAATAAAAGGGAGCAAATCTTGCCTCTGTCGATAAGTTTGTTTATTTTCACAAACCCTGTGTTTGAAACTTTGATGGTGCTCGACACCATCCCAGGGTGGGGGGATAGTTATAACTGCGTCCCAAATGGCACCCTAAACCCTACATAGTGAATTGCTTTTGACCAGGGCACATAGGGCTCACTTTATTAGGAAAATGGGTGCCATTTGGGATGCAGCCAATATGTTTCTTTGTGGAATGTTTTGACGGCCAAAGCAACGGAGCACAGGGTCACCGTTGTTTTTGTGCCCCTCGACTGATCTCGCACCTTGACCCACAGGTAATAACTTGTGTTAAACAGAGCAGAGATTTTGTAAAGGCGGCTCCTTGAAGTGAGTTATGTAATTCCCAATAGAACACAACCTCTCATTTTCAAATCACTCCAATGAATACTGTTTTTTGGATAGCTTTTGACAACGGAGCTTGATGTTGGTTGATGATGTGAGTTTGATTCCTGCATGAACATCCCCTGAATATATGTGCAAATCGCTTTGAATGAAATTGGCTGCTAAAATGACCTTTTTTTTTGAGTAAGTGTCACAAGTAGAATAATGACACTAACGGCAAAAATAAATTACCCTACGCAGTATGCAACGCAATAACTACAAATAGCTACGCAAAACGGCGAGACTGTGCAGTTGCGTCGCAAAAAATATGCAGACCTGTGCAGTCCCGCAAATAGGAAGGATGCGGCATAGTCATTATGCATTTGGTTTCTTGCTTTGCATACATAGAGTATAATTTAGGCATAAAAAGGCTTGATAATTGCAGTTTATTACATACGTCAGTTCATCCTGTTCTTCTCATGATGTGTTCTTCCAGTCCAGTGTCATTCTATCGCTCTTCATATTCAGTCAGAATCAGTGGACAGTATCTCATAGGTGAACGTGGACAGATTATGCTTACCTACTAAGTCCTGTATTAAGTACAATAAAGCCTCTTACACACTGAAAATGAAATCCTTTCTGTCTGTTTGAGTGCTTAGGCAGCCCGCCAAAACGCGCCCAGGTAGCAGAGTGTACACTGGACAAACACAGCACCAGCTGTGCACTGCCGTGCTAAAACGCCACCACCATCCTATCCTCTCTAGCATCGTTCATAATTTCGCAAACAGCTCTGTCGCATGTGAAGTAATTAATTAACGACACAAGTACAGTCGGAGCTGGAAGGTTGATGGATTGGGTCAATTTGGTGTTTTCGTTTGGCTGATATTGAGCTTTTGGTTTATACATGTACTGTAGATATGAAGGTTTGGGATGGAGGGATGGAGGGTTGGATGGAGGATAAGCCTTCTCTAATTCCCCTGCTCACTGGGATAACCCTGACCTCAGCTGATGCTGGCCTGCCAGATTAAATGGTCAACCTTTGTTAGATGAGGGAAAGCGTTCAACACATTTTACACAGAATCAAATAGCTGGGAGTATTATACAGTTCATGTTGGAACAAAAGTCTACACACTCTGACTGCAACCCACCTGGACCAGGAGTGACAACATGCAAGGACAGATCTGGGCTGCATCCCAATTGGTACTCTTTTCCCTATTTAGGGCACTACTTTTGACCAGGTCCAGGGCCCATAGGACTCTGATCAAAAGTAGTGCACTCTTTAGGAAATATAGTCCCATTTGGGACACAACCCTGATGTCTCTGAATATGTACTTAGTGAAAACAAAGTCACTTTGCTAGAGCTTATTAAACCCAGCTTCAAGACTGCTTCGATCATGTGGATTGGGATATGTTCCGCATTGCGTCCAACAACAACATTGACGAATACGCTGATTCGGTGAGCGAGTTCATTAGAAAGTGCATTGACGATGTCGTACCCACAGCAACGATTAAAACATTCCCAAACCAGAAACGGTGGATTGATGGCAGCATTCGCGTGAAACTGAAAGCGCGAACCACTGCTTTTAACCAGGGCAAGGTGACCGGAAACATGACCGAATACAAACAGTGTAGCTATTCCCTCCGCAAGGCAATCAAACAAGCTAAGTGCCAGTATAGAGACAAAGTAGAGTCGCAATTCAACAGCTCAGACACAAGAGGTATGTGGCAGGGTCTACAGTCAATCACGGATTACAAAAAGAAAACCAGCCCCGTCGCGGACCAGGATGTCTTGCTCCCAGACAGACTAAATAACTTTTTTGCTCGCTTTGAGGACAATACAGTGCCACTGACACGGCCCGCTACCAAAACCTGCGGGCTCTCCTTCACTGCAGCCGAGGTGAGTAAAACATTTAAACGTGTTAACCCTCGCAAGGCTGCAGGCCCAGACGGCATTCCCAGCCGCGTCCTCAGAGCATGCGCAGAGCAATCCTTATCCCAGTCTGCTGTTCCCACATGCTTCAAGAGGGCCACCATTGTTCCTGTTCCCAAGAAAGCTAAGGTAACTGAGCTAAACGACTACCGCCCCGTAGTACTCACTTCCATCATCATGAAGTGCTTTGAGAGACTAGTCAAGGACCATATCACCTCCACCCTACCTGACACCCTAGACCCACTCCAATTTGCTTACCGACCCAATAGGTCCACAGACGACGCAATCGCAACCACACTGCACACTGCCCTAACCCATCTGGACAAGAGGAATACCTACGTGAGAATGCTGTTCATCGACTACAGCTCAGCATTTAACACCATAGTACCCTCCAAACTCGTCATCAAGCTCGAGACCCTGGGTCTCGACCCCGCCCTGTGCAACTGGGTCCTGGATTTCCTGACGGGCCGCCCCCAGGTGGTGAGGGTAGGTAACAACATCTCCACCCCGCTGATCCTCAACACTGGGGCCCCACAAGGGTGCGTTCTGAGCCCTCTCCTGTACTCCCTGTTCACCCACAACTGCGTGGCCATGCACGCCTCCAACTCAATCATCAAGTTTGCGGATGACACTACAGTGTTAGGCTTGATTACCAACAACGACAAGACGGCCTACAGGGAGGAGGTGAGGACCCTCAGAGTGTGGTGTCAGGAAAATAACCTCACACTCAACGTCAACAAAACAAAGGAGATGATTGTGGACTTCAGGAAACAGCAGAGGGAGCACCCCCCTATCCACATCGACGGGACAGTAGTGGAGAAGGTGGAAAGTTTTAAGTTCCTCGGTGTACACATCACGGACAAACTGAATTGGTCCACCCACACAGACGGCGTTGTGAAGACTCTGGCTGCTCCGGACAGGAGGGAGACTCTGGCTGCTCCGGACAGGAGGGAGACTCTGGCTGCTCCTGACTGAAGCCCGTCGCTGGAGGCTCCAGACTAAAGGGCGTCGCTGGAGGCTCCGGACTAGAGGGCGTCGCTGGAGGCTCCGGACTAGAGGGCGTCGCTGGAGGCTCCGGACTAGAGGGCGTCGCTGGAGGCTCCGGACTAGAGGACGTCGCTGGAGGCTCCGGACTAGAGGACGTCGCTGGAGGCTCCGGACTAGAGGACGTCGCTGGAGGCTCCGGACTAGAGGGAGACGCTGGAGGCTCCGGACTAGAGGGCGTTGCTGGAGGCTCCGGACTGACGTCCTTCGTTGGAGGCCTCGTGCCATAACTCCTCACTGGAGGTTTCGTGCCATGGATCCTCACTGGAGGCTTCGTGCCATGGATCCTCACCGGAGGCCTCGTGCCATGGATCATCACCGGAGGCCTCGTGCCATGGACCACCACCGGAGGCTTCGTGCCATGGATCATCACTGGAGGCTTCGTGCCATGGATCATCACTGGAGGCTTCGTGCCATGGATCATCACTGGAGGCTTCGTGCCATGGATCATCACTAGAGGCTTCTTGCCATGGATCATCACTGGAGGCTTCGTGCCATGGATCATCACTGGAGGCTTCTTGCCATGGATTATCACAGGAGGCTTTGCTCTGGGAGAAGGCACAGGACTCACCAGGCTGGGGAGACATGCGGGAGGGTTAGAGTTTAGCACAGGCACATGACTCACCAGGCTGGGGAGACATGCAGGAGGCCTTGTCCTTGGCCGAGGCACCGGATACACTGGGCCGTGGAGGCACACTGGAGGTCTCGAGCAAAGAGCCTGCACAACCCATCCTGGCTGTATGGTGACTTTGGCCCTGCACGTTCGGGGCGCAGGCACAGGACGCACTGGGCTATGCAGACGTACTGGAGACACAGTGTGCAGAGCTTGTGCAGGATAACCCGGGCCGAGGAGACGCACTAGAGGCCTGGAGAGCAGAGCTGGCACACTCCTTCCTGGCTCGATGCCCACTCTCGCCCGGCACATGCGAGGAGCTGCGATGTAACGTACCGGGCTATGAACACGTACTGGAGACACCGTGCCCTCCACCGCATAGCACGGTGCCTGACCAGTATGACGCTCGCCACGGTAAGCACGGGGAGTTAGCTCAGGTCTCTTACCTGACTCCGCCAATCCCCCCGTGTGCCCCCCCAAAAAAATTCTGGGGCTGCCTCTCGTGTCCGTTACCTCGCGCCAATTCCTCGTGGTGGCGCCGCTCTCCTGGCTGCCTCCACCTGTTCCCATGGAAGGCGATCCCTTCCAGCCAGAATCTCCTCCCATGTGTAAGATCCCTTGCCGTCCAGAATGTCCTCCCATGTCCATTCCTCCTTTTTACCACGCTGCTTGGTCCGTTGTTGGTGGGTGGTTCTGTAACGGCTTTCGTTGGTGGAAGGAGAGGAGGACCAAGGTGCAGCGTGGTAAGTGGTCATATTTTTTTTTATAAAATACAAAAACACTTGACAAACAACAAAAACGACAAATGAACAGTCCTGAAAGGTGAAACAAAACACAAAACAGGAAACAACCACCTACAAACAAAAGTGGGAAAACAGGCTACCTAAATATGGCTCCCAATCAGAGACAACGATAGACAGCTGCCTCTGATTGGGAACCACACCAGGCCAAACATACAGAAACAGAAAACCTAGACCTACAACATAGAATACCCAGACATAGAATACCCACCCACATCACACCCTGACCAAGGTCAGTCAATCCAGAAAATGTCAAGAACTTTGAACGTTTCTTCAAGTGCAGTTGCAAAAACCAACAAGCACTATGATGAAACTGGCTCTCATGAGGACCGCCACAGGAAAGGAAGACCCAGAGTTACATCTGCTGTAGAGGAAAAGTTCATTAGAGTTACCAGCCTCAAAAATTGCAGCCCAAATAAATGCTTCACACAGTTCAAGAAACAGACGCATCTCAACATCAACTGTTCAGAGGAAACTGTGTGAATCAGGCCTTCATGGTCGAATTGCTGCAAAGAAACCACTACTAAAGGACACCAATAATAAGAAGAGACTTGCTTGGGCCAAGAAACATGAGCAATGGACCGGTGGAAATCTGTCCTTTGGTCTGATGTCTTTGTGAGACACAGAGTAGCTGAACGGATGATCTCTGCATGTGTAGTTCCCACTGTGAAGCATGGAGGAGGAGGTGTGATGGTGTGGGAGTCTTTTGTTGGTGACACTGTATGTGATGTATTTAGAATTCAAGGCACACTTAACCAACATGGCTACCACAGTATTCTGCAGTGATATGCCTTCCCATTTGGTTTAGGCTTAGTAGGACTATCATTTGTTTTTCAACAGGACAATGACCAAAAACACACCTCTAGGCTGTGTATGGGCTATAGAAGGAGAGTGATGGAGTGCTACATCAAAAGACCTGGCCTACACCATCACCCGACCTCAAACCAATTGAGATGGTTTGGGATGAGTTGGACCGCAGAGTGAAGAAAAGCAGCCAACAAGTGCTCAGCATATGTGGGAACTCCTTCAAGAATGTTGGATAAGTATTCTTGGTGAAGCTGGTTTAGAGAAGGCAAAGAATGTGCAAAGCTGTCATCAAGGCAAAGGGTGGCTACTTTAAAGAATCTAACATCTAAAATATTTAGACTTGTTTGACACTTTTTTGGTTACTACATGATTCCATAGGTGTTATTTCATAGTTATGATTTCTTCACTATTATTCTACAATGTAGAAAACAGTAAAACATAAATAAAAACCCTTGAATGAGTAGGTGTGTCCAAACTTTTGACGGGTACTGTATATTTTCCCAAAAATGTACAAGGTATTGCAACTACATTGATGGAAGCAATAATATATCTGCAATATTAAAGCTGATCTACCCCCCACACAATGTTTTTATTTTATATATAAATACATCAAATCAAAAAGGGATAGGGAATGTATTGCAGATCTACGGTAGGGTGTTTTCCAAATGGTACTCAATTCCCTGTGGGCCCTGGTCAAAATGTGTGCACTAAATAGGGAATATGGTTCCATTTGGGATGCACTTCTAGTCAGTTGAATTAAGTATGGTAAATAGGAGGGGGATAGTGATCTGAGAATCTACAAGTGATTCGGTTTCAAAGAGCTTGGCACCAGCCCCTGGTGTAGAGGCAGTCTGCCAAGAAAGGTTCTCTACCTTTAAAATGGCCACCAGGAAACTCAATCAGTGCCGCATTGTAAAGCTGCTTTCCTCTACGTTAAATGGTGACAGTAAAACATTTTTAAACAGTGTCACAAAATGAAGATGGAACACCAAGGCAAGAGAGAAAATAGCGAGTTGTTCCCCTAAACTAGATGTCTGTCTGTCTGTCCCTCGTGGATGTCGATAATGGCTGCCCCCCCGCACCTCTCTGATTCAGAGGTGTTGGGTTAAATGCAGAGGATCACATTTCAGTTGAATGCATTCAGTTGTACAACTGACTAGGTATACCCCTTTCCCTTTCTATATACATACTGATGCATATATCACCTAATTCAAATACTTCATCTTACCAATGTGTCCTGATTCCTCTAGTAGTAGTATCCTCCTATGAGCACTGATACGTCTGTTGTTGGTGTTGACATTCAGGGAGATGGTACAATTATTATTTCCTTTGTGTTGTGTAGCAATGGGGGAATTAACAAGTAAGCAATGCGTTGGTTGCATGCAGTCTTGCAGGATTCACCTGACTGAACGTGCATCTCTATCACAGCTGGTGTATAATGCATTTTAACCCACCATTCCTGTTAGTCTAACCCTCAATTTGCTGGGATTTGAACTCTGAATTATAGTTTACGATCTGAGTTTAACAGCTGGTACAAGGGTTTCTCCTGAATTTTTAATCACATGAATTAAAGATGGCCTGAGATGCTTTCCAGACCTCCATCAGCACTGATACAATGCAGACACAAAACCAAGTATACTGTAGGTTGGCTAGTCGCAGGGGGATGCTAGGTCTGTTATGCTATACCACCTCTGTAAGCATGCACTATAGGATCAGATGCAAATGAACCTTGGTTTGAAATAAAGACAGGAAAACAACAAGCAACACATTGATGTACAAAGACAAAAACCCTTAAATGAGAAATCAACATTATGATTTAATCTTGAGAGGGTATTTATTTTATAATTACATTGGTTATTCACAGGCAGTTCAAGTTATTCTAAAACCATATGATACATTTGTACAGTGTGATTTCTTAGCTATGTGCAGAAATGAGAGAGAGGGTGGACTAGCCTAGCCTAGCTTATTGAGCTTTGTTAGCTATCCCTGCTATATCCCAGCTGAGGGGACTAGCCTAGCCTATGGAGCTGTGCCTGCTAACTGCTATATCCCATCTAAGGGGACTAGCCTAGCCTAACCTATGGAGCTATACCTGCTAACTGCCCTATCCAAGCTGAGGGGACTAGCCTAGCCGATGGAGCTGTGCCTGCTAACTGCTACATCCCATCTAAGGAGACTAGCCTATAGAGATGTGCTTGCTAACTGCTATATCCCATCTAAAGGCTAGCCTAGCCTACGGAGCTATGCATGCTAACTGCTCTAACTAAGCTGAGGGAACCAGCCTAGCTTATAGCGCTGTGCATGCTAACTGCTATATCCCATCTAAGGAGACTAGCCTAGCCTAGCCTATAGAGCTGTGCCTGCTCTAACTGCTATATCCCAGCTGAGCCTCAGGTGCAGCGTCTTGTTGGGTGCCAGATGTATAGCGTGGTCCCACAGCACTGATCCTATTAGGTCTTGACAATTATCTCCCCCCCTCTGGAAACTCTGGTGCAAACTAGCGGCTGGTCCACCCAGACTGAGAGCTTCCAGGGTTCAGAGGGTTAATGACAGGTGAGGCGGGTGACCAGCGATCAGTGCTGGTACTTTGGTCATAATTACAGTTTGACTGTTTGACCCAGTCATTTAACACAAGGAAACCGCCACTTCCCCCAATTCTTTTATATGTCTAGCTTCTCCATTACGGGGAGGAGAGGCATGTTATGTCCTCTTGTTAAGTACACGGACGGACAAAGGAGAGGGAGAGAGAGAAATAGAAAGAGAGAGAAAGAGAGAGAAAGAGAAAGAGAAGGAGGGAGGGAGGGAGGGAGGGAGGGAGGGAGGGAGGGAGGGAGGGAGGGAGGGAGGGAGGGAGGGAGGGAGGGAGGGAGGGAGGGAGGGAGGGAGGGAGGGAGGGAGGGAGGAAAGAAAGAAAGAGAAAGGCATTAGCAGAGGAAGAAAAAAAGGCCCTCTTTGTGAGATTGCCTTACATCCTTTTCAGCCCTTGTCATTGGTGTTGTTTTGAATATTGACAATTAGGACCTCACAGAATCTTGTTTTATTGTTTTACCCAAACCCATTTTCACACTACCCCTGCTCTCTCCATCTCCTAACCAAAGGGAAATGGTGTTTTTTCCCCTCTTAATAGACCCGGCTGGTACATCCGGTGTCAGAGCCAAAGAATCTGAATAATCTTTGTGTGAAGTAATGTCCTTTGTTTACAAGCCATTATCAGTAAGTCGTCTTTGGACCAGACTGGGTTTTATTCTAATTGTGTTATCCAATATGTGGCTCTCTCTTTGATCACTTAACGGCACTTAAGGTGTCTTCTAGTGTTTCTCGGCATTGTGGGAATAAAGCAGAGGCTGTCCGATGACATGAAACAGCCTAATTGCCGGGGCCTTTATTTTGTCAAGAAGATAGGTGCCACGGGCGGCCCTGACATGGTTTATGTAGTGAGATGTTATTACCTTCTTTCTGTTTTAAACACATCTTAGACAGATGACACAGAGATGAGAGCCAAAGAGGATCCTTTTCTTTGGCTGTCTTCCAAACAGCACCTTATTCCCTTCATGGTGCACTATTTTTTACAGGATCAAAAGTACCGGGTCAAAAGTATTGCACTATATTGACAATATGGTGCCATTTAGGATGCAACCTTTGTGTTTCTGTATAGCTCAGTTTGACCAGGAAGTTATAATGAACACAGTCCTCTGAGTAGCACCCGCTCTATAATTAGTAATAATTATGTGGTAAAATGTATACTTTCTGACTTCCTACCAGGTCAGACCTGAGTACTGTATGTAAACACACTCTCTCTCTCTCTCTCTCTCTCTCTCACACACAAACATGCTCACACTTAGTCTCTCACTTAAATAGTTGCTTGCAGATGTATCAGTAAGAACAAAAGACGACAGTCTTGGGGGTCGTCCAGGATCGCAGGTATTCTAGTGCTAGTAAAACAAACATTGTGAAATGCATGATAATATCAAAATATACAAAATATTCTTATTCAACACAACTTAAAAACACAACCGATTCTACCATTTCCCAACATTTCCCCCTCCACATGTGACAGGTCCTGATGAATGATAATGTGAGTTTTAATTTGCCTTGCCCCTATCTACCTTGCCCCTGCTGCCTCAACGAGGAGCCCCATTCCTCTCCATGTCTTGTTTCTGTGTCTGAGCCTGTGTTTACGTCCTACTCTAATCCTCCAGTATGGTGTGGTTAGCTGCGACGGTTCGCCGCATCACTATGGTCTCGCTCCCTCTGGAGAAGATGTGTGCATGCATACCGTACATGAACTTTGGAATGAATAAATAAACATCCAGAAAAGAGCTCCTAGATAATTGAACACAAGTGAGAAAAGGAGCGGCAGGAGGCAGGGAAAACAATTTCTCCTGGGAGAGACAGTGGAGCACGGCGGACCAGCGAGGTGGCAGGTATGATTAAAACCAACGTGATTTATGGGAAGGTGGGCTGCCGTCGTCACGCTCTCTGCTCATATTAACGTTTTTTGCGTAGGACACATCTTGTGTCGTGTCGCCACCCCTACCCGCTCACACAATACAAGCCCACCAAGCGCACCCACCTTCTTCATCACTTTAGCATATTTACACAAAACCGCTCAGATTTCAGAGGTTAGAGCAACAGTAATATAACAATGTCCTCGAGCTTTCGCTGTCGACCTCAGAATGGGTTTCTGCTGGTGTATCTCACTTTCCTTTCATGTTGACCCCTGGATAGAAACATGCAGGATTTATAGGAGTCACCCTCATGACTACAGAAACATGCAGGATGCATAGCTAGGTGTCACCCTCACAACCATCATTTCGTGGGTTCCAAACGAGTCCCTTTTCACATGAACTTGACCACAGACTAACAGTGTCTTCCAAAGCCATGACACGGGGGTAGTTTGGTTGAATGGGAGCTTTTTTGTTGTTGTCTGACGGGGTCATTATTGATGTGTCTCCAGCGAAGCAAGCCATGCACATAATTCAAACTCAGAATACACAGGATTTGTCTGCTAGAAATCAATATCAAAGAGGAATGTCAATACAGAAACCCAATACCAATATGTTGACCAAAAAGACAATGACAGCATACATTGCATGTACTGTACATTTTTACACTTTTAGATTTGGGAAATTGTCATTCAGCACATTTTCTCTGACCCTATAGACTATATTTTTCATGTTATGTGAAATATGCAGTATCAACACAGAGGATCTGTAGGTTGACCCATCGAAGTTTGACACCCTCTTTGCTAATAGGACTACATGGTATGGGAACTATGTATAACTGAACAAGACATTGTCAATCATCAGTATTTCCTGTACATTACTTCTTTTGTCGTTTATGTTCCTGTTATGAGGAAAGATGTGAGAATGGGACACAGATCTAAGGGATGTATACAGTTATTGAGTTCAGGGCCCCTGAAATGGGGATGAGAAAGTCAGCAAAGGTCAGGCATTGACCAGAAACAAATCAGTTATGTGGCCTTCTGCACAAAAGATGGAAGTGGAGAAACAAAAACATGCAGTTGAAACAAAACTATTTTGCCATATCCATTTTTCTAGGATTAAGTCACCAGCTATAATAGTCTGCTCTAGAAAGGTGAATACAGAAAGGGGATGTGTGTATTACACAACCCCTTTCACAATCCTAATCATTTTCAAAGTTCATAGTATCCCCAACATTCCAAAACATTTTTACAACAATAAGTTGAATGTGTTTTTCATTACTTTATCCATGTCACAATAATGTCATTTTTCTTTAATAATACTGTGTACCACAACACTATGTAAGAACACCTCATGGCAGAAGATACAGTAGAGTGCTACTCTAAAACGTAGTATTTAATTTCAAATGTATTTAAGGGGTCCAAATTCCAGAGCAATGACACAGAAGTACAAGCAGGGCTGCTGCATGCATGTATTATGCCAAATCCACAACCCACTTTCCAAACGCTAAGAGAAGGCTCAGGTGGCCGATATTAACCTGCAAAATACATGCTGCATATTTCCCCCATAAATTGGCGTCGCTGCACTGCGGTAATTGAATTCCAAGGCTTCATACCTACCTCAGTCAGGCTTTATAGAGATTAATTACTTTACTAAGACCCCACACATATACAACTGAGATAACACACATTTGAACCCCAATGGCAGCATGGCATCATACATGGGCAAAATTAACTTCAATGGAATTCACCACAATGGGGTAAAGAAAATCTACACAAAGAAACTACAAAAATACTTTCTTATCACAACAATATTGTTGTGTTATGATTAATTAATTTCAAGGTGATTATCGTTTATGGGGCTCGGTAGGGTATGTATAGGGGGGAGAGAAGAAAAGATAAGAAAAACGAAGCCTGAGGTAATATTCTAATGTTCAGTTCCCTGCGACAGACTTCTAATATGTACGCTTAAAGGGTTGTAATCTAAATATTCATTGAGGTTAATGTATGTGGAATAATACACCTTCAACGGGTGGCACCAGACCTTAGTAAAATTGCCTTTAGCTGTATTTTGGTAGCGGTGACCCGAAAAACCATGTATCTGGGATTTGATCATACATGCTGTTGTACTATTACAATATGATGTGTTATGCTGCCTGCTACCAAGCATAACTGACAGGGTTAACCTGAACAGCTTACAGAGAAATGGACGAGGGAGCAGTTTGTTATAGCATGTCTTATACTCATTAAGGGTTTATAGACAGTGCAGATTTTAGCACAGCTGTCATATCCCTTGTCATCATAAGACTTGAAAGTGTTAAAGCAATACACACCTTTTTGGGGTTATTGTCACACCTTTGGCAGTGACTGATATTACTGTAATACTTACACAATGTACAGTACAGTAGTAAAGCCCCAAGATACTGTCATGGCAACCAATGAGCTTCCCTCATTACCATAGACCACAGATTGTGAACCAATCGAAATGCAAAGTGCACAAAAATACGTTTCAGGTGTTGGTATAACAACATTTGTTTCAGCATTTAAATAATTGCCACCTGTCATGGACTCAATGTGAATAATCAACTTGGATCATGGATGTTTAACTGGAACCACAACACAGGGAAGGCTTACCTTGGCAGTCAGTCCCCTGGTGCGGTGTGTAGAGTTGGTTTGGGTTATCCTGTTACTAGCTCAACTACGCTAATCCCTGGTTGGAGGGGATACATTTCATAGAAAGTCAACTGTATTGACACACATCATATGCTCTGATGTATTTCAATATGTGGAGACCATGTTAAGTCTTTTCAGATATGCAGTATCATATAATATGTATAATACGGTATTATGATATAATGCATTCATTGAATAAATCATTTTATTGTGCATGTGGCGGGGTAAATACACATTTTTTTAAAACAACTCCTGTCTGGTACTGTGCAATAAAATGAGACAAGCAACAAAACTGCTTGTACGGTAGGTAATTCAACATGCATTATAACTTTTGATATTGATAGCTCGAATGTTAATGAACACCATTCTCAAACCGAAGAAAAATGAGCTCACAATAGGTTCCATTTGGAAAAGCACATACATATTTATCGCCAAGTCCTTTCTCATACATTTCCACAAATCTTATCTTGCCGATCCACTCTCCAGTCGACTGCTGCTCCAGCTACATGCCTTCTCCTTTTATTATCAAAACCTGCACAGTTCAAGGTCTATTTGTAACAGAGCTGATACCGTTTCGTATCAGTGCACATTGACCATGAACAATGGGATTAGGCGCTGGCTCTGAACTCAGCTTATATCTACCACACCTGCAGAATCACAAAGTAGGATATTCATATTATATCGTATGAGGTAGAGTAGAGACATTCTATTTGAATTTACCCACCTACTAACCTACCCATAGTAACCCACCCAGCCACTGTATCAACTAACCCACTATTAACTAACTAACTAACAAACACTAACAACTAACCCATTATCAACTAACTCAGGGGTTTCCAAACCTTGTCACTCGGGGCCCCCCTTCCAGCATTGGGGAACATCCCGCGGCCCCCACGTCTATTTCTATGGGCGCAAGCACTGTTAATGACACTAAGTGTTCACACCCCTCTTATTGGTGGAGAGAATTTTGCTGGTTTAAAGCTTATTTCCTGCAATTCTACACATTTTGTCATGGGGTGCAAAGAAAATGTTGCAGTTTTAAAGCACATTTTCTTGCAATTCTATACGTTTTGCCATGTCTAATGTGTATTCATGTGATATTTGAATGACAAAAAAATTACAACAATATCTATGGGCTTAAAAAAACAAAATAAAATTGTTAGCTGACATGGGCTAGTTGATCTGGACATTTCCGACAAGTTATAAATAGCTCTCTAAAGTACACAATGACAAACACGACAAGAGGATCGGATGATACACTACCCAATTTCCATATTGCACCTTGTGCATTCTACTATTACAACTTTAAAGAATACGTTTAAAACCAGACTGAGATCCTTAAAAAAAAAAATTTACTCCTTGAGGGGCATGCACCACAGCTTGGGAACCACTAAACTAACTAACACTATCAATTTACCCACTATCAACTAACTAACTCCATCAATTAACCCACTATCAACTAACTAACTCTATCAACTAACTAACACTATCAACTAACCTACTATCAACTAACTAACACTATCAACTAACCTACTATCAACTCACTAACACTATCAACTAACCTACTATCAACTAACCTACTATCAACTAACCTACTATCAACTAACCTACTATCAACTAACCTACTATCAACTAACCTACTATCAACTAACTAACACTGTCAACTAACCTACTACCAACTGACCTACTATCAACTAACCTACTATCAACTAACCTACTATCAACTAACTAACACTATCAACTAACCTACTATCAACTCACCCACCCAGGTTTTTTTTCTTAGATTGCTACTGCTCTGAGAAAGCAAGACAGGTCTGTTTCTCTCTAAATCAATAAAGGGGTCATTGGAGTACCCCTGGTAGCCATATGGACCGAGAAGCATCACAGCATCTCAGGTTGTCTCCTGAGTGACTCATAGGTTCTGTCCCAAATGGCACCCCATTCCCTTTATAGTGCACTATTATTGACCAGGACCCATAGGTCTGTGGTCAAAATTAGTGCACTACATAAACAATAGTCTGCCATTTGGGACGCAACACGAGGACCTGGCACAAAGTTAATCTTCAAAACCCAACCTCAACCCAACCCCTCCCGCCCCTTCTCTCTCCCTGCTGTCCCTTGTCCCTCATCTCATATACCTTCCATCTCATCTGGCTGGCTGGGTCTCAAATGTCAGACCACCTGGGATATACAGCTGTCAGGATGGAACAGGAGCCAGGGTCTAGACCTGGACGAGGCCCCAGGATGCACCTCTCTAGACCGACAGTGTCGCTGACAAGAGGGCGGGGCGGGATGGGACGAGGTGAAAAGGGGTGACCCAGGAGGGATCTGAGGATCTGACAGTCACACTAATCAATGGCCACTCGCAGAGGCATAAAATATGAAACGGACTTGATTCTCCATTTTGGTTCTTTACTAACACACTGATGTAATAGACATACACACGCACAAGGTAGCGGAAGATGACGCAGGTATGACAGTACATATTTTGCATGTTTCTTCATCCAATGGTAACAGGAGAGCAAATAGAAATGAGGACATCTCATCAATACACAACCAGACAAAGATCCATCTGTATCCATAGAAATCTACACAGTGCCATTTTGCATCCTTACATAGGCCTTGATTGTGTGGGTCCATTACTGTACCCGTGTATATTAAAACCTCCTAAAGAGAAGGAACATTGCTGTGTTTCCTCTTCACACAGAGGCTTTCTATTGGCCTTCGATCGAATTCTAAAGGGCTCCTCTTCTTGCCAACGCATAAGAAACTAAACATCATGAGCTGGATCAATCTGAGCAAACAGGAGCTTTGTAAGATACTGACTGACTCAACCTGCATCCCATAAATACACAGCTAGCGAGCAGAGCGTAGCGTAGCGGTAAGTGTTGTCCTGTTCCAAGGGGATGGAGGAGCAGAAAGGTAGCAATCAATATTGAAACACCGAAATTAAGCATTTACAGCAGTAATTAGGGAGTCGGCACATTTTCACACCTGTACGGAGCAGAGTGACTGCCAGATCGACACATCTGTCTCTATTCACCTGCCAAGCACCTGGTATCAGTTCAATGCTTCTTGATTGCGCTTGATGGCGGCGAACGGAGACTCTTTTTGAGGTTCTTCTGAGGGGATTGGTGTGTTTTTGCTCTCTTCTCTAGCTGCTTATTTTGTATTTATTTTGTATCTGTTCATTCCAACGCAGGTGCCTCGCAGTAATACTCAAGTGGGCCACACATGAGTAATTCTTTTATGCCTCAGTTCCTCCGTTTGTCATATTGGCGAAAGCCAGCGGATTAGGGTTTGAATGTCGACAGGCGCTACCCTCTTTCTCATACTTTTGCAACATCGCTCCAGAATCATTTGCATACCTAATTTTTTAACCCTAGAGCAGAATAGGAGCATGCAAATCCTTTTCGAAGGACCCTCTGTAGGCTATATTAAAATATTACAACATACCATTTTTTGATTATGGGTTTTGATTTGGGAAGTCACAAAAGCAAGTAAAAATCAATAAATGATAAACTTGAGATGTGAAATTTGTCAAAATGTACTGCATAACACAGTATGTACTGCATCCTGACTGGTTGCATCACTGCCTGGTATGGTAACTGCTCGGCCTCCGACTGCAAAAGCCACTACAGAGGGTAGTGCAAACGGCCCAGTACATCACTGGGGCCAAGCCTCCTGCCATCCAGGATCTCTATACCAGGTGGTGTCAGAGGAAGGCCCTAAAAATTGTCAAAGACTCCAGCCACCCTAGTCATAGACTGTTCTCTCTGCTACCGCATGGCAAGCGGTACCGGAGCGCCAAGTCTAGGTCCAAGAGGCTTCTAAACAGCTCCTACCTTCAAGCCATAAGACTCCTGAACATCTAATCAAATGGCCACCCAGACTATTTGCATTTCCCCTCCCTCTTTTACACCGCTGTTACTCTCTGTTGTTGTCATCTATGCATAGTCACTTCAATAACTCTACCTACATGTACATACTACCTCAACTAACCGGTGCCCCCGCACATTGACTCTGTACCGGTACCCCCCTGTATATAGTCTCGCTATTGTTGTTTTACTGCTGCTCTTTAATTACCTGTTACTTTTATCTATTATTCTTGTCCGTATTTTTTGAAACTGCATTGTTGGTTGGGGGCAGTCTACACCTGTTGTATTCAGCGCATGTGACTAATAACATTTGATTATTACAACAGTCTACACCTGTTGTATTCAGCGCATGTGACTAATAATATTTGATTTGATTTGATCTGTATGTGTGTCACAGAATCCGTGAAAAAATTAATATTACAATATACCATGGGTGTTAACAATTAAGGTTTGATTTCCACAGAACTGTTAAGTCAGCCTTAGTTCGCAGCTCTCGGAAATGAATGTGCACGTTTAAAGATCAACTCAATTTGCTTTTCCCAGGCCAACATGACCTCATAAGAATGACTATGAACCAACCAGTGACAGTGGTGACAGTGGTGTCTGCCTTCTCTCCACTGCTGCGCCATGTTTGAGAATAGAATAGCAGAATACCAATTTCTAGAATTCCCTTACTTTTCCTAGGGAACTAATGGGATAATTCTCATTCTGTTCCGGTGATTCAACAGTTACCAATGCCGTGTCCCAAATGGCACCCTATTCCACCCTATATCCTACATAGTGCACAATTTATGGCCAAAAGTAGTGCACTATGTAGGGAATAGGATGCCATCCGGGACTCACACAAATCACCATCTGGGCTTGTGTTAACCTGAGTCAGATGTGAGCTGTGCTACTGCAAGGTACAGCAGCTTGTTTAATGGTTCTTAATCTTTTCTTTAATTAAATCGTGCAGCCAACCTGAAAAATCTATCTTAATGCAAATGAGCAGAGCTCTCTTTTTTTTGGCATTTGCTTACCGTAATGGACTAATAAGGTTAATTTAATAAAAATCTGTTCCAGTTTTTTAAAAGATAATTGTATGTTTTCTTGATCTATTTCGTCGCAGGCTGGGGTTGCCGGGAAATGTTTGTTTGTGGAAATTTCAAAGAATGGAAGAAAAAAGCCTTGCAGGATGTTCGATAGAGAGAGAGAAAGAGGGGGAACGCACAGCACAGACCTGCCATGGATAATAGTATCCGGTTAAACTGAAAATCTATTTGCTCCACAGAAGTGTGCCTCTTTCCTCCCAGGTTTACAGTTTCCATTAGGGAATAAAACAAAGCTCAACAGAGCTTGCTGTTGTGTGGCCATCCCTGACCGGACCTGACTAACAACATTAGAAACGCCCCGGAATAAAGAACAATATCATTATATGGCTCCGGAATAAAGAACAATATCATTATATGGCCCCGGAATAAAGAACAATATCATTATATGGCCCCGGAATAAAGAACAATATCATTATATGGCCCTGGAATAAAGAACAATATCATTATATGGCCCCGGAATAAAGAACAATATCATTATATGGCCTCGGAATAAAGAACAATATCATTATATGGCCCCGGAATAAAGAACAATATCATTATATGGCCCCGGAATAAAGAACAATATCATTATTTGGCCCCGGAATAAAGAAAAATATCATTATATGGCCCCGGAATAAAGAACAATATCATTATATGGCCCCGGAATAAAGAACAATATCATTATATGGCCTCGGAATAAAGAACAATATCATTATATGGCCCCGGAATAAAGAACAATATCATTATATGGCCCCGGAATAAAGAACAATATCATTATATGGCCCCGGAATAAAGAACAATATCATTATATGGCCCCGGAATAAAGAACAATATCATTATATGGCCTCGGAATAAAGAACAATATCATTATATGGCCCCGGAATAAAGAACAATATCATTATATGGCCCCGGAATAAAGAACAATATCATTATTTGGCCCCGGAATAAAGAAAAATATCATTATATGGCCCCGGAATAAAGAACAATATCATTATATGGACCCGGAATAAAGAACAATATCATTATATGGCCCCGGAATAAAGAACAATATCATTATATGGCCCCGGAATAAAGAACAATATCATTATATGGCCCCGGAATAAAGAACAATATCATTATATGGCCCCGGAATAAAGAACAATATCATTATTTGGCCCCGGAATAAAGAACAATATCATTATATGGCCCCGGAATAAAGAACAATATCATTATTTGGCCCAGGAATAAAGAACAATATCATTATTTGGCCCCGGAATAAAGAACAATATCATTATATGGCCCCGGAATAAAGAACAATATCATTATTTGGCCCCGGAATAAAGAACAATATCATTATATGGCCCCGGAATAAAGAACAATATCATTATATGGCCCCGGAATAAAGAACAATATCATTATTTGGCCCCGGAATAAAGAACAATATCATTATTTGGCCCCGGAATAAAGAACAATATCATTATATGGCCCCGGAATAAAGAACAATATCATTATATGGCCCCGGAATAAAGAACAATATCATTATTTGGCCCCGGAATAAAGAACAATATCATTATATGGCCCCGGAATAAAGAACAATATCATTATTTGGCCCCGGAATAAAGAACAATATCATTATATGGCCCCGGAATAAAGAACAATATCATTATATGGCCCCGGAATAAAGAACAATATCATTATTTGGCAGTGAAAACCAGATGATATAACAAATCCATATTTGTTCTTCATTGTTTTCATTAATAATTCAGCGATATCATCACTAAGGTTGGAATTAATACTAAATATTATATTACAGTAATAACAAATGGTATTATTGTGTATGTATGCATTCACGATTCAAAGGTGCTTCCAGAAATCTGTATATAATGACGAGATGCTTATGTCTCTGCCCTAACAATGGGAGTCGTTGTCTCAAAGGCGGGAAGGCTTAGATCCAAAATAAGCCCATAGAAACACATTTGGGCTTATTTTGGACAGATTTTGGCGAGAGTGAAACCTCTCGCTTTGCCTCTTCCTCTCTGGTGCTTCTCAGAATATGGCTCTACTGAGCATGTGCAGAAAGGGCAGAGGTCGACCTTCACAAAGCCATGCAGGGTGACTAGTCTAGGAATATGGATTGTACAATGCACCTCACATACAGTACAAAATGACATATTCTAAGATGGTGTATTAATGGTGGAATCCCTAATATTGACAGGGACTGGAAATGCTTATCCAGCCATTAAACTATTATACACGAAGTGTCATCGTGGACACTGCAAAATTAATCACTTTTCTTCCATCGCACACAAGAGACTCCCATTCCTTCAGAAGTCTCTAGAAGTTGTCTCTGGAGATCGTGTAGCATAGCGAAAAGCTAAGGTTATACCGGCAAAAACACATAGCATAACGCCCTGTCAACCTAAACCACTGCGGAAAGCTCTGTCTTTTTGTTAAAGCTTCTTTCAAGCCTTTTTTCAATCAGGCCATAGGGACTAATATTTACAATGCACATTACTTTCTCGCTAATTACTCTGTTATTTGCTCTTGACTTGTGAGAAACCTTTTTAGTGTAGCAACTGTAAGTCTGATTGTTGTCAACGGGGATTCTCCATTGAAGGCTTCTTGCCCTCACTCTAGGCTTAACTGTGTCTGGTAAACCGGACCTTTTTGTGATAAGAATTGATTTCCTAATGATGGGTCCACCGACTCACCCAATGGCCTTTTATGTGTTGTTTTGCTCAGGGATATGTAGGGGGAGAGTACTTGTTAATTACAATCAGCTTGTTGACCCCGATATCAAAGGATTCATAAGGTGTCAAAGCCAGTATGGTAAAAATGATCATGTTCAATGGAAAACATTTCAGCGTACAGACTGGGCAACAATGGTTTCAGGGCATAGTGACTGGGGAACCGTCTCGGGTCTCTGAAGTGGCTGTGGTGGTTCGTGGTTGGCTCCGATAGAAAATAGTCATTCATTAGATTATATTAGCTCTATAGGCTTAAGAAAGGATAAATGTCAGGGAAATGCATACACATTCAAAAGCACCAAGACATACCTGGCTGTACTACAGTACTTCAAACCCGATTAGTGCTTAAGGCGGAGAGGGATAAGACTGTTTGACTGTTGCTTGTACTCTCTCTGTCTACCTGGCAGTTCAGTTTGAGCAGCAGTTCAGCCGTGAGCAGCATTTCATGTTAATCTCTCTATTTTTCTCTCTATTGTACCTCTGGGAGGAAGGTACAAGGTTGATTTAAACATCTCTTTACATTTCTCAGCTGTCTCATGGATAAGACAGGACTTCTTCTCCCCGTCGACTATTACCTACATCTGCTGAGTGGTGTGCCTCTCGCTCCCTTTGCTGTTTTCTCGAGCAGCCGGTGTTACAGGAGGTGTATATGCCACAGTCAGGGGGGGGGGGGGGGGGGGTATGGGGGGAGAGGGGGAGGGCGACACGTCAACAAAACCAGCTGTAATAGGTGAATCACCGCAGCGTATCCCAGCATGCTCCCCGGTGGCGGTCGGCACGGCGTTGAGCCGCTGGCGGCAGGCGGCCCGTTTCAGAGATGTAACTGGAGTGTGTTAGTATGCGTGTGTGTGTCAGAGACGTAGCTGGAGTACAGCATGTCAGAGCCGCTACGTCAACAAGCTCTCCGGTGGACAGAAAAAGACATCCGTCAATGTCTCGTTGGCGTGTGATTCCTGCAATGGGAATTGGCGCTCGGGCGAAAGATTGTATTCTCAAGTCTAATCAAAAATCTACAACAGTCAGAGAGAGGTGGGGGGAGAATAGAAGCGTGTATCAGAACAGCTTTCTCTCTCTTCACTGGAGAGGCAGAGCAATATGATATTACACGATGGCAACGCAGTGAAATTCACTGCTAACTTGATGGCCCGATGTCAGATAGGGACTCTAACAAGTCTGACAATTGAGACTGAGGTGATCCTTCAGGGACTGAGATGGAGAGAGGAGAGAGAGTGAGAGAGAGAGAGAGAGAGAGTGAGAGAGAGAGAGAGAGAGAAAAAGAGAGAGATAAAGAGAATGGGCTCAGTTGAAGGCTCAGTTGTCTTTCCTTTCCTCTCCATCTCCTTCCCTCCCTTCCTTTAACAGTGAATAAAATTTACTGGATGGTGCGGTTAGCAAGGTGCGGAAGCCGGTAGCATCACCTAAGCAGAAACGGTGTTGATCACACCTTGGCTTAATGAGCTCCTTTGATGTTCCAAAATAGCCGAACTCCTGGGTGGCTCTGTCAGGTGCAGACTCACTCATTTACGGATCCGACTGTCATCGAGTGGCGGAGGAGAGGTGGAGGGGGATAGAGGAGGTGGGGGAGGAGGGAGAGAGAAGAGGCGAGTTTGGTTTTATTTAGAGAAAGAAAGGAATTGTAAGACAGATAGCAGAGTTAAGCCACAGTAGTTGCGTTAGCGTCAATAAGGACCCCTGCTTATCTTGAAAGTGTGTCACCAAATGCAATGAAAAATGGTCATGGGGAATTCATGTTTAATCTGTTCACAATGTATATAAATACACACTGTATCTGCAAGTGTGTTTTTTTTACGTCTGTGCTGGTTTAGTATAAGATATTCCTTATAGGGCCTATTATGCTTGGAAAGGAAAAATAAATACATGCATTCTTCTTATTATTATTTTTTTTAAATATGTCCCTCAATTTCCAGAACTTCTATATCATTACGTGAGCGCATATATGCGTATTTATGCCTGGAATACCTGGTATTACCATGTGTAAGCTTCTTAGGATTATATGACAGGGAGTGCTGTACTGAGCCATCCTGTGTGACAGGTGTTTCTACATTAGCATCTATTAGAAAAGATTATACTGTACGACAGTGGCACTCATTTCAGCTGCCGGCATGAGCTGGGAAAACAGGTTTGAATTGACAGCTCAACTACAATCTGTACAGGAGTACAGGCTGAACAAGGTTCGGTAGAAATATACATGCTGGAATATCTGCACTTTACAGAATGTCAGCTTTTGCTCCAAGGTGTTGTATGAAACTGTTAACCAATTCCACACTTTGACAAATGATTTCCGTATCGAGACAGACAGGGTTTCTCACAGCATAGGTTGCCAAGATGTACTATATATTGTAAAGGGGTATCGTTAGAGAGCCCTCTTTGTTGACCTTGGATGGATGCGTTGCTGCTCCTGCAGTATCAATGTTCCCATAAGGCCTGTACATCCTTCCCCAACACACACACACACACACACACACACACACACACACACACACACACCAACACACACACACACACACACACACACACACACACACACACACACACACACACACACACACACACACACACACACACACACACACACACACACACACACACACACACACCTGCCCACACTGGAGTCAGGAGACTCCCATCCATGTGGTCACCGATGCTCCGGTAGATAGTGAGACCATAACAAGATGCTACACTATCCTGGCTATGTATGGCATTATGATCCTATTTGTTATTGGAGTATGCTCATTTTACAGGGGTCATCACAGGATATAGGAAATGGGAGTCGCTGGGACTGTGTTATTTAAGAATGAAATGACAGTCAAAATGCAAAAAAATAATGTTTTTTTTTGTTCCTGAATAGCACAATGATGTTAGACCTCATTGTAGACTACTGTTTGGTACAGCGTGTATTACATAACATGTTCTTTCTGTAATTGCATTTCTTATCCGTATACTTTGTACAGCTACCCAGTCTGTCTTTGACACCCTATCTATTTAATGATGCACCTGGTGTGTCTGTGAGCCTGGAACATACAGTAATTCCCTCAGCAAACCATCCAACCTGCCTGTGATTGTAGCCGAGTAATAAAGTCCAGCTTCCTCGGCTAGTTCCAAGTCTACGTTAGGTTAGACAGGACCAATTACACAAAATGACAGGAACGTCAGGCGCTGGGGCTTTCACACTGCTTCCCTGATACACGTTGAACTGCCACCACTTCAAAGGTGTTCCAGGAGTGATTATAAGGTGCTGGTCTGAAAAAAGGGAGAGAAAAAAATTCTTCAAATGACTCATATCCAAACATTGACGCTCTTTGAAACGTGGTAACCCAGGCCGGCGGCTGGATAAGAAGAAAAAAATAGTTCCTAGACCACAGAATGACGGAGGTGTGCAAAGAGAAGGGGAGAGAGAGTCAGTGGCATCAAGCAGCCAATGATGTTGTCCAACGGTCGTGTGGGCCTCAGACAATCTGAGATAATTATAATCGAAGGCGGAGCTTTCTAACAACTGATATTGGGGTTTAAACCAAGGCTATTACCACTGCCTGCATTTGAACTCTGAATTTGGGTGATGGTGATGATCAGCGTTTTTATTAGGGCCCAGGAGTCACACTGTCTTCAACTTTGATTCCGACTGTGATCACTTTTTCCACCAACCACTGTATATAAATGAGTTCCATAGAATCACTACAGGGAAGCCAGAGGACGGTGGTGAAGATGCAGCAAGCAAACCTATTTTTGTCCTTTCAATTTGAGAAATTGCTTCAGGTATTGATTGAAAAAAAGCACAATGGCGTTCCAGAAGGGTTGCAGGGAAATCTGGAGAGCAGGGAGAGCACTGTTAATGTAACTCTAACAGGGGAATCAAAACCTCCCTCTTGTTTTTAACACTCCTCTCCCCAAGCTGCAGAACAGAACAGTGCAAACCAATCAATAGGACTGATTAAACGGCAGTCATCAATACACACTCCATTTGTGGGGCACACAAAGTCAGGCTGAGGTGGATACTCGTGTTGGTACTTACTACGGTCTAGTTCTCACATATAACATAGTCAGGATCCAAGTCAAATACACAAATAAAACACACTGTGTATTTTAATGTAAAAAAAAAACATTTTAAAAGGTAATCTTATCAAGGACAACATTACTAAAAAATATGATCAAACCTGAACTAAGGATATTCTATCATTTCAAATATAGATGTTTAGATGCATAGGCAGACTGAACATTTATATTACAGGAGGCACTGTACAAAAAAGGAGGTTGCGGGCTGCCTGCAACGCATGAGCCATGGCCAGTCAATAACACTACTGCATGATAATCGATGGGCATTTGTAACAGCGGGGTAGGCAGAGGGGGCCGATCAGAGCAAATTATTGTCACTGTGTGCTGTCGTGCTGTGCAGCCAGCCTGCCGGCATAGCGGAGCAAGATAAATGACAGAGGATTCACAGGAACAAGATAGCAGTTAGTCATACCTGGGAGTACAGAGGCTCGGCGTGGATCACATCAATATCGACTGGAGAGAAGCCATGTAAATACCGCCCCAGATTAAAAGGAGAATCAGGGTCAAATTAATCAACTGGCAACTTTTCATGACATTTAGAACATGGTACGCATTTCTGTGCTTATAATTCACTCTTTTCCTACCTCTCTCTCGTCCTCTCGCTTTCTCTCTCTTTCTCTCGCTCTCTCTCTCTCTTGTGTAAATGAGTTATTTTTCCTCAGTGAAAGCCCTTAGGTGGACAGTTATTTTCAAAGTCCTTTTCCCAGGTAGAAGCTATTACAGTATGATTCTACTTCACAGTTATGTGCAGCTACAAACTGTCAAATAAAGTACTGGAAAACAGGTATATTTGGTGGTTTACTGCTCTATTCTAAAATAACGTTGACCAAAATTAATCAACTGATGTAAAAAAATAAATTAAAAAAAAAGCATTTTAAACATGATTATAATTGCACCTCTCCAGCAGTCAGTACATTACTTGTTATGTCAGAGAATCCCATTGATTACAACAACCGAATGGGAATGCTCCATTGCATTGATCTGAATGAGCAGTCCTATTAAAACAACGGCGCCGGTCCCCAAAGCAGGCGTTAGGGACAACTTACCTAACATCTCCACCAGACCCTATTGATTTCTTCCTCACAAGACTCACGGATGTTTCCACTCTGTGAAAGCAACCAACAGCATCCATATGCCAGCTGTAATTTGTGATCACCGATCAGAGGATTCAAGCAAATCCTGGGTCAATATCATATCTCTGTGTGGGAGCACACTAACTAGGAATAAACATTTTACCTTGTCGTAACAATTGAGTTGTGTGAATTCCCTACAGTGAAAAGGGTTCAATGGGTGACATCACTGGAAAACAAGTTCTATATTCTGTCGCATGGTGACAAAATGCTATTGTGAATCAGTGTGATGTTACTGGAGAAGGAAGGTACCAGTGAGGTAACATCATTTGTCAGAAATTGTACCATTTATACCATGACTGTGCAACTCCATCATCGCACCGCTGCACAGGCAGGTAACACAAAGATTCATATTTGGTGAGTTACATTTAATGTAATCTGTAATACAAACATACTGCCAATAGATTACATTATAAAGAGGGGGGGAAACACTGAATTGCAAATACAACCTCTTTTTGATCAAACATGCCCTCAGTGATCAAAGGTCATTCCTAAAATCCTTTGTTTGATGTCCAGCCTACTGATACCCAGCTAAGGTCCCAACATCATCAGTGACTTGCTAAACAGCCCAGCTCAAAGGCCAACGGATTGACAGCCATACATTTTAATAATGTTCATTTCACAAACCAGAATGATGATACTGCATCACCAATTAGCAAATGAAAATTCATCAGGGCCACGGTCACGCTGCAACGCGACTGGTCGGCTGTGAAGGCAGCAAAGCGGCGATCATTTACAATTGCTCTTGAATGTTTAGTGACCATAAAATGTACAAATGCTTCCACGGCAACAGTCGCTGAAAAGTGCACATGTAGACTGAGGCGTTGGCCACAGGCAGAAAGGCAGAAAAAGTGTCCACAGCGTAGCTCATTAGCCAGTGCTAATTTCATACTCAAATGAGACGCCTAGCTGATGAATCACAGTCTCAACATTAACATATCAAATGGGAGTGTGTGGCTATTATATTAAGGTTTTGTAAAAAGGTTGGATGCAATTATAGCAAAAAATGTGATGGTGTCATCTGAATCTGAGAGACAGTGCTGTTATTGGTTAGCCAAGTAGAGGAGCATTTTAACATATTTGATATCACCTTCTTCTGCGATCACTACATTGAAAGGCATCATATCCACTGTTTGCTTCTTTCAGACATTCTGTCAAGGAGAATACTGTGGATTCACTCATTCCTTTGCTTGTGGTGAAACAGAACTACATCACCGCAGTACTGTACATTTGAATCTGTCCCTTTTTTATGGCAATGTTGGCTTTGTGTATTTACTGGGCTTGACCTTAATGTCAGTAGATCTTGTCAGACGTGCTCTCCGCAGCGCCACAGCACCTGTGCGTCGCAGGGAGCAGATGACACCATATTGGAATGATGCACTTGACTTGTTTTAATGTGGGCGTAGGTAATATGAGAATAAACAGTTAAACACACAGATCTGTCTCCAACAGAACGGAGTGCCGCAGACAGCTGTGTGGTCGGGCGACAGAGCGTATGGTGCAATCATCATACTTCAATTACCCAAAATATATTTCTATTCAATATAAAAAAAAATACATACCATTTTGCTAATTCACATTATTGTATGCTTTGCCTTTTCTACATCATAATCGCACCAGATTGTATAAGTATTCTTGTTTCATCATGTTTTCTCACTCCGATTCAGTATCAATTTAGAATACAGTTGAATATTCATACTGGGCATATCATATTACTCATATTATGAAATCTTAATTTTTTTTTTAAACTGATGAAAATGTTATGTTTAGGACCTTTGGGGATGATCTACCCGGCGCTTACCCTGTTGGCCGCATTCCAGCCGTGGCTAGTCTAGTTCAGAGCTCTGTGCTCTCTCTGCTCCCTGAGTCCTACGGCCAGACAGGGGGCCGAGGGCACTCTCAACCCCAGCTCTAATCATAAACATGTTCTCCAGTAACTTTGCCCCCGGGGTAAGGTAAGCGGGAAAGATTAGGACTTTGATACAGTGCAGGGCTTCATAAATCAAGTGTGCCTGTGGATTTTTCTTTTTCACCTATTGCTCCATCTTGCTGCTCTGCTCAGACAGCACCGTAATTACACATTGGCTGGGTATTGTAGGAGCGGAGAGGAATGGGCTACAACGTAACGCACAATAAATCCTGTCGTATAAAAAAAAACGGCATAAAATAACTGGATCAACACTCCGTTTTACAGTGGTGCCTGTAAAATGACTCGCACACATGCAAAGCGGAAACGAGGAAACTAAACCTTCACTAGTTCATGTTTTAACGGAGGAAAACGGAAATGAAATGCAGCTGTTGCGTTGTAGTTGTAAAGGCGGTCGTTCGGGTTATGTCCAACAATATATTTCAATCAGTCATTTTTTTCAACATCTAATTCACTGTTTATAAAATGCCCACAAACATCCTGATGTTTGGCAACAAAGAAACGTCCTTCAGGATCAACCCAAAAGGTTATACTCGGTTATACTGTAACAAGTGCATCAGATGCACCTCATGACACTCAACCAATCAATTAACAAACCAATGGGGACTTAGCATTCTAGCTATCCAGTGGGACTTTGAATTCTAGCTAACCAATAGGGACTTCTTATGTCTCTGTTTTCATAACCAGGCCTCTCTATTGATTGGCTGCGGTGGCCACAGTAGTGCTCATGGACCTGTAGTGTGAGTGATTGGCACATGACAAATAGCTAGAAGGCGGGCTGGGTCTGCGGTAAGCATTCAGGAACCCACTGTGGCACAAACAATGTGGGGGCATCCCTCAGTACTTAACACACCACAGGAGACATGCTCGACGGGCTCGAGGCTGGTGGGGCGCAGGCGAGAAGGGGAGAAGACCATAATTATTGTATTTGCTGTGTCTCTCTGTGGTCACACCTGGGGTCAGCCAATCCCTATTCACTCTCACAAGGCCTTCCAGACGTGGTGCATTGAACACAAAAATGCGTGTAATGTGGAACTATTAGCGTTCAAATTAAGAATTGTCTCTAGATTTATCACTATTAGTCGTAATAATAATTATTCAAAGCAGTGGAGGCTGGTGACTTGAAAAATTGAGGAGGATGGGAGACTTACGGTATAGGCGTGGAACGCACGGAGCCGACAAAGTGTGTTTTTAAAAAATCGGCAAAAACGAATGATTTTAACCTAAAGCATTTAATAAAGACATGTATTGTACAATGTTATGGGGAATGGGACGGGATCTCAGCAGTGATTGAATGATGGTATGAGGCATGAGTTGAGGTGTTCAGAGGTTTGACCAGTGCAGGACAGGATTTGACTGGGAAGGCAAAAAAATGTAAGACAACACACTACACAGTTAGACAAAAGAGCTAAGAATGTCCAAGCAAGGAGTGAAATCATTGATGTGTAATAATGTGATTGTGTATCTAATTGACTCTACATACAGTATTGAGAGAAAATTGATAGGGGTCCTCACAGTGCTTGGAGAGGAAACATTCATTCATGTGCCAAGGGATGAGCGGGTACGGGAGACATGGCTTCATGTGAGGAGAAAGTTGACAATGGTAGTGGAGTTGAGTTGTCATCACCTCTTAAATCAGGGAAAAGGAGGGGACTTGGCTGTAAATACAAATAGCAGATAATTATCCATTACAGCTGCGCCATTGTAGGTTTGGACAACGGGTTTCCCTATGAATTAAACTCAGACATCTCAAAATTCATAAAGTCAAACACAGACTGCGCATCTCGCCCACTTGACACATTAAAGCATCCCAAGAAACGTTGGGATACCTGAATAAAGCCCTGATCATCCACATACCTGACGATAACTGACACTGCGAACAGACTGGTGGTACCATAGGTCCCAGAGCGGTGGGGCAATTTTTAACAGTTGATCAGACTGAAAAATCGTCTCGTTTTCATCCCATGTAGCACGTCAGATTTATATGGTTTAGGTGTAGCCTAGGCTGCTGCAACATTTATGTCATGAGTTATTTGCTTGTGTCTGTCCGGAGTGATTATGTGTTATCATCTTTGCTAAATAAATACCGGAGGAAACTGGAAAGCCTACCTGAGGGCACAAGAAAAAATGTGCTGCGTCAACCTCTCTCTTTAATCAAACTTTTAATGGATGATGCAATGGAGGCTATCAAACCATTCAGAATTGTTTTCGACGTCCAAGAAAAGTCTGAAGTTTGATATGTTCAGCAAGTAAAGCGTCGTAACGTGTAATTACCTCTGCAAGCTCCTTGTAGTAGCCCTTGTTAACGGAACTTTCCCTCTGGCCGTGTCCTCTAAAAGCAAATTCTTGCATGCCCTGCTTTTTTTGTTTGTTTTTGTTTAGCTGAATGATCAATGTTATTAAGGTCACTGTACCCACCTTTCAACCAAGGCTCAGACTTGCCAAAAACCAGGCAAGGCCAGCAATACAGGCGGCCTGATGAAATGCTCCCGGTATACCAGCTACAACTTTTGATACCAGTTGGTATTGAATGCTCTCACCTTTTCATTCTTCTTCATGAAACTGATCTCAGACCATCGCTTTTAATTTTCACCTTTTCCGTGTACCCCAGAGAATCAAAGGGGTACTTCAACAAATAGAACCCCCATAATATGCTCTGTGGCACAATCACAATACAACTCAATAGGTTCATTCTCTGATCCTAATTCTATGATTGTATGGACAACATGTTAGTTCAAACTGCAAAAGCTTTGATTGGTTGGAGGACGTCCTCCGGAAGTGGTCATAATTAACATGTAAGTCTATGGAAGGGGGTGAGGCCTACGAGCCACCTAGGTTTTGTATTAATTAATGTCAATGTAGCCAGAGGAGGATGGAAGCTAGTTGTCCTCCGGCTACACCATTTTGCAACCCCAGACAGTGCTGTTGAAGTTACTGTAGACCTTCATTGCAAAACAGTGTATTTTTGTCAATAGTGTATTGGAGGCGAAGTCAGGTGCAGGAGAACAGAGTATAATGAACAGGCACACTTTTATTATAGTTCCAAAAATGATAGCACTACATAAATCAAAGGTGCTCAAAAAACGGAACACAAAAGTAAAGCGCGTAAACTAACACCACATAACATGAAACAATTACACACAAAACATGATGGGAAACAGAGGGTTAAATACAAGTAGATTGATTGGGGAAATGAAAACCAGGTGTGTATGGAAACAAGACAAATGGATATATGAAAAATGGAGCGGCGTCAATTGTCGAACGCCGCCCGAACAAGGAGAGGAGCCGACTTCGGCGGAAGTCGTGACAATTTTAATCAATTATTTGGTGACATACGAATATATTTAGTGTAGTATTATCTAAAAAGGAACACTTTTTTTATGTTTCACTATTTTTATTTTTATGAAATGTCACTGAGGAGGATGGTCCGACCCTTCCTCCTCTGAGGAGCCTCCACTTATACAACTACATTGTATTCTACTAATATGAATACAAATACTACTACAGCTAATACTAATCACAATACTTCTACTACAAAAAATAATCGTTACCATCACCATCATCATCCTTTTCATCATCAGCATATCTATGGCCTGAGGGTACAGACGGTCCTCACTGCTCAGCACTGTTAGTAGATTTCGGGTATGACTTTGCTGTGACAGCACGACTTCCATTCAGACAGCCCGTCATCGGTACTGGGAGGGAGTGATACTCTGCTGCCTCTTCCTCAGCCTTTCTGTGGCCTGTATAGTACTGGCGCCCTGCATGCAACACACTACCCAACACCATGCCACACCGTGAACCATCATCCTCCAGCTGGTCCGAGGGAGACGGAAGCCAGTAGGTGTTTGATTAACTAATGGCGTCTCATCAGGCTAATGGCAATATCTGACACGAGAGGAATGGATTAAGTGAAAGTACAAGGTGAAGGAGGGGAGAGGGGATAGGGATCACCCTAGGTGTTTACCGGGGCTAAAAGTAGTGGACTATGTAGTGAATGGGGTATCATTTGGGATGCAGGCATAGATAAGTCAGAACTCAGATCTCAACAGGAGCTTTTTGAGAAGCAGCATGCTCTAACCTGATTTGGTTCCTTATGGTTAGGAACTGGAGGCTAGGAGGGAGCAGGAGACGGAAACCGTTATGGAAACATTACCGCAGTAACATGTGTTGCACACAGTGGCAAGCCTTAATGGACTGGAGCATGGGAAGAGGCGAGCGCGGGGTAGGGATCAATCGGAGTCCAGGGATGCTTTTAAAGACCTTGTTCCCTCCTTGTGGAGATTTAAAAATAGATTAGACCTCTCTCTCCCACAGTGTGTGTGTGTGTGTGTGTGTGTGTGTGTGTGTGTGTGTGTGTGTGTGTGTGTGTGTAAAAGCAGGAAACAATAATGCAATACGGCAGCAGTATGATTTTTTTAAATGCATATTTACATGTACATTCTATACACATTTGAAATAAATTGCACTTTTTTTCTTTATCTTCTTCACATTAGTTACATAGCAAGAATATAGTTACTTGACATACATCACATTGTCACGCCCTGATCTGTTTTACCTGTTCCTGTGATTGACTCCACCCTGTCCAGGTGTCGCTTATTTTCCCCAGTGTATTTATCCCTGTGTTTCCTGTCTCTCTGTGCCAGTTCGTCTTGTATGTTTCCAAGTCAACCAGCGTTTTCCCCATTCTCCTGCTTTTTGCATTCTCCTTTTTCTAGTCCTCTCGGTTTTGACCTTTGCCTGTTTCTGGACTCTGTACCCGCCTACCTGACCATTCTGCCTGCCTTGACCACGAACCTGTCTGCCACTCTGTACCTCCTGGACTCTGATCTGGTTTTGATCTTTTTGCCTGTCCATGACCATTCTCTTGCCTACCCCTTTGGATTAATAAACATTGTAAGACTCCAACCATCTGCCTCCTGTGTCTGCATGTGTGTCTCTTCGTGTGCCTTGATACACATCCGGATAGATAGTACCCAAACACCTAAATAATGTGTTTTTAGTTATAACTATTACAGAACATTAAACATGAGCCTTTAAACCCACCCCTCAGCTACTCTCAGTCCATCCCACCTATGGCCATATGTTTCCCTTATGATTTCCATGTATTTTTCAACTGTGCTGTGATGTTAAACATACATTCTGAACCTTTCTAATTGCATAGTATCTACAGATCGTAAGTTAAAGATAAATATTTGTTCTAAAAGTATTATTATATTGTTGATTGGTTGACTATGACTTTCCAAGTCTCCCAACAGTGCTATTTGTAGGGTTAATGTTAGGTAAATGTTGTGATATTTCAGCCAATCGTGAACCTGTGACCAGAAACAAGCAATACCAGAAAAAGTGATCTAATGATTCTGTCTCTTTGCAGCAAAATCTACACAGCTGAGATGGTTGTACGCCCCATATACATAGTATTCTGTTGGTGGCAAGAATTTTGTATAATAATTTAAACAGAAAAAAACTCTACGTTTTGAATCAAACATTGTTTTGAGTGTGTTTATGAACCATGTGCCATGGAATCGGCACATCAAAAATCTCTTCCCAGCTATTTTGCAACCTGTATTGCGTCACTGTCAACAGTTTGGTCCTCAAATGAAATTATATTTTTCTATTTACTACAACAACAAAAATTCTTCTAATTTTGGTATTTAATAAAGGGCAAGACAAACAGGTTCCCTACCTTCTCCCATTCCACTTGCCTCCTCCGGTAATGCTGCAATCAGTTGGTTGTACTTTTGGATAGAGCAAACATTTCCATATATTCTGAAGTAGTGTGACTGCACAACACCATCTGAAAAATATTACCATGTACCAAAACCTCATACAAGACTAAAATAGACTGGTTTTACAAGTGTACTGAAAGACAAAGGCGTTCTCTCTCCACTTTCTGGTCAGACACAATCATTTGGAAGGGCCTCACCACAAGTTACATTACTTACATTACTTTGTCTGACACTGTGTTGTCAGACAAACGTCTCATCTCCTTTCGCAAAATACACAAAGCGAGTGTTGGAGTCCATGAAGCATCAAGCCAAGCCACAGCCGAAATAAATCAGACTACAGTAAAACGTTGCTAGCTATCCATGTGTGAACGAACGGTTCTGTTTGTATGGGTGTAGTGGGGGACAAGTCTTCCAGTTCTCACTGCATCCCAGATAAGCTCTCTCTCTCTCCTTTGTTGAAAGATGCAAAAAAAATGGGGAGACATTGGAACATGCCTAGTTTAACACATTTGATACTGCCCCCTGCAGTTTCTGTGTCCCTACAACCTGACGGAGGTTAGGAATAGTGGACAGGCGTGTACGATAGAAGCACTAGGACGTTCTATTCCCTTCTATTCACCCACTTCTCTGTTTTGTGTTTCTCAAGCCTCTATCTTCATGGGCAAATTCAATGAACGCATCATATTCAATGAGGGCATCCTTGTACAATAAAACGAACAATTAAAACGTTACACCTCAGACTCGATTTTGGATAAAACATGTCCCTTGTAAAATATATATATAAAAATGAACTTCTATATTGATGTAAATTGTCCTTTGTGTCTTTTCTATTGAGATCTGTGGGGAAGCATCACAGAATGGGAACACTAGGAACACTGCAGCCTTTCTTTTAATTGACAAAGCCACACTTGTGCCTCCTCTCCTCTCTTCGCTCTCTCCTCTCCTCCCTCTCTCCTCGGTTCCTTGTTATGTTCCAGCTCTTGGAAGCGCTGCTCCCTTGACGAGCGCTAGGGGTAAATGAAGATATTTGTTTCCACTCAGGTAGCATTGGCATGCTCATTGCAGCCTGAGCCTCAGAGACAATTAGCTGACACCTGCTAGCAGCAGATTGTTCTGGCAGATTTCTACCGCTCTCGCCGCCCCTGTCTCCACCATCTGGCCTGGTAAAGGTGTTGCACAGGTCACCACGTGCTGGCAAGCTCAGGAGGAAGAACTTCAGGGGGATGAGAGGGAGGCCTCCTCTGTTAACTTGTTCTCTTTCTCTTTCACTCTGCCTTTCGCTCTCTCTCTCTTACTCTCTCTTTCTTTCGCTCTCTCTCTCTCTTTCACTCTCTCTCTCTCTCTCTTTAACTTGTTTGTTTTCACTTTCTCTCTTTCTCTCTCTCTCTCTCTCTCTTTCTCTCCCTCTCTCTCCCTCTCTCTCTCTCTCTCTCTCTCTCTCTCTCTCCCTCTCTATCTTTAACTTGCTTGTTTTCTCTTTCTCTCACCCTCGATCATTTGCTTGTTCCCTCTCTTTCCCTCATTCTATCTGTTCTCTCTCTCTCCCTGTCTTCCTCAATTTTTTTCTCTATCTACCTTTTACCATTTGCTGGCCATTTCCCTGTTCATTTTTGGAGAGAAACGATCGGCTTTGGAAGGAGAGGAGTTGTTGCATACTAATGAGCGTGACTGTGTACACACGCCAACACACGGTCCTCGTGTCTTGGCCTCACCTTTCCCTCACTCTGTGCTTCACACCTACCACACTGACCCATCTGTGCAATCGAATCACACACGCTCCCTCTCTCTCCCTTTCGTTTTTTCCGTCTCTCTCACTCTCTCTCTCACACATCCTCTCTCTTGCTCTCTCTCTCTTTCTCTCTCTCCCTCTCTCTCTCGCTCTTTCTCTCACACATTCTCTCTCTCTCTCTCTCTTTCTCTCTCACACACATTCTCTGTCTCTTCCTCTCTTTGTCTCTCTCTCTCGACCCCCCCCACCTCCATCCCTCCCCCCTCTCTCTCTGAACACAAATATGCACAGACCACCATATCATTGTGGATTACTGCTACTACATTTATATATATTTGCTTCACTGGCTGATCCTAATGTGCATAATATTTATGTGTCAGGCAGAGACAAATTCTTGCAGAACACAGTTGATTTACTTGATTATCTCACTTGCATGCACTCCAGTTCCTTTCTAAAGCGATTCAGGTTGCTTGGGTAGACAGGGAGGGAACGGCTGCAGGCACAAAAATGTCCTCCCCTTTCAACACACGCATATAAAGAGAGACACACACACACACACACACACACACACACACGCATACACGAAAAGGCACACATAAAGTCTGCGCGCACACACATACACACAAAATACACACACTGTACCCCCCCTCCCCCCCCCCACACATACACACACACACTGTCCACAAACACATATAGCTCAACACACACGCTGCATGAGAAGCACACAGCGCTAGGCCTCCTGATAATCCCTCTTTCATCCACAGCACTGCACAGCTGCTCACCTTATTGCCAACAGTGTTCACTTCAACCCCCAACCCCCAGCCTCTAACGTACAGCGAGAAGGCTACACACCGGGTCAGGCCTCCAAGGCTCGAGCCGGGCCTCAGCGCTCCGCGCGAAGCTCGTTGGCTGCTTTTCTGAGTGCGCCGAGTTACGTTTTTCATGTGAGCGCCGAGCTCCGGCGAGCTCGCATCTCCCTGTTCCCACGTGTACACATCCACACAGGTACCAACCGGGTCTTCTAATGTGTTATGCATAGGGTCACAAGGCACACAAGTCCTATTGAGTTATACAACTCAGTTTGGATGTGGTGTGGGCTGTCTGTGTGTGTGTGTGTGTGGTCCATGTCGACTTTCATTTTCCTTCCTGTGTGTGTGAAGGATACAGAACTCAGGGACAGGGAGGGATGGGAGCTGTGAAATAATTAACGGTGTGTACCGTATCCTCATTTAGGGTGCTGTAATTATTCCATTCATACAATTACAGTAAGAATGCAAAATATTCAAATGTAATACTTTAATATTTGCCATGCTTTCCTCAAAATCATCGGGCTGCAAAAGAGGGAAAAAGCAACCGAAAACATCTAGTCCGTAGCGGCATGTATCATTCTACAGTGGCAGAGAAGCTCAGGTGCAACACGGTCGGTGCAAATAAATCCATCGAGCTACACCCCAGTGTCTGTACATGCACATCTTTTCCTCCACCACGCCACTTTACCATGTGCATCCTAGGCAGGCACCTTATATCCAGGTGACCTACAGCGCTAACAGCTATTACGCTCATATGTAATGCAGACAGGCATGTTACAGAGAACAGCTAGCGTCTAGCTAACACCCACGGGTGAAGCTGTGATGGACTAAAGGCCCTGGGGCCGGAAGCCCTAGCTGGCAGAGTAGTCCACTATATAGGGAATAGGGTGCCATTTGGGATGTCAAAAGACACGCCCTGCAGGCAGTAGTAGCATTTGTTAATCTGGCGGCCTGAGGTGAACGGAGACAGAGAAGTTAACCAGGGTCTTTTTAACCTTACACTATCCACTGGTTGCGTTTGAGCTGCTGAAGTTGAGAGTGTGTGTGTGTGTGTGTGTGTGTGTGTGTGTGTGTGTGTGTGTGTGTGTGTGTGTGTGTGTGAGCCTCGGCGGGCAGAGATGCAATGTGAGGTGTGAAGAGGAGACAGCAGACAGCACAGGAACAGACCTGCATAATGGTATACAGAGCCCCTCATGATTCCCTTTTAACACCTTCACTCTACTCAGGGAAGACAAGATGGAGAGAAGGAAAAAAGTGAGGTATAATTGAACAGACAGGATGCTCGGTAGAACTCGTTATAAAAACCCAAGTTTACTGTAGAGACATCTGCTTGTTCTTTGACTTTGACGTTTCGAATGTTGAATTTTGACAAGACAAGCTCCAGGAAAGTTTGTACATTTTGTACCAGTTTTAGGGCTTTATTTGACTTGTCTGAGAAGGGTATTCTGTTTCTTTCGATACCTCGAATGGTTTGATAAAGGGGGGGTTGGAATACCTTTGCTTATCCAGCTTAAGGGGATATTATTGATTTCAAGTCGCACAAGCCATGAAGACTTCATATACAGTACCTGCAAGTTTTCTTTTTCTACCTTTGGTAAAGTAGATACCTTAAGATGTGAGCTTTGTCTTGCCTTCACCCATAGAGATTGTTGCATTGCAACTATAAAGACAGTAAAAAAAAAGAAACGTTGAAACCCAGGGGTTTCAGGTTCGCTTTGGGCTACTGAAGACTTTGAAGAATTCACTTTCCTATTAGAGTAGGAGAGAAAAATCAATGTTGAAACAAAAAAAAAAGGCATGTTTTCTCCCATTGTAATACCACACCGATGGAGTTGAACTTTAGTGGACCACGAGACAACTGTGTGGATGTTATGGCGTGAGATAAGTGAGAAATATAACAAGGACGTATCTAGCTTTATTGTTGTGTATAAATGCCCAGACTTTCACAGAGAAATATCCATTGCATTCCTGAAGCTTTGCCTGTGAAGTTGTATATAAAACATGACTAAGTTCTTGAATATTTTGGGATAATGTATTTTATGCACATTTGAATCTAATTAGTGAACTTGCAGTCATTAAACCTTCTTGTCCTGTGCCAAGCCCCATGTCACAGTGTCCTATCTGATGATAAATGGACGAGGGTTTGTGACTTGAGCCTCCTAACATCAAAGAGAGGCTCTGTCGTAGGCGGAGAGAGAGGGGGAGGGAGAGAGAAAGAGGGAGAGAGAGAGAGAGAGAGAGAGAGAGAGAGGGGGGGAGGGAGGGATGGAGAGGGGGCTATGTGAGGGAGAGAGACAGAGAGACAGAGACAGAGAGAGAGAGAGTTTGACTTCAGAGAATCAGGGTGTCCTTTTAGTCACTGCAAATGAACTAACAGGTGGTAGCTAGGAGGCTTGGAAGTAAGGATCTGAGAGAGGGAGGCCAAGAGGTAGAGCCCGGACTGTAGCATCTTTCTGGGTCTGTGATCTGTCTCCAAGCTGGCAACCATGCTATCAACAACGGATACTGCAGATGTTGCCGGTTCTTTTCTCCAATACGGCCCTTAGCTTTTCCCAGTTGTGAGTGTGTGTGTGTGTGTGCGTGCGTGCGTGCGTGTGCGTGCGTGTTGTATTCCTGCAGATCGTGATCAAGGCCTCTGACTGTGACTGGCAGTGTCAACCCTCATTACTAAGTAGCTTCTTGTTCCTTTTCCCTCTCTTTTTCCCCTTCTTCATTACTGTGAGAGTGAACAATTGGGAAACACAGGTGGCCTGTCTAGTTCTCTCGTCCAAGTGTTAGATTTCATTACAAACACAGTGCTGAAGATTGCTATGGGGAGTCTTACTAGGCCCTCTTGACATCTGGGTGGGTATTTCAACCCCAGGCGAGACAACGACACCACTCCAAAGGACAATATATGAAGCAAAAGTGAAATTGGTTGAAATCCATTTTTAATAGGATTTAAAACAAACATTGCCTTATATTTCTCTTTCACATACTGATCTAGCTACAGTTTGCTGATAAACTGGCATTTACAGGAAAATGAATCAAATTCTATTTTAAGCATCGATATTGTTTATGTTGTTATTTGTATAAATTGAATGGCAGGAGTGCAGTGTGTACTGTAAGGAAAACCAATATAATGATATTGTAAGCAGATAATAAGAAATACTGCATCCTGTTCAACATCCTTACAATATGTTAATCTTCACATATGCAGGCGTAAGACGACGGGAAAAACCCAGAGTTTTCAAATTGATTTACAATCTATTTGATAACCACTCCCCAGTGTCGCTTTTAAACTAGAGCGAGAGAGTGAGTTTAGAGTGAAAAAGGTACGGGGTGCAGCCTTCTGCTCTCCCCTGGCTCCGAGCTGAATTGTTCTTGGCAGTCCTGGGAGGCGTCTCCGTTATGTGCCATTTGAAAGCATTATGAGATCTGCCATCTTGACTACTGTGAACTAATAACAACGAGACGCATTGTGCACCACCTGCTCCACACATTTAGGTGGTTTTAAATATGCAGGCGTAATGGCACCTATTCCCTCGATTAATGTAACGCAGATCAGAACACACTAAATCAAGCCTTTTGACAAAGGAGAGGGCTTGCCATCCCTGCTACTAGAGGCCTTCTGCTACCTCTGCTTTTATTAAAGAACAAACATGCGAATGACAAACTCTTGTTTTAAACCCCCAGGGGCATCCGGGAGGTCTGTCAGTGTCTGTGATGAGGCTTTGTTCGGGTTGCGGGGAGAGTCAGTGAGGAGAGGAGAGGAGAGGAGAGGAGAGGAGAGGAGAGGAGAGGAGAGGAGAGGAGAGGAGAGGAGAGGAGAGGAGAGAGACGATGAGATAGTTTAGCACAGTCTCTTTCTCTCAGTCAGTGAAATAAGATCAATATAAGCACCCACCATTTTTATTTGATCTTTATCGCAGAAATGGATCATTGTTTATTCTGAAACAGGGGGCTATTGTCTTACAACTACCTTGACCCGCCATCACTTGCTAGCTTCACCAAATACTGGTCAACAACTCGAGTGGCATCACAATGGTATGCTATAAGAATATCAGTAGCCTTGACTGGCATGTCCATATACAGTATTTCCATGTTTACTGTATAGTGCCTATGTGTTAGCTCTGATAGGACACTCGGAATTACACACATATTAGTTATCTGTGGCAGTTTCAAGGCTCAGTTAGATCATTGATATGCAGGCTCTAAGGGCTGAACTAATAGGCTACTGAACACAGCCTGACAGGAGTGAAAACAATCTGCATGAAAGAAGCAGTAACCTGATGGTTTACTTGTCTGCAGCGTACATTTCCTACGAAGCAGTATGGTGCCCTATTAAGGGGTTTTATCTCAGGTCTTAGCATACTGTACGTCTAACCGTCTACGCCCCCCCCCCCCCCCCCCCCGGCGTAAAGAGAGCAAACGACAGTAAATTAATGAGAAAATAACTTGGCTTTGTGATTTCCCACCTCAAGTTAAAGCAGGGATATTTTTGTAATCTGTTAATTACTGTCAGATGGCGACGGCACCTTTTTTTGAAATGACAGAAACTGGGAGAAGAGAGCAAGAAAAAAACAAGGTCTCAAACAAGTCTGGTGAGGGTGTGATCCTGTCATACCTGATGTAAAAATGAACATATTTTCCCTTGTTGAGGACCATTACACTGGATTTATTTTCTGTGTGCTACCTTAGTTTAATGGTGAGTTTTAAAACACAGTGGCCAAAACTGTGATTATTATAGTTCACGGTGGTTGAAATACACCATTTCACCTTACTGTACATGCAATGAATTATTATTATCCCTGCATAATTCAGTTTACATTGAAAATAAGCTTTGAAGAATAGCAAAGATGTCTATATGTGCAGAAATTATAATAGCTCTTTAAATATCCCCCAAATGCATGATTTTATCACCAGTGGGCATAGCATCATCATAATCGAAAAATACATTTGCATGCAGGACCTACACTACTGTTGTGACTACCTTGCAAATCACTACCTCAAGTTCAGGTGGCAGAGGGTTGACCATAAACCTCACAGCATGCTCCACCCACCTGTTTGTCAGCTAAGATGGTTTAATGGAGCAGTGAGTGTCAGACTATGCCACATCTGATCGCCATCGAAGTCCACTCCACTTCACGCCGGCATTAGGCCTAACGTCACTCAGCAACCAGCCAGAGAATGTCTCTATTTCCTGCTTGACCAGTTCCCCACCTCCCCCTAGTGAGGTGTCATTACTACCCACATCACCCTCACGCACACACACACACACACACACACACACACACACACACACACACACACACACACACACACACACACACACACACACACACACACACACACACAGCTGACCTAAAACCAGTGGCTGGAAAGACTAACCTTTCCCCCTCCTAAATCAAATCAATACCACTTTCCCGTAAACAGGGAAACATTGCATTGGCATTAATCACCAGTCCTTCCATCCTTGACTGTACTACAACACACACTAACACACACTACATTGCCTCACTACACTGCCGCTCCCATTTCCATTGAACTGCTGGCGGAAGCTGAAAGCACTGACACACAGCTATTGGCTAACACTGGAGGTGCTGGTTCCTGAACGTGTTCTCCGCTCTGCCTCGGTGTTTGGAAACGCTTGTCCCTGTCTTGGAAAGTGTCCCATCCAGAAGCTTCCGACGACAACAACAGTGGTGTCCTGTTAAGAGCTTAATAATGGCCGGCTTTTGAAGCTCAGAAATGACGGGTTGGTAACATTGGTACATCATGCATAAGCACTTACAGGTGCAGGCAGCCACGGAGGGCCTAGCTTCTCTTTGTGTGGTGGTGGCAGGAAGCAGGTGCCTGGCTATTGATAGTGAGAAGGGAGAGGGGGCCGGACAGAAGAGGAGGGGAGAGGAGGAAGGTAGAGTGGAATATGGAAATCAGGTGGTGGTGGTTGTTTGGTTTCCTCTCCTGGTGCTGGTAAAATAACTAATCATTGTTAGCTAGCTACCAACGCTCATCTTCTATTTTGGTGTCCAGGCCAGGTGTTTGTGGTTGGTTGGGGGTTCTTATTATTTATCATAACAGGTTGCTGTTTTTAATCAAATGAAATTATAATACCTTGGGGATTCCTGCCACCTGGGTGATGAAGGCATGAACTTAACCTATTTTGGGATTGTTTTTGTTCTTGTTTACGTTCGATCGATCAGTTCTGAATTAAATCATTTGCATTATGGCATCAAGTGTTGGCCTCAAACGTGGTAGAAATGAGAGGACGAGTGCTGTCCCTGTCAAATACATGTATTAAAGAAATAAGACATAAACAAAAATTGACATTACCCATGTTGATTCAAAATAATGACTAATGTCTTAACGACTCATGTGATCAAGGTAGTGCAATTGCTCATTCTCTTTCCTAACTATAACTCTCTTTCCTCTAACCTGCTGTCCAGCGTAGCGCGCCAGTCTATGAACCTAGATACGACATTACAGACACCACCACCGCTAGAGGAGACCAGGCAGAACGCCAGGTGTTCCCTCAGTCAGAAGAAGGGAGGATTTGCTAGATAAATACATGTATATTTACTTTTCTCCCTGATTTAATTGTTGAGATTTTAACAGAAGGCGGTAAAGGGGAGTAGTGGCAGGTAGTGAACAGCGGAATCCTACACAGGTACATCTGCCAGCATCAATTACCCTCTCACCGCCCCCCGGCTCTAATCTGGCAGAGAAAAGGTATCCGGCACGCGTCTGTCTAGTCTGTCAGACCTATCGACTTACCTTTCACCTGGCAGTTTAAGCGTGTCTGTCAGACAGAACTATCAGCTTGCCTTTCCCCTGGGCGTGTAATCGTGCCTAACGTGACTGACTCCCTGCCGTCACTACAAAGAAGCCATTGAGTAGGAAGACAAGCCGAAAAGTTAGCCTCGGCTGGTTGTTGTGCAAACATTAGAGAACTAGATCCCGCCCGGGCTTGCGGGGCAATTGACAGGTAATAGAGCAGACATAATGAGGTCTAAGTACCTGTAATCCTAGGAGATATCACTCCAGATAAGAGGGGACTAAGAGAATTCCCTCAGGTAGCTGTGCCGTGTGTAATTGGTCCCCAGCCAGGCAGGTTGGATGGCAGCTACCGAGATGCTGGATGGGTATCAGGTGTAAGGTGTCAGCTGTGTTGAGTGCATATGGCCTATTGATCCAAGAGAGCAAGCATTTCCTGACCCAAATTCAATTGGGGGAGGTAAATGGAGGTAGAGCAGCTGGCAGCACACACACACACACACACACACACACACACACACACACACACACACACACACACACACACACACACACACACACACACACACACACTACCTGCTCTACTCTGCTTCATAGGGAATATAAAGTGCAGCAGGTGTGGGGAATGGGTCTGAGCCTGTGCAGGTTTTGATGGGATGACACGCTACAAATTAGGCTGCATGCCAACTTCTCTGCCTGTGTGTCTGGCTCTCACCTGCGTGTTAGTGCCATGTCGAGCACCGCCTGCCTGGCAAGGCTAATGTATCACGGTGTGTGTGTTACACATTTTTAACCACATTATGCAAATCACTGAATAGAAATACTGACTTTTTTCACGTACTTTTTTTTCAGCTTTTAATGTAATATCACTGTTTCAGTGGAATTATTATGCGTATTCTATATTACTTTGTATTTGTGTGCATGCACGTATGTAAGTGCACATGTGTGTGTCATATTTCTTCGGAATTCCTGTTAATTGTGCATTTAATTCATGCTTAAGTGATTTTAAAAGGAATCCAGAGCAACAGCATTGGTCTCTGTTTGCACTGATAGACCTCACATTTGTGGTGAACAGAAAAAAAGAGGATAAGAAACAGGCAAGACAGCTGCTTTTTTCCCTCTCATTTCATCCAGTTATTGGTTAACTTAGTGGAAAAAGTACATTTTCAAGGGATTTTAGGTCGGACCTATCGCAGCCAAGGTAGATGTGTGCTTGACTTGAGGTCTAATTTAACTCCCATGTAGTATTGATCGGTTAGGGTCACCGGGGATCCTCCATGGTCTTCCTCTAGCTGCAAGGTAGACAACGGTAACAGAGAAATGTGTTATAAATGCCCCTGTCCACTCCCCTGTTGATATCAAGCAGTTTTTTTTGGCCATTCTGAGTGCATCAGTTTTTCACATTTACTGTAGTGTGATGGAACACCTTTGGAGATGTGCCGTGGGGAGCACCGTCGGGCTGGGAAGGCGGTGGTTACGTGCCACAAATTGAAGAGAACAGGAGGACAGTTAGTGCAACCGGGGAAACGTCTAAGGTCAGGGCAGGAAGGGCTAAAAGCTGAATCAGCTTCACATGGGTGCGGGGTCTGAGCAGGGAGGGATGGAGGGATGTAGGGGGGATGGACAGAGGAGGATAGGAGGATGCAATACCTGCAATGAGAAAAATATGGATTCCTGTCTCCAAGACAAATTGATCTCTTGTGTGTAGGAGGAACAGCCTCCGAAGGGAATTGGCTCACACAGAGAAAGAGAGAGGGGAAAAAAGGAAAAAGAGGCGGAGATTTACTGCAGGGATGGATGTTGGAGCCTTTCTGTAGAAGAAATATGAAAACTGTACATATAACTGTACATATTGGCTTAAATAACTCACTTAGCAAAATCAAAGTAAAATCTAATTAATTGTAGTACACAGAGAGAGAGAGAGAGACCAAGTAACTAGAGAGATAAGGTATATGCAGGGCCAGGCAATACCCAGCCTCCCTCCCTACAAGAGCTCCTGAGTTGCGCAGCGGTCTAAGGCACTGCATGCTTGAGGCGTCACTACAGACACCCTGGTTCGAATCCAGGCTGTATCACAAGAGGCTGTGATTGGGAGTCCAATATGGTGGTGCACAATTTGCCCAGCGTTGTCTGGGTTTGGCCTGTGTAGGCCGTCATTGTAAATAAGACTTTGTTCTTAACTGACTTGCCTAGTTAAATCCCCCAAAATAATGATTGGAGTCTGTTGTGGAGCCACACAATGTAAGACATCTTACAGCCGGACCACAGTGATTCCTGCTGGAGCCCATGACAGGGGGAGCTAGGGAGCGCAGGGGGAGGTTGGGGTGGAGTCGGAGCTCCAGACACCTGTTACCAACAGCAGGCTCCCCCTTTGTAAACCGGCCAAGGATTAATGCAGGCTGAAACAAGCTGAAATGGCTGTCGCCGCCATGCCAAGTCCATCCACTAACACCACCGCCACCATTTGGGGGATATTTCAACAGGGAGTGGGGGAGAGTCCTCCTGTAAGAGCGCGTCCCAAAAGGCACCCTTTATTTTCCCTTTCATGTGCACTACTTTTGACCAGAACCCTATGGGCCTTGGTCAAAAGTAGTGCACATGAAAGGGAATAGGGTGCCGTTTGGGATGCATCCCTAAGTTCCATTAGGTTAAACACTCATTTTTCAGACAGCATGGAGATAGCAGACTCACGCTGGGAGGAAATCTGTAGCTAGACTGCTGCATGTATGGCAGCGCCCAGTCGACAGTGCCAGCGCCACTGAAGCTACCTCCTGTAGCCTGGCCTACATCACAGTGCTGGAGACAACATGCTTTCATGTTTCGTGTTCCCTAGGTTGGAAACGTATTGGATACTTAGTTTAGTCCCGCTAAAAATAACTACATTTTGGAAGATCCTGGTATTGAGACTAATATACTATGATGCTATTGCAAGGGTTTCTCTTGTAGAGTATTATGATTGGATGATATAGCACTTGTCACGCCCTGGCCATAGAGAGGCTATCACGATCGTCTTCCTGAGAGAGAGAGGACCAAGGCGCAGCGCGTGAAAAATACATCTTCTTTTAATGAAGGAAAAACAAACACTTACAAAATGAACAAAACAAACGATCGTGAAGCTAAACCTGAACTAAGTGCACGCATGCAACATAGAACAATGACATAGACAACTACCCACCAAAGCCTACTGCCTATGGCTGCCTTAAATATGGCTCCCAATCAGAGACAATGAATGACAGCTGTCTCTGATTGAGAACCAATCTAGGCAGCCATAGACATCACTAGACAACTCTACTCTACTCTGCCCCATACACATTCAACACCCCATAGACACTACAAAACACATACATTCCCCATGTCACACCCTGACCTAACTAAAAAACATAAAGAAAACAAAGAATACTAAGGCCAGGGCGTGACAGAGGCTTTTATTCTCTATTTTGGTTAGGCCAGGGTGTGACTAGGGTGGGCATTCTAGTTTCTTTATTTCTATGTTTTCTGTTTCTATGTTTTGGCCGGGTATGGTTCTCAATCAGGGACAGCTGTCTATCGTTGTCTCTGATTTGGGAATCATACATAGGCAGCCTGTTTTGCCACCTTAGTTGTGGTTAGTTGTCTTCGTTAATGCATGTATAGCCTTACGGAGCTTCACGTTAGTTTTTGTTGTTTATTGTTTTGTTGGCGACATTTAAAAATAAAGGAAAATGTACGCTCACCACGCTGCACCTTGGTCCGGTCATTTCCTAGACGACGTTCGTGACAGCACTAGGTGGGTAAATGATGAATGGTGCTATTTGTCAGATGACAGACAGTTTAAGAGACTAAGTTTAAAGACTAAGTCAGCATAGCTATTGAAATGAACTACTAAGCAAAGAATTACTAGAAACAACACTGTAAAACAAATTGCAATACAGTATACAACATACTAAATATATATATTTATGCACATCTTTAACAATGCGGAGCAAATCAACATACTATCAAACACATTGAAAAATCATGTAATATATACGTAAGGCCTACCCAGTGAGCACAGACTCCAATTTAACGTCTGTTCCACATTGGTTCAACCTCATTTCATTGAAATGACGTAGTAACAATGTTGATTTGACTAGTGTGTGCCCAGTGGGTAAGCTTACACACATAACGTATTATGTTGTAGCCTACATTCGCTTCAATAGATTTAAAGCATTTTGTTTTCTTTTTCCTTCAACGGCCATCACTTTGACACCTTTAGTATTATATAGTCTGGGATTGGCACCTGTCAGTGTGTGTGCAGCCCTGTGAGTAACAGGAACAGACAGGTTGTTACAGACAGGTCCCCGGGTCACACTACTGGCCACTCCTGTCCTGACCTCTGTGTGGGAGAAGAGCGCCATGTGAAAATAATAATCTAGGAATGTCGCTATTTGCATTTGGAAGACAAGAAGAGCCATGAATAAATAGTGTGGTGTTCATTATGTATTATTTTTTAAGGGTGTTATAATTTATCGGGCATTTTATTGAAAAAATATTCTGATAAGATTTGATTACTGATATTATATAATTTTGTGTATATATATATATATATATATATATACAGTGGGGAGAACAAGTATTTGATACACTGCCGATTTTGCAGGTTTTCCTACTTACAAAGCATGTAGAGGTCTGTAATTTTTATCATAGGTACACTTAAACTGTGAGTGATGGAATCTAAAAAAAATCCAGAAAATCCCATTGTATGATTTAAGTAATTAATTAGCATTTTATTGCATGACATAAGTATTTGATACATCAGAAAAGCAGAACTTAATATTTGGTACAGAAACCTTTGTTTGCAATTACAGAGATCATACGTTTGCTGTAGTTCTTGACCAGGTTTGCACACACTGCAGCAGGGATTTTGGCCCACTCCTCCATACAGACCTTCTCCAGATCCTTCAGGTTTCGGGGCTGTCGCTGGGCAATACAGACTTTCAGCTCCCTCCAAAGATTTTCTATTGGGTTCAGGTCTGGAGACTGGCTAGGCCACTCCAGGACCTTGAGATGCTTCTTACGGAGCCACTCCTTAGTTGCCCTGGCTGTGTGTTTCGAGTCGTTGTCATGCTGGAAGACCCAGCCACGACCTATCTTCAATGCTCTTACTGAGGGAAGGAGGTTGTTGGCCAAGATCTCGCGATACATGGCCCCCTCCATCCTCCCCTCAATACGGTGCAGTCGTCCTGTCCCCTTTGCAGAAAAGCATCCCCAAAGAATGATGTTTCCACCTCCATGCTTCACGGTTGGGATGGTGTTCTTGGGGTTGTACTCATCCTTCTTCTTCCTCCAAACACGGCGAGTGGAGTTTAGACCAAAAAGCTCTATTTTTGTCTCATCAGACCACATGACCTTCTCCCATTCCTCCTCTGGATCATCCAGATGGTCATTGGCAAACTTCAGACGGGCCTGGACATGTGCTGGCTTGAGCAGGGGGACCTTGCGTACGCTGCAGGATTTTAATCCATGACGGCGTAGTGTTACTAATGGTTTTCTTTGAGACTGTGGTCCCAGCTCTCTTCAGGTCATTGACCAGGTCCTGCCGTGTAGTTCTGGGCTGATCCCTCACCTTCCTCATGATCATTGATGCCCCACGAGGTAAGATCTTGCATGGAGCCCCAGACCGAGGGTGATTGACCATCATCTTGAACTCCTTCCATTTTCTAATAATTGCGCCAACAGTTGTTGCCTTCTCACCAAGCTGTGAGCATCGCTCCACAGCTATTTTCAGGTATCTCCAGAGATGTTTGATCGGGTTCAAGTCCGGCTGTGGCTGGGCCACTCAAGGACATTCAAAGACATGTCCCGAAGCCACTCCTGCGTTGTCTTGGCTGTGTCTTAGGGTCGCTGTCCTGTTGGAAGGTGAACCTTTGCCCCAGTCTGAGGTCCTGAGCACTCTGGAGCAGGTTTTTATCAAGGATCTCTGTACTTTGCTCTGTTCATCTTTCCCTCGATCCTAACGAGTCTCCCACTCCCCCATGTGCCTTTTACTGAGGAGGGGCTTCCGTCTGGCCAATCTACCATAAAGGCATAATTGGTGGAGTGATGCAGAGATGGAGGTCCTTCTGGAAGGTTCTCTCATCTCCACAGAGGAATTCTGGAGCTCTGTCAGAGTGATCATCGGGTTCACCTCCCTGACCAAGGCACTTCTCCCCCGATTGCCCAGCTCTAGGAAGACTCTTGGTGGTTCCAAACTTCTTCCATTTCAGAATGATGGCAGCCACTGTGATCTTGGGGACTTTCAATGCTGCAGAACTGTTTTGGTACCCTTCCCCAGATCTGTGGCTCGACACAATCCTGTCTCTGAGCTCTACAGACAATTCCTTCGACCTTGGTTTTTGCTCTGACATTCACTGTCAACTGTGGGACCTTATATAGACAGGTGTGTGCCTTTCCAAATCATGTCAAATCAATTGAATTTACCACAGGTGGACTCCAATCAAGTTGTAGAAACATCTCAAGGATGATAAACGGAAAGGGTCTGAATACTTATGTAAATACTGTATCTGTTTTCTTTTTTTATATATATATATATAAAACGGTTTTTCGCTTTGTCGTTATGGGAGTATTTTGCTGTAACGTAACAAAATGTGAAAAAGTCAAGGGGTCTGAATACATTCCGGATGCACAAATCTGTGAAAATACTTACATGATGACAGCGGTTATTTTCTACACACATTTCTATTTCTAAAGCAAGTCAGGACATCTTCATTCACGTGTCTGTCCATAACAGTCACTGAACAACATATCTACCTAAGCGAAAAGCAGCATTGAGATTCTAACGTCATCTATCATCCTGTTCCTCCATGGCCTATTTGTGTTTGCCTTGTCCACTGCACAATACAGAATCCATGTAATGCATCAAGCCATGATTTCTGACAGAAGTGGAGGTAATAACTTTAGGAAACCTTGTTCGACTGTTACTTTCCCTTCCACTGGCCCCGCCACTGCTGTTATGTCAGCCATCGATCGTGTGCGGAGAGACAATTCATTTCATTTCAGTCACACGCCATGATGGACCTGTGCCTCAGCTCCTGACTTATTCTAGACCCTTCCATTTCTCTGCCTGGCTGGCTGGCTCAGAGATGGAATGGGGAGTGGGAATGTCTTATGCTTGGGAAGTCTATTGATCTGCCGTGTCGTTGGCTGGACAGACGGCTCAGGAGGAACTGACACTTTTCTCTTCGAGTCATTTCTTTTCGCTGTCAACGAGGGCGAGCTGCTCACCGTCTTTGATTTCTAATATCTTCTGTTTGCGACTTGCATTTGGAACGTACTGAAGATTAATAGATATTCAGCAGCTCTTGGTAGGACACTGGAAGTTTGCTTTAAACATATATATGTTTAAACCAACATTTTTGGCAAAACGCCTTAATTAGACATTTTGTACTGTACCGTTTGCAGCTTGCATTGGGAATGTATATACAGTACATACTATACAATAAAAGGACCTTGTGGTTGCTATGCTAGGTGTTGTAGCCCCCAGGTCACAGGTCAATCCTGATTTTTAACAGTGTTCAGTCCCTAACCAACACCTGATCTCGTGGGCCTCGCGGCAAAGGTACAAACGCAAACTGACACATGACTAAAAGGGGCAAGGGCAAAAAGTGTCCTTTTGTTATTAAATATTCTACTTGCTCAGAAAAATCTACATCCCAAATGGTAATATGTTAGGTAGGAGAATACACATGTAGACTTAAATGAAAAAAGAAGAGGCAACGCTGTTAAATTCATTACTGTGAGCGTGTGTGGTCGTGCTAGTTCCTCAGGTCAGGGCTGTAATGCAAATTGCCTTGTCACTTCGTTGGCTATAGGATGGCTAGACAGGGGAAATTCAGGCCGCCGAATCTCCAACTCACTTACACAGAGAAAACCAACCTCAGGCTAAACTAAGCCTCAACCTGAACTTGTTCTGCGTCCCAAATGCCAACCGATTATCTTTAGAGTGCACTACTGTTGACCAGGGCCCATATGGGCTTTGGTCAAAAGTAGTGCACTATATAGGGAGTAGGGCACCATTTGGGATGCACTTTGGAGTTCATTTTGTTTCACCGTGTCTGGAGCAACAAAAAAAATAGCCCCAAGACAATTTTGTCTTCCGTTTCCTTACTGTTTCAGTGCAAGTTCTGGAATTACCGGGTGAAAGGTAAATCGGAACAAGGCAAGAGAGCTTATTTTAAGCTCTCCCAATTGTTCAGACAGCAAGGGCTAGTCGGTGAAACCTCTATTTGCTACACTGAAATTATGGATAATATTTTTTACAAGCCTGAAGCTGGAAAGGAAATAGTGTAGAGAAAGGTGCTATCCAAATCAGAAATGCATTCAATTCCATGTGCAGTGCAAGCCCAACATTTACTAAAGAATTTAACCACCTCAGAATCAAACAAAAAAACGATTTTTAATATCTCTTTAGAAATCACTCCATGTGTATTTTATTTAAAACAAATCCATCATTCATCAAAACAATTCATTGTCTCCTGCAGCATTTTAGGACTCTCGGGTTTGATCACTTCAAAGCGGTTAAACAACCCAGGAAGACTTTGACATGGTCACGCAGTGTTAGTTCATCAGAGTGGGGGTAAGAGAAAAAGTTCATTAAATGCCTCGGGGATTAAAGTCTGTGAGGCTCTGTGAGTCTGGCATCTGTGCTGGAAACGGTTAAAACCTTTCGCACCTGCTGCCCAAGTCTCTGACAAGCCTTCCCCTCCATGCACTACCCTCCACCATTTGTCAAGGCAGCTAGCAGGCTGTTGAAAGCCACTCTTGCCTGGAATTCAAAGGCCCTTCACCTGACTAATGAAATCAGCCAATTTAGCTGAAACATAAGTTGGGCTAGTAGATAGCACTGAGGCATTTATTTAAAGTGAGAGTTTTTACTTCAAAGGGTCTAAGAGAGTGCCAACCGAAGCACGGCGAGAGAGCGCAGAGTTACGGGGAGGTGGGCAAATCTGTAAAGCGCTGGAGCTGAAAGAGGCTAGTCACCTCATCAGGAATAGATTTTACTAGCCCTGTTGCTCTAATCCTGACAAGCCGTCTACCATCGAGCATCGTATGTCTGTCTGTCGCGCCTATTCCCTTCTCCCTTCCCTTCCCTAAAACACATTTCATTTCACTGTTGAAGACATCAGGTTTAGGAGGAGAATGTATTTATCGTGTCAGTAGTGGTGATCAGAGAGAAAGGTTGTTGGACTAGGTTCTGTATGGTTTTGATGATTAGGTAGGACACATGAGGGCTCCCTACAAAATGCGGGTTTGTGCTTCTTTTGTAAGTGGGATAAAATCAATATTCCAACTCCAGGAGCCTTCAAAGGCATCCAAAAGTAGCCAAGTGAAAATACTTCTGTGTGTGAAATCATCAATCGAAGCACAATAGTTGTTGATCTGGATTTTGCTTGTATGAAACAAAGAAAGGTGTTTCAAAAATAAACGTGAAGAAAAGTTAAATCACAGAAGCGGAGATGTATTCCGTTTGTACAGGGAACCTAACTTTCTTTCACTGATCACTGGGCTGTTTCATCTGTAATTCCTCTTACAGTACATATAAAAGTCCATTCCTTTTCACTGTTTTCATGATATGCTACAGCATCATTGCTATGATGATTAGAGGCCAACTATGCAACCTACCGTAAATTACAAAGAGATCAAAATCCAAATTAACATTCAAAATATTTGATTTATGAGGGGGCCCACCTCTTGTAATTGCTATAGACATGCGTAACTTTAAAATGCAACAGAAACACCTCATATAAGTAAATGTGTGAACAGAGTTCTTTTTTTTTTATATCCTTCTCTGTACCTTTCAGCAGCAGAAGCCATGGAAACATCTGTTTTAATAGGAGCAAATGTCAGCTAATTATTTTACCAAAGCGTGTTTTTAATTGATCGACTGGGGACCATCTGTGGAATGGGGCGTGCGTCTCTACGTTCAGAGAGCGAGACAAGAGGGATTGTGGGTAGACAGAGCGCCTATCACTACCCGGGACCGGGCCCGACCTGCTCTGTAATTACTTAATTCACATGAACCAACATAACACAAACCTGCAAACCTTGACAGTAGTCCAGGGAGGAGTGTGAGTGTTACTGTTAACCCTTTATCAAGCAGACATAATCTGTTTGACAGTTTCATATTCAGTGGAGACATTTTCTCACCAGGTCTTATTTATATTAACATTACCTTGTTTTTTGAATGGCTTTAAGTAGATATGTGTTAGGTGTTTCGTACAAATATAGGCCATCACGTTGACAAAGACAAGTGAATTGAAGAGTCTGTTGTCCACTGAGATGTACACTACCGGTCAAAAGTTTTAGAACACCAACTTATTCAAGGTTTTTCTATTTCTATATTTTTACTATTTTCTACGTTGTAGAGTAATAGTGAAGACATCACAAGTATGAAATAACACATATGGGATCATGTAGTAACTAAAAAAGTGTTAAACAAATCAAAATATATTTTATATTTGAGATTCTTCAAATAGCCACCCTTTGCCTTGATGACACTCTTGGCATTCTCTCAACCAGCTTCACCTGGAATGCTTTTCCAACAGTCTTGAAGGAGTTCCCACATACACTGAGCACTTGTTGGCTGCTTTTCCTTCACTCCGCGGTCTGACTCATCCGAAACCATCTCAACTTGGTTGAGGTAGGGGGATTGTAGAGGGCAGGTCATCTGATGCAGCACTCCATCACTCTCCTTCTTGGTAAAATAGCCCTTATGCAGCCTGGAGGTGTGAGTGTCATTGTCCTGTTGAAAAACAAATTATAGTCCCACTAAGCCCGAACCAGATGGGATGGCGTATCGTTGCAGAACGCTGTGGTAGCCATGCTGGTTAAGTGTGCCTTGAATTCTAAATAAATCACAGACAGTGTCACCAGCAAAGCACCCCCACACTATAACACCTCCTCCTCCATGCTTTATGGTGGGAAATACACATGCGGAGATCATGGGTTCACCCACACCGCGTCTCACAAAGACACAGCAGTTGGAACCAAAAATCGTCAATTTGGTCACCAGAATAAAGGACAAATTTCCACCAGTCTAATGTCCATTGCTCTTGTTTCTTGGCCCAAGCAAGTCTCTTCCTCTTATTGGTGTCCTTTAGTAGTGGTTTCTTTGCAGCAACTGGACCATGACGGACTAATTCACGCAGACTACTGTGAACAGTTGATGTTGAGATGTGTCTGTTACTTGAACTCTGTGAAGCATTAATTTGAAGAATCTAAAATATAAAATATATTTGGATTTGTTTAACACTTTTTTGGTTACTACATGACTTCATATGTGTTATTTCATAGTTGTGATGTCTTCACTATTATTCTACAATGTAGAAAATAGTAAAAATAAAGAAAAACCCTTGAATCAGAACTGTAGGTGTTCTAAAACTTTTGACCGGTAGTGTACATGTACAAAAGATGGCTGTCCTCCAACTAAACGGTAGGTCTTTGACCAGTCTTCTCATCGAGAAATTGGTGACAGTTAAGTTTTTTTAAATTGATTGTTAGTTGTGAATCGAAACTCATTTCAGGGGTGTGCCTCTCAAACATCTTCTCACCAGGGCCGGGCTGTCACTTCCAGGTAGGGCTAAGGGACTGGTTAAACCCTGAGACTGGGGGAGAGAGGCAGGGGAATCTGGGTTAACGTCCCCAGATCCTGTCCCTCCGGGCTGGATGTGAACTATGCAGCCTGTAGTGGTGTCTCTTTTATACCTCCCCTTTGCACACACACACATGCGCACAACCACACTCCAACATAATCGTCACAGTGACTTCATATGCAGCACTCAGCCTGCAAATCATTGTTCCCTATAATAAAGGGGACTAAAACATATTTGAGATCTAGCTAAACTACACCTTAACTAGAGAGATCGATTGAGAAGCCATGTGAAGGGAAAAATCTTTTAGACTAAAACATCAAAGCTGTTTTTTCTCTCCGTCTCTCTTTCCCTGTCCACCACTCTTCCACAAGGGTCTCTGGAGTACAGTCTTTACTCCTGAGTTTTTTTTCCACGGGTTAGTCTGAGTGCTCCTTCAAAATCTACCAAAGAGAGGCAGCTGAAAGTGATTGAGGGAGGGAGAGAGAGGGAAAGGTGGAGGAGAGAGGGAGCTGTTAGGGTAACTCCTTCAAAAATCTATGATGCAAAGTTCACCAAAGAGAGGCAGCCGAGAGTGAGTGAAGGCGAGAGTGAGTGAAGGCGAGAGTGAGTGAAGGCGAGAGTGAGTGAGAGAGAGAGTGAGTGAGAGAGAGAGTGAGTGAGAGAGAGAGAGAGTGAGAGAGTGAGTGAGAGAGAGAGAGAGTGAGTGAGAGTGAGAGTGAGAGAGAGAGAGAGAGAGTCTTCCACTGGCAGTATGGACTAGGAAAAGGCTCAAGCCTGACTAAAAAGTACATTCACCGCTAGTCAGTGAATTTTGCTCCCTATTTGTCACTGCCACCTTGGAGAGCGGTAAGCATTAATAATGCATGGGCACTGGGAATGTATTAGCGGCTATCCTAGCGGAGAGAAATCAGTCGGGATCGCGGAGGAGAGAGGGAGCTGTTAGGGGAACACGAAGCACGGACGGGAGAAGAGAGGGAGAGGAGAGAGAAAAGCTTTGGTGCTTGGCGCTCCAGCCCCGTCCTTCTCTTTGTGTCTGTGTCTCTTTCTCCATTTCTCTCTCTCTCTCTCTATCTCTCCTCTTATTATTTATTGAAGAGGTTTTTGGAGACGTGTCAGGTGTGGCGCATGCAATGCATCATCGGAGAAGGAGCCCCAGCCAAAGTCCCCAGGAAGGGAGGGTAATTGAGTTCATTGATCAAATAGAGGGAGGCCCCCCTGACGAGTACCTCCACGACCACTATCTCGTCTGTCTGCTACTTTTGTGTAACACTAGAAAGGACCTGCCCTGGGGTCACAGACTCACCCTACCGCCAGCTAGCTAGGTAAACAAGGGAGTAGTGACAGGGCCTGGTTTCCAAATGGCACCCTATTCCCTAGGTAGAGCCCTATGGGCCTTGTTCAAAACTAGTGCACTATATAGGGAATATGGTGCCATTTGGGACGCAGAGGGAGCAAACCGCCTCGTCATTCCATTTGCAGCAAATATGCTTTTCTCATCTCTCCAGGGCTGTGTCTGTAATTTGTATTATTCTACTGCAAAGACTTCCATCTGCTATATCTACTCTATCTCACCAGTTGTTTGAAACCAAACCTAGTAGGTGAAATTGCAGGCAAATTGTGTGCATCAATAAAAACACATTTTATATTCAGATATCAGTACCTGTACATATCCAAATATGCTCATAATTACATAGTTGCACTCAGGAATAGATTGTTTTTCATTCCAGCAAGACTGGGTTTCATGTTCTCATATAGAGGAAACAGATCACAGGACAGACACTACTCTCAAATTCACTGCATGTGGAAAGCAACCACACACACGTCACAAAAAAACACTGGGCCTTGCTACTATGGTTACTATGGGGCATTACTTCATTTGAGTCCTACTTCCACTATCTGTATAGATGTGATCGGAATGTGATCCGACTCCTCTGATCTGGCTTGCCAAAATCCCTATTCTTCTGACTGTGTCACCTCTTGTCAGTTTCAGGACCTCTCTCTGTCTCTCTTTATAATCTCCTCAACTCGACAGAAAGACCCTCATCGCTGGCCAAGTCCCAGACAGTCACAGCTTTGTGTGAAAGGAGGGAAAATAAAGATTATTTTTTGTTGAAAATAAAGGTATGACAGAAGTGGCTTCAGATGGGAGTGTAAATCCTTTGATCACATCACTTAGCTTTCTAACACTGTGACTGGGCCAAGTCACTAATGACACTCTGAGGCCTGTAGATAGGCCCCGAGCCTGAACGTGACACAGTCCATCTGCTGTTCAAACTAAACCCTCCTCCATTGGCTCCACGAGCAACACCACGCACACACACGTACACACTCGCATACACACACACTCAATAGGAAACACATTGAAATGGTATACTGGTAATATCTGTGATATTACAACCACCATTTTTCTGGAAGACCCCCTGGCACCATTCGTTGAGGCACAGCAAGGTTCTGTCTGCTGCACCTTAAGGCACCAGAAAGGATTTACAACAAAAGGTAGCAATGAACAGAATGGTGAGTTGTGACACCTGATGTCACCATTCTATTCGGCCTTATCCTCTTATACCCTTCTCCAGTATACACACACAAACACACTCTCTCACACACAGACACACACACACACACATACATGCACACACACACACACGCACACACACACACACACAAGCAGTCCCTCATATCAAAGTAATGTTCCTCAGAGACGGATGTTTTCAGACACACACACATCAGCGGCGGGCCGCAGAGATTCTATCTGATGGCTCAGAGCTATGAGAGCACTCTTTGCAATTTCCAATAAAGTGAAGCTAGATTTAGTGTGAGCCTAGGGGCATTCCTCCAGGACATGTTTCAAGGCATTACAGCTAGCTCGCTGTAACACACACAGGGAGATGTCACACACACACACACACACACACAAGAGATGACCAGCGACAGCTTATACTTACTGTAGTCTGTCAGGGAGTGCTCGATACACACACACACATGCACGCACGCACGCACGCACACACACACACTTCCTAGTGGATTAGAGCGCTGTAGTGTAACAACACTTCACAATATGATTGTTACTATGGGGCATTAGTTCATTTGAGTCCTACTTCCACTATCTGTATAGATGTGATTGGAATGTGATCTGACTCCTGGCTCTTTTCCTTAATCGCTCCAGCTCCGAGAGACATACATCGTCGGCATGCCACGGTTCAATTTGCATGTTGTTACTTCAGACATTTGATCTTTTTTAATGACAGCACGCTGCGGAGTTCCATTGCGGAGATCAGATCTCCTGATGTTCCACACGCTACGTGTTTCAAAAGTTGGAAACTGATTCATCAGATATATATGCGTTTACATTTTCAAAGAGTTGAAGTTAGTGGGATCCAGGCCAGGACTCCTCCGGTGTGTCAGTAGTAATAATAGGAAACATCTCCTTTAATATTTCAGGTGAAAAATCGTGACCTATGGTACCAGTAAAACAGGGCACCGTACCATATTAAACTTACCATAGGATCAGGTCTCCCTGTTTCTATAATCCATATGATTTAAAACCCACATCTACACTCAGCACTCCTGCTCTGAGACGCTTTGTAAGCAAGGCCCTGGATATTCCTGAATGATCGCTCACCTTTCTTAGTCCGAAGGTGTAAGGAGGATGTACTAGCTATCAAGTTGGTGAAGGTGTAACCGCAAATTAGGCTGTAAGTGATTCTAATGGGGTTACATTTGAGGATTTCAGGAGAAGGTGTCACTGTTATCTCTCAGTTTAGGTAATCAGGTAGACCAGACATTTAGGTGAAACTCTCACGATATGAAGGCATACCTAAAACAGCCAAGACAATCATGTAAACGTGTTCATCTAGCCAACAGGAGCTTTTATTCTAAGTTTCTCTAGCATTTGCTTAAGCTTCCCTTCACTGCAATACTTTAATGTCCAGACAGATACGTCTGCTGCAACTGTATGCAGAAGTTCTAAAATGTAGAGCATCAATATGACATATGACAGGCTAGACAGTGAGAATAACCAAACAAATGTGTTTCACAGTAGGTGGTTTTTCTAAAGGCATAATAAATTGCATTGTAAGTCTCTATGTGTGTGTGCGTGTGTGTGTGTGTGTGTCCATGCGGCCATATCCCTCTCTGACAGGGCAGGGGAGGGGAGGTGTGTGAGTGGTATGGATCGGCAGTGGTCTGGTCAGTGCAGCAGAGCGTGTGTTGTCAGAGGTTACCCACTCTTTGATTCCACCTCTGCAGAGTCAGCTGTGGTTCACCTCCCGCACACTCAACTCATTTATCTTGTGACAGTCTGGGATTCTCTCCATTCTGTCTGCATCAATCATTTTCAATCACATCCCGCCAGCACACTGCAGACCGGGGATCACTACTCTGCAAGCACACAGGCACGCAAGAGACGCGCACGCGCACACACGCGAACGCACACAGACACACACGCGCACGCACACAGACACACACGCGCACGCACACAGACACACACGCGCACACACTCGCGCACGCACACAGACACACACGCACACACAGAGACACATATTCATTTATTCAAACACACACCAAGCAAAAGTCTCACACACAGTAAAAAGGAACTCACACAATCAACAGATCATTCGAAGAGCTCCCTAAAAAGACTATCCGCTTCTCACAAAACAACAACTTTTTGAAAGGCGATCTACAAAAGCAGAAAGTTAAATTGTGTGTTGGTCGAAGTTCTGTAATGGCTTCCTTGTGAGTGAAACACATTTAGGAATACACATAGCGAGCTCTGATGAGAAACAATATTTACACACCAGAGCATCAGTTTGCAGCCGAGGCACAGCAGGAGAGCAGAGAGCCCCACACCCCTCTGTTACTGCAGCCGGGAGTGGCTGCAGTCTGCAGCCCACCAGCTATCCCAAGGCAGGATTTTAATGATGAGGAGGGGGGAGCTGGGGAGCTTTTGGGGAAACTGTCTGCGGAAGGTTCTGGGGGAGGGAAGCGGGGGATGTGGGGGAGGAGGTGGGAAGTGGGGGAAGTAGAGCTTGGGCTTCTCTCCTTTGTATGTGTGTGTGTGGGTGTGAGTGTGTGTGTGTGAGTGGGTGGGTGCCAGGAACCAGGAACAAGAAAGCTCTTGCAGGTCAGTCACACACAGAGACACACACTTGGGGCGTTGGTTTGGACCGTATAATTGTATTCAATATGATCTAAAAAGCACTCCTAGAATCAGCACTCCTACTCTAAGATGCTTTGTGAACAAGGGCCATGATATTTCGGAATGATCGCTCGTTAAAGTTTGTTAATCAGAAGCTGTAATGAGGATGTTCTGGAGAGTCTTATCAGGTGTAACAGCAAAAAAAAAAATAAAGGAACAAGACAGATGTTACAGGTCAGCCACACAAACACACACACCGGGGGGCGCTGGTTTGGACCACCTCGATTGGCTGGGTCCCCAAACTCAACGGGATATTGGCCTCAGAGCGTAGTCGCAGTGTGTGTGTGTGTGTGTGTGTGTGTGTGTGTGTGTGTGGAGGACATTGTGGGGTCTACAAGGAGACAGGGGGAGATCGACATCAGTCGGTTGTGTCTCCCTGCAAAGTGAATGTGATACAGATGTGAAAATACATCAATATTGGTATTTCTGTTGCAGTATTGTATTGAGCTGTATTCAGACTCCTGAGCCCCCTGTCCTATTCATCTGTATATGATATCAGTGAAAACAGCTCCAGTATTCTGTACAGTACAAATTAAACAAACATTGAAAGCATTGTAAAAATATATATTGCTTTTCAACCTTGTCACAAAATTATGTGTAAGCTTTAATGCGATTATATATTTTAAGAATGAAACTCAAAAGGATATGCCAAAAGCAATATTCCAAATGTAAGAAAATCACCTGCCAATCTGAGGTTGTCATCATTATCTTAAACATATTAGGTATTGATAACAGACACACCCAAAATGATATTGAGATGGGGAAACGAAGTCATCTATAATCCTTCTCATTCAAGATAGTTAACTAAATGAGATACAGCGAGGTAGGGAATTCACGGTCGACCGATAAGAGTAAAAACATAGTGCTCTTCCTTCTCTCTCTCTCTCTCTTTCTCTCTCTCTCATCTCTCTCTTATCTCTCTCCCTCTCTCTCATATCTATCCATATCTCTCTCTCTCCCTCTCTCTCATATCTATCCATATCTCTCTCTCTCATCTCTCTCTCTCAGCTCTCTCTCTCTCTCTCTCTCTCTCGCATCTCTCTCTCTCTCTCTCTCGCATCTCTCTCTCATCTCTCTCTCTCTCTCTCTCTCATCTCTCTCTCTCATCTCTTTATATCTCTCTCTCTCTCATCTCTCTCATCTCTCTCTCTTTCTCATCTCTCTCTCTCATCTCTCTCTCTCTCTCATCTCTCTCATCTCTCTCTACGGTCAGATCATCTGGATCTCATTCTCCTTTATTATGTCCAAAATGATCTGCTTTTACTTGGCAATGAAAAAGCTTTACACGTTTGACAGGTAAGATTACTCAGAGAATAAAGTCAAATGTCAGATTTCTATAACAAATTCTCTGCACTTTATTTGAAGCTGAAATGCGTTTGTTTTGCTCTAACCAAAATGCATTGCATGCATAGTTTGGTCGTTTTGGCAGAACAATTTGCCAGCCCTTATTTAAGTTGACACACAAAGCACGCACCAAAATCAAAATCGATTTTTCACTCTGTGATGTGCCATTACTCTGTCTGACAAAATAATGAATTAATAAGCAACCCATGTCTGTTATCTCTCTGAAAATAGACCTCAGACACAGGTAGGCGTCACAGAGAAGTGGCCGGGAGTAGAGTGACCGTCTACACATTTTCCTAATGGATCAGATAACTGTGGCTGTGTCCACTCACTTGATGGGACGTTGACTTCAAAGGGTGGTCAGTCTATTGTATATGTATCAGAACTTGTTGTTGTTGTATACCTCTATGTATTTGTATCCCAAATGAATAATATCTTTGTGTTTTGTATTCCAAATGAATCAGAATACTTTTTGAGGTCTACAGTACAGTGTTATTAACATACACCTATGGTAAAACCATCTCTGCTTCTCTCTGCCAAAGTCAACTTTCTAATGACTCTATCTTATACCCGACGGTTCCTATAACCACATATCGAATTGGGCCACTTTCCATGTGTCTGTGAGAAACAAACAAGAGCAAAGCTCAGGAGCCCTCTTCTGCTACAGGTCGTCAGATCTTCCACGGTGGTATCCTACGATGAGTTAAAGCAGCGGATAAACTCCCCGGGCGGGAGTTTACTACAACGACGAAGAGCAAGCAAAAACACCCCACACGAGAGAAGGTAGCGCCGAGGATGTCGTGGAAATGAGATACAGGTTGGAGATAAAGCGAACATAATCACAACAAATGACCCTGTGTTATCACAGATGCAGATGATAGTGCTAAACATGTGGGAGAGCGCCTGGGGCGGTGAGCGGAGGCTCCACAACCGTTTACTTCCCTCAACAAAACGTTTGACATGGGTTATCCTCCTGAGGGAGGGCAGGTTATTGCAAATGATACATTGTTGTAGGCACTTCAGAGTTACTTATTTGTTTTTAGTCATGCTATTATTAATACGACGTTAGTTTGGATACCACTACGTTTTGGCTTATCTGTGCTCAGGAGGAACATGGCAAAGGGAAGATGGGGGATATTTGAAATGAATGTCACTGTCACGACTTCCCCCGAAGTTGGTCCCTCTCCTTGTTCGGGCGGCGTTCGGCGGTCGACGTCACCGGCTTTCTAGTCACCACCGATCCATGTTTCATTTCCATTCCATAATCAATGTTCCTTATTTAACCCTCTGGCTTCCCTTTCTGTTTTGTGCGTGATTGTCATTGTCATGTGGTTTCGTTATTTGTGCTATGGATATTTGTGTTTTTCCTTGTTGGAACATGCTTCATTTTTGCGTGAATTCTCTGATTATTACTCATACCTGTGTCCTGCGCCTGACTCCGCCTTATCCATTCATCTAATCGCTGACAGAATCACGCACCATAGAAGGGAGTCAGCAGGTGCAACCAGCCCTCCTCTCCCAGTGGAGGAGCGCGTCCAGCAGCACGCGACTATGTTACAGAGTCTCGGTACAGCCATGGATCGCGTGCTGTAAACCATGGACCGATGGGAGAGAGGGGTTTTTCCGGTTAACCCATCATCATCACCCCAGCTCCCACAACAACCTCCACTGATGTCCACCCCTCCGTCGTCAGGACCCAGTAGGATTCGACTCTCGCTCCCGGGAGCGTATGACGGAACGCAATAGAGTGAGCGCCCTCATCTCTTGTCTGACTGGTAAAGCCCTGGAATGGGCCAACGCCATCTGGGGAAGGGAAGGCCCGACGTTGGACAATTACGAGGATTTCACCATCCTCGTAATTGGTTTTCGATCATCCACCTGAAGGGAGAGATTCGGGGGAACGCTTGTATCATCTAAGACAGGGGATGAGGAGCGCTCAAGAGTTCGCACTAGACTTTAGAACTCTGGCCGCCGGAGCGGGATGGAATGAGCGGGCCCTGATCGACCACTATAGGTGTAGTTTACGAGAGGACGTTCGTAGGGAGCTAGCCTGCAGGGACACCACCCTTAACCTTGACCAGCTGGTGGACCTATCCATCCGGCTGGATAACCTGTTGGCATCCCGCGGACGTCCGGATCGGGGTCCGTCAGTTCCATCCCCCAGCACCTCTGATCCAACACCGATGGAGTTGGGAGGTGCTGCTATGAGGGGGGCCGGAGGGGGGACCATTCCCTGCACCACCTGTGGCCGCAGAGGGCACACTGCTGGTCGGTGCTGGGGAGGTTCCCCAGGGGGTCGAGGTAGCAGGCGGAGCACTGGTGGATCATCCCAGGTGAGTAGGCACACAACTCACCCAGAGCTCCCTGTTGCACACATGTGGTTGTATATAAAATTTCCTGAGTTTTCCCCGCGTTCCCAGCATAAGGCGCTAGTAGATTCAGGCGCAGCTGGGAACTTTATTGACCATTCCTTTGCACTTAGATTAGGGATCCTTATTATTCCTGTTGATGTTCCCTTCCCTGTACATGCCTTAGATAGTCGTCCTTTGTGGTCGGGGCTAATTAGGGAGGTCACAGCTCCACTCTGTATGATAACGCAGGAGGGTCATGAGGAGAGGAGAGTATTAGTCTCTTCCTGATCGACTCTCCTGCGTTTCCTGTTGTGTTGGGCCTTCCCTGGTTGGCCTCTCATGATCCCACCATTTCGTGGCAACAGAGGGCTCTCAAGGGATGGTCTCGTCAGTGCTCAGGGAGGTGTGTAGGTGTTTCCTTAGGTGCAACTACAGTGGAGAGTCCAACCCAGGTCTCCACCATGCACATTCCACCCGAATATGCCGATTTGGCACTCGCCGTCTGTAAAAAGAAGGCGACTCAATTACCACCCCATCGACGGGGGGATTGTGCGATAAATCTCCTGGTAGACGCTGCACTTCCCAGGAGTCACGTGTATCCTCTGTCACAGGAGGAGACGGTGGCTATGGAAACATATGTCACCGAATCTCTAGGACAGGGATACATTCGGCCTTCCACTTCACCTGTCTCCTCGAGTTAATTTTTTGTGAAGAAGAAGGATGGAGGTTTACGCCCGTGTATTGACTATCGAGGTTTAAATCAGATCACGGTAAAATACAGTTACCCCCTACCTCTCATAGCCAGTATGACAGAGTCATTGCACGGGGCGCGCTTCTTCACAAAATTGGACCTCAGGAGCGCTTACAACCTGGTGCGTATCCGGGCGGGGGATGTGTGGAAGACGGCATTTAGCACCACTTCTGGGCTCTATGAGTGCCTTGTCATGCCGTACGGGTTAATGAATGCTCCATCAGTCTTCCAATCCTTTGTAGATGAGATTTTCAGGGACCTGCACGGGCAGGGTGTAGTGGTGTATATAGATGACATTCTAATATACTCCGCTACACGCGCCGAGCATGTGTCCCTTGTACGCAGGGTGCTTGGTCGACTGTTGGAGCATGACCTGTACATCAAGGCTGAGAAATGTCTGTTCTTCCAACAGTCCGTCTCCTTCCTAGGGTACCGCTTTTCCGCGTCATGAGTGGAGATGGAAAATGACCGCATTTCAGCCGTGCGTAATTGGCCAACTCCAACCACGGTAAAGGAGGTGCAGCGGTTCTTAGGGTTTGCCAACTACTACCGGAGGTTTATCCGGGGTTTTGGTCAGGTAACGGCTCCCATTACCTCGTTGCTGAAGGGGGGACCGGTGCGACTGCAGTGGTCAGCTGGGGTGGACAGGGCTTTTTGTCACCTGAAGGCTCTGTGCTGGCTCATCCTGATTCCTCCTTAGCGTTCATAGTTGTGGTGGACTGGGATAGGGGCTGTGCTGTCTCAGCGCTCGGGTATGCCACTAAAGCTCCGCCCCTGTGCTTTCTCTTCGAAGAAGCTCAGCCCGGCGGAGAGAAACTATGATGTGTGGGAGCTGTTGGCTGTTGTCAGGGCTCTGAAGGCGTGGAGACATTTGCTTGAGGGGGCTAAACACCCTTTCCTCATTTGGACTGACCACCGCAATCTGGAGTACATTCGGGAAGCGAGGAGACTGAACCCTTGCCAGGCGAGGTGGGCCATGTTTTTCACCTGCTTTGTTTTCACCTTATCCTACAGACTAGGTTCCCAGAAAGTTAAGGCAGACGCACTGTCCCGGATGTATGACACAGAGGAGCGGTCCGCGGATCCCACTCCCATAATTCCAGCTTCTTGCCTGGTGGCACCGGTGGTATGGGAGGTGGACGCGGACATCGAGTGGGCGTCACGTGCGAGCCCACTCCCACACAGTGTCCAGTTGGGCGTCTGTACGTTCCGTTTGATGTCCGCGATCGTATGATCTGTTGGGCCCACACGTCACCCTCCTCTGGTCATCCTGGCATCGGTCGGACAGTGAGCTGTCTTGCTGGGAAGTACTGGTGGCCCACGTTAGCTAAGGACGTGAGGGTTTATGTTTCCTCCTGCTCGGTGTGCGCACAGTGCAAGGCACCTAGACACCTGCCCAGAGGGAAATTACAACCCCTTTCCGTTCCACAACGACCGTGGTCACACCTATCGGTGGATTTCGTGACGGATCTTCCCCAGTCACGGGGCAACACCACGATCCTGGTCGTTGTGGATCGGTTTTCTAAGTCCTGTCGTCTCCTTCCTTTGCCCGGTCTCCCTACGGCTCTACAGACTGCGGAGGCCCTGTTCACCCACGTATTCCGGCACTACGGGGTGCCTGAGGATATAGTTTCTGATCGGGGTCCCCAATTCACGTCTAAAGTCTGAAGGGCGTTTATGGAACACCTGGGGGTCTCGGTCAGTCTCACCTCAGGTTTTCACCCCGAGAGTAACGGGCAGGTGGAGAGAGTCAACCAGGATGTGGGTAGGTTTCTGCGGTCCTATTGCCAGGACCGGCCGGGGGAGTGGGCGGATTTCATCCCCTGGGCGGAGATGGCCCAAAACTCCCTCCGCCACTCTTCCACTAACCTATCACCTTTTCAGTGCATGCTAGGTTATCAGCCGGTCCTGGCACCGTGGCATCAGAGCCAGATCGAGGCTCCTGCGGTGGATGAATGGTTTCGGCACTCGGAGGAGACATGGGACGCTGCCCATGTGCGTCTACAACGGGCCATCAGGCGGCAGAAGGCGACCGCGACCGCAGTGAGGCCGGGTCCGGGTCTGGCTCTCGACCCGAAACCTACCCCTTCGCCTGCCCTGCCGGAAGCTGGGTCCGCGGTTTGTGGGGCCATTTAAAGTCCTGAGGAGACTGAACAAGGTTTGTTATAGGTTACAACTCCCCCCTGATTACCGTAGTCGGCGTGCTGCTGGGGCCGCGCGTTAAGGGGGGGTACTGTCACGACTTCCGCCGAAGTTGGTCCCTTTCCTTGTTCGGGCGGCGTTCGGCGGTCGACGTCACCGGCTTTCTAGTCACCACCGATCCATGTTTCATTTTCGTTTTGTTTTGTCTTCATTATACACACCTGGTTTCCATTCCATAATCAATGTTCCTTATTTAACCCTCTGGATTCCCTTTCTGTTTTGTGCGTGATTGTCGTTGTCATGTGGTTTCGTTATTTGTGTTCTGGATATTTGTGTTTTTCCTTGTTGGAACATTGCTTAATTTTTTTGTAAATTCTCTGATTATTACTCATACCTGTGTCCTGCGCCTGACTCCGCCTTATCCATTCACCTAATCTCTGACAGTCACTGCTAACAGCCAGCCCCTGAGGCTAACTAGCTCCACACTGTCCAACCCATTGATATTACTGGATTAGATCTAACAATGTTTGCCTACCTTAGACCTGCCCTAAAACGTTTTTAACTTCTTGGTGAGGTGGGAGAGTTGTCTCACATCGATTTGGAATATGGTACTGCCATGACATCGCTGCTCAGAGGAGCTTCAGAGCCTTGACATTCTACAGTTCCAGGAGGAAGCAACGAGTGTCATGGACCACCACATTTCTGAGCATTTGGAAACGCTCCAATCCCAATCAGGTTGGGTGGAAATTATTTCAGCAAGCTGTTCTGACAATACTGTAAGGCTCTGTAAATGCAATATTTATTTTATTATCTGGGAGGATCACCCAGGTCAGTGGCCATCCCCAACCACTCACCTCCAATTAAGAATACAGGCTGCGTTCCAAATGGTACCCCATTCTACCCTATTCCTTATTTAGTGTTCTACTTTTGACCAGGGCCCATAGGGCTCTGGTCAAAAGTAGTGCACAATAAAGGGAATAGGGTGCCTTTTGAGACACAGTGTAAGACTCCATTTGACCAGACGTCAACTATTGGGATTGCCTTGGCTTTGACCGTCTGTGGTTGGTCGGTTCTCACAGTCGTGTGCAGAGCATCCATCTTGCTTTGCAAACTCAATTCCTCAGTGGGTTGGGCCTGTCAGCCAGAGTAAACAGCTCTTGATGAATGGAACTCAAGGTGTTCAGTCACCTGAAGCAGCTGCTTGAAGTTTGTTTCCTCACAGCCACAGGCCAGTGTTTCCACAGCTGTGGGGAACCTTCAAAAGACAAGTATTTGTCTTCCTTTTTTCTCTCTCTATCTCTCTCCAGATCGCTTGCTCGTTCTCTCTCTCTCTCTCTCCCTCCCCCCTCCAGAGAAAAAGAGAGGGGAGAAGGAGAGAGAGACGGAGAGAGGCTCAATCTCTCTCTCCTTCTCCCCTCTCTTTTTCTCTGCCTGTTGGCTACACAGAACGACCTGCTACAGCTTCAAACCCTCAACAGCACAGCCCTGGACAGTCTCAGACGAGCTGAGGAGAAACTGGAGACAGTCATTTGGAAAATTCAGTGCCAGAAATGGCCTAAGACAAATAAATGCAATATCTTTGAACAGCTCGTTGCCTAGGTGGGCCGTTCATCTCACAATTACCTTCCCTTCAAGTGTGCGCGCATACTTTTACTGTCCAAATGGCACGAACACCCAACACCATCCCCGTGATAATCAAACAAAGGGGAATATTTTTTGTAGACAATAAGAAAAATAAAAAGAGAGAGGTGGGACACGCAGATGGCTGGACTTGACAGCTCAAGTCACAAAGGGAAATATTTTTTCTGCACAATAAGTGTAATACAATGAGAGAGGGGCACCTCAAGGCCCACCTTCGAGGCCCATCTTGAGGCCCAAATTATTGCATTTGGGCTGTAGACATGGTCATGTTCAATCATATCTCACAATGTTTATGAGGGCCTTTTGAACATGATCACTGTGATAATGAGCTAATCATCAAAGGGAAGCTATTCCTCTGTTCTGCCTTTTCCATTCTCCTGGAAAAAGCATGACAGAAATTGACCTTTCACTAACTCAGCATAATTGGAGACACCTGTGATGAATGCTACCTTTTCAAACATCCATCACTAATTTATGAATAATGAACCAAAATCTTGTTGCGTTTCTTTATGAAGCTCTCGAAGGTGATTCAGTTGTGACCAGTGGCTTAGGTAATGAAGCGTTAGAACTTAGAACATCCCATTTCAATCACCTAGGGCTGGTTTCCAGGACACAGGTTCAACCTTGTCTTGGACTAAGTAACGCTTTCAATGGAGGATCTCCTTTGAACATCATTTTAGTCTAGGACTAGGCTTAATCTGTGTCTGGAAAACCAGCCTCTAATATTGTTTAGGAACGTTACACAGGGTTCCCGGCATTTAATTGTCTCTAATTTGTTTAGAGTGTTTACAATAACTGTTATACCTTTCCACCTGATTGGTTATGAGGAAGTTATATCTTCAGACAGTTGACACTCAGTTGTCACTGAAAAGAGGAAGTACCACTGCATTTGGGCAAAAACAGGACACGTTTTTTTCAATGCCTGGGTGTTCACTTACTCACAATAATTTGATCATCTTCAAATTGAGCACCTCGCAAAGTCTTAGGCGTACACCTGCTTCCCCAGGCCCTGAGCTTTGGAGAAATACTTCCAGGTTCTGAGGGTCACTTGGCCAACATCATCTGTATAAATACGATACCATCCATCCAAAAAGTGTAGTTGTGCGATTAAAACGAGTTCTCGACCACAAGGAGCAACAATAGACCCTGACATTCTCATGGTTTACAAGTGCGCAGCCAGCCCTTTGGCAGCTAAATCACTGCTGCTGCAGCTCTCGCATGAAGAGAGAGAGAGCATGATTAAGCAAAGGCTTCAGAGGCCTCAACAAGGGATAAGTCCCCGTGTCCTCACAATTCAATCAAACACAAGAGCAAAGGAGTATGCAGGTGAAGGACCAAAGAAGCAAAGCATACATTTTCTAATGAATGTGTCACGATTACCTCTGAAAAGTAATAACTTGCCGCCCATACCTTTTCTTAAGTAACTTCACATTATATCTACAGTTCCTTAAAAAGTCTTAATACGCCTCGACCTTGTCTTGCGTAACTTCACGTTATTCACTTTACACCTACAGCTGTAGCAAAAGCTGCAGGTCTTTGACTGATGTCAGATGTAACAATTATGAGAGAGAGAGCCGGTCGGGGCAGGCAGAGGGATAATGGAGAACAGATGTTGAGGGAAACGGCAGGTTGGACAGAACAGGCAGAAAATGCTCAGCTCTTTTCCCTCTGGTTACTCACATCTGTCCCATGAAAGGTGCTCAGCACTTCCTAAAGCGAAGCGTAGATGCACTTCACCGCTGCTGAATTACACGCATCAATCACACAGGCACACAAGGCCTCCCTCCTAAAACTGTAAGACATGAGCCCGTAGTACCTGCTGTTACTGTAATGCAACGTTGCGACTGTTCCTTTGGATAAGGTATGTTGACAAGATGATTAAACCTCAGCTTTAAGAAAACTTTAACGCAAAAAACAAATCTATACACCTCGAGGAGGCTCTATGAACTCCAAGCTGGAGGCACTGAGACATCCCTGAGGGCAAGCTCAAGCATGTCAGATATTTCAACCAATCAAACAAGATAGAGGCTGCTAATCAACACCAAGTGCATGTGATGGCATGGATGGACGTTTCTTGGAATGATACAATGACTGTAAGGTCCATTGCTGGGAACTCAAATAGCTATTTGTCTCAGATTAAGTACAACATGGCTGGATGAAAAGACTACCAAGAAAACAATTTAAGGCATGTTTGCTCTAGTAGAAACCATGAAAAGAGCATTATATTTTACACTGTCAAATCTCACCAACGACAGCTGATAAAACTACTGTCTCTGCTATGGAATCAAAGAGGTTTAATGTATTACCTGTTGATGAAGGTCTCAAACAAGGGATATTTCGGCGCACTGTTAGATTTTGCCACTAAAATGCATCACCTTCTTCTCATTGTGGTGAAGTATTTTCCTTCACTGACCTTCATCTACTGTTCAACAATTAGAGCAAGCAGTCCGATGACAGAAAAACTCATGTTTGAAGCACGAGCAAGTCAATGAATTATAACCTTGGAGTATATCTTTTTTTTTTTGCAGAAGAGATGGAATTTGCGGATGCAGTTTTAATATGTACATGAAAAATGACATTAACATTTTTACTACGCAGATTTTTGAATCGCTCACAGATGAAACAGCATAGTTTGCCTTTGCCTTCTCTTTGGCTCGTGTCCATGCCCCAGATTTTCTAGGTCATGAGTCACAATGAAGCTTTATAAGTCAAGTATAAAACCATACGACCCTTATTTATGTGGAAAGTTACCAATATTAGCTAGTCTCTATAGAGTGAGTTTCTATATAATTGTACAGGAATGCATAGAACGATTGCAACCAATGTTTTTTTTTCGGTATTCAAGCCACACTGTTGTCCTATGAGTTTCTCAAATATTACAGTTTGATCAGAAACAAAAAGGGAAGAGGTGAGACAAATTATTTTTGGATTTCTTGGTAAGGATGTGTGCAATATGACCGGTAAGTAAGAAATAAAGCTGACTAAGATATTTCCATTTATGTTTTGAGGAAGGTGAGCGATTACTGTAACAACTAGCCTACACTGAATATCAGAGGACAACACAGGAAATAGCAAATGTCTTCCCTGAAATGTGTATAGCAATGATACAAATTTGCACAAATACTTGGCAACACTACGTATTTGGATAAAGAGGTAGAAATAATTGCGTGGCGAAGAATAGCTCTCAGATGGTCTATTGAAACAGCGAAAGGCAAATGTAATGTCCTTACATATTAACTCCAGCTTTGAGTTAATTTAAAAGCCTAAAAGGTTATTTCCAGTGCAAGATGAAAAATGGAAGAATGCTAGGTAATGACTTAATTTCTAATAGGAATAATTAGAGCATGGCCAGGGGCTACCTCTGTTAAATGAAACAAGAACCATTTAGCACTGTGTTTTTCTTTGTTAATTGTTCCGAATAATCACCAAATATTGTATCACCAAATACCAAATATCTTTGGAATGCACTTCACAAAAGACATAGCTGTTATTAACAAATAACGAAAATGTGACTTGAATTTGAAATGAGGCCCCTTTTACAATGGGTTTAAGGGCTTTAGTCACATACAGTATGTACTGAAGAGTTCATTACTGTATCATAAAATTAAGGACTTGGTATAGTATGGGGATTCCTCTAGCATCCATACCTTACCTTTTCTTAATTTTCTCCCAACACCGAAAAACATGGTTATAGTTCATATTGTGCTGAAATGAAAAACTGCTTGATTACATTGTGGAAGTACAAAGCATTTGGAGGGGGGGGGGGGGGGGGGGGGTTCTCGGTCACCCAGTGTGCTATAATGCAGCAAAATCTGCTTGGGGAGACTACAGTAGTTCACTCAGAAGTTTACTCTCTATAGTATACATGAAGCCAGCCTGAAACCATCCAGACAATACCATGATCACAGAATTACCGCCAGCATAACTGCTTAACAAATTGAGCTCAAAAGTACCAACAATAGATAAATGGCAACATAAAATAACAATCAGAAAGGGAGGGAGAAAAATGAGGGATGAATGAGGAGAAAAAGTACCAAGAGAGACAAAATGCCAAATGTTTTTTTTGTTGGGGGGGGGGGGGGGGCTATAAACCCGTAACCCTCCTGAGTGGTTTAATCCAGAAGTATGGGAGCCAGCACACTGTGTGAGTGTTGGATTAACGCTGATGACTCTGGCTATATTTCTTCCTCATTATAGGTTGTGGATTAGACCTGGGACAATTCAGATACAGACATTGTCATGTTTTCCATAGTTTTACTTCGAACATTGGGATTTTTGTGTGTTTTTGTTTTCCCGGCGAACAAGGGGGAGCATCATTGTCATGTTGGATGGTGCTGAAAATGTGGCATTCGGGATAAATGAATAAGAAACCTAATTAAAATGATACAGCGTGGCACGGCGGTCATTGGACATCAGTAAATTCAGGGAAAGGTCACTCACGTAAACGGATACGGTGGGGAAATGGTGGAAAGCCGTGTTAGAGTGAGTGAATGCTTTGACGGTTCACTGGGACATTGCTCAGACATCAGGCATCAAACTCCTCATTGGTTTAACTATGTATCTCCCTTCTCCTCTTTCTGCCTGCTAAACCAATAGTTTAATCAACATGGTCAGGGGAGGTTGTATCTGGGTATATAAGTGAATATCTAGTTTAATATGCAATATGCGAGAACTACACAAAAATGTGGATGCGGAAAAAACTGTCACGCTCATTTTTGTAAATGCTACGTGAGCTGTGAGGTCGTTCGGGCAATGGAAAACACAAGATGCATAAACACACACAGACACAAACACACACACATATCGCCATCGCCATCACCCCCTTCTACCCCCTTCAAAACAACAACTTCAGAGCCACGCATGAATCCCATAATAATCCTTCATCTGAAGCCATGGTTGATAGATTGCACCTTTACGTACTGTAGTGAAACCTCCAGCATGGTTCAGGGAGTAATGTACATCCTAGCTCGTTTGGGTGTCCCAAATGGTACCCTGTTCCCTACGTAGTGCACTACTTTGACCGGAGACCTATGGGCCCTGGTCCTAACCAGTGCACTATGTATAGGCAATAGTGTGCCATTTGAGATGCGTCCATGGTGTGTTTGTGGTGGTGAGAAGCCATTATCTCGTCTCTATCCTATGGCCTACAGTATCCTGACATGTTAATCTGAGTGAGGCTGAGGCGTACATTAAAACCACCGGAGCCCAAGTCTGTAAATAAAGAAGTGCGGCGTAATGGGCGCGGACACTTGTCAAGTCCCCTTTAACTCATAGAGAGTAGAGCTGTGGCTTTGGAGATGACCCCTTGTTTACACAACAGGCTGGGGTGCGTCCCAATTGGCACCGTACTCCCTATAGAGTATGCTACCTTTGACCAGGGCCCATAGGACTCTGGTCAAAAGTAGTGCACTATGTAAGGAATAGGGTGCCATGTGGGACGCAGATATGTAGCGGAAAGCAACTGTTAGCTAGCATTCACACGTCCTCTCTGGGTGTTACTACTACTGGAGTAGGATAGAGAGGTGAACCTGATATATGGATGATGCGTGTGTGTGTGTGTGTGTGTGTGTGTGTGTGTGTGTGTGTGTGTGTGTGTGTGTGTGTGTGTGTGTGTGTCGCACATGTATGTTTGCGTGTGTGTGATGTAACCAGGTAGTTTTACACTTCTTTCTGCAAGTGTCATTTCTACGCTGTTGCTGTAGGCGCTAGTGAAGAGGTCAACACCTCTGGAATAGACTTGTCAAATTAGTAGGTTCTCACTAGTTTCTGCTGCTAACAGCTACTAATTAGTGACAGCACACACACACCCCGAGAGAGTCCTCCGGCTCGAGGGCTAACCATCGTAACAGGCCAGAGATTATTTGCTGTTATCTTTAGGGGCCGTGCTCTTATTGACTTCCAATTAGCTAACCTAGAAGTACTGTATGTTCCACAGGTAAGACGGATGTTGCAGTAGATTCACGTGGATGGATGTTATCTAGACGCTTCAGTAGATAAGTACATGAATACACTCCTAGAAAACTATTCCTATAGGAATGAACAAGCTATTAATTTCATGGTAAAACCCACCTTAAACAAATCATAATAAAAACTGAAATGTAGTTATATTTTTAATATGACTCTTATCTTGTTATTTAAAAGTGTCCCGGGTCTTTCAATGTTTTGCTTTTGGTTTAATTTTGCCATCCTCACCATGCTAAAATAAAATTACTGTGTTGTCACAGTTCAGCTGACTCCATTTTCTATTTTTTTTTATTTATAAATAGCCAGAAGAAAAGTATTAATTATCGTTGTACAATTTAATGCACCGAGTGCTTTAACCTTTCAGGTTGCCCGTTAAACAGCAACATAACAAGGCATATCCATGGCAGCAAATGTGATTTATGACAAGAATCTCTAATTTCTGTTTTTAAATAGGTTAGACAGCAATCTGCATACATTTTAAATGCGCCCGCAAACACTTTTTCCCCTTGTCTCCGGGCACTTGTTTAATATTCAGGGATGATTTTTGTCCACATACATTTTGGTCTGTGTCACCTTAGATTAAATTATTACCGTTTTGCAGCCTTTGCTGTGCGGGCCTCGGGCCCTTATTTACTAGAATCAATGAAACGGTAATGAAAATCCATTTTTCATACTATCAGCCCCTGCTGACTTTTATTTAGTTAGCTGTGTCTAAGCAAGCAATTCATTTTGTGTAAATGCCAGCCCAAGAAAAGACATTAGCACTGAATGGGTTAACCAAAAATTAAGATACTCAGCTCCTGCACACAGAAAGCTTAGCAAGGATTCAGTATTGTCTCCTGGAAAATACCTTCAGAGGTATTTCATTCAGAATCATATACACTGTAGGTTATGTTAATCTATCAACCTCGAACGTTGTTGATTTCAACTAGAAGACACTGCACGTATTACAGTAGAAACACGTCTCACAATGGCCAATTACACACATAAAGAATGACACAAATCAAATAATCCTGACTCACATTCAACTTAACAACCAACCGTAAACAAGCAAACATATTATTCCAAAGCAGAATAATATAAATAATACAGAATAAACGATTTACCTTTGGGTTATACAGAATAGGAAATAGGAACAGTCGGTTTTAGTAGTCTATCTACATACTGTAAAGTAAGGGGCTTGTTTGCTGTTTAAAAAGCTAATCTTTTTTGGGAAGTTATATATGTGCATGGTACTATAATGCTGTGAGCCAGCATATGTAAAACAGGGGTGGCGTAAAGGAGAACAATCCACCTTATGGGTCAAAGCACATGTACTCCAGAGGTAATACGCTACACTCCTACTATTACATATTGAAATATATCCTGCCTACACTGTCAGGGTAGCCCATGCAGATATACAGTATGTGCTTTACATTCAAATTGCTTTGTTCATAGACTCGGAGGTCACTGCAAGTGACTTCACTGGAGCAGGATAAACATATAGTACATCCAAAAGGATCATTGTAACGTTTGCAAAAATGTGTAAATAGAAAGAATTGCAGAGTATACATAAATGAGTGTGCAGATATTGCATAAGCATCCACTGTAGCATCCACTGTATCAGCAGACACACATTAAATAAGTACATTTAATGAATGTTCATTTATATTTATTTATGAATGTATTACATAGCAGATAGGAGGGTGTTCGTTAAAATACAGGTAGCAGTACTAATGTATTCATTGTGTGCAGTACTGTAACTGTACACATGTATACAGAATAGCTCTGTGTACCCTCCACAAAGGATCATGGTCTGTATTGTCACTTGTTGTAAAGCTAGGCTCATCTGCTCATGTCTTCTCTGCCTAGATGACTTCATAAGCAAAACGTGTGTATATTGGAGCAAGGGGTGGGGTGGTGGTGGGGGGGGGGCTTCCTTGCAGTGTGTGATGAAATAAAATGTAATAACTGAATAAAAATGTAAATAAAGATTTGCTTAAAATGACTTGTCCATGAAATAATTCTCTCCTTCCCCCCTTAAGCTAACACTCTCATAGGTTATATACCCAGCTAGCCTGATTTGGTGTGTGACCTTTGAAAACGTTCCCGGGCTTGATTAAAGACGTATTAAATTTGTTTAAATAAACCTCGCTGTAATGGCACATCATTTGTAAGAAGCTATTAGAGGAGAGCTGGAAATTGTGGCACCGTATTTGCATGAAAATGTACCTCGTTCAAATTGAGGATCACTCCTGAATGAGCAGCGACGAGAGGGGTGACACTCCTGTAATTTTTCCGTGACAAAAAGCTGATGGAACTTTGGAGCTAAAGCCCCATGAGAAAGGCGGAGATAATGTCAAATAAAACCTGCCTGCTTGACGGAGCGCCGCCCCCAAGCCCACCTCTCACACGACCCCCTCCGGTGTTTTACACCTTTACCATGGCAATACGGCGCCATGCGGCGTTTCACCACCTAATCACTCAACACAGACACCTCAGAATTACAGGCATCACACAGCAAAGGTTGGAGGGTGGGAATGGGGGATGGAGCGATGGATGGAGGCGAAGTACTGTTTGAAATCCTCATACAGTCTTCTTAGCATGTTTTACTTCAAAAGCCACAATACTGAGTTCTTACAGAATCAATAAGTATGCATCATTAATTACCATTCAACAGAAGGAAATATCCCAGATCCTTGCCTTTTAGTTACCCTAAAACGGTTAAAAAATACCAATCCAATTGAAAGATATCTGTACTAGTGAAAGATAGAACAAATCTAATTTAGGACAATTTGCTGACCACGCCAACCTGGCTTCTTTCCATCCACAACATTTTCCACGAGACTCCAGCATTATTAGTTAGCCCTGTTATTCAACCATGCTGCACTCTCTCTCCGAGCTGCCTGCTTCTCTCTCTCTCTCTGACAGGCCAGGGAGAAGTGTGGAGTACAGAGTAGTTCAATAAGTTTAGAGGAGCCAGAAGAGTAACAAAAAAGTGTGTCACTCCTTGGGAACTGTTTGAGGCCTCTGCCTGCCACGCAACATGTGCACCAGAGCATGGGGGGAAGCAGCAACATATCTGACAGACAGATGAGGACGGAGGAAAGGAAGGGACTACTTAGAGAGCTCAAATCAAGACCCGCCCGTCCTCCAAACATCACTGGGAAGCACAGAGGAGACCGGAGAGTGAGGCCCCTATTGCTGCTAACAAATTAGGCTGCATATTGCGAAGTGTCCCTGGACACATAGAGGAAGACAGGAAGGGAAGAGCCTCCTCAGTTATGAGTTACATACAAAACAGGGAGCCGCCCAGTGGATCACATCACAGAGGACATGTGCAGAGTCCACTGTTTTGTATACCTAATTGTGTAATACCTATTTTTAAATGTTTCCTCTTGCTATATCACATAACGAGGAAGCAAATGAGGGAGTGAATGCATAAGAATAAGAATAATGTAAACACGTAAAACACATTGTTTTATCACTTCTGGGGTCTATGGTTGCTGTACACTTTGGTGTGTTTGACAGTTTGTTTAGCTTGGAAGCCAATGTGTTACATTTACTATGTGTAACAAGAGGAAGCAGTTATAAACCCCAAGACACAATGTGATCTGCTGCTACAGATGTTTTAAGCACTTAAGAGAAATGTTACTTTCACACTCTGTGTTAAAGGGAGACTGGAGGGCAGAGACCAATAGAGGGAGGAGGGAGGGAACCAGGTAGCTCTCCACCTCCTGGCTGACAGAGTAGATCCGACGGTGTAATTTGAAGCGTCTGGTCACTGCATAACGGCTGAAGTGAGCAATCAGGTTTGTGGCTGATTACCTGTTCGTTCAGCGGCAGCGGTGGTGGCGGTGAGAGAGAGACGGGGGGTCTGAGCCGGGGGTCTGATGTAACTTCACCTGACATCTTGGCCCCGGTGTGTCCGTGTGTCAGTTGGTGATTCACTGAGTGCTACAGGAAGGGCAGTGAGGTTGCAGCACCCTATTCCCTATATAGCGCACTACTTTTGACTCGGTCCCATTGGGGTCTGGTCAAAAGTAGTGTACTATGTAGGGAATAGTGTGCCATTTGAGACAAACGCCTGTGGCTCTCTGTGGTGGCTACAAGCTACAAGCCACTGGTTGCCTGACTCACTGCAGCAGGAAGCACCTTTTGGTTGAGAAACCCTAGGGTGGGGAGGGGTGGTGTGGGGGTGGCTTGGCATATGAGCCTGATGAAGTATGTCGAGGATGTTTGTAACGTGCAGGTTATGTTAGCAATAGCATTACAGAGACAGAATATACATGGGGTTGTATTTACATTGTATAAATGGGGGAGGATAACAATCTGTCTATGACCCCTTGCTCTGGCCATGCAGGCTGAAATGCTGGGCAAACTACAGCAAAGCTTTGCCTTTTACAGTAAATAATCTAGAGACCTTGATGAGCAATCGTATATTTTCTAAATCAGCACTTTGGTGTCATTTACGCTGTGCTCAACAATAGCCAAGACTTAAGCATAGAGGAAGAGGGTCAAGAACCATTCACCTCAATAATTTCAATGTTAGAGTCAAGGCCCTGTACACAATACACAGGAAACTGACCAGCGTGTATCCCAGGTTTGAACATTTCCTGTGACATTGAACTAGAAAGTGAATGAGAAGCATACACATCGAAGCTTGGCAGACTGGTGAGCACAAATGTAAAAATAAAACAGTAAATGTGATCTCGAAAGGGTAACTTGAGGCTCAGATAAAATCCCATGTTATTAATATTCAAATTTGAAATCACAAAACAATGATAGCCTGCCTTGATGCTGCACTGTACCGTATAGTAATAAAACAATGGATCAACAACAAACTGATTGTTCTATGGAACCTCAGAGCAGGCAGCCCAATTCTGATGTGTTTGATCAAAATACCAATAATTGAGCAGAAGATCAACTTTGGGCTGCTTGTGTAAACAGAGCCAGAGAACCACAGTCAATCAGAGTTCCAGGACAAGACAAGAAGACACCCTAACCCAGGCCCATGCAGGCTGTTGAGGCTAGGCTGAGCAGCTGCGGCCCTGCAGCAGCCATCCCCAGACAAAGCTGGAGCCCATAGCCCATCAGAGTTTGCTAACACTACCGGAGCTCTAAATCTGATAGGGGTTCCAGAACCCTATATCGTCTTTCAGACACTACCGCCTTTAAAGCCACTGTTTAGCCTACCGCCAGTGCGAAGGTGTTAATCACAAATGGCACCCTATCCCCTATTTAGTGCACAACTTTTGACCAGGGCCATAAGGAATAGGGTGCCATTTGGGATACAAGTCAAGGAGTCTCGCCAAATACAACCAGGTTAGTGGACAGGTTAGTGGACAGGTTAGTGGACAGGTTAGTGGACAGGTTAGTGGCACGAGCAGCCTCACGGCACAGACAGATACCCTGCACTGCAAAAATGTTAGGATTCAGTGGCCATTAGAGACGATTGAAACTACAATGGCAAACTAGCACAGAAAAATAGGATCTATTTCATGCAAAATGAGTCCTCACCTCAGTGGATGATTGAGTAGGACTTCTGTTTTATGTTTTACTGGTAAAGAAAAAAGGGGAATTGTTTGGTTTAATCTATCGTTTCCTGTCATCATGATTCACAATGAAGAGGAACCAAAATCAATCTCTCTGTTATAACTTCTTGCTTTATAAATGTAGATGTTTTTGCAAACAATTAAGAATGTGTTATTTTTTTTCATGCAGACATCAAATCAAATGGTTGAATTAAATTAAGGCACAAACTGTCTTTTTTTCAGTTCGAGATCATGGCCTAAAGCTACTGATTTGAAACAGCCCTAGCTGTTAATTTATGCATAAATGTGTACACATTTTTGGCAACTGTGAACTGGGGATATTAATGCAATGTATTTCCTTGTCAATAACAATAATGTGCTTTTAATTTGAGATGTGCTGTGTAGTCGTACATGAAAAAGGAAAATTGCCCCAAACTATATTTGTCGAGTGTCAGATGTGAAGCATGTTACATGGCAGCCTTCATTCCCCCCCACACACACTCTCTCACATCACACACATGCACACACGCACCACACACGCATAAACATTGCATTGATAGATTGTATGATGAAGTGAGGAGGGCTCAGGTTCAAAGTTTACATGTCTTATGTGCCTTGGCTGTTCATGATATAGGCTATTACCAAACCCCAAACAGATCCAAACTGTCAATAGCTCATGGGCCAAACTAACATCACACCACCCAAACTATAACATTACCGTGTACACAATAACACCACCCACCTAGCCACCACCACCCAGACTGTTCCTACCTCCCTGTGAAGAGGGCAAAGGGACAAAGGTAACAGTTTCCTGCTTTAATGAATTATTGTGTCTTCTTGGTGTGTATCATCTGTTTACATCATGCTAAATGAATAGGAAGTGGTGCGTTTACGCTGTGTAAACCTCCAAGGAATACAGGATCCTGCAGTTGTTTAATGTTTACCTGCTTAATGTAAATACCAGAGTATAACGTAGCCTTTATTCACTTCCCATGAGAGGGAAACGTCTGTAAATATCCAATGTACCTGTTCAGTCTCAGTCTCAGCCTGCATCCCAAATGGTACCCTATTTCCTACATTGTGCACTGCACCACTATGGGCCCTGGTCAAAAGTAGTGCACTATCGAGGGGAAAGGGTGCCATTTTGGACGCACCTCAGTGTTTGTCATCCACCATGTATGGTGTATTATTAAAATGATTTAGTCCTTGATTGCATTGCTCTGAATCGGAACCTATTTTTCACCTTTTACACATGTAAACTTCCTGCAAGACTCAAACCAATCCAATGTAAGAGACCATGGGCTAATCTTAAGTGGGGAAACAAGTCATTTTCACAGCAGCGCCGCTGAAATTTGCAACAAGGAAATTGAAAGAGGATTTGGCAAATTAGAAAGGGGGTAAGATTATACATGGTTAAATGATTAAATCACTGAGGTACGATTATAAAGTCTGGAAAACAGGTCAACGTAGCACCAAAGTGCTTTGGGGAACCCCAGAGATAAGAGTTATCAGAAGCGTATAACTAGATACTGCTAATCCCTTTACTTGACTGTTCTACATGAAATACATCTGGGACTGACAAACTGGAAAGATACTGTTGTTTTTTTTCTTCTTCAGAATTGTAACAAAATAGTGATGCTAAAAAATGAAAGCGATCACAAGACAAGTGTGTGAGATAGTGGTAATCGATTCATATTGGTTAGGTTGGATGAGAGGATTCTGGAATGCTAAAAGAATTCCAATTGGCTCATCTAGGCAGTAAGGTAACTCACTTATTTCAGACCTAGCTGAGGTAGGCTAAATGTCTCCATAACCTTAATAATTCATTATATAGAGTTGCCCAAAGCAAGTTTGATTATTCCATTAGACTGAACAATGGTGAAAAAAAATCCAGTTCTGTTTTACACAGCATTTAAATAACATTTACAACTCTGATGATAACAGAATGGAATAGTGTACCTAGGCAGAATCATTTTTACAAACCTTTTAGAAGCTTTTAAAAAGTCCTTTTTAGAACCATAATACTGTATGCAATTCCTTACATGCATTAGAGAAGCTGTTAATACACTCATTTTCCAACGATGCACTAAAAAGGAGAGTTTAGAGGTTATGGAATTATTGTAAATGGTGAAATTAGAGCATTTGTAATGGTATAAATCATTGCATTGATTTTGGGGGTTAAGGAGTCACACAAATGTACAATTGTCTGTGATAACAGGGCCCTTGGCTTGGTGTAATTTTTTTTTCATGTATTATATCATAAAAGTGTGCACAAAATAACTACCTCTGAAAAGCAGGAGGACATTATGGGTAAAACCCAGAGTGAATTCTTCAAATATGCCACAAGTACCTTATAATTGCTCAAAAATTGCAGCCCACATAATTTATTTTCTTTGGTCGTTTTGCCTTTGCCTCATGCTTGGCTGTGGTCGAGCTGGGAGAGAGAGACACACCTAAAGCTCTTAAGTGTCCCCAGTGGCCCATGTCCGTTGTGCTTAGAGATTGTGGTACTTGGCCCGAGCCCAAGGATTAGGTGTTCCTGAGAAGAAAGTTTCTTGGCTCCACAAAGCCAGAGAATGTCATGGAAATTGTCTGTGCTGCCCCCCCCCCCCCCCCCCCCCCCCCCCAGGCACCACCTCTTCAGCCAGCGCCTTGCCCTGCCTCCCGCACCTCTACCCGGCATCCTCCCACTCTCACCTTTCCCCCGCCTCACCGCCACCAAAGCCACATATCAACAGACCATTTTAACCCACTCAGAGGCAAGAGTTACACAGAGGTATACATTGACATAAATGCAAAATGCAAGAGGAGAGGGGAGAGAGGACTGGGGGTCAGGCCGGGGAACAATGGACTCATTGTGAACACGAGGACAGGGGGAGATAAGTGTAGAAAGCAGCCCCATCTACAGGCCAGTCACACACACACCCTCTCACACATACTCACACACACTATTTACTTCTCTCTCCGTCTGGCACTTTATCACATTTACGGATCTGAACAACTGAAACTTGTGCTCACTTTTGCCATTCATTAACTTACTGTCAATATTCAAAACCAGCTTATTTTAAGTCAGTTGGTTTTATTTTGTTGGAGGCATATACAGGACAGGGAGTATTTGCCGTTTAGTGTTTGGGCAGAGTGTTTGTGCTGCATTGTCAGTAGAAGAGAGGAAATCTCTCTATTATCATGGCTGCCTGGGCACACAACTGAAGCCGGGTGATTGGATCGTGCGTTAGACTAGGCTGTACAGTGTGGCTCAGTTGGTAGAGCATGGCGCTTGCAACGCCAGGGTTGTGGGTTCGATTCCCACGGGGGGCCAGTACAAAAAAAGTATGAATGTATGTACTTGTAAGTCGCTCTGGATAAGAGCGTCTGCTAAATGACTTAAATGTAAATGTACAGCGGATAGACTCTAGCTCTAGTCTTTCTCGTCTCTAGGCTTTGTCTGGCCGACGGTCTCCGTGTTAAGTGCCGGGCCTCCCTCTCACTGTGAACCTCTGCTGTTCAGGGAATTCCATGTTAACTACGTTAAGTCCTGCCTGTCATCACTTCACTGACAGCACTCTGTGCACGTTCAGAAATGAACTGCATTAAAGGGAGTTCTCAGCGACATTCTAGAGCAGGTCCAGAATACCTGGCGGTGTTCTGTTGCTCCACCGGTCTGATTTACCCAAAAAAGGAAATTCACAATGATAGCTCTGCTAAAAAGCCTTGGAAGGCAAGTCAACAGTCCACGAAGCCGGTCAGCTTTCTCTTCCCCTCTCATCTTTTTTCCCTCTTCATTCCACCAACTGCGGTGCAGTGCATACTTCTCCCATGCACCACGGGACTCTATTTGACATCTCCAAAATGTTTTGTCGTCCAGATTGATTCAATGTTTTTTTTGTTGCTTCCAGCTCTTCTCTTTAAATGATGATTTGCTTGTGCGTTGTTTAGCTCTGCAATGACTTGGATCATCATTAATATAATCTATAAGCATAATTAATATAATCTATAAGCATTTTGTGAACCTGTTACGACAGGTCCCAACTGCATTATTAAAGGTTAATGAAATATATGCATGGCATACCTGTAGCGCATTCAATCAATCAATCAATCAAGTTTATTTTATATAGCCCTTCGTACATCAGCTAATATCTCGAAGTGCTGTACAGAGACCCAGCCTAAAACCCCAAACAGCTAGAATGCAGGTGTAGAAGCACGGTGGCTAGGAAAAACTCCCTAGAAAGGCCAAAACCTAGGAAGAAACCTAGAGAGGAACCAGGCTATGAGGGGTGGCCAGTCCTCTTCTGGCTGTGCCGGGTGGAGATTATAACAGAACTATGCCAAGATGTTCAAAAATGTTCATAAGTGACAAGCATGGTCAAATAATAATCATGAATAATTTTCAGTTGGCTTTTCATAGCCGATCATTAAGAGTTGAAAAACAACAGGTCTGGGACAGGTGGCGGTTCCATAACTGCAGGCAGAACAGCTGAAACCGGAACAGCAGCAAGGCCAGGCGGACTGGGGACAGCAAGGAGCCACCACGCCCGGCAGTCCCGACGTATGGTCCCAGGGCTCAGGTCCTCCGAGAGAAAGAAAGAGAGAAGGAGAAAATTAGAGAGAGCCAAGATTTTCAAAATGTTCATAAATGACAAGCATGGTCAAATAATAATCAGGAATAAATCTGTTGGCTTTTCATAGCCGATCATTAAGAGTTGAAAACAGCAGGTCTGGGACAGGTAGGGGTTCCGTAACCGCAGGCAGAACAGTTGAAACTGGAATAGCAGCAAGGCCAGGCGGACTGGGGGCAGCAGGGAGTCGTCATGCCCGGTAGTCCTGACGTATGGTCCTAGGGCTCAGGTTCTCAGAGAGAGAAAGAAAGAGAGAACGAGAGAATTAGAGAAAGCATACTTAAATTCACACAGGACACTGGATAAGACAGGAGAAGTACTCCAGGTATAACCAACTGACCCTAGCCCCCCGACACAAACTACTGCAGCATAAATACTGGAGGCTGAGACAGGAGCGGTCAGGAGACACTGTGGCCCCATCCGAAGATACCCCCGGACAGGGCCAAATAGGAAGGATATAACCCCACCCACTTTGCCAAAGCACAGCCCCCGCACCACTGGAGGGATATCTTCAACCACCAACTTATAATCCTGAGACAAGGCCGAGTATAGCCAACAAAGATCTCCACCACAGCACAAACCAAGGGGGGGCGCCAACCCAGACAGGAAGATCACGTCAGTAACTCAACCCACTCAAGTGACGCACCCCTCCCAGGGACGGCATGAAAGAGCACCAGTAAGCCAGTGACTCAGCCCCTGTAATAGGGTTAGAAGCAGAGAATCCCAGTGGAGAGAGGGGAACCGGCCAGGCAGAGACAGCAAGGGCGGTTCGTTGCTCCAGAGCCTTTCCGTTCACCTTCACACTCCTGGGCCAGACTACACTCAATCATATGACCTACTGAAGAGATAAGTCTTCAGTAAAGACTTAAAGGTTGAGACCGAGTCTGCGTCTCTCACATGGGTAGGCAGACTGTTCTATAAAAATGGAGATCTATAGGAGAAAGCCCTGCCTCCCGCTGTTTGCTTAGAAATTCTAGGGACAATTAGGAGGCCTGCGTCTTGTGACCGTAGCGTACGTATTGGTATGTACGGCAGGACCAACTCGGAAAGATAGGTAGGAGCAAGCCCATGTAACGCTTTATAGGTTAACAGTAAAACCTTGAAATCAGCCCTTGCCTTAACAGGAAGCCAGTGTAGGGAAGCTAGCACTGGAGTAATATGATCAAATTTCTTGGTTCTAGTCAGGATTCTAGCAGCCGTATTTAGCACTAACTGAAGTTTATTTAGTGCTTTATCCGGGTAGCCGGAAAGTAGAGCATTGCAGTAGTCTAACCTAGAAGTAACAAATGCATGGATTAATTTTTCTGCATCATTTTTGGACAGAAAATTTCTGATTTTTGCAATGTTACGTAGATGGAAAAAAGCTGTCCTTGAAACAGTCTTGATATGCTCGTCAAAAGAGAGATCAGGGTCAAGAGTAACGCCGAGGTCCTTCACAGTTTTATTTGAGACGACTTTACAACCATCAAGATGAATTGTCAGATTTAACAGAAGATCTCTTTGTTTCTTGGGACCTAGAACAAGCATCTCTGTTTTGTCCGAGTTTAAAAGTAGAAAGTTTTCAGCCATCCACTTCCTTATGTCTGAAACACAGGCTTCTAGCGAGGGCAATTTTGGGGCTTCACCATGTTTCATTGAAATGTACAGCTGTGTGTCATCCGCATAGCAGTGAAAGTTAACATTATGTTTTCGAATAACATCCCCAAGAGGTAAAATATATAGTGAAAACAATAGTGGTCCTAAAACGGAACCTTGAGGAACACCGAAATGCACAGTTGATTTGTCAGAGGACAAACCATTCACAGAGACAAACTGATATCTTTCCGACAGGTAAGATCTAAACCAGGCCAGAACTGGTCCGTGTAGACCAATTTGGGTTTCCAGTCTCTCCAAAAGAATGTGGTGATCGATGGTGTCAAAGGCAGCACTAAGGTCTAGTAGCACGAGGACAGATGCAGAGCCTCGGTCTGACGCCATTAAAAGGTCATTTACCACCTTCACAAGTGCAGTCTCAGTGCTATGATGGGGTCTAAAACCAGACTGAAGCATTTCGTATACATTGTTTGTCTTCAGAAAGGCAGTGAGTTGCTGCGCAACAGCTTTTTCTAAAATTTTTGAGAGGAATGGAAGATTCGATATAGGCCGATAGTTTTTTATATTTTCCGGGTCAAGGTTTGGCTTTTTCAAGAGAGGCTTTATCACTGCCACTTTTAGTGAGTTTGGTACACATCCGGTGGATAGAGAGCTGTTTATTATGTTCAACATAGGAGGGCCAAGCACAGGAAGCAGCTCTTTCAGCAGTTTAGTAGGAATAGGATCCAGTATGCAGCTTGAAGGTTTAGAGGCCATGATTATTTTCATCATTGTGTCAAGAGATATAGTACTAAAACACTTAAGTGTCTCTCCCGATCCCAGGCCCTGGCAGAGCTGTGCAGATCCAGGACAGCTAAGCCCTGGAGGAATACGCAGATTCAAAGAGGAGTCCGTAATTTGCTTTCTAATGGTCATGATCTTTTCCTCAAAGAAGTTCATGAATTTATTACTGCTGAAGTGAAAGCCATCCTCTCTTGGGGAATGCTGCTTTTTAGTTAGCTTTGCAACAGTATCAAAAAGAAATTTTGGATTGTTCTTATTTTCCTCGATTAAGTTGGAAAAGTAGGATGATCGAGCAGCAGTGAGGGCTCTTCGGTACTGCACGGTACTGTATTTCCAAGCTAGTCGGAAGACTTCCAGTTTGGTGTGGCGCCATTTCCGTTCCAATTTCCTGGAAGCTTGCTTCAAAGCTCGGGTATTTTCTGTATACCAGGGAGCTAGTTTCTTATGACAAATGTTTTTCGTTTTTAGGGGTGCAACTGCATCTAGGGTATTGCGCAAGGTTAAATTGAGTTCCTCAGTTAAGTGGTTAACTGATTTTTGTCCTCCGACGTCCTTGGGTAGGCAGAAGGAGTCTGGAAGGGCATCAAGGAATTTTTGTGTTGTCTGAGAATTTATAGCACGACTTTTGATGCTCCTTGGTTGGGGTCTGAGCAGATTATTTGTTGCGATTGCAAACGTAATAAAATGGTGGTCCGATAGTCCAGGATTATGTGGGAAAACATTAAGATCTACAACATTTATTCCATGGGACAAAACTAGGTCCAGAGTATGACTGTGGCAGTGAGTAGGTCCAGAGACATGTTGGACAAAACCCACTGAGTCGATGATGGCTCCGAAAGACTTTTGGAGTGGGTCTGTGGACTTCTCCATATGAATATTAAAATCACCAAAAATTAGAATATGATCTGCTATGACTACAAGGTCTGATAGGAATTCAGGGAACTCAGAGAGGAACGCTGTATATGGCCCAGGAGGCCTGTAAACAGTAGCTATAAAAAGTGATTGAGTAGGCTGCATAGATTTCATGACTAGAAGCTCAAAAGACGAAAACGTCATTTTTTTTTTTGTAAATTGAAATTTGCTATCGTAAATGTTAGCAACACCTCCGCCTTTGCGGGATGCACGGGGGATATGGTCACTAGTGTAACCAGGAGGTGAGGCCTCATTTAACACAGTAAATTCATCAGGCTTAAGCCATGTTTCAGTCAGGCCAATCACATCAAGATTATGATCAGTGATTAGTTCATTGACTATGACTGCCTTTGAAGTGAGGGATCTAACATTAAGTAACCCTATTTTGAGATGTGAGGTATCATGATCTCTTTCAATAATGGCAGGAATGGAGGAGGTCTTTATCCTAATAAGATTGCTAAGGCGAACACCGCCATGTTTAGTTTTGCCCAACCTAGGTCGAGGCACAGACACAGTCTCAATGGGTATGGGTATGGCTGAGCTGACTACACTGACTGTGCTATTGGCAGACTCCACTAAGCTGGCAGGTTGGCTAACAGCCTGCTGCCTGGCCTGCACCCTATTTCATGTCATGCTACACAAGAGCTCAAATGTAGGTATCGTAATAGATGCATCATTACAATGACAGTGTAGTGTCATCATTATGGCTGTTCTCTAACGGTGCTTCCGCCATACCAGTGTTATTGACTATGCCTAAAGGCCAACTCACGTTTTGGAAATGATGCTGATATATGGCCTGTACCATTGCCCCACCTCCCCACTGGCCGGTATAGGCCCGTGATGTACCTTCTTCTACTTCTTCTCCTTCTTCTTCTTCTACTTCTTCTCCTTCTTCTTCTTCTTCTTCTTCTCCTTCTTCTTCTTCTCCTTCTTCTTCTTCTGCTTCTTCTCCTCACTGAGGTCAATTGTGCATGAAGATCACCACAGGGTACATTTTACGGATAGAATTGTGTATTTATTAGGCCTAAATTGGTCATACTGGTCTATGCGAGGGGGTCTATGTATGAATTCTACGCTGTCAAAGTAAAGTCAAATCTATTTTTCCATTCATAAATGAATTTATAGCTAAGCACTTCACAGTAATTAACTGTGCATTTTGCCACTGATCTATAACACTAACATTAAAGATCTATATATGGATTCTATGGATTCATTTCTATTTTCCCCATCATAAAGCTTCATAAAGCTTCATATACATGCCTCAGTTATCAAAAGGAAAGGGAATTTGAACATCCACGTGGAGCACAGAAAACAATTGCTTAGGACATCGCCGAAAAATCCTACTTTTTACATTTTTCAATTGGACTTTTCTTTAATAGATTTTACAAAGATTCATATTCAAAGCATTCAAATTAAATTCCCCATTTCAGACTGTGAGTAAAACGTACTAACGCAGGTTGGTAAAGCTAGATAGAATTTCCCCCATATTCACTAATGTAGCTAGCTAGATAGCTAAGCCCCTGGCACAATGTTATCACGTTAATCATCATAAACTCATGAAGCATTTAGTTAACAATGTTATTTCACTATTTACATTGTACTTTGGCACATTACAAACTCTTTAAAACAGGACAAATTAGGAGACAGAAAGCAGTTGCTTTCATTTTGACTGCAGAGGAGAGGTGAAAGGTCAGTGTGATATCACTTGCGGATGACAGCCCAGCTTTCTTCTGGCTGCTATTTTTGTTATTTTAGCTAAATGTGCAAATGTATGTCAGTCATGAAAGAGTTTACAAAAAGGTCAACTAAATATTTAATTCGTTTTATGTTAATCATTTTTGTCAACGCGAGAGATCACCCAGGAAGTGACATTTCACTGACCTCTCATCTCTCACGTTCTCCTCCTGTGTAGTCAAAATAGAAAGAACTTCATGATGTTTCTTGCCACGTTCACATGCTATCAGAGTTATCGGAAGCTCCTAGTTCCTAGTGGGAAATGTCACTTGATTGACCCTCCAAGTCGGAATTACAAGTGGGAAACTCAAATAACATTGTGTTATCCGATTTCCAGAGTTGTGATGTTTCACCACTGACCTTTTACATTTTCAACCGAAAGATGACAACAAATCAGTAACTTAGCTAGTCTGACCATATAGCAAGTTGCAAATTTAATTATTAGCAATGTTAGCAAGCTTAGGAAGCTAGCTAAAATCGTATTGGTTGAAGAATTGTTCCGACTTCAAAAGCACTTGAAAACAATCATGTCAGATTTCCAACTTCCCAGTTTCCAACTTCCCACGAGCACGTGAAGACAGCATGCGTATCTTAATTTGTCCTGTTGGTAAATATTTATAACACACAAAAGTACAATGAGATAGCTATTATTGTTAACTACATGTGTTATGAGTTTTATGACAATTTTGTAACGTTTATTGACTGAGTTGGAAAACGTGTTGACATTGCCAGGGGCTTAGCTAGTTGTTTACTAGCTACAGTAGCTAGCTAGGCTACATACTGTAAGTGACTAAGGGGGGAATGCTATCTAGCTCCATCACCCTGTGTTAGAATGTTTTACCAGTGGTGGAAATAGGACCCAATTGTCATACTTGAGTAAAAGTACAGATACCTTAATAAAAAGTTACTCAAGCAAAAGTACAAGTCACCCAGTAAAATACTACTTGAGTAAAAGTCTAAATGTATTTGGTTGTAAATATACTTACTGTAAGTATCACAAGCACAAGTATAAATAATTTCAAATTCCTTATATTAAGCAAAGCAGATGGCACCATTTTCTTGTTTTCTTCATTTACAGAAATCCAGGGGCACACTACAACACTCAGATATCATTGACAAAATATGCATCTGTGTTTAGTGAGTCTGCCAGATCAGAGGTTGTAGGGATGACCACGTGTTCTCTTGAAGTGCATGAATTGGATCATTTTCCTGTCCTGCTAAGCATTCAACATGTAATGAGTACTTTTGGGTGTCAACGAAAATGTATGGAGTAAAAAGTACATTATTTTCTTTAGGAATGTATTGAAGTAAAAGTAAAAGTTCTCAAAAATATAAATAGTAAAGTAAAGTACAGATACCCCCCAAAAATACTTAAGTAGTGTTTTTACTTAAGTACTTTACACCACTGTGTTTTACTCACTGAAATAGTTATTGCTATGAGTCTGAAATGGGGAATTGAATCTGAATGCTTTGAATATGAATCTTTGTTAAATCTATTCCAGAAAAGTCCAACTTAAAAATGTCAATAGTAGGATTCTTTGGCGATGTCCTTGGCAATTGTTTTCTGTGCTACATCTGGAAAATTGAATTTAAAAGGTTTGTGTTATAGATCAGAGTGGCAAGCTACACAGTTAATTACCATGAAGTACTTAGCTACAAATGCTTTATCAATGGGGAAATATATTTGACTTTACTTTGACTGCATACAATACATGAATATACCCTTCATGTGTGCGTTACAAACCAGTATGGCCAACTTAATTGGGATGCGGAGGAGGGTTGTTAATACGTTAAGGGTTGTTAATAAGGAGTTAGGACCCTCAACTACACAATTTATTTGATCCATAAAATTTGCCCTAAGGATTCAACCCTGTGAGGATCTTTATGCACTATTGACATCAGTGAGAAGAAGAAGGTAAGTCACGGGCCTATACAGGCCAATGGGGGAAATGGGGCAATGGTACAGCATCATTTTCCAAACGTGGTTTGGCCTTTAGGCATTGTCAATAACACTGGTATGGCGGAAGCACACTTTTGAGAACAGCCATAAGGATGACACTCCGCTGTCATTGTAATGATGCATCTATTACGATACCTAAATACGAGCTTTCGCGTACCATGACACGAATGCACTAAATAGATATGCTATGGATATATTTCATTACCTTTATTAATGCGATTAAGAGCTGTTGTAACTCATTCAGAAAATGCTTTTGGATATGTAGTCAAAGTAAGTCATTACCACATGGGTATCTTTAATATATATTTTGGATAATCATACTACCAGAGAGTCTACTAATCTAAAGCATGAAAAAAATATGACGTAGATCCTCTTATAGATCTTGCAGGTAGAATATAATTGCAGTGTTTGTGTGTATGCTATTGGCACCAAGAATGCACCCCAAATGGCACCCTATTTCCTATACAGTGCACTACTTTTGACCAGGACCCATATGGCTCTGGTCAAAAGTAGTGCACTAAATAGGGAAGAGGGTGCTATTTGGGACGAAAACAACTCAGTGGATGAAACCAAACCAGACGTGGCAGAACGGAAGGGTAATTAGTGCTGAGGTGCTGTGCTCTTATCGGCTGACACCCGATCAATGCAGCTTTCCCACCTTATCAATTAATGACTTGTAATTACAACCACAGAGAATCGCCTCTCAGAAACAGTTATGCAGGAAACAGACCGACCCACTATGCACACCCTATCTATCCTTCATCCAACCAACAATAACATCCTGGATAGTATTCATGAGGGCACACTGGGGCTAAACGTAGCAAAATGTTTTGCAACGGAAAATGAAAATGAGTTTCTCTTATCGGACAAATTCAGTTAGTCCCTCCCTGTTTCAGTCTGTTTTTTTCCTGTTTGGTGCCTGATGAATACGACCCTGGATGATATCCAAGTGCCAAATATAATAGCCAGGTTGTTTATATATCTTCACTGGTATTCTTAACACCATCTGAGCAATGAACCCATTGTACCAGCCTGAGCCTACTATAGTCAGGTTGGTTGGTAGTCAGCCAATATACAAATGTATTGCTTAAGTGTGTGGCAGTGTGGATGGCTTGATTCAGCAGCAGCTGGGTTCCTCTCATTAACCAATACAAGCAGACACATCATGGTTGTGAATATGTAGAGCAGAGCATGCCTGCGTCCCAAATGGCACAATATTCTCAAAATAGTGCACTACTTTTGACAAGAGCCCTATGGGCCCTGGTCAAAAGTAATGCACTACACAGGGAATAGGGGTGCCATTTGGGATGCAGGTTAGAGGTTCTCTAGGTAAATGAAAGGGAGCACTTGGGCCCCCCTGGCGTCCCATCAGCACCTGGGAAAATGGGATGTGAAATGAGGGCACCTCCCCCACCTCCCCCCATCCCTCACCTATCCTTCCCCCCCGGAGCAGATGGGGGCTTCCAGAGCGATTATCACAGCATTACCTGAGTAGTCTGTTTGCATACAGGAACAATACAGACAGAGGTAATAACCCCCAATCAAACATGACAATTCATAACACCCTGCCTAATGCCTGGCCTCACAACTCTATTCCTACAAGGGAGGGAGAATAAGTCAAAAACACTTATACCTTTCAGTCATAATCTTCAATTTAGTCTCTTATAGGTATAATTTTTCATTGTGGCTTATGATTACTTATCTGGATGCTTGCTTATACCGCTTACAACGCAACTCTCCTAGACGGGAGAGAGGAGGAGTAAAACATACCTTGGATGTTGTACTTGATCCGAAAGAATAGATGTTTTAGTCCATTATACCTATAATGCCAGATAGGTAATTTAACTCTAACATAGGATGGATTTGATGCTTGCTAATGTCTAGAAGGCAGGGGGAACAAGTCAGATATACCTCAAATGCTCAAAAGAGACAAGATGTGCAAGCATATGATAACTTAAAGCTTGCTCCTTACAACTCTGTACCTAGAAAGGTTAGCAAATCAACTAAACGTCTACGGTATTATTTCCAGTAATAATAATCCACCGTTTATTCTCAACTCAACCTATGATTGCCAGAGATGTGATTTGTCATTGTAGCATATGATGACTTATGACCTATAGCTTGTTCTGACAAGGTGTGCATATTTCTGTTCTCTCTCTCTCTATAGTTTCCACATCTTTTCTTTTCTCCTTCTTTTCTTATTTGCCGTTATAAGATATGATTAGGCTTTCTTAGGACTAGCTTGGTGTTGTAAAGGTGTGCATATTTCACTGCTCATCTCATTGTAGTTCACACTTCTTTATTTTCTTTTCTCTCTCTTTTTTCTCTCCCTCCGGGAGTCCTCTGGTCCCTCGTAGCACTTTTCCCAAAAGCCCAACTGTAACAACAGCAGTTTATAAACAATGAGAAGATTCCAGACGCCTGACCTCAGTGACGCGAGTCTACCACTGAGATACAAATATTTACCCTTAGTGTTGGCTTGGCACTGTGCTCCTCTCCACTCCGCTCTGCCGTGCAGCGCTCCGCAGCGAGGGCCACCCCGCGACGAGCAGCATACTTCCCTGATTGGGTTATGCTTTCCCGGACACGGCTCGCTCGATCCTCGTCTCGTCGGACGCCCGGATGATCTGAAAGCACACACGCAGTCTTTAGTTGGCACCTGTCAAATCTACTCGACGACGCATGTCAATATATTGAGGGATACTTTTAGCTAGTGTAGAAATCAGATACAGATACAGAACCAACCAGAAAGGGTTTACTACAGAAACATGTATATAATTCTCCTAACACCCTTGACATTACTGAGACATTTTAAAAGAATAGCAAAGCATCAACAGAAAGACCAAGCCAACAAGAAAAACGGTCCCAAAAAATAACAAATGTGTGGATAATAACTATGCTCTACGAAACATCACTAAGGCCGAGTCTGACAATTTAAAATGCCTGAATACACATATCTTATTTTATCTCCTCAAAGAAAGAATCCACAAAGCAGTTGGTTGACATTGATCAGGCATAATAACACGATCTGGTACGTCTCATGTGAAGTGAATGTGCACAGTATGCTCTCACACACACGCACGCACACACACACACACACACACACACACACACACACGCACACACACACACACACACACACACACACACACACACAGTGCACTACACACCAAGCAGAGCATCCATCCGCCTCTGTGCTGTAACAAGTAGTGCTACTCTAACCACTCAAGGGGTCTGGAGACTCAATTATTGACTATACAGTACATACAGAATGTGTGGATAAACAGCTGTACTCTGGCTGTATATATAGTCTATATGCATTAAAGGCCATTCCATACACATATGGTTCATTATCTAGGGCTGTAGAAGGCTGTAGAAGAGAAATCAGAATATATTTTATATCTGAGATTCTTCAAATAGCCACCCTCTGCCTTGATGACAGCATTGCACACTCTTGCTATTCTCTCAACCAGCTTCACCTGGAATGCTTTTCCCACAGTCTTGAAGGTGTTCCCACATATCCTGAGCACTTGTTGGCTCCTTTTCCTTCACTCTGCCGTCCGACTCATCCCAAACCATCTCAATTTGGTTCAGGTCGGGGGATTGTGGAAGTCAGGTCATCTGATGCCTCACTCCATCACTATCCTTCTTGGTAAAATAGCCCTTAAACAGCCTGGAGGTGTGTTGGGTCACTCTCCTGCTGAAAAACACATGATAGTACCACTAAGCGCAGACCAGGTGGGATGCCGTATCTCTGCAGAATGCTGTGATAGCCATGCTGGTTAAGTGTGCCTTGAATTCTAAATAAATCACAGACAGTGTCACGACCAAAGCACCCCAACACCATAACACCACCCCCCCCCCCCCCCCCCCCCCTCCATGCTTTACGGTGGGAAATACACATGCGGAGATCATCCGTTCACACACACAAAATATCCAATTTGGACTCCAGAACAAGGACAAATTTCCACCGGTCTAATGTCCATTGCTCATGTTTCTTAGCCCAGGCAAATCTCTTCTTCTTATTGGTGTAGTGGTTTCTTCTTTTTAGTAGTGGTTTCTTTGCAGCAATTAGACCTTGAAGGCCTCATTCACACAGTCTCCTCTGAACAGTTGATGTTGAGATGTGTCTGTTACTTGAACTCTGTGAAGCATTTATTTGGGCTGCAATTTCTGAGGCTGGAAACTCCAATGAACTTATCCTCTGCAACAGAGGTAACTCTGGGTCTTCCATTGCTGTGGCGGTCCTCATGAGAGCCAGTTTCATCATAGCGCTTGATGGTTTTTGCGACTGCACTTGAAGAAACTTTCAAAGTTCTTGAAATTTTCGGATTGACTGACCTTCATGTCTTAAAGTAACGATGGACTGTCGTTTCTCTTTGCTTATTTGAGCTGTTCTTGCCATAATATGGATTTGGCATTTTACCAAATAGGGCCATCTTCTGTGTACCCCAATACCTTGTCACAACACAACTGATTGGCTCAAATGCATTAAGAAGGAAAGAAACTCCACAAATATACTTTTAACAAGGAACGCCTGTTAATTGAAATGCATTCCAGGTGACTACCTCATGAAGCTGGTTGAGAGAATGCCACGTGCGTGCAAAGCTGTCATCAAGGCAAAGGGTGGTTATTTGAAGAATCTCAAATATAACATATATTTTGATTTGTTTAACACTTTTTTGGTTACTACATGATTCCATAAGTGTTATTTCATAGTTGTGATGTCTTCACTATTATTCTACAATGTAGAAAATAGTACAATTAATAACAATCCTTGAATGAGTAGGAGTTCCAAAACTTTTGACCGTTAGTGTACATTCTTGAAATGTACCATCTAAAAGCTTTGTTTCGTGTGTTGTCACTGTTACTGCCACACTCCTATTCCATACCATCTTTAGCCTCAGGAGGTTGGAGAGGCAGCGGTTCACCCATATTGTGTCTCCCCAGTTTAAACATGGTTGGCTAGAGGTGACAGAGATCCATTAAGGGAACCTGACTGACTATGGTGTCGGTGACAGTGGCTGAGCAGTATCCTGGGTCAGGGGTCAGGGCTCGGAGGTGAGATGGACAAACCATGGGTCAGTGGCATTGTCCCATCTCGGAAATCTCATTTAACAGATGACCTGCATGTGAGCGCCATGAATCAGTGTCACCAAATGCCGGCACGTAGAGATGAATGATGTTATTAGATATGAAGCCATCAGGGTTAGGGTTAGACGTGAGGGGAGGGGAGGAGAGGAGCATCATGGTTGTTTACCGTTTGCTTTACACACCTCGGTGTGTTGGAATGTTTAGACTGTTTCAACGTAGTATCAGATTTGCCCTGCATCTTTTGTGCATATATCAATGTCTATCGAATACAATGTTAAATTGGTAATGTGCAGAAAATCTTCACATAGGTGGCAATTCAGTATTTTTAGACATAAATCCATCTTCATTGGTAGCCACACATTCATTATAAGTACGTCTGCGTCCTTTTTCAGTTCCTCGTGCTGTCAACAACATAACAAAAATGTGCCAACAACCCTCACAAAACAACAACAACAACAAGAAAATGAAAACCTTTACAAAGATTGTAAAGGGGAGAGGTTTTTCAGAGCCACCAAATTGAAAAGAGACCCACTGACTGTAATATGATTTAGGATCAGAGAGAGAGGCTCACTCGCCTCAGTCGCTGACACCAACCAGGCAAAGCTTTAAAAAAAAAAAAATCCATTTAATCTGATAAAAGGGAGTAGATTATGTAGCAAATTGAGATACTTTACAACGATACATTTCAGATGGCGGGGTGGATTAGCACATTGTCTTTTATCTGTGGGCACTTGATGGAATGCCAGGCCAGATCAGAGAGGCCGTAGCTATCTGAGGGACTGAAGAGGAGAGGATGGGAGTTGAGTGATGTGGCGGCCGTGGCGGTGATAGCTGTGGTGGCGTTTGGTTCCCATTCCTCTCACACGCGAGCGCGCACACACAGTCACACACAGACACAAACACACCCCTCCTGTAGGACTGACTGTAGCAGTGTTTAATCCTCTCTCTCTCTGTGTATCTGGCAGTGGCATCACACACAGGGATTCAACCGGGGCAGCCCAATGGTCGCGTGCACGCCATCCGTGTAACTTTGTTGAATTATTACACAAATGGCCCTTCGTGTTTGAGAGAACAGAAGGGAACAAATGGCGCTCCCGGTTTGAGAGAACAGAAGGGAACAAAGGCACTGAAATGTACCCCTCATTGATCTCCGCATTGAGAACATCTGCCCAAGCCCACACAAGGGGAGAGAAGCTGAAGAAGTTGCATTGCATACCAAGCAGCAAGGTTTTAGCGGCAGTAGGAAGCTATTCGGGTAGATTTATATGTTTCTAGATGAACAATTACAGGAACATGGCAGACTAAATTCTGAGCTATAGATTTACAGTATATATCTATCTGTATCTATATCTATGCTTTTATCAGACATGACCTGGCTGCCACATTGTAGTTTACCTTTCACAGCACCACCTTTCCTTAACCCGGACTGATTAGACTAAATGTGCAGGACATAATTTAGACCAATGGGGCAGAATGGAACTAATAGAATGGACAAATATAATCTTTGAACACAGAGGGAATAGAATAGCAAGCGGTGCTGTACAACTGTAGAAATAGGTCGACTGGACAATGTTTCAGGAAAATGCTTAAGAGCAACAACTGAACTGATGTTTACTTGGCCTTATCTAAGTGTTTGACATTTTGTTTCGTCGCCTCAAAGGAACCGAGTGTGTGAGTGGGATTGAACCATGACTTGTCAAAGCCGTTCAATGTGTGGTGCCATGTTAAATTCATCTGGATGCTCAATAAACAATTTGGCCCTCTAATCAACTGCACATGTGGCCGCATTGGAGCCGCGTGTGTTCCTATCCACCACCGGTATGTATAGGAAACTGTCAGACTGATCAAAACCTTTGTCTCAAAACTGCCCAAGTTATGAAACTGATACGGCGTCAGGATTACTTCTTGATAAATATTTGAATTTCCAAACTGTAACTACTCCTATTATAATTGGTCCTGAGTTCAAACAGCCTTTGATCGCCGTGGCTTCCTGTTATGAAGTTTAAAATTTGACATTTATTTATTAAGAGTTTTACCACCTGGGAGGGAGAAGTAAGTGAAGTTTACCAGCTCTATGACCAGACAGGCTAACCCTTAGTTACCAGGACCCATGTTAACCCTACTCCTGGACTAAAAATCATGATCACCGGAGAATCCCAATTGAAAGGGACTAGGTTTAATCTGTGGCCCTAAATGTTTCATTTCTTTGTAGACAGATAGCTGAAAAGCAGGAAATCTTCCTACCTGTACATAGCCCATACATGTCTTTTCCATCTGTTTTTATATGACAAACAGTGCAATACCTACTTTGCCTAAAGCCTATTGGCCTGGTTGACCTTTGCTAATCCTGCACAAAATGACCGTCAACATTTCTCTGAAGAAAACAGAAGCATACCATCTCCTCACATTCTCATGTCTTCAGGCCATGCATCCAGAAGTCCTTCTAACAAGTGTTCCTCAACCAACCGTGTGGTGATCTTGAGTGACATCACAGTCAGCCATCAGTCATTCCGATCCTGTCACGGAACTCGACTGGACTGAGTTGATGGAAGGTTGTCCTATTTATAACAATCACCTGATCTAACACTTCAGGGGAGAAGGATTAGATTGACAGTGACGTATTCTCTATGTTGAGTGGAGGACTGTAAGGGACAATCTAACCTAGATACATTTTAACCTATGCAGACATTCCCAATAAATATAGTTTAGTATCAGATGCTGCACTTTTATAATCAGAATAATGCATTTTTCCAATCTAAAATAAGATACAGTAGTGCTGAAATGAAGATGGGAAAACGTGATAGCACAAACGTCTTACTCTTTTCCACATTTCTGTTGTTCTGTTCTGCAAACCTTGACAAAATGTGTTTTCAATTTCCCTCTATTTTCCCAGCTTGGCTTATCAAATTCTTAGTACTTCCTCCATTATGTGTCTCTCCTCTAATCCCCTGGATATTCACTGCACCCATTATAATTACAGCACCAACTGCTGCCTGACAAGCCTCATTTCGTTTAGCCTCAGAGAGGTTGTCGCTTGTCTCTCCTTAGCTACCTCTGTTGTGTTGATGCCGTTCCCTTGTCACTACACGTCCCCATCTTTACCTATGTAGCCAGTGGCGTACTAAAGAATTGATACACATTTAGTTCACTTAAGGAGCAGGAAAATATCTGAGGGAAAAGGGATGTATTTGACATAAAACGAGTTTGTACACCGCCATGGTTGCAAGTGCTGCATGTTAAAAATGTATATTAGTTGTTGCATTTTTTTTCATTATTATGGTATGATTGAGAAGAGTAATAACGATGCACCTTATTTGCGTGATGTAAGAAACGTTCAAATAATAGAGGTTGGTCACAGTAATGAACTGCAGTGCATACACTGCATATCTACGTCATTTTGGTCTGAGCACTGTAGCCAATCCAAGTGGTTCCCTTTTTAGCACTCACTAAAAAAGGGTCCGTTCTGGTTCTAAAAACAGCAAGCTCCTTTCTGTTAAAACCATCAATTCATTCCAACATATGTTTTTCAACTCTTCAGGGACGTTAATGCTAGTATGAAGAAGTGATTTAAGAAGATCACATCTGTCCTTCAGATCACATACAGACAAATTTCAACTGTGAGGTCCTGCCATGTCTTGTTGTGGTTACTTCCCAGATCCCAGGTCACTTGTTGTAAGAGAAGAGGGCTACATCACAAATGGCACCCTCTTCACTGTATAGTGCACTACTTTAGACCAGACCAGTAGTGTGCTATAAAGGGAATATGGTGCCATTTGGAACGCATAAAGATGTTAAAAAAAAAACAACATCTTATCATCCTGTAGATGTACTCTACCACTAGACCACAAACTGATGTGTGGCGGGAATTGCGGCCTGAAATGTCTTCATACGTTGTTATATCCCCTCTAAGCACTTGGGATGGGATGGTACAATGGGAAAAGTGTCGTACAATCTGTTCAGTTCATCAACATGCCACTATTTTATGGCATTACATACTGTAGAATAGATACGCAGTTGATCTCTCGTGTAACTGTACCAGTAAATACATTACTTCCTTAATACCCCAGGACTATCAGTGAAGACGGCAGCCCCTCCCTTTGTCTTCCCCGTCAGCGAGACGGGGTTTCTTCTCTTCAAAGTGTCTAGTCCGTTAGTGTTGCCTGTCTATCTGTGAAAAGCGAGCACATGGTTTATGCATTAATCAGGAGAGTGGTGATCTCAGGTTGTCTCAAAGGGATGCCTCCGGTGCTGCTAACTGAGCCATCGTGCAGTCACAGAAGCCTGGAGCCATGCAGTCAATGCTAAATAAATATGAAACCCCTACCACTTTGTGTCACAAAATTTTACATTCAACAAAGGTCGTGCAAACAAGAATGAAACCTTGTCCATCTGTGAAGCTCTTAAATGGAAAAAAAGGTAGAGGAGTTTGCATGTTTGTCTGTGTGTTTTGGAGAGGTGGGGGGTGATTTCAGAATACAACTGAGAGAGAGAGAGAAAGAGGGGGGGAGAGAGAGAGAGAGAGGGGGGGGAGAGAGAGAGAGAGAGAGAGAGAGAGGGGGGGGGAGAGAGAGAGAGAGAGAGAGAGAGAGAGAGAGAGAGAGAGAGAGAGAGAGGAGAAGCAAATACCTCCCCATATCTCTATATCACATACCAATTTATACATTTTCTACCACAGATGAAACTTTCACAGAGACCGAGAAACCACACAAAAAAAGAAAGAGAGAAGTCACTTTTGACGGTACTATACCTGAATTATTTTCAATATATAAAGTGGGTAGGGGCACCACACCCCTCCTGGGCAGGTGGGCCTGTCAGGCTGGCTGTTTTTTATATATTTGTATTAAATATGGCAGTAGGTGCACATAGGTACCAGTACGCCCTTCCGAAACCACCCTGCACACTGACATTCCCCACAATCACCAGGGAATGCCCCTTCTTTTCCTTCTTTCATCTTGCTAATGGACATTCCTTTACAAACGTCGGAAGTCTACCTGACTGCTATCCTTTAAAGTTTAATTCACTCTACATTTAGCCGGGTCATAAATACCATATTAGGTAGCAGCCGCATGTTTTATGTGGTCCCTATGGTAGTGCTTTTGTTTTAATGAAGCCATTTGCAACTTATGAGCAACAACAACAAAAAAAGAGTTGCATATTAGATGGGATTGGTCCGTCAAACCTATCCCCACATTGTGTTTTATACATGGGATGGAATCAAATGAGGGCGGGGGGATGCGGAAGGGCGGGTGCCATCTGCAGGGTGGAAAGAAACATTGCTGCTGAGCTACTCCTGTTTCTTGGGATGCTGATCAACACACTTACTCTTATTTACTAAGGGGGGACTGGCCCATAGGGCTATGGTCAAAAGTGCATTGTATAGGAAATAGTGTGCCTTTTGGAACAGATCTATAGTTGCATATTAAAACTCATAGAAATTCTGTGTTTGGCCCAGCAAACTTTTTTGCATTGGTATGCATACATAATGAATTAAGTTACGGATGCAAAAATAACAACACAATGTATACCGTAATGTATACGCGTATCTTGCCATACAGGTATGTTGTTAATTTTGAAAGAAAAATAAATAGTATTTGCAACTACATTGAAAGGTCTTTACAACCTCAAATATGGATTACACATCTAGTTCTGTATGGTTCAATATAGATACAGTAGATTCTAGTCCTAGTTACCTACATACCAAGCTCAGAAATATAGCAATGGAGATGAACTTCTTATGGCTAAATAGAACATTTACATTGAGTGGTAAATTAGTACATTGACTCGTTTGGAAAAATCTGATGGAATTCATTATGTTTGCTGGGCCAAACACAGAATTTCTATGAGTTTTAATATGCAACTATAGATGTGTTCCAAAAGGCACACTATTTCCTATACAATGCACTTTTGCATGGGCCATGGTCAAAAGTAGTACACATTATAGGGATTAGGGTGCAATTTGGGATTCAGACAATGTTACCAGGTTTAAAAAACTGATGATAAATGACATCATTTATAGTCTATGGCCCAAATGTCTGCCCTACTAGTGGGTGGTGTGGATGTCAACATACATAGGCTATAATAGTACCAAAACATCAGGGAAGTTGTCAATCAAAGCACTACACCCTATGATCTTGAGTGTACATTATAGAACATGATGGGGTTGAAATGACACAACCTAGTTCTAGACAGTCCTCTCTCTCTCTCTCTCTCTCTCTCTCTCTCTCTCTCTCTCTCTCTCTCTCTCTCTCTCTCTCTCTCTCTCTCTCTCTCTCTCTCTCTCTCTCTCTCTCTCTCTCTCTCTCTCTCTCTCTCTCTCTCTCTCTCTCTCTCTCTCTCTCTCTCTCTCTCTCTCTCTCTCTCTCTCTCTCTCTCTCTCTCTCTCTCTCTCTCTCTCTCTCCAAGATTATTGTCCTTTTTGTTTGTATCGAAACAAAGCATCAAATCTGTTTATTTTATAAAATATGCTAAAGCGACAATAATGAATGCAAATGTATGGACCAAAAGTGTCACCTTACTATGTATGGAAATGATCCATCCAAAAGCATCTGGGTTTTTTTCTTCTCTCAAACGGATCTTAGATCAAAGTTATTGAGTGCTCTGAATCTGAACAGTGAAACACTGGGATGTCACTTCCTTTGTCTCCCTAATATCCCTGGAAAATCTGGTTAAAATTGACGATACTAGCAGCGAGCCTTTTTCCCTGTCGGTTGCACAGATTCCTCACTGCTTTCACAGCTGTCTCGCTCACAGGATGCGGCTATAGTTGGAAAATAACTGCTGTGATCAACTCAAGTGTAAAGATGAGAAATGAGAAACAAACGGATAAACCAATACATAGGCAATTTGACACCACCAGAACCAACAGTGGAAAAAAAATCAAAAACTGTATAAAGAAAAAAGAAAGTATTGTATTGGGACTGCATCTATTCACACGAAAGCCAAAACTCAAGCATAACACAATCTGATATGCTAAATTGCAAAGCTGTTTTGAGATTAGGCTATATCAGTCAATGGTGTTCAGTATGTCAACTGACTTCTGCATCCTCTTGGATTTCCTTTAAGCTCTTGGAGACAAACTTCCTTGATGTTCCACTGGAGAGACTTTAAAATCATTATCGGGCCATCATAGTTAAGTATTATAGATATACAGCTAAAACAAGTATATATACATTTGCCACCATCAAAGATCTTGGTTAGGTACCCCTCATGTCATGTTCTCTCAACTGTTGTGTCTTGGGCTGCCGTATCAACCCCCCTTTTGCTTATGTTGTGTTGCTGTGATAATCACGCGACCCTATCATTTGTTTGATTGACGGATAAAATCACCCAATAAGACAGTTGATATACATGTGGTTCTTACCTGCAACCTGCCAGTTGCCCACAGTAGTACATAATAGCTATAGACGAACAATAGCAAAAGTGGTTTTAGGAAAACAAGAGCCAAGCATTAAAAAACATTTAAAAAACATAACTGAAATAAGGTTGTCACCTTGTTCTTGTCATTCGCACAGAGCCGTGTCATTAAATGCACATTAGGACACTCCCAGGGACTCAGCTAGGATGCTGTTGGTGCACCTAAAACCAACCTCATGACAAAAAAGAAAAACAAATCACAACTTACACTCTAGAATGAAATACATCTAAAATGGCTATGCCACACTTGAACTTCAAACCCAGGATTATGGTCTGGACTCTGATGTGTTTTTCTCTGGTTCGATAATGGAGACGGGGGGGGGGGGGGGGGGGGGGCGCAGCGCCACAGAGGGACAAAGTGTCCATTTGTTCATCCCTGGAGGCCTGAGCATCCTCGCCGAGAGGAGTCAAACTTTGAGCTACCTAGTGATCGAGACAGAGATGGCATTAACTCTTAATCCCTCGACGAGGGAGACGCTTGAATCATTTATTGAAAACTTGCGACGGCCGTGCTAGATGTCACATCATGTTAGCCCTCACCCGGACCGACCCAGGCAAAAAGGTAGTCGCTGTTGTCACGTTGTCGCACAGTGTGCAGGGCAGATTCACCTCTTGTCACTTTACACGTTTTCATGAGAGGAGAGTGAGAAACAATTGGCCACGTAGACTAGAGAGGGTGGAGGGGATTGCGGTGACCTTGAAGGTGTGTGTGTGTGTGTGGGCACGTCCGTCATTGCCTACAATTTGCCTGAATAATATTGTTTATGAGTAGGAAGGTTTTAATAGGTTGTTTTGGACGGACAGCTGCTGTGGTTGGCGGTTGACCAGGACTAATAACATGGACTGGGCTAGGCTGCAGTGGACTGCAGTACCTGGGGCCAGATGCCCTCTGATAACACACCGGGGTCGTGTTCATTAGGCATCAAATGAAGAAAAACTGACTGAAACAGGGAGGGTCTGTTCTTGTCCAGTAAGAAAACCTCATATTTGTTTTGTGCAAAAGGTTCTACATTGCATGGTCTAATGAACATGACCCATGGTCTCCTCACCATGGTCATTTAAATCAGACAATGTGACAATCTCCAGATCGCTTATAAATGGGCAAGTTTTTCAGCAAGCCTGATTCAAATCTAAAGGGAACAACCAAAGAATAGAAAAAAGTCCTTTGATTTCCGGCTACCTGAAAAATATATTTTGTGAGAGAACAACATTGCCCAGCAACCAGTCAAAAATACATCACATCAGCCTAACAATTAGCAAGTGCATACATTTTGTCATTGTGCTGTTTCCAGGGTTCAGTCACTAACGATGATATATTACAGAGTAATAAGCATCCACGGGCACAAACAGTTATTTATTGCCAACAAAGACTCTTCTCATACGTTGAACATTGGCACAACACTTTCTTTTTCAACAAAAATTTAATCAATGTTTAAACCAATTACAATTTCCCTCACAATTAGAGGGCATTACTAGGTTAAGAGCTTTCATTTATCTGCTTAGGAATTTCTAACAAGAAATATCTGTGGATGATTCCTAAGCTGATTTAGGGACTCACATCTCAATATGTGCTGAAGAACATTGAAGGCCTTAGATCAAGACTAAGCATTTCCCTGTGTGTGTGTGTGTGTGTGTGTGTGTGTGTGTGTGTGTGTGTGTGTGTGTGTGTGTGTGTGTGTGTGTGTGTGTGTGTGTGTGTGTGTGTGTGTGTGTGTGTGTGTGTGTGTGTGTGTGTGTGTGTCTCTCTCTCTCTGTGTGCATCAGTGTGTGTGCATGAGAACATGCGCGTGCCTGTATTAACAAACGATGTAGCTAGCATAAACTGGGACTCAGACATACTGTTCCTTAGGCAAACATCATGATCTGTGTTCCTGATTACCAGTCTCAGAGCACTTCAAACCAAGGATCATCATTTCAAGCCATTTGACCAGCGTACTGTGGTCTTCATGTTGTTCTGACTGTAATACTAGTCCCACATTCAGTGATGTTTCAATGATATACAGTCAAACGCATAGTAACGTCATTATTTCAACAATCAATGGACTTATATACATCTAAGTAATTTAATCAATCAAATTAAAGATACCACAATTGGTCCTTCCTGTCTCTGGAATGTATTGAATAGGAACTCTGTGTTTTATCTCTGTCAATGATGAAAAGCGGTTGAGGGTAAATCTACTGCGTACACTAGAAGTCACTCACTCAAGGATAGACGGAAATTAGGTTTCAAGTCAGTTAGGGTTCAAGCTAGGTGTGATATTCAACACAGTACACAACACAGTGCCAATCATTAATCTACAGTATCATTTTACACTGGCTCAATCTTTTTGGACGGCAACTTAACCAAAATTGTCCTTGATGTTATTCATCATCAATCAACCGAAAACAGTATTCACTCTTCTCCACCCTCCTCTCCTCATTTCCAAAATCATTTGTTGACGGCCGGTGCAGTCACAGGGCCCATCCGGCTCCAATCCAAAACATCCAGAGGTCACCATGATGGAGAGCTGTCTGTGGCCCCAATCATAACACCTGCCTGGTCACAGCCCCGTGGTCTGAGAGGGAGACTGAGTCCCAAATGGCACCCTATCCCCCATATAGCGCCCTACTTTCGACCAGGGCCTATAGGCCGATAGCACGCGATGTAGGGAATAGCGTGCCATTTGGGACACAGCCCAGGGAGAGTCGTTCATTCGCTGCACCCCAGCATGTAGTGCTAATGCTAATGGACTCACAGCAGTCCAGGCTACAATGGTTATTTCAGGCTTAATTCAGCCATTAACATTTCATTAATGCACTGTCCTACTGCTCGCCTGCCTGCCTGCATGACTGCCTTGTGGTGCTATTGATGAACGCCGGGGAGAAATGCTCTCACTCAAGGTAGAGTTTATCACGTGTGACACATCCTCTTTCACACTTTTTTGCCTAGCTCTTTCTCTCTCATAGTACTGTGCATGCATCCACGTATGTACTCTGTATTATGTACTGTATGTCCATGTGTTCCATTACATACAGGTGGTGAGTATATATGGTGAGTATCTATGGTGAGTATCTATATGCATGTACACATGTATGTGTATATGAGAATCGTTATCGTACACTATGCTTGAAGCATTGCGTAGGTCACATCATTCATTCAGACAGCTAACAAGCAAACTCACATTAGGACGAGTTTCAGTACTGCTATGGGATGTGTAGCTAGCGATATATGCAATACAACAAAAAGATTTACATAATGTTGTAATTGGCAAATCATGTGTATTTAATACTGCTCTGAATATATTAGGGATATCTTGTATATAATTGTTACTAATTAAGGATTGAGTAATTATTACCTAATGCCAGCCTTTCAAAAATGTATAAATTGGTAAACATCAAATCTGTGTCACTTAATTGGGCTATTTGACCATACTGACATGATAATGTCAAGTAAATGTATACTATACTTATATACAGTAAAAGTCAAAAGTTTGGACACACTTACTCATTCAAGGTTTTTTTTGTTGTGTTTTTTTACTATTTTCTACATTGTAGAAGACATCAAAACTATGAAATAGCACATATGGAATCATGTAGTAACCAAAAAAGTGTTAAACAAATAGATTTTATATTTAAGATTATTCAAAGTAGCCACCCTTTGCCTTGATGACAGCTTTGCACACACTTAGCATTCTCTCAACCAGCTTCATGAGGTAGTAAACTAGAATGCATTTCATTTAACAGGTGTGCCTTGTTAAAAGTACATTTGTGGAATTTATTTCCTTCTTAATGCGTTTGAGCCAATCAGTTGTGTTGTGACAAGGTAGGGGTGGTATACAGAAGATGGCCCTATTTGGTAAAATACCAAGTCCATATTATGTCAAGAACAGCTCAAATAAGCAAAGAGAAACGACAGTCCATCGTTACTTTAAGACATGAAGGTCAGTCAATACGGAAAATGTTGAGAACTTTTAAAGTTTCTTCAAGTGCAGTCACATAAACCATCAAGCGTTATGATAAAACTGTCTCTCATGAGGACCGCCACAGGAAAGGACGACCAGAGTTAGTTCATTGGTTCAAGTTCAAGTTCATTGGAGTTAACTGCACCTCAGATTGCAGCCCAAATAAATGCTTCACAGAGTTCAAGTAACAGACACATGTCAACATCAACTGTTCAGAGGAGACTGCATGAATCAGTCCTTCATGGTCGAATTGCTGCAAAAAAAAAACTACTAAAGGACACCAATAAGAAAAAGAGACTTGCTTGGGGCAAGAAAAACGAGCAATGGATATTAGACCGGTGGAAATCTGTCCTTTGGCCTGATGAGTCCAAATTTGAGATTTTTGGTTCCAACCGTGTCTTTGTGAGATGCAGAGAAGATGAACGGATGATCTCCGCATGTGTGGTTCCCAGAGTGAAGCATGGAGGAGGAGGTGTGATAGTGTGGGGTGGTGCTTTGACGGTGACACTGTCAAGGCACACTTAACCAGCATGGCTACCGAAGCATTCTGCAGTGACACTCCATCCCATCTGGTTTGCGCTTAGTGGGACTATCATTTGTTTTTCAACAGGACAACGACCCAACACACCTCCAGGCTGAGTAAGCTCTATTTGACCAAGAAGGAGAGTGATTGAGTACTGCATAAGATGGCCTGGCCCCCATAATCGCCTGACCTCAACCCAATTGAGATGGTTTGGGATGAGTTGGACTGCAGAGTGAAGGAAAATCAGCCAACAAGTGCTCAGCATATATGGGAACTCCTTCAAGACTGTTGGAAAAGCATTCCAGGAGAAGCTGGTTGAGAGAATGCCAAGAGTGTGCAACGCTGTCATCTACTTTGAAGAATCTCAAATATAACATACATTTTGATTTGTTTAATACTTTCTTGGTTACTACATGATTCCATATGTGTTATTTCATAGTTGTGATATCTTCACTATTATCCTACAATGTAGAAATGTAGAAAATAGTAAAAATAAAGAAAAACCATTGAATGAGTTGGTGTCCAAACTTTTGACTGGTACTGTATCTGTGCACTAATGAATTAATATACCCAAGTGGAAATCAAGGCCAGTTCACAGGATATTGATATTATCAATATTTATAATCTCATCAAATTCCAAGGTTCACAATATATTATTGTTTATTTTGTTTTACATGCATTGTTTGCAATGCTTACATTGATTATCTGTGCATTACTAGGCCAGTATAATACCATAATAGGATCTTTATGGGGAATAGGATCCTTATTGGGGAATAGGATCCTTATTGGGGAAAAGGATCCTTATGAGGAAGTAGCAGATTACAGAATGATGGAAAGTTCTACTCAAATGAAAGTTGTTTTTTGTCAATGCCAAAGACAATGACAAATCCAAAATGATTGGCAATCCCACTTTTTTCACTAAAGCATATTTAATTGGTTGTTCTGGATCTCACCGCCACCGGAACCAAATGGCACCCTATTCCCTTTATGTACATAGGACTCAAGAGTCAAAAGTAGTGCACTTTAAAGGGAATATGGCGCCATTTGGGACGCAAACCAAAGGTACAAGCACTCATATGGCTCCACTTAGGAGTGAGTAAAAAATGATCTTTCTTATGTGGGCCGTGTTGAGTGATGAATGTCCCTGTTTATCAAATGTGTGTGTGATATACGAGATGGGCTGATAATCAACATTTAGTTATGCCATATGCTTAGACAGGCGTGCCAAGCACTTAGGTACAGGACTGTTTGCACGGAGGTAGTAGGGCCACTTTCCAAATCACAGAATACACTAACTATCTCTGTGAGTCAAAGTCATGGACAAAAAAGTCTGAGAGATTGACATTCATGGATTTTATCAATGTGAAAGAACAACAGCAACAGAAAAAAACATATAGGAAGACATATAAATAAGGTTTCTCAAAATAAACCTATGCAAACCACAAGATAATTTTTTTTTTCTGTATTAATTATGAAAATGATGATCCTGGAATGTAGCCTTTTTCAGTGGAAGACAATGCCGAAACAGTTACCTCATATCTTATCACTCAGGGTAGTTCAAAAGGTATCATGTCACAAACGGCATCACCAAAAATGTCAATGCCATTTGAACATCATACAGCCTTCCAGTACTGGTGGATTGAATGAGCCATGCTGTGAAACAGAACTCATGCCCTTCAAACGTTCTGGCTGTCTGGAGTTATTTAGATACAGTCCCAAATGCAATCCACATGCCAAAACTCCAGCACCAGTAGCATTAGACGATTGGTTTTGTAAACCGCTGGCAAAATGTCTCTTGGACATTGTGTGGAAGGTAAACAAAACAGCTGGTAGCCCGTGCCAAGCCCAGGCCCAGAGCTAGCATCTTCATTCGACGATTGCCAACAGTTAGGGGAAATTTCGAGCAGTTTGGACTCAAAGGCTGCCATGATGTTTGTAGAAAAACTGGCACAGAGACACTTATGTGGGATAGGATTATAGTTTCATGTGACTGAAGAATTTAATATTTTGCAAGGGCCCCTTTTACCTGATGGCGTACAGCACTGCCAAGAACTCTGGTTGTGGTGAATTTATACAAATGTGCTAGCAAAACTTGTGCATAGGATTTCTCTAAGACAATGTGCTTTTGAGTTTAAATGCTGCTCAAATAATTACTATTAAAACAGAGAGAATAACAAACATTTAATTAAGTCGTTTTTCCCCCCCCTGACACACACGCACACAGTAAATATCTCTATGGCAAGTCCATTTGATATACTCTGGGGATTTTGCTGATACCTCCAATGAATCTCACATGGACAGGAAGTGACTAGAAGCTTTGAAGGTCCGTGATTTCAGGCATGGTGTATTTATCACTTCAACCTGTATGAAGCCATGATCAGGCAGCCATGATCAGGCAGCAAGGAGACAGAAAGAGAGAGAGAGAGAGAGAGGACCAGTGAAGGAGGAATGTTAATCACACCTCAGAAAGAAAAAGGGAACATGTGTGACAAAGGAAAGGAAGGGATGGGAAACACATGTCCCATTTCACACGTACTTACCTTTCCCTTCAAACTCCTGCCAGACTAGGGAAAAAACAGCACAGGTGGAACCCTTTAACGTGTAAATGTTTGATGAAGGATGCCAACGCTTTTGATATAATTTACATAAAGCACACGTTGAATAGATTGAGTTGTGGGCAGCGTGTTAGGCCTAAAAGCTTTTCTATGAAGTTGTCACTCTAGAGTTTTACTCTTTCCTCTTGGTCCATACTGTGCTTGCATGCACCAGCCATTTTAGGTGACACTAGTTCGTTTTTATACTTTTTATAGCTCAACTTAGACCGATGATAAGCTTAACGAAGAAAACATAGGCACTTTTGGAAGGATACTTTAAAAAAAAAAAAGATTTGTATTGGAGTTGAAAAGTTACATTTCTGACTGAAAACGTGTCTGTTTAAGATAAGTGTAACTTATTTCACTTGCCAACCCAGTGTCACATGCTTTGAAGCGAGCAAATTCAAGAACAGAACACTGGCCATTTTATATGGAGAGAGAGAATTACCTCTTTCTAATGGCACATAGAGAATGTCATCTGTCTGCTATATCTAATTAAGTGAATCGTTGCAGTTTGGAAAGTGTCTCAGGGCTGTATAGGATTAAAAAGGGACATTTAAATGCAGAGCACTTTGAAAATGACAGATTCTTCAAAATACTTTCCATCGACGTATCACTTTTCTGGCGCATCGCAATGCAGTCCTCTTTCGCTAGCTACAACTCGTTACGTTCATTTTATGCTTTGAGAGCCAGTCTAGCATGTTGAGTTGAGCAAGCCTCAGTGAGAGGAAAAAAATGAGAATTTTATAGTGCCCTCATTCTCGGTTGTAAACATGATTTTCTTTCCACTTTTTTCCCCTATCTATTTTCTGCAAAAGGCACATTCAGAAATATTCGGACCTGACACAGAGCGACTCTTGTCCTAAAAGTACAGCTAAGGCCTTGTCGTTATTGCCATTTTTATTTATAAGGTAATTCTGCCCTGAAAAGACCAGTATGAAGGCTAGTCATTCAGCGAAAAATCATTAGCATAAAGCTGGTGTCAACACTGGGGAGAGGGACTTCCTGTCTTTTTGTCTGCAACAAGATGGGAATAGAAACTTAAGACATGTTTTATCCTGCCCCTTCCTCGCACTACTGTGACAATAATCGATAGGAAGCAAAAGTACGCCACGTGAACTGCAGTCAGCTCCGTTTTAGGAAAACAGTCACCATCGAAGAAAGAGAGGAAGTTGGAGCTGTTGTACAGCAACTGGAAACGGGCAAATCTATAGTTGTAATTACACATGTTCTGAAATGTAGAGTAGCAGTATGATCAGCTGATGTATGTGCAGAGTATATTACGGTAATGTTAGGTTATAACGAACTGGGCTTAAAGTGGGTACTGCACATGTACAATGTACACAGTTCTTAGTCTGCAGATGACACAAAATAGTACAAATGGTTAAAGATTCTGTCATTATTAAACTGCAATATAACTCAATAATGTTTTGGAGACAGGGTACTACAGTATCATGTTATGTATGCTATTGCATGATACGACCAATGCCTTTACAAAATTCGAAGCACACAAGTTAGGCAAACTGTGAATGTCTAGACAATCCTGGTCTATCTTTGATAAGTGTTCTCTCCAAAAACCCATTCCACTTGTTTTTGCCTGTTAAAACAACCCGGAGGATTTGCATTCAAAGGCTCACTCTTCTTCACTTGCTCTGGCTTGCTAATTATTATTTGATTGCTCATTAGCCGTTGTGTTCGCCATGTTGCCGTTCTGTAAACAAGACATTTGTGCATCTGGTAATGAAACCTTTTTTGATTTGGTGATGTGAAAAGAACAATCACCTCACAGGAATTACCAAAGCTTTGCCAACATTCTTTATTTAAAAAGTAAATTCAACTCTATTTAGAATATACATATGTATATACTTTAACTTTAAATATGCGTGCCAGTACAGCTCAAGTAACTATGTAGATTAAAAAAACGTATGAGAAAAAAACATAATTTTCATTAAAGCTTTAAACCGAACCACCCCCCCCACCCCTGATTTTCTTGCAGTCTCTCCGCTAGATAGACCCTGCCTCCCCTCTCTTACGAGTTATGATGTGAGGATGAAGGCTCTTTCCCATGCAGTAATGACTGTGTACCAAGATATCAAGGGCCCGCTCATGACAATCCCATTTTCTGTGTAATTTCATGGTTGTCTTCTTGAATGAAGATATTGGCTGCTCTGAGGCAGGAGGTCAGGAGTCTCCTGCTCCATTTCAGTATTGTTCCAGAGCATGTTTCCTTTCAGTTGATGAAAAGTAATTCATCATTTACACCCCTGAATTCTGCCAGTTTTTTCCCTTTCTTTTTTTTGTAACAACTTTAATTTATTTTACTTCTCTCTTTTTTATCCCTGTGGTACCTTGGCGGTGCTGAAAGAGATAAATAGATTCAATACAACACCAGGCCAGCGATCCTGGGAGCAGGTTAGGCCTCGCAGGCCCCAGACTAGCCCTTTCTCATGATAGAGTTTGTCACCTCTCTACCTCTGGAAGTCAAATCCTATCAACTCAGGCATCCTTCAGAATCCCCAAAGTGGCTTTGGCACCCAGTGGCACCCAGGGCATGTGAGCTTAAAATTGATTTTCTTTTTCTTTATTTTTTAAGCGATCTGCCAAATTCCCTTAAGGGACGTCGTTGACAGCCAGCAGACCCTCAACCTATCACAAAGCAGTGCTCGTATAAAAGACACCTAAGGAACTTCCTCCATGGTTCCAGGAGCCAGAGGGGCAGGAGGTTTCTGACATGTGGAGAGAGGGGTGCTGTTGCTAAGAGACCAGTTATTTTTCATCCATGCACAAAACCCCGTTTACCTCGCACTTGGCCTCCTGACTGCTCTGCCACAGTGAAATTAATTGACTCAAAGGCCCCCCAAACACACTTTTAATTGTGTTTTGTTTCATCACCAGCTTCCTGTTGGAAAAGTCCAAACTTCTCGTGGATGGATGTAAGTGTTTCTTCTCTTCTCTTTGCTTTCCTCACTCCCTCGCTTTTCTTCTGAGAAACATTGTTTCTTCGCGTAATCTGATGGAACATCACTCGGTGATAATACTTGGTTTCTTTTAATCATCTGCATTTCTTAGCATGCAGGCAAAGGAAATAGAAGTTGCAGCAGTAACAAAAAGGGAGCGGGCGTGTGTTTGAACATGAATTAAAGTAAAGCTGCTTCTGGCTGGGGATTGAACCTCAAGCCATTTTTACACTGTAGCCAACCAGCTGGCCTCGGTATGTGTCCAGAGTCCAATCAAGGAACCGTTTAATAACATGAAAAAAGGGAAATCTTGTGAGAGTTAAAGACAGCACCTGATCATCCTTGCTCATCAAGACACTGCTTTCCCCGTGACCCTTGTGAATAATATCACTGTACCGGCTCCCATTGAACCACAGATTAAGTAATTCCCAAGTACTTAAGAATACAATGAGCTAAGATTGGTATCATCAGTAAATTACACCTAGGTTCAGCTATAATCAGAACCCCGCTCCTTGACATTAAATAAAGGGAAACTTTCTCACAGCAGGAGCTAGTATATCTCAATTGTCCAGCACCTACATTCTTATAGCCCCCCTCCACCCATCTCCCTCTCAGACCTGATTTGAAGCGAAAGCCTGTATCGTATTTTTCTTCATTAAACAATTTTGCTTTCTGTCTTTCATTTGACGAAAATATGCTCATGCCCTCAGCAAAACAAACAAACACACACACACAGTTGCCACATCTTGAACATCTTTGCCTCGGAGCCAGCTAAGGACCCAGGTGTCACTGAAGAGGCTAGGAGGGCATCAAGAAGGGAATAGCTCCTGAAGTTGCTGTGCGTGAACAAATCATGTGAGCTTGTGTGTTAAAGAAATACATGCACAGATGGATTTGGGGAGGAGCACAATTAGATATCCTTCAGCAAAATTAAAGATAGTTGGCAGATAGCGGACTTTAGGCCAGGGTTTTACTACAGTTTTAGTGATGATTTTTAATGGCTACATATTAAGTAATGTAACAGTGCGATACCGTGGTAGGCTATACAACTCATGTTTGCCTATTCTTTAGGGTTTAAGTGTACATCTCCTGTTTTTCCTGCAAATAAAAAACATTTGAATAGTCTTTGAAATTAATTAGGCTGAAGTAGGGCCTAGTATGCTAAAGCCAGCTAGTGTGATTCGAGTGGAGTAGTGTTGCCTGTGCCTGGGCCCATTTCTAGCCCTATAAATAGATATATTATCCCTCCAGAGGCTTCCAATCCCATTGCACAGCTGTGGGATGGAGATTTGTTTTAGGAGAAGCTGTGCTACCTGTTATGTGGGGCTGGGGAGATGAGCAACGTCAGGTAAATAATGTTCTGCTGTGCATGAGGGGATGGACTGGGGCATTAGGAGAGAGACTGGGCTCCACAGCCTGAAACACACACACACACACACACACACACACACACACACACACACACACACACACACACACACACACACACACACACACACACACACACACACACACCACAACCTGACCACACACACGCGCCCGCACACACACACAGCTGCCTGGCCCTCTTCCCTCTCTTGCGGAGACTTTCACAGGGTGTGATGCCCATTAGGCCTCCTGCGCTAGGTTAGCCGTCTCTGCATTACCGACTCATTTCATACATTAAGTGCTTTACCTTCAGGACCAGCCAACACTGTGAAAGCTGTTTGGACTATATCTCTCTCTCTCTCAACATGCTCTCTATTGCTCTCACCTCAACCTCAACCACCACCGTGCTAAGTTTCACTTTATCAGGACGGATGAATAGGACTGGAGGGGCGCCAGTGGGTTTGGGAATCAGGCTCTGTGGTGAGGTTTTAGTGGAGTCATATTCCAGTAGGAAATAGCATCGCTCTGGCTCAGAAGCTGGTGTATCATGCAGGTATGCTCTCCCTAATAGATTTAACACTGGCAACATGCTGTTGGTGGGTTGCACACTAACCTCCATCGCCTCACCGTGATACCCAACAAGAGGCATGTAATCAGCTAGCTAAGACTTCCCCTTATCAGTACTTCTCTTACAGTTCTCAACTTCCAACTGGATATTTCCAAGGTAATATTATTCCGGCTTATCATTTCAAACTGAAACTCGATTCTCTTGCTGACTGTGTGTCATAGCGGAGCGATAGTGCTGCTGAGGCACAAGTGTATCGTTGTCTATTCTCACGGGATGCCAGGCAGTGAACGTGCCGTAGCTGCCACGTGCTGTCCTGCAGCCACTGATGAGTCTGACATTTTTAATTGAGGTGGTCTTCATATCCCCGCCCTTTTTGGATCCAGTCACTGTCATCTTGTACTGGAGCAGAGCTATGGCTTTAGGCGGGAAAGTGGGAAATGCGATTCCCCCCCACAAAACAGAGATAAAAAAATGTAATACTTCCACATTTTCCACAGCTTCTTTCATCATTATTCAAAAATTAGTTTTTAATGCAATGAGTAGTTTCAATCATGTTAAGGTCTACATGATTCAGATAGTATCGTAATTACAATTAGATTACATTACCGCAATCAGAGAAAGGGTATCGTTAAGAGAAAGAATATAAATTGCTTTAGTTTTACAAGTACTGAGCAAGCAGAAATTTGAATTAATCTCCATTTAAACATCTTCTCCTCTTAGAGAACTGCAAAGCATGCTAGTTTCTTCCAGGCCATCAATACAAATTAAGGGGAGAAGTATGAATTTTCTGAGGGTCTTAACATTTAAGGTTTTTTTTCACGCTAGTAGCCTAACTTACATTCCGTTTCTGAGTACTCAGGCACTTTTGATAGTGAGGAACTTACTTGCGGGTAAGATATAATTCATTAGCCTATTTTCAATAAGAGCCATTCTACTACCTCCGTGTGTCAAAAGCGTGAGTGAATCTGTCATCCATGTTAGCCAGCAACGTCCTCTCCAATGCCCTCTAACGCCAAAGTGTTTCAAGAAAGAAAGCAACGGTTGAGTCGTCACACACTCAATGTGGATAATCCCAAACTGCGGTACATAAAAATAGAACCATTACTTGTAAGGGATACATAATACCCTCAGTCAACTGCTTGATCAATGATTAGGAGAAGTAAAGCAACTAAGCACCAATGGATTAAGTCTCCAGTTCGTCCCAAAGCACCCTATCCCCTATATAGTACACTACTTTTGACCAGGGCCCACACAGTATACTACAGTTTCCATTAGAGTTGACAATGCTTCTCAGCTTCTCAGATATATGTGTTGTTATTATCTACACAAATGACAGTTCCATGCCTCTTTGCTCTTCAGAGTGGCTGTATTTACATGGACGGAAGATATAAAACAAGCGGTTCTGTATCCACGACGAGGAGCAATTAATAATAGAGATGATTGGCTTGCTAATGCTTCAAATCGGCATAACTTTATGGGTTTGCTACTACAGAATACGTCTTTATATCAATTACCTTTTTCTGCTATCCTCTCTTTCTACAATCTCCTTGCTGGACCACAGTTTGAGATTAATGCCTGCTTCTAAATTACCACCCATGCTACACATTTATCAGCTACCAGAACAATCCCGCACATTTATCCCTCCACTAAGTGCCAGAATATTCATGAATAAAAATTGTAATTTTGTCTGGTTCCTATTGATGAAATGGGATTTATTTTGTTTTGCACATAACTTTTTTTTTATCATGAGTTTCCATTTAGCAACTTAGGAGTACATTATCTGTTGTGGGATAGAACATCACTTAACTTCTTTGTAAATGCAGATTAATATGTATGGTAAAATAGTATGATGCATTACCGTTTCACAATGCGATTGTGTCGTCTTTATTTGTACGCCATGGTGCATAAGCTAATAATACAAACCCATTCAAGACTTGACATTCAGTAATGATTAGAGGAGTAAACTAACAAAGCTCCTGAATAAAATGACTTTCTAAATCAGTACAGCCAGAGAAAATAAGAAAAACCTCAGTGGTTGAGTCCCAAATGGTGCAGAAGGCACCCTGTTCCCTGTAAAGTGCACTACTTTTGACCAGTGCCCCTATAGGGCTCGGGTCAAAAGTAGTGCACTATATGGGGAATATAGGGTGCCATTTGGAATGCATACAATGAATTTTGGTCCTTGTGCACGCATGCTCAACACCCTTCTTAATAAGCCATTAGGAAGGAGTGAAGATGTTATGAGAATGCGCTCTGGCCTTTGTTCTGCGTCTGTCATGGCATTGACTTCCTCTGACACGACGCTACAATGCATGACGGATCAAAGTAATTAAAGTTCCAATAATTTACCTTCCTCTGTTCCGTGTCAAGTCAGCTAGCTAGACAGACCAACCCGGTCTCTCTGGCCATTATTGATTCCCCTAATGTCATCAGAGCATGATGCTGAAACAGAAATGTAGGAGTTTTTTTATTATTTTTTTTATTTTTTATTGAAACCAGGTATGACAGTTGAGAACAAGTTCTCATTTACAACTGCGGCCTGGCCAAGATAAAGCAATGCAGTGCGACAAAAACAACAACACAGAGTTACACATGAGATAAACAAACACACAGTCAATAACACAATAGAAAAATCAGTATGCAGTGTGTGCAAATGGAGTAAGGAGGTAAGGCAATAAATAGGCCATAGTGGCGAAGTAATTACAATATAGCAATTAACACTGGAGTGATAGATGTGCAGATGAGGATGTTTGCAGTAGAAAAACTAGTGTGCAAAAGAGTAGAAAAAGCAAAAACAATTATGGGATGAGGCAGTTGGCAGTTGGTTGGATGGGCTATTTACAGATGGGCTGTGTACAGCTGCAGCGATTGGTAAGCTGCTCTGACAGCTGATGCTTAAAGTTAGTGAGGGAGATATAAGTCTCCAACTTCAGCAAAGTTTTTGCAATTTATTCCAGTCATCGGCAGCAGAGAACTGGAAGGAAAGGCGGCCAAAGGGGGTGTTGGCTTTGGGGATGACCAGTGAAATATACCTGCTGGAGCGCGTGCTACGGGTGGGTGCTGCTATGGTGACCAGTGAGCTGAGATAAGGCGGAGCTTTACCTAGCAAAGGCTGATAGATGACCTGGAGCCAGTGGGTTTGGCGACGAATATATGTAGCGAGGACCAGCCAACGAGAACATACAGGTCGCAGTGTGGGTAGTATATGGGGTTTTGGTGACAAAACGGATGGCACTGTGATAGACTGCATCCAATTTGCTGAGTAGAGTGATGGAGGCTATTTTGTAAATGACATCGCCGAAGTCAAGGATTGGTAGGATAGTCAGTTTTACGAGGGTATGTTTGGCAGCATGAGTGAAGGATGCTTTGTTGCGAAATAGGAAGCCGATTCTAGATTTCATTTTGGATTGGAGATGCTTAATCTAGGTCTGGAAGGAGAGTTTACAGTCTAGCCAAACACCTAGGTATTTATAGTTGTCCACATATTCTAAGTCAGAACCGTTCAGAGTAGTGATGCTAGTCAGGCGGGCGGGTGCGGGCAGCGATCGGTTGAAGAGCATGCATTTTGTTTTACTAGCATTTAAGAGCAGTTGGAGGCCACGGAAGGAGAGTTGTATGGCATTGAAGTTCATTTGGAGGTTTATTAACACAGTGTCCAAAGAAGGGCCAGATGTATACCGAACGGTGTCGTCTGTGTAGAGGTGGATCAAAGAATCACCCGCAGCAAGAGCGACATCATTGATATATACAGAGAAAAGAGTCGGCCTGAGAATTGAACCCTGTGGCACCCCCATAGAGACTGCCAGAGGTCTGGACAACAGGCCTTCCGATTTGACACACTGAACTCTATCTGAGAAGTAGTTCGTGAACCAGGCGAGGCAGTCATTAGAGAAACCAAGGCTGTTGAGTCTGCCGATAAGAATACGGTGATTGACAGAGTCAAAAGCCTTGGCCAGGTCGATGAAGACGGCTGCACAGTACTGTCTTTTATCGATGGCGGTTATAATATCGTTTAGGACCTTCAGCGTGGTTGAGGAGCACCCATGACCAGCTCGGAAACCGGATTGCATAGCGGAGAAGGTACGGTGGAATTCAAAATTATCTGTGATCTGTTTGTTCACTTGGCTTTCGAAGACTTTAGACAGGCAGGGCAGGATGGATATAGGTCTGTAACAGTTTGGGTCTAGAGTGCCTCCCCCTTTGAAGAGGGGGATGACCGTGGCCGCTTTCCAATCTTTAGGAATCTCAGACGATACGAAAGAGAGGTTGAACAGACTAGTAATAGGGGTTGCAACAATGGCGGCAGAACATTTTAGGAAGAGAGGGTCCAGATTGTCTAGCCCAGCTGATTTGGAGGGATCCAGATTTTGCAGCTCTATCAGAACATCATCTGTCTGGATTTGGGTGAAGGAGAAGGGGGGGGGGGGGCTTGGGCCAGTTGCTGCGGGGGGTGCAGAGCTGTTGGTCGGGGTTGGGGTAGCCAGGTGGAAAGAATGGCCAACTGTAGAGAAATGCTTATTGAAATTCTTGATTATCGTGGATTTATCGGTGGTGACAGTGTTTCCTAGCCTCAGTGCAGTGGTCAGCTGGGAGGAGGTGCTCTTATTCTCCATGGACTGTACAGTGTCCCAAAACTTTTTGGAATTAGTGCTGCAGGATGCAAATTTCTGTTTGAAAAAGCTAGCCTTAGCTTTCCTAACTGACTGTGTATATTGGTTCCTGACTTGCCTGAAAAGTTGCATACGGACGCCCTTAACGGACGCAAGCAATGAGGCAGTGATCGCTGAGATCTTGATTGAAAACAGCGGAGGTGTATTTTGAGGGCAAGTTGGCCAGGATAATATCTATGAGGGTGCCAATGTTTACGGATTTGGTGTTGTACCTGGTAGGTTCCTTGATAATTTGTGTGAGATTGAGGGCATCTAGCTTAGATTGTAGGACGGGTGGGGTGTTAAACATATCCCAGTTTAGGTCACCTAACAGTACGAACTCTGAAGATAAATGGGGGTAATCAATTCACATATGATGTCCAGGGCACAGCTGGGAGCTGAGGGGGGTCTATAACAAGCGGCAACAGTGAGGGACTTATTTCTGGCAAGATGGATTTTTTAAAGTAGAAGCTCGAATTGTTTGGGCATAGACCTGGATAGTATGACAGAACTATGCAGCCTATCTCTACAGTAGATTGCAACTCCGCCCCCTTTAGCAGTTTTATCTTGACAGAAAATGTTGTAATTGGGGATGGAAATTTCAGAGTGGGAGGGAGAGGGAGGAAGAAGGGAAAAAATATCTTGATTTTTATAACTTTCTGTGCTGTTATGGTATGGTACTCACATGCACCTATGTTAGTGACATGTATCCAGCTATTAATGGGATAGTTCACCCAAATTACACATTTGCTTAAGCAGTTTATGGCCAATCTTTTGGAGAGTCTATGGATAAACACAAATTGTATATTGCAGTCTATCCTTGTCCATAGACTGCTTTTAGGGAAAGGAATCAAATAAGGGATTTTGAGATGTGGTTCAACTACCCTTTAAGTTGCTAGAGTGGCTAGAGTGCCTGTATAATTTTTTCTCTCTCACCTTGTTTAACTTTGGAATCCCAGAAAGACTCAGCTTTACCCACAAATCCACAGGAGATTTAGACATACAGATTTAGACATCTTGCCTGATGATTTTGGAAACTTAGGGATTGTAAAAATCACTATCAGCTAGGAGGAAGGAATAATTCTGTCTGGTGTCTCGGAGTAGGATTGACGTGCTGCTTCTTATAGAGAGAGACTCCACGTGTGTCCTAGCTTTATGAAGGCCTATAATCAAGGCCTAGTCAGAACAACTTCACTCTACTTTCCGTCTGGGTTATCCCGTTCAGGCTCTCCACCAGTTCTGTAACAGTAGACATGACAATGTGACATTGTCATCTCGATTTTCAGCAGGTTTGAGTGGTACGGGGGGTAAGCCTTCAAAAAGGAGCTCCCTCCTCTCCTCCCCTGATGAAAGCTAAACGGTGAAGTATTCCTGTTCTCTGGTATGATTAGTGTGTCACACATTTAAAATGCCCATATTAAGTAATCCCATCCTTCAGGCTTTACTTCACATCCTCCACAGGTATTAACTTAGAGAATAATCCTAAGCTATTTGGAAAGTAGAGAGGATACATATAAAGATCTGGCACTTCATGTTTCAAATTCGATCTGCCTGGTAGGTGTGATATTCAACTGCCGTAGAAGAAGACGCACACAGTACAGATAGTGGCGGAGCGAAGCAGGGTAGCTCTAGTTCTTACTGCTACACAAACTAGGTTCTGTCTGATATATCATCTGTGCACAAGCTCTCTTTAAACCGTAACTTTGGTTATCTCAAAGATTTAGTAGAGTTATGTAATGATGTTCAAACTTAAATTAGTAAAATACTACAAATTAGACAAATTCGTAAAATACTACAAAATCCTTGTCATCATTGCAAATAAAACATAGGCCTTCTGTACAAAGGAAATCATCACATCACTAGTACACATTGGTGAATTGTGCGTACTACAATGCATGTTGTTCTTCATACAAGCGTCAAATACTATGTGAGATGTTTAGGCAATAACATTGTATTCCTCTTGGAGAGGAGGTCAAAGCCCTGTGGCCCTTGAATCGCTAATTACCATCATATGAATGTGTCATGTTATTCATTATTTCTGGTCACATGGGCTGCTCCTGTCTAGACAAACTCATAATTTCAATGCCTATGTTTTTTTTGGGACTGGGATCAGATCACTGTTGCTTTTGGGGATCTCTACCCTCCAGGCTGTGAGTATGGGGTCACGGTGGGGGGTGGTGACGGGGGCGGGGGCGGGGGGACGGGGGGACGGGGCAAGTTACATTCATTTTGGTTTATTGTAGCAGCAGTCAATGGCGACTAGCTGGAATCAACACAGCAAGTTATCATTATACTACCATACCATATCTATAAAGAATTGTATTAATGGTAAGCAATAGTATTATAATTATAAAAAGAGGAAGGTTTTATGAGTTGTTCAGTCTCCTGTCTCTCTCTTTCTGTCCTTCGCTCTCCCCATTCCTCTCTCCCCCTCTCTTCTGGGCAATAGTCTTGTTCTTCTTTTTTCAGGTTCACTGCGAAGAAGAGGTGGCAGATGAGGCTTAATTCTCAGAAAACAAATACCCATTTGGTTTCGTTGCATCACTAAACATTGTCTATCCACCATTGGCCTGTTACATTTTAACCCGGGGCACCAAAAGACCACAAGGCAATGGTGTAACTACAGCACATGTTACCACTGTTTGCAAATATTCTGTCACTGATTTTTCATAATTATTGTATAGGAAATTGTTTAATTAAGGAAGGAAACTATTCATATAATTTGCAACACAGTTTATTTTCTATAATAATTGTTTTGTTCATTTTTTCAACAGGCCTTAACAGAATACGAATTAGTCTATACAGTTTACAATGGGGACTCTAATCTTACACTATTTTTATACAACAGAGACTAAACAACTAGCATGGAAAGCCTTGCTACTTCATATTTGTCTCTGACAATAAAAAAACTAATATGGATTACGCTGCTTTATTCAATTTCCATCGCTAAAAGCTTAGCTCAAATTCACATTATGAGCATATCTGCTCGATTGGAGGACTCAAACCTCGACCAACGCTTACACCTGCTTGAGGGAATTAGGTTGAAACCTTAGTAAATGTCTAAACCTGTCAAACAAATGAGATAAACGCATTCAGAACCTGCTCAACTGTTCATCAGCTTAATTCCATCTGTGGGAATCATTCCCTTCCCTGCCCACACCTGCGCAGCTACTGCTAGGGTAGTCCCTAGTCCCTGCAACTGACTTCCTGAGTTTCTTGCAAAGAAAATCTCTCAATGGTGGGCATTGAGGCACAGTCAAAGGCAATAAAAAATCTCATGCAAGGTCATGAAGCTCAGTCCATGCACCCAGGACTGATACTATTAGACTAGAGAGGGCCAAGTACTGAGCCCTGACTCCCCCTGTCCCCGCTATCCATTATTAAAGCAGCCAGTCTAGCCTCCACTGTTCAGGGGTGTCAGATGGGGGACTGACGAACAGAGCAGAGCAGAGCGTGGCCCTGCTAAAGACAGTAAGCGGATGTTAACTTCCCACTGAGAGAATTTCTCCAGGTCGAATGCAAAACGTTCCACTAATCATCCGCGCCATGAAAGTGCCAGCTGCGGCCCGTGGTAGGATTATCATTCTCATAGACCTCGTATCGAGCTTTTAGCTAAATGAAAAATCTGCCGTAGCCTAGGGAGAAGGCAGTGAGAAGATAAGCAGGAAGAGTGTTTACTAGGAAGTGAGCAGGGAGAGTGAGTGCAATTAGAATAAAAATCCTCCCTTCCCTTCTTCTGTGAAGTAAAAATCGTATATAGGAAACCATTAAGGTTTAGTGAGGGAGACGGAATGTACACAGGAAAAATAAGACTAGAGAGAGAAGACCAATGTATTTCTCTTGTGACAAGTTCTTATGGGTTCATTAATTTAACATTTCTCTCTCTACCTTCCGTCCTGAGGGCAGAGCAATGTGATTTGTTATTCTATTGTTCTTGAGTTGCTCCCTGCCTCCCTCTTTCTCGGTCTACGCTGCGATACTCCATTAACACCCAGACTCATAATCCTCTGTCTTAAACTACTTTGGAAATAATCAAATTGCATTGCTTAATATCGTGCCTAGGATTGTCACCATTGACTGACACCTTTGTTGCTACAAATGAAATAATCAGTTTGAAGGCAAGGCGGTGTGATTGTCTCTCAGGGGCTGGAAGGAGGGGTGATGGGGGTGGGGGTAGTAGTAATCCTATGAGACACTTTGGCCTAGTGTTGCGCTAGCTCTCACCTAAGGGTAATGGATCTCTATTAATCCTCTATTACTGACATCTGTAAAAACTGAGCTTTGAGCCAAACATGGCTAACAAGGGCAATGTATTTGGAAGTCACTACTACGGGCTCCCTCTGGACTGTGGACTCTCATTACAGAGCTATCAGGCCATTCTGTCTGTCCGGACACGGGAGGGAATACTGAAATAACAATTACAAAGAGGCTCTGACTGGCTGCAGTCACCCCACCATTACATAGAGCTGTTAGCTAGGGGGATTGGGACCAGGCCATCCTTCGGGTGCCCTTCTGGAGCAGTTGATCTTGACCACAGCCAGCTCTCTGATCTGGCTGGAGACAATGGATGCGTCCCAAATGGCACTCTACTCCTTATATATGGCACTACTTTTGACCTGGGTGTCATTTTGAATGTACACAATGCCGCTGCGCATGAAAAGGCAGCTATGTGGGAAAGACTGTGTTTATTTTAACCCCATAGCTAATTCATTTTGAATAACTCTTGATTTGGGTTGAGAGAGATGGAAATGGAATCAAAGTGGCTGTTGGAGGAGCAAGGACACCTACAAATGTTGTACAATATATATATATATATATATATATATATATATATCATAGAGATATCATGAAGTCGTCCTTGATTTCTGATGCTTTTTGGTTCCATCTTAATCAAACAAACCCTGGTCTTTGTCCCAAATGACTCCCTATTCCCTATTTAGTGTCCCCATGGACCCTGGTCAAAGTATTCCACTTTGGAAACAAGCTATAGTGTGAAGAAGTAGTTCAAAGGGATTACTGTGATTATCACTTAAAGGGATAGTTCACACAAATTACAAAATAACATATTGGTTTCCTTACCCTGTAAGGTATGACAGCAATCCATGCTTTGGTTTAGTTTCCCTGGCACTGTTTTCACATGCTAACCTTTTAGCATTTGTGGCACAAATCCTATTCAAGTCATGGGACTGATTTTAGCATTTTCGCTCATAATGTTCAAATCGTCTACGTGACTTTGTTGAGCTTCACAATCAAGTGAATACTTTCTGTTGATTTGGAACTGATGAGTGAAAAATGAAAATATCGGTCCCATGACTTGAATGGGATTTGTGCCACAAATGCTAAAAGGTTCGAATTTGGAAACAGTGCCAGGGCAACTAAACCACAGCATGGATTGCTGTCATACATTTAACAGACGCTCTTCTCCAAAATGACCAAGTAGGGTTAAGTGCCTTGCTTAAGGGAAGAAAGGGCCCCAACACTTCAGTTGGGGCCCAACACTCTTAACCACTAAGCTACCTTGTCTATGGACTGCTTACACGGTAAGGAAACCAATGCGTCATTTTGTAATTTAGCTGAACTATCCCTTTAACACAGAGGCAAAAGATAGTGGTAGTCTTGTTCAACATTATTTGGATCTTGACATGGACCATTTATTTTTGTTTTGCTTTGGAGAGGGAATTCGGAGAGGGATTTGGAGCTACAGTCAAAGTGTGTAGGATATTCCAGACAGACACTGGGGAAACATGGTCTTAACTCTTTTCACATTCTATGATGATTGATTCTGCTCCAAAGTTATAGTTTTGGATTAGGTAGTTGGTTGAATGTTGATCTGTGCCTTAAAGTGGACAATAGATCCTCTGAAAACCATCAAACTTTTGGTCAAAAATAGACCATAATGTGACATTTCAATTGACTATATATTTTTTTTTAAGTACGGATTGAATTTGTGTATTCGTCCATGAAGAGGTTACAATAAAGAGTGGGTACCATCCATTTTACTTCCCCAAAAGGCAAAGCCAACTCTAGGTGCCTTGTTGAAACACAGGAGCCAGCCGGATGCAAACAGTCCCCTCTGTTAATAAACCATTCATCCCCCTGACACTTCTGTCATAATGCTTTAGATAAAATACAGAAAAAGCAACCCGACTTAGAATAAGTCCATCACACTCGAGCTCCCTCTGATGCTGACCGTATGTAGGCTGTCAAACAATGTAGCAATACTCAGTGTGATGGCGCTTAATCCAATTGGCATTGAAGCCAAACTTGTAAACTAATCTATGCATTAGCCCGGCTGGCACAGCGAGCCCACTTGGTCCTCTGGAACCTGAGTTTAAGAGCTGTTTTGCAGCGAGTGATAAGCACGCCCAAGCCCTTTGGAAGAAGGTTTAGCTTCTATTCTTCTCCAGTGCGATCGTTCCTAGTACATTTATCATTCTACCTGTCTCAGAGACCTAGTAAAGATTAAGGTCAGCCGAAAAAAGAGCCTCCTTCTCCAGTTCTTTAAATACTTTTAAAATTCACAAGTCAAGAGGCTTAGGCTTTCTTAGCCCAAGTTTTTTTTTCCTAACAATGAGATATTCTAATATGTAACATAAGGATAGCTGACAGGAGATTTTTTTTTTTTACTCCTTCTCTATTTCACCCATATCAAAGTCAAATACCCGTACAATTTGACAAGGGAAAGACACATGCACTAGGCAGACCTGATGGACGTAAATCCTACCCAATCACGTCACATGCCTGTTTTTCCAGCCTAAAAAAAGAGGTGCACTCAGTCACTCCCTGCATCTGTCCTTCCGCATCTTCCCCAAAAATAAAGTAGGAATGAATCTTTGAATATGCAGAGATAGATCCACTGCATATGTGGTTGTTTGATAGGATTTTCAGCGAAGGCCCCTATCTCTTTCTCTCTCTTTTGGTCTATTATGCCAAGTCGGGCATTCTCCGAGGTATAACTGCTGCCATATTTTCAAAGTTGTGTTAGTTCTAGTCCTTTTTATCACTGAATTCATTAAACTTGAGCTCTTAAGCCTAAGGCACTACAGACCTGGTAAACAGAGTAAAGACTGATGAAAATGTGGAATTGGTTATTATATTATGGGCTCATAGAATACAAGGTCCCATGTAGCCTTTGGCGAATATGATTCCACAAACCAAAATGTGTGCTACTATGTGATAAAAAAAAAAAAAGTTGAAACATGCTATACGTCAAACGCTATGTAAATAAGTAATACTGTGTGAGTATATTATACTAGTCAATACATTCTCAAGAAAGGTGTACATTATATCAGGATTCAGGAGTGATAAACAGCTAGAAATGGGCAAATAGTACTCAAAATCATAGTAATGTGGATAGCATCTCCAACTGCCGTTGCTTTGGGACTTGACATGCTATTTTGGTGATTGAATCCACTGAATATCCAAAGACTGTCTTCAATTGTGAGAGTTCCTGTACTTCTAAGAACCCATTTCAACCCGTGTTGTTCAGTACTGCGTGTATGAATGTATGCTTTCTAGACTGCTGAGTGGAATACAACAACTAGCGGTTCAATATCAAAGGAACGCTAGTCCTGATTTCAAAGCACAGAGAGGATAGAGAACAAAGTCTGTTTACAGAACAGGGATTGTGTGAATTGGGCGCGTCGCTCCTCGTTCCCATCTAGGAAACAGAAGAAGTGCTCCAGGGTAGTGTGTACATACATTTTGTAAAAACTCTCTTTGCTTTACGGTAGTTCATCTCTATACCATTACTGTACTGTAAATCCCTGGCTTTTATGTCCAGGACTGCATCTGACTGCAATATCATTGTATGGAGACAGAAATGCCTTGCAGTCTTGGCTCCTATCCATTAGAGCACTATGTAAAAAATGACATCCTTTACACAGCATCGAAGGATAGGTTTTTGGATGAATGTCAAATATTCCTCCGAATTGTTTTATTTTTTTATTTTAAGTACTTTTTCTCTGGGAATTTAGCATAAGGTCAACAGTGCCCCGGACTGCAAAGACTCTAGAGTAATACAAGATTCTAGAGTAATACACTTGCGTAACTATGCATATTTTTCTTTATATGTTGCTGTTGTTTAAAAAATAAAAATGGTTGAGGAAAGAGATGCATTTTATTGATGCCCATTTAAAATTCTAACTTGATCAAACTATTCTCTGATACTGCAAAGGTCCATCACTGACTGCAACAGATTATCAATATTTGACTTCTAAGATCAATCAACACATTTTTGAAATACTTCAATATTCGGGAAGCAGCCAATTTTTTTACAGTGACCTTAATCAAATCTAATACAAATTTACATCTTAAAGGTACAGTGGAGTCCAAAATGATTGACACCCTTCATAAAGATCAGCAAAAATTACTGTATAAAATAAATAATTCTAATACTGAACTACATTGTGTGGTCAAATAAATGTACTGTACACTAATGCAATTGCTTAGAGAAAGAGATTTTGTTTAACAAGTAATACATGTTTTCCAAAATTACTTACACCCCTGTTTCCTTGTGAGGATAACGACACTGAGCCTTTTTCTAAAATGTTTTATGAGTTGGAGAACACATTGGGAGGGATCTTAGACCATTCCTCCATACAGAATACTTCCATATCCTTAATACCCTTCGTCTGTGCCTACGGACTGCCCTTTTCAACTCAAAGCACAGGTTTTCAATAGGTTTCACGTCCGGAGAATGAGATGGCCATTGCAAAATTTTGATTGTGTGGCCAATTAACCATTTCTTTGTGGATTTTGATGTGTGTTTGGCGTTATTGTCTTGCTGGAATATCCACTTGCGGCCCAGTTTCAGCCTCCTGGAAGAGGCAAACAGGTTTTTGGCAAAATGTCCTGGTACTGGGTAAAGTTCATGAAGCTGTTGACACTTAACAAGGGCCGCAGGACCAGTGGAACCAAAATAGTCCCATTAAAACAAATATCCACCACCGTATTTTACAGTAGGTAAGTGGTTGTTTTCTGCCCATGCATTCTCGTTTTGATGCGAAACCCACCACTGCTGTGCATGGGCAAAGAGCTCCGAGAAATCATCCGAGTGAGGAAACAGCGCCCCTGTCTCAGTATGTGTAGCCCATGTATCTGGCCAAAAAGAGTATGACATGTTGTCACTGTAGCATTTCATTGATTGATGCCAGCGAACATTTGGCCTCCCTTGATAACTGTGGGTGGTCCTGGCACAGAAGAACCATGCCCTAATGGATTTGGCTTCACACCAATCAAATCAAATCAAAAGCAAAACGCCATTGTCAGAAAACGTCTCTGTTTCTGGTCTGCTTGTGTTGTTGTCCTGCAGTAGTTAGCTAGCTAGCTAAATCGTCCCTTCCTAAGAAATGGATGGGGATTTGGACTTGTAAGGAGAATTATGTAAAAACCACAAGCCAATGATTATAAAGGTGATTCTGATCCAACCATAAAACCATACATTGCGCCACTTACCTGAGACGACTGATGTTCAATATGCGTCCTAGATGTAGTAGGCTCATTTTAACTAGCTAGATAATTTAGTTGGTTCACTTTTGCCCATGCAAGGAAGTTAGGCTAGAAAGCATTTTAGCCAGGTAGCCTAGTCTAGGACAACAATAACTAAAAGCGTGTACTACTGTATGACAGAGTCATAGACCATTTTGCCAACATGAAAGAGAGGAGGGTGGCATTGGTTTTCATGTAGTTTACAAGTAGGGGGAGTCAACATGATTTTTCTACTTGCGCGCACACACACAGAAATCCATACCATGGACAGCCACATGATATTTAGCAAAGTTGTTTGGACTAAATTGTGTTTGGTATCTTAAAGTTTGTTTTCATTGTATTAGATTAACCATATGTAACCTAGTTTATGTTGCATGCAATATTTGCTTTGTGGAATTAATGGGACAGATGTTGCTCTACGGTTACGTGATAAAACAAACATACGTGTGGTTGAATTTATTCCACCACTGTGTGACTGTTGTCTTTTTGGTGTCTCTACCTCATTCTATGTCACATTGGCATATGAACGAATTTGTTATAGAGCAAACAACGCAATTATCACAATAATACTGTAGGTTGTATGGCTTTTTTCCTGGCATGGCTTCCCCGGTGATTTTACCCACGCACGGCTACTGCCTACTCCGAAATTTCAAAGGGAAAGATAATTAGAGAATATTTTCGAAAATATGTACAGTATATATTTATATTTTCTAAATATGTATATATACATACAGTATATACAGTACAATTCTACATTGTAGAAGAGTAGTGAAGACATATGCACAGTGCCAGTCAAAAGTTTGGACACACCTACTCATTCAAGGGTTTTTCTTTATTTTTTACTATTTTCTACATTGTACAACAATAGTGAATACATCAAAACTACGAAATAACACATACGGAATCATGTAGTAACAAAAAGGTGTTAAACAAATCAAAATATATTTTAGATTTTAGATTCTTCAAAGTAGCCACTCTTTGCCTTGATGACAGCTTTGCACACTCTTGGCACTTGTTGGCTGCTTTTCCTTCACTCTGCAGTCAAACTCATCCTAAACCATCTCAATTGGGTTGAGGTTGGGTGATTGAGGAGGCCAGGTCATCTGATGCAGCACTCAATCACTCTGGTATCACTTTGTATTTTACCAAATAGGGCTGTCTTCTGTATACCACCCCTACCTTGTCACAACACAAGTGATTGGCTCAAATGCATTAAGAAGGAAAGAAATTCCACAAAGGAACTTTTAACAAGGCACAACTGTTAATTCAAATCCATTCCAGGTGACTACCTCATGAAGCTGGTTGAGAGAATTTGCAAAGCTGACATCAAGGCAAAGGGTGGCACCTTTTAAAAATCTCACACGTTTTTGGTTACTACATCATTTCAAATTTGTTATTTCATAGTTTTGATGTCTTCACTGTTATTCTGCAATGTAGAAAATTGCAAAAATAAAGAAAAACCCTTCAATGAGTATATGTGTCCTATCAGACCTCAGGATAAGACCCAGATGCAGACAGTTCGAAGTAGCAAAATTTATTACAAAAACAGGGGGCAGGCAAATGACAGGTCAAGGGCAGGCAGAGGTCAGTAATCCAGGGCAGTGTCACAAGGTACAGAACGGCAGGCAGGCTCAGGGTTAGGGCAGGCAGAATGGGGATGAAACCCGGAGGACTGGCTGGCCGACGACCCAATGAGTGTGCAGAAAGTCTTCCAGAAGCGGGTCGAGAACTGAGGACCATGGTCAGAAACCATGTGCACCGGAAGTCCATGGATCCTGAAGACGTGCTGCACCATAAGCTGGGCCGTCTCCTTGGCCGAAGGTAGCTTGGGGAGGGGAATGAAATGGGTAGCTTTGGAAAACCTGTCGAGGAGTCTTGTTCTGAGCACAGACAGTGCAGGCGGCGACAAACGCAGAGACATCCGGAACCATGGTGGGCCATCAATAGCGTTATCGCACAAAGATCAGGGTCCGATGGGAGCCAGGGTGGCAGGCAAGCCTGGAGGAATGAGCCCATTGCAGGACCAGGGAGTGGGCAGCGTCTGGGACAAACATCTGGTTAGCTGGGACCCCCCCTCCCTGGACGTGGTTCTCTATTCCCAAGACGAGGGTAGCCGCCAGCCATGACGTAGGAAGAATGGTCCCTGGGTCTGAGGGTGTAGAAGCGGGGCAATAGCGGAGTGAAAGCAAAGAGCATCCGGCTTAACATTCTTGGACCCCGGGTGGCAGGAGATGATGAAGTTGATCCGGGGTAACAACAGGGCCCATCAAGCTTGCCTGGAGTTGAGACACTTGGCGGTGGGGAGATATTCCAGGTTCTTGTGATCTGTCCACACTATGAATGGAAGTTCCGCCCTCTCTAACCAGTGTCTCCACTCCTCCAAGGCCATCTTCACCGCGAGTAGTTCTCGTTCTCGTTAAGGCGATGGGAGAAGAAGGTGCAGGGATGCAGCTTAAGGTCCAGGGCAGAACGCTGACACAGGACGGCCCCCACTCCAACATCCGAAGCATCTACCTCCACCACGAACTGGCGGGACGGGTCCGGATGGATCAATATGGGAGCTGTGGTGAAGCTGTGTTTAAGGTCCAAGAACGCCCAGTCAGCAGCTGGGGACCACGTGAATGGGACCTAGGGAGAGGTGAGTGCTGACAGGGGGGAAGCCAGGGTATTGTAACTCTGGATAAAACGGCGATAGAAATTGGAAAATCCTAAAAAAAAACATTGCAGCTGCACTCTGGACGTGGGTTAGGGTCAATCCACCACTGCTCTCATCTATCTGCACATTCCCAGTCGTGATGATGTATCCAAGGAAGGAGATGGTGGAGCGATGGAACGCGTATTTATCGGCTTTGACAAACAGCTGGTTCTCCAGGAGACGTTGGAGAACTTGTCAGATGTGGAGAACGTGTTCTTGAACTGAGAGGGAAAAGACGAGGATGTTGCCGAGGTAGACAAAACACAAACCGGTTCAATATATCTCGTCATTAACCAGGGCCTGGAACAAAGCAGGAGCATTGGTCAAACCGAATGGCATAACCAGGTATTCGTAGAGTTCACTAGCAGTGTTGAAGGCTGTCTCCACTCGTCACCTTCCCATATCCGTACCAGGTGGTAGGCTTTCCGCAGGTCTAACTTAGAGAAGATATTGGCCCCCTGAGCCGAGGCGAGGAGTAGTAGTGAGTAGCGGTTCTTAACCGTGATGTCATTGAGACCCCGGTAGTCGATGCACAGCGGGGGAGGCAGAAGGACGGAAACCCCCTGCATTCAGGGAGTCCTCGATGTATGTCTCCATAGCCTTGGTCTCCGGACACGAAAACGAACACAGCCGCCCCCTCAAGGGGTGTAGTGCCCGGGAGAAGGTCGATCCCGCAGTCGTAGGGTTGATGCGGAGGAAGCAAGTAGCCCGGGCTTTGCTGAAAACCTCCCAAAGATCCTGGTACTCCGCGGGAATGGCGAGAATTCTGAGGCTTCTTCCGAGCCCACAAGAAGACGTCCCGGGGCAGGCTGCAGGCAATGGGCATGGCATAACGGGCTCCAGCCCACGATAGTACAGGCTAGTTGATAAGGGGATTGTGGCGCTGGAGCCAAGAAAACCCCAATACCACGGAAACCTGAGGAGACTTGATGAGCATAAACTGTATAGACTCACTGTAGTTCCTGGACAAACGCAGGTGGATAGGAGTAGTATTGTTGGTAACCCTGACTATAGAGCGCCCAGCCAGTGCTCTAACGTCCAGGGGACTAGAGAGGGGCTGAGTGGGGATGCCCATCTCAGACACCAGGGTGGGGTCCATGAAACTCTCTTCGGCCCCAGAGTCAATGAGAACCCGAAGAGATTTAGACTGGTCGCCCCACAGCAGGATGGCACAGAGAGGGGTGTGAGTAAGGGCAGAAGAAAAACTCTCCGTAAGGCCCATCAGAGTACTCGTACCTACTGATGAACCTGGTCTCATTAAATGACAGGTAGACACATAATGACCGGCAGTTCCGCATTACAGATCACTCTGGGTGTTAAGTCTGCATAAGCGTTCGTCTGGAGACAGCCTTGCTCTGCAGAGTTGCATCGGCTCTGAAAAAGTTGAGTCGGCACACCTCGGAGACTCTCGGGGGAACTCAGGTAAGCTCAGATCTTATCGGGGACGTAGACGCAGGGGACTTCTAAAGTTCCTCAGAGGCAAGGTGGGATCCTTGGGTCAGCGATAGGGACCGGAATCAGACCTCCTCTCCCTCCTACGTTCCCGTAGCTGCCCATCAATCCGGATGGTCAAGGCGATGAGCATATCGAGATCCATAGGCAGCTCCCGGGTTGCGAGCACCTCCTCTGATAATCCATGAAGGAATGTGTCAAAGAGGGATTCCGGGTTACAGGAACGTGCGGAAATTGTGTCTTGGTGATGCTGGAGTAACTTCCGGCCAGCCTCTCTCCCGGGCACAACGGAGAATCGAAAACCTTTACCAACTCAGCCCCGAACTCCTCCAGGCTGAAACACACCGCAGTAGCTCAGGCGAGAGCCCTCCCAGACATTAGCGTTGTGAGATAGGCTATCTTCGAGCAGTCCGAGGGGAAGGACGAGGGCTGCAGCTTGAAGATGATAGAACACTGGGAGAGAAATGCCCGAAAGGTTCCTGACCCTCCAGGGAAGCGTTCCGGAGGAGGTTAGCGGGGTTCTTGGGAAGCCGGGGTGACCTGGAGAGACGCACTGCTGACAGCGGTGTTACTGGGGGGCTGGAAGGCTACTGTCGTGGCCTGCGGCCTCACAGATAATCCGCAGAATTGCTCCAGCAATATATTCAAGGCACAGTCATGGCGTTCTGCCAAAGTCTGGAATCCGTCCATAAGACCTCAGAGTAACTCCTCGTGTCTCCCAATAGTGGCTCCTTGGGAGGAGATGGCGTTGTGGAGCTAGTCCGTGTCTGCTGGGTCAGTCATGGCCAGTTCGTACTATCAGACCTCAGGATAAGACCCAGATGCAGACAGTTCGAAGCAACAAAAGTTTATTACAAAAACAGGGGGCAATCAAACGATAGGTCAAGGGCAGGCAGAGGTCAGTAATCCAGGGCAGTGTCACAAGGTACAGAACGGCAGGCAGGCTCAGGGTCAGGGCAGGCAGAATGGTCAAAACTGGGAAAACTAGAAAACAGTCACTAGAGAGAAAAACAGGAGTACGGTAAAAACGCTGGTAGGCTTGACGAGACAAGACGAACTGGCAACAGACAAACAGAAAACACAGGTATAAATGCACAGCGGATAATGGAGGAAATGGGCGACACCTGGAGGGGTTGGAGACAAGTACAAGAGAGGTGAAACAGGTCAGGGTGTGACATGTCCAAACTTTTGACTGGTACTGTATATATATACTTTTTTTTTTACAAAGATGTTGTGATTGCATATGTCTTCACACCCCAGAGTTAATACTTGGTGGAAGCCCTACTGATAACCATTACAGCTGTGAATTATTTTGAATAAGATTCTACCAGCTTTGCAAAACTCTTAGGGCAACGTATTGTACAGGTAACTGCCGAAATAATGGAAACACTTATTAAGTAAATGAGAGATACAAAGTATATTGAAAGGAGGTGTTTCCACACATGTGTGGTTCCTGAGTTAATTAAGCAATTAACATCCCATTGTGCTGAGGGGTCATGTATAAAAATGCCCAGTTGCCCATTATTTTGGCTACCATGGCTAGAAGAAGAGATCTCAGTGACTTTGAAAGAGGGGTCTCAAAGGAGCATAGGGGGTTTAAAAGGTGTGTGTGTGTGTGCGTGTGTGTGTGTGTGTGTGTGTGTGTGTGTGTGTGTGTGTGTGTGTGTGTGTGTGTGTGTGTGTGTGTGTGTGTGTGTGTGTGTGTGTGTGTGTGTGTGTGTGTGTGTGTGTGTGTGTGTGTGTGTCAGTAACCAGATCTCAACCCAAGGCGGCGCCTGAGACAGCGTTTTCCACCACCAGCAATGAAACACCAAATTATGGAATTTCTTGTAGAAGGACGGTCTCGCATCCATCTAATAGAGTTCCAGACAGTTGTAAAATCTATGCCAAGGTGAAGCTGTTCTGGCGACTCTTGATGGCCTAACGCCCTTTAGCCATCATTGTAAATAAGAATTTATTCTTAAAGGGATACTTCAGGATTTTGGCAATGATGTCCTTTTATCGAGCATGAAAGCAGATAGCGCAATGCCTGGAAGTCTATGGGTAACGCTAGTTAGCATAGGCTCTCAAAGCTACCTCTAACTTCCTTCATACTGGACACAGAGACATACAAATGGTATCCACTAGTTCATCTGACTCTGGGTAAGTAGAAACCCCGAAATATCCATTTAATTGATAAATAAAGGTTCAATTAAAAAAAGACACACAGTCAAGACATTTTAAAATTATTTTTTATTCAATTTTAAAATGTAATCCCTATTTAGATTACATTTTAGGGCAGCAAAATGTGAAGACTGTGCAAGAGGTGTGTAGACTTTCACTAGGCACTGTATTTAGGTCATTGTATTTGTTTAAGGGATCAAGAGGACTATCTACCAGGAGGCAGAGAGAAAAGCTCAGCACGCAGTTCACCAATAAATATGCCAAGCTGCTTTTTTTAAGAAGAAAGGAGAGATTTACATTAGCAGTAAAATACTCTAGAATGTAACTGATATTTAGTTCTAAAGACTAAATAGAAAAGACCTTTGCAAATTAATTTCTAACTTTCCAAAAATGTATAGAAATTCTTTGTGGAAATCTGGAGACTAATTTCCTCATTCAGACATGTTATAATATTAGGCTGGGCTTATGTGATCCTTACAAATACCAAGCATTTGTTAATTTGTATGTAATTGAGTCGCTCATAAGCAAGAAAATCGAATGTTAAATTTCTCTCTGCATGCGCTCACACAACTTGTACAGTCCCATTATACTGTACTTTTAATATAAATCATTCCCATCTAAAATAAAAGCAATCATTTAATGTTAAAATGGAAATACTGAGCTACTTGGATTTGAGCTCTGCTGAAAAGTTCCTTTAAGTACCGTAGCTCAACAATGGCCCCTACCCAATCACCTTGAGGCCATATTTGAATTTCCCATTGAAAATGTAACCTTTTTTTTTTTTTACGCTTACTACCAATCAAATGAAACCTAGCCCCTTCCTAATTAAGTGTGTGAATATCTGGACACTAATTATCATATTTGTGAGACAGCTAGGCAGACAGGCCTTTATGGCAGGGCTGTATGTTCACAGCTTGAGCTGTGTCTTTCAGACCTGGGTTAAAAGAAACTCCAGCGCATTCAAGCACAGGCCCCCTCTTTGAGCCTCAAAGAGGGGGGAAACAGTGTAATTGGAGGACAGTCGTGTTATCCCTTTGTTGGTTGCAATTCGAACCCTGATTAGCATTTCGGAATATTTTAAATTATAATCCAGAATTAGGTTTTACTTTTTCCAATTAGTTTGGGCATTAAAGGGAGAGGACAGACCGGGGCTCAAGGATTCACATGTTTAGGGCAAATATAAATGAGTGCTGTGAATGCGAGTGCATGTGTGCTGTCAATAACATTTCTCTTATTTTTTTTTCAGCAATGACACAGTTTTTTTGATGACGCGGTATAGAGGTAGAACTTGGAATACATTAGAGTTCCATATTCGTATGTGTTGGTGCTTCTGAGTACTATTATAATTAAGCAATAATGCACGAGGGGGTGTGGTATATGGCCAATATACCATGACTAAGGGCTGTTCTTATGCACAACGCATTGCTGAGTGCCTGGACACAGCCTCTTCACTGTGGTATATTGGCCATATAGCACAAACCCCCGAGGTGCCATATTGCTATAATAAACTGGTTACCAACGGAATTAGAGCAGTTCAAATCTATGTTTTGTCATACCCGTAGTATACAGTCTGATATACCAAGGCTGTCAGCCAATCAGCATTCAGGGCTCAAACCACCCAGTTTATAATGCTTGATAAAATAGCAATAATACAGCCCTCTTTGAACATGTATTCTCCTTGATGTAAAATATTTACATTTCACGTTGACAACTTCACAAAGCAGCTATTGTGGTTCGATACCAAGATTATCAAGAGTGTTTTAATTGTTAGTATTTAAGGTTTCCTGTTCGTTTTTAATAAATAGTGGAACGTAAATAACTGCCATATCGAAGTAAACTCGCCATTCTCAAATCTGATTATTTTCGTGAGTCTGGGCATTGTTGAAAGTGGAGTGCAGCCTGATGTTTTGAGCCAAGGTTATGTGGTCGAAGAGCTGTGTGTGTGTGAGTGTGCACGTGTGTGTGTGGAATAAAGCAGTGGCCCATATCCTCCCAGCACTTCTCTAGCTAATTGGAAACGTACATTGTCGACTCAGCCAATGTTAGGGCCCTAATCAGTGTGAGTTTCTGAAATGAAGTAGGTTTTATTGAAGAGAATTTAAATCACGGGTGACCCAAATTGTTACCATTCATAATGATAATTCATGGGGGTCTATACAATCCTGAGGCTTCACAAGTCAGTGCAGGGACAAATGTAATGCATTAAGGCACAGCTTGAAGAATTATTATCACCCCAATTCGACAAATATATGACAACAAGCACGCGTTAAAAGAAGACACCTTTATTCAAGGTATTACTAAAAAGCAAACACCAAAATAAAGCAGAAGTGAGGGACACAGCCAAGCTGAACAACCTATTCAAGCCATGAGACAGCCACTGTGGCTGAAACGTCAAGAGCAAGACATTCAGGCTCAAAAGCAGAGACAAAACTAGTGCACTATATAGGAAATATGGTGCCATTTGGGACGCACCCTCACTGATCCACTATTCACCTAGACCTGTAAGGATACTACAGGATGTAAGCAGGTAGTGTACCCTGCATTACCTCTCAAAGGACAGTTGTATGATTTATTATAGTCACCTCTTACAGAAAACGTTAGCCTTTAATGACAAGACCTAAGACGCCACCCTGTAAGCCACAATACCCTTCACATTCCCTTGAATCGCTGTGGCTTTTTCCCCTCCAACTGCATTTGTTCCAAGTGTCATATTAATGTAGAAAAGTTGAAGATGTCACAAGTAATCTGACAGCTAAGGTTTTTAGTTAAAGCAAACGTCCTCCCCACACTCGAGTTCTATTAGCAGGTCGCCACGGCGCTATTAGTGACACCCAAGTCACTGATGTGTCACCTTAATTTAAAGTTAAGCACTGTGACAGTTTAATAATGTGTAAGATGAAAGCCTAGTGTTTGGGTGACACGTCAAACCTTTCTCAAATGGCTAATAAAGAGGGTTTATTGTTTTATTCACACAGTGAGATGCTGTCTTCTTTCTCCTACTAATGCCTCCCATCTTCATTTCCTCCTAACTTCGACCCTCCTCGGTGATTGAATTGCGACCCTGAACTTGCTTACCTTCTGTGAACCACTGTGTGCATGTATGAGTGGTATGTGGATTGTTGGCGTAACATGTTGTTAATCCACTGTATTGTTGTAAATACATACGTAGAGCATTATTAATGCAGACAGCGGTAGGGACATCTTCTGTATCTATATTTTCTTGATATTTTAGGCATATTGACCGGTACAGTACCGTATGAGTCTATTCCTATAACGGGAAGACAAGCCTTGCCTCTATGCCTCTATCACTGTCAACTCCTGCAAGGCATGTGGCGTCCCAGAAGACCGTTTCCTACATGTGACCATCAGACCATATATACAAATGGTGTCAATAATTTTTCCAGAGATGGCAGACAGCTAGCCTTGTTGAATGTAAATGGCCCAATTGTAAATAGCTCTGACATGTCGTTAGGAGGGAAAGTGACACAGGTTGCTCGCTCAACAGAGACCGATTTCCACAAGCATCGCATCGTCCCCCAGCTACAGGTGGTCAATTTTGGCGGCTGTAAAAGGGCCTGAGGGATCCCACCGTCAAGATAAGCAGGACTATTAAACCATCAAGGCCCAGTGCTCTCTCGGTGTTCGCCCGGTGCGCACTCGGTGCTCTCTCAGTGCTCACTCGGTGCTCACTTGGTACTCGCCCGGTGCTCACCCGGTGCTAGACTCGCTCGGCAGTCCGTTTGTTTTGTTCTTTTATGCGAGAGCTAGAATGAGGTGCCGTGAAGCTTGAAAGCGTGTCTGACATCTGAAGTGTTCTGATAGCTCCCTGCAGTGCTCGAAAAATTAACTTGGGCTCCCATATCAACCCTCAGGAGCTTAATTACATCAAAGAAGAAGGAATCTTGTTCAATTCAATCCAAACAAAAAAAATGATCAGTAGTTTTTCAAAGCTTTGTTTGACATTGAGAAGACATGGATGAGAAGAAGGGAGGAGAGTGGGTGAGAGAGAGAGTGAGAGAGAGAGAGAGAGAGAGAGAGAGAGAGAGAGAGAGAGAGAGAGAGAGAGAGAGAGAGAAACGCACATGTGGGGAATCTCAAAAGAATAAGGATAAAAAAAGGCGAGCCAGTCAAGGGTGGCCTGTCAAAATTGTTGGCTTATACATGATGCTATTATAGGGACACATCTAGTTGAAATAAAGTGACCTAACTGACATGGAGGCCTACACGTCTGGAGAAGAGAAGTGGGGAACAGTGGCTACAAAGGTAGCCTTCTGCATCCCAAATGGCACCCCTTTTCCCTTTATCAAGAGTAGTGCACTACATAAGGAATAGGGTGCCATATGGGATGCATCCTTTGCATGGGCTCCCCCTGACCGTTCTATTGACAAAGATGACAACAGTCCCATGATGCTCTATTATCCTTGACCGTCGAGAAGACATCAAATGGGCAGGGAGCGGTCTGTCAAGAGCTACGAAAGAAAGGGGCCTCAAAAATACGCAGAGGCAACACAGAGCCAGCCAGCACAGAGCTTGTTAAGTTATGATCCACCTAGGTTTGTCAAAACATAGGCTTATTCACTGTGTACACAAGCCTTAAGGGATATTCCTTCCAACAAAAAAGCAAGAAAGAAAAGAATGGCGAGAATAAGAAAGGGTGAAGAAGCGAGACAGACATGCTCTTGAATCTTACGACGTTTTCTTTCTTTCGTTCTTCAAGGAGGGGACCGATACTCTGCATATGTTTGCGCAAACCTTTACTTTTGCTCTGAAATGCGACAAGAAAAAGAGCCTTTGAAAAAAAAAGATCAAACGAACCGTCTCCTCCACTGTACATGAGCCTTATCTTTGTGATGTTGCAAGTAATTGACGAACAAGGCCTTTTCTTTCAAGAGGACCTGTCACAAACTCAGGGTTACCGCTTCTTTAATAATTACTATGAGGATGTCCCACGGGTACCAACGTACTACTACAGTGGAACTTTACTTTTACTTATTTTCTCCTTAATATGGCGTATTGTATCAAATGAACAGCTTCAAGCATCTGTTTTATAGCTGTGACCAATTGCCTTCCCAAATATTTACACAGAGTTGGGAAAGCTAGTAATTGAATGCCTTTTGAAAAATGAGGCCCATGCCATCTACAAAAGGCAAAAATTTGAAAGGCTTCCGTAAACGTGCATGCATTCTGAAAACCATTCATGCATACATGTACATATGATGCCATGCTAAAACAACACATGTCATGTTCTAGACTCACTTAGGCTACGATTGCACAGGCAGCCCAATTCTGATCTTTGCCACTAATTGGTCTTTTCACCAATCAGATCGGAATTTTGCCAATAATTGGGCAAAAGATCAGAATTGGGCTGCCTGTGTAATTGTTATTATGAACAGTTTCAACAGTTCATTGTCAAATTCTTGCTCTTTGAACTTATTATGTATTGTCTGTGATATGAATCAACATTTTCCAATTTTAAAAAAATCCTGTCTTTCCTGCATATTCCCAGATTCCAACCAAGATTTCTGGAAAAAAGCATTTAGTGAAAGTTGCCAGAATTTTGCAACCTTATGTGCACCATTACTGCCCATGCAAAAAAGAAAAAGCTAAATATACAGTCTAAAATGAATGGCGATGAAATATATTCCATATTCTTTAACCTGAAAGCTAAACGTCACATTTAGGCTCAACCTAGAGGCTCAACCTCAACCTCCGTTTGAGCCTCGGGTGAATCTGTTAAGATCATTTCCACTGTGTCTTGTATCATTTGAATACAGCTGAGACAAATGGACAGGCCTGCATTGTGTCAGCGGTGCTGAAGGTATGTATGGTAGCTAGCTTCATTACCATTCACCCCTCTTGGCACTCAGCCACTCCCGGGCCGGGGTCGCCTTTTCATTTATGTCGTTGTGTGTCGGGGTCTTAACTCTGTTCATAGAAGATTATCCATCCCTGTAAAGGTAAAAATATATCACGGTTTTACATTGAAAAAGGGACAAAAGCAGTGGGTACACCGTGGATTATTACTGTCCGATATAATTAATGATTTATTCAAATGTATTCAGATCTTACTGTGGCAAATATAACAACTTATATTACAATGAATTTATCTATACATTTAGATATAAAAAAAAACGACAGAAAATATTTATTTTTAGACTAAAATGTATTTTCTGAGTTTCAGTTCACTTCCTGAATTGCCTGAATGGAAAAAAAATTGACATAAAATTGACCCCAGCCCTGCTAAGAAGGTTTGTCACTCTGAGCCACCGTAGCACACTCTGAGGAAGCCCATACCAGAGACAGAAGAGAAAGCGAGGCATTTCACTGAGTCCTTTTTTCTAGTTCATATATAGTCAATGAACTAAGCAGAGGATACCCAGCTGCTATCGCATTGGTGCCTATGGGAGAGCAGACCAGAACTGTGACAATTTTCTCCCATGGTAAACCGCCTGAGTAAGACACCTTTATTTGTCCACCATATTTGCCCATACATCTCGGCGAGAGACGTCCGTCAGGGCGGGCCCACCACCACTCCACTCAGGAAACATCCCTGATTTAAAAAGTTCAGGAAACATCTCAGAGCACCTCACCCAGTCTGGGTCCTCCACCTCCACACACACAGGTTATTGTTTTCATGTTTTTGCTTCTGCATGTTTTTCCCTCTGTTGACTAGTGTCAAGGGTGTTTTCCCAACATAACTGTCTGTGCGTTTAAATGATGTAATGGAAGAAGTCTCTTACTTCAGTAGATTGCTGAGCTGAAGAGCTGCCTGCCTGCTGACTCACTGTAGTTGTAATGGTGGTTAGACGCCCATGGATGAGCTCAGGTTTAGTCACCATGCCATAGGTAGAACATAGACAACACGTACTGCAGTCTGGGTACAGCTAGCATGGGGCATATAGGCCAGTAATGCAACTTCCATGGTGTAGTTAACCTCTGAAACATAGCATCCTATAGATTGTCAACTCTCTTTTCAACTCTCTTGTCGGGCCAATCAGGACCAGTCATGACCGGGGTTCAAGTGATCCAGCTCAGCCATTGGCCTGAGGGCGAACCGCTCCCCTACTGAGGACGATGGTGGCCCCCTGGAGTTCAAGCCCATGTTTTCAAACCTAGACCCTCACCATTGTCTATGAAGAGGAGTCTGGTCTGCCTTTGTCCCCTCTGCTTTACTCCCAGGAGGGATCAAGTCTCTTTCTCAAAGGGTTGGCACCCCTTACACACTGCAAAGCTATACATATATTCCCCATCTCTGTTTCATAGCTTATGAATGGGCATTTGAATGGAATCAAACCACCATTTCACTAATCCATATGCTATACAATATATCAATTAACACAGCTAATGGGAATAATAAGACCCATCAACGTGTTTTATCAAACCAAAGGCCTAGCTTGTGTCTGTCAGATCCAATCAAAATCAGGAACCGCATTCCCTTTCCTTCCCATTCGAAAATATGTCTTGAACCTTTTTTAGCATACAGTAGAACCTTTCAAACAGATCCCTAAGCTGCAATGGGCTGCCTAATTTGCTTTGTTCCTAGTTACCTGCCCTGGCCATCAGAAGAGAAGCAGGGGGCCACCAGGGGCCAATATGACCATCTTTTCTCCCATGCACCCCTCTCGCCACAGCCTTTAAAGTCCTGCACTGTGCTGCGCCAGCCTTGATGTTCTCCTTGTACCCACATGCAAAGCTATCATTATCCATGCCTCTTGACAATCCGCCCAGCCATCTTTGTTACGTATGCAGCTCTTTGCCCAGGGCTATGACATGACTGCATGGTTGATCTTGTCTCTTTTACATATCACACTGCTCTCTCTTTCATTATTTTTTTATTTGCGAGAGCGTGTTACGTATGTTTGAAACTCAGATTCAAAATACTCGAACTTGGAAAATCTCTTACCTCTCTCTGCATGACACCTCTGCCTCCTTGATCTATTAATTAGGTCTTCTGATAACAACTGTGGCTGTGTTCTACGCGAGCATTGTTGACCGAGAACATGAGATGATGATATGTAACTTTAGTTTATGTTACTTTAGTACTTTACTTTAGCCTGTTATACAACTGTAGGTACAAGCAAATGACAGTCAAGCTTGTGATGAACTAATTATTACCTCTTACCAGCCATCTACTGCAAAATATAGCCATATATCTGTACTATACATTTAAATGTATTCACAAAACAATAAAGTGCTAACATATTCAGTACAGGAAACATACAGTCTGAAACCATATGGGCCCTGGTCAAATAGGTATTACAGTGGCATTTGGGACGCAGACATATAGTGAGTTCAGTTTACTATGTGAAGTACTAATACTACACTGTTTTCCCCTAGGCTATTAGCCATGTTGGGTCACTAACCCAAAGAGCACAGTGAAATATAAATTAGAAGGATTGCTTAGCAAAGCAGAATAATGCCCCAGTCATTAACTGATGCTGCTCCTTATTCAAGCAACAAAAAGCTCTCATTGTAAATTAAGTATAGAGAGTGGCTGTATTCCATTATCTATATTAGTCATTCTAATGGTCTTGTATTAGTGATGTTGTCCAATCTGTGTTAGAGAAAGAGACCGCAACATTCTACTGGAAGTGTTAAAAGTGCTGATCTAGGATCAGATTCACCCTATCCATGTAATCTTATTAATTATGATTTAAAATGTAAAACTGATCTTAGATCAGCTCTCATGCGCAGAGATGCTTTATAAATACAGGCCCAGATTTCTACATATATCCCATATGCAGTGCTCTCCACGTGTAGCTAGCTAGATCCGGCCACGTTTGTAGAAAATAAGCAAATCCCAGAGGAGAGAGTTTTTACACTGACAGAACACTGCTTGGGAAGTCAACTGCTCTCTTCTTGTTCACCAGAGGAGGTAGCCTGCAGCTGTTACATCCAGGCCACTAATCTACAACAAGGACAAGACAGGACCATGTAGGAGCTCGCTGTAGCCTACCACTGTACACTGGCTGAGTGACACAGTCAAAGAAACTCAGCATACTGTACATGTGAAACAAAAGTGTTGAAATATGGTTGAACATATGCTCAATGTTAAGTCAACGTCCCCCCTCATACACAACTGTAATATTGTATTTCCAGTCATACGCCAATTGTATTTTTCTTCAAACGATTAATCTGACATTTTGTTTGTTTTAACACATCGCGTCTGTGTTGATTCATATCTCTGTGGTACCTGGTTCTAATAATCTCCACACTGAGTGTGCATCTCAAATGGCACCCTATTCCCTATATAGTGGACTACTTTCGACCAGAGCACTATGGGCCCTGGTCAAAAGTAGTGCAGTATACAGGGAATAGGGTGCCATTTGAACCAAAAGCCTGAAACATGTGGCCCCTTAAATGGTCTGGGGACCCACCGGCCCACACATGAATATATACCATAAAATAGTCTTAACATAAATCTGAGGTCATTATCGGCAAGGTGTTTCACATTATTGAACCCATGGTGGGCTGACAAGTTGTCTTCGTCCCAAATAGCACCCTATTACCTCTATAGTGCCCTACTTTTTACCAGGACCCATAGGGCTCTGGTCAAAAGCAATGTAGGCTACTATCTAGGGAATAGACTGCTGCCATTTGGAACGCAGATGTTATATTTTTTTATGATTTCAGGGGCAATCGGTCAAATTAACCTTTAATAGAGTGGAATCACAAAACTACGAGGCTGAAACGAACGGGCACCACACGTGGTCCCGTGTGGCTCAGTTGGTAGAGCATGGCGCTTGCAACGCCAGGGTTGTGGGTTCATTCCCCACGGGGGGACCAGGATGAATATGTATGAACTTTCCAATTTGTAAGTCGCTCTGGATAAGAGCGTCTGCTAAATGACTTAAATGTAAATGTTGTTTAAACCCTGCAGATGTTCTCATTGTGTGATATATGAACGACAGAAACTGAGGAAAAACAACGAATCTTTGTGTCAATAAGAATTTAAACAGGAAATCTGGGATTGAAACATCCTTTTTTGGACATTTAAATTAAAAAAGTGTTGAGGTGACCACTAAATTGTTGTTTGAATCCCAGATTGCCCCTTTAAGTCATGAGGTAATGAAAATGAGAACTGAGCATATACACTACATGACCAACACTTGCTCGTCAAACATCTCATTCCTAAAACATTGACATTCATATGGAGTTGGTCACCCCTTTTCTGCTACAACAGCCTCCACTCTTCTGGGAAGGCTTTCCACTAGATGTTGGAACATTGCTGCAGGGACTTGCTTCCATTCAGCCAAAAAAAGTATTAGTGAGGTCGGGCAGTGATTAGGTTGGCGTTTAGGCCTGGTTCGCAGTCAGCGTTCCAATTCATCTTGAAGGTGTTCGATGGGGTTGAGGTCAGGGCTCTGTGCAGGCCAGTCAAGTTCTTACACACCGATCTCGACAAATCATTTCTGTATGGACCTCACTTTGTGCACGGGGACATTGTCATGCTGAAACAGGAAAGGGCCTTCCCAAAACTGTTGCCACAAAGTTAAAAGCACAGAATTGTCTAGAATGTCATTGTATGGTGTAGCGTTACGATTTCCCTTCACTGGAAGTAAGGGACCTAGCCTGAACCATGAAAACAGCCCCAGATCATTATTCCTCCTCCACCAAACTTTACAGTTGGCACTATGCATTGGGGCGGGTAGCGTTATCCTGGCATCCGCCAAACCCAGATTCGTCCGTTGGACTGCCAGATGGTGAAGCGTGATTCATCACTCCAGAGAATGCGTTTCCTCCAGATTACAATGGCGTCGAGCATTACACCACTCCAGCCGACACTTGGCATTGTGCATGTTGATCTTAGGCTTGTGTGTGGCTGCCCAGCTATGGAAACCCATTTCATTAAGCTCCCGACGAACAGTTATTGTGCTGACGTTGCTACCAGAGGCAGTTCGGACCTCGGTAGTGAGTGTTACAACCGAGGACAGATCATTTTTACGCGCTGCGCACTTCAGCACTCGGCGGAGCCGTTCTGTGAGCTTGTGTGGCCTACCACTTCACGGCTGAGCCATTGTTGCTCCAAGACATTTACACTTCACAATAACAGCACAGTTGACCGGGGCAACTCTAACAGGGCAGGAATTTAACAAACTGACTTGTTGGAAAGGTGGCATCCTATGATGGTGCCACGTTGAAAGTTACTGAGCTCTTCAGTACGGCCATTCTACTGCCAATTTTTGTCTATCTAGTTTGCATGGCTGTGTGATCGATTTTATACACCTGTCAGCAACGAGGGTGGCTGAAATAAACGAATCCACTTCTTTAAAGGGATGTCCACATACTTTTGTATAAATAGCGTACCATCTCCACTATCCTCACAACATAGAGACTCTGTGCTGGCTTACTATTGAGTACTAACCCTCCAAACCGAATGCAGTACAGTACACGTTTCATTCCTATTTCTAAATCTTTTCACTGTAAAAAATGTATAATTAATAAAGTGTCTTCTCGGGTTTTAATTTGGAGCTAAATTAGGTCAGGGGAAAGTTTGCTGAGTGAAAGGTAGAGAGTCACATCCACTGGCCACGTTGTGGACTCTCTCTCTCTCTCTCTCAGTGGGGCATCCCACTTTCATGTGGTGAAAACTTGAGCGGAGAACAGAGGGATCCCGGGGCCCGGGCGAGCCAGCAGGATCGACGCTGCAGCGAGGGGGGGACCAGCGCAGGGAGAGAGCCAGGGCTGTGGACAGAGATAATAAAGTAGAAGCTAGTGCTTCAGAAAGCCACTGAATAAAGACCCCAGGGAGATATTATTAGGCCTAACTATGTGCCCCAGTCCTGGCCCCCAGCCCCTCCTCGTCGCTCACCAAAAAAACTCAAAAAGCTGTCTGTTTGTTTGTACTGTAACCCCAGAGAAAAAATTATTCTGTTTAATTACCATTTGGAAAACCACTGTGTTTACAGCTTAGGATGGAGACTGGCTGTGGACTGACTGTGGTAACTGGTTGGGGATGTTTTTTGACGGACGGTGGGAAGCTCTTCTGACCAGAGTTGTGAAAGGACACAGACAGAAGAGGACACAGAACTTACACAAGCAATGTTATCACCTTTAACATACATCGCATTGGGATTAAAGACTTTGATCAGTCTGGACATAACTTCTCTCACTTTGTGTGCTTCTCAACTTTCATGTACCGCACAGTGGTTGTGTAGTAATTAGATCTGTGTGTAAACAGTATTTCAAAGAGAAAGAGATTCTTTGAAAAAAACCTTGAACGATGCAGTACAGAAACGTACTATATAGCTTAAGTTTGATCTGTAGTTCTCTAGTAGGTTGCAGCTCCCAAGAGGCTCATTTCACTGACACAGTACTATATACTGTATATCATCAAGTCTTTTCGTGAAGTTTAATATTTACTTTTTGCTTAATGTAACATAAAACCCATTGTGTCAGTTTAAACTAAATCTAAATCTAAATTGACCAATTACATCCGCTCTGAAAAATATCTAGATCTGATGTCATCTAGATCTAGATCTGATGTGATTGGTCAAAATAGCAATTAGTGGGAAAAAGATTAGAATTGGGCCTGCTGATGTAAACATAGCCATTGTAGTTTTGTCCCAAAATGACGCACTGTTCTCTAAATTGTGCACTACTTTTGACCAGCGCCCTATGGGAATAGGGCGCCATTTAGGATGCAGACCTCAAACTGAAACAATGAGGAACACACCTCTCACATGAGGGGGAAACAGAAATCTCCTTTGATGTTCTGCCAACGGAAAAAGACGGATGTAATTTTGTAGATCCGTTGCCTGGTTCTGTCAATGGTCGGAGACCTCTCCCTGTGCCAGCCGAGCGCCATACAGTCTGTTTACCCATTGTTCTAAAATAGACGGAAACTAGAAAGGTAAGCAACTCTGACATTCAAAGTACACACATAGAGGGGAAATAATCACACAATAAAATTCCCATTTGCACAACAGATTTCAACTCTGAAGTAAACTTTGGCCACGTACACTCACTCAGATGTGAAAAGTGAATAAGTGCAAACTTTTTATATATGAATTAATCAATCAAATCAACTTTCTTTCATTAAAAAATAATGAAGTTTAAATGTTCTTCTCAATGAACGTGAGACTTCATGAAGATAAGGTCTACAATAGGGTGTTTTGGAAGCACAGGGTCAGCCACAGGGTTATCCGCAGGGTCAGCCACAGGGTCAGCTGCAGTGCAAGGCCCCTGGATGGAGAGCAGATAGTGGTTATGGCCCAGTTATCTCTCCTGCCTGGCTAAGTATGCACTTGTTAACTTCCCTTCACCGATTTGAAAGGAAATGACTGGTATAAGAAATATGGTGGACAATTCCACTAGCCCATGCCTCCACTAATCCAATGCATTTAGATTTGTGGGAAGTAATGAACGGGTGAAAGGAGATATTATTGGGACACACCGAGGGATTAAGTGCCTGATATGGACGCTGGTTCCCTGGTTCTTCTCCCCAACCTCCACCAGAACAAGATGGACCATAATCCTGATCCCTGTGGTAAAAGCCTGCAGGAGCCTAGTCTGCTCCCAAATAACATAATTATGTTAAGATTATTATATGACCTTAGCTAGCTACTTTATTCAGGGTTTTCCCTCCTTTCCGCCATTTAAAAAGGAGTATTTTCTTTTTTTTCAGAACTCCTGAACTCGCTATGCTTGAATCTCAGGTTGAATACACTCCTTTCAATTGCTTTACACCCTGTAATAAAACATATAATTATGTTCTACAGGACTACTCTTATCTTAGCCCTTCTTCAATTTCCCCACCCTCTCTGTATTTCAATGGCTTTTCAAAAGTACTTTTAAGCTATGTCAGGTCACCGCTGCTCCGTGT